>NC_041728.1:149515332-150715332 GCF_004115215.2 Ornithorhynchus anatinus | reverse complement strand
AATGGAAGGTGAAAAGCAGCAAATCTCTGAGTCTTCAGAAATTACCTGAAGAGGGAGTGAGATAAACTGGATTATGATGGGAGCAGTGTTGTGAGGAAGAAAAAGGCAGAAAAAGATGAAGATCATACCTTTAACTCCTCAAAATCCAGTACTGACATATTTCCTATGCAGCTAGTGAAATTCCTGAACTAGGCATATGTGAAAATAAGGACTGCTTCTAGCAGATGGTAGATGTCATATTCGATGCCCTGTAAATTTAAAGCTTTCTATGCCCATTTGATTCTCTGACCTTTTTATATCTCCTTCCTAACAGTTCAGTCCATACATCACATTTCTCATTTCTGCTCCCTAAAACCTTTCCAACACTCACCTCTTGGTTTTCCTCTACTTGGTGGAACCTGAACATGAGTGTAATGGGGAAGGCAACTAAAATGCTAGTCATCATATTTTGAATTTAAAATGAGAGCCATTTGGGAGCTTTATATTGTACCATATCCTCTACCATTCTAGCTACAATAAAGCTGAAATTCTTTCCTCACAGGAAGGAACCCCGAAAGAAATAGTAGCGTTCTTCTTGATGAGCTGTTTGAAACGGTGGATATATTTGGCCCATCCACTTCCATGTACACTTTTAAAGTCTTTGAGTCAGCAGAGTTTGGAAGCTCCTTGGGTAGCAATTTACTCAAAATATCAATATCGGGATGGAAGTAAGACAGCTCCTCCTAATGATTTTAGAAAGACCTCAATTTGCATCTAGGGCATCTAGAGTGAATCTTATGACACATCTCCAGGTTAAGGGCAATTTACAGGCTTGGATAAACTCTGGTGAGTTGACTTTTTGAGTATGGTTAATGCCTTAAGGGAATTCATAGTGTATTCGGTTTCTGTTGTACTCTCCCGTGATCTTAGCAGACTATTCCACAAACACTAGGTGCTTAGTAAATACTACTGACCAGTTTGTGGTAAATTGTTCAATTTCCATTTCTTCTGCCATATAGAAGAAGCATCATAATTTAGTGGAAAGAGCACAGGATTAAGAATTAGGAGAGGCAGACTCTAGCCTGAGCTTTATCGCTTGCTGTGTGAGCTATAGCAAGTCAACCTCTCTGTGCCTCTGTACTTCCCTATCTGTAAAATGGTAATCATATAAAATATAAATCTGACTGTGAGATTTGCGTGGGATAATTCCGTGCCTTACCCAATTATCTTGTGTCGATCAAGAACATTTACTGAATGCTTATTCTGTGCAGAACACTATACTAATCCCAGCTCCACTTATCTGCTGTCTGACCTTGGACAAGTCAATTCACTTCTCTGGGCCTCAGTTACCTCATCTGTAAAATAGGGATTGAGACTATGAGCCCCATGTGGGACAGGAACTGTGTCCAACCCAATTTGTTTGTACATACCCCAGCACTTAGTACAGTGCCTGGCACATAGTAAGCACTTAACAAATACCGTAATAATAATTGTTATCATTGGGAGAGTACAATACCAAAGAGTTGGTAGACTTCTTCCCTGTCCACAATGAGCTTTTATGTGTCCCAATTACTGACACAGAGTAAGCGCTTAATAAATAGCATTGTCTTTATTACCTAACATGCCTGGATCTATATCCCTCAGACACCACATCTAGTTCAACTGTCCTGACTCTTACTGTACATCTCCTGAGTACATGGCTATGAAATGCCAGGAGTTCTGTAGTGCTGTACAAATCTGCCTTTCCTTTCCAATTTCACTTCTGAAGTAAAAAAAAGTGAGACCAGGAGAAGGACAGAAGAGGAGATGGACTATGAGAGAAATGAAGAGTGGATGAACTTCTCACTCTAGGCTTCAAGGCTCTCCATCTCCTTGCCCCTTCCTACCTCTCCTCCCTTCTCTCTTTCTACTGCCCAGCCCGCACCCTCCGCTCCTCTGCCACCCACCTCCTCACCATCCCCCGATCTCGTCTATCCTGCCACCGACCTCTGGGCCACATCCTCCCACGGTCCTGGAATGCCCTCCCTCCTCACCTCCACCAAACTAATTATCTTCCCCTCTTCAAAACTCTACTTAAAGCTCACCTCCTCCAAGAGGCCTTCCCAGACTGAGCTCCCCTTTTCCCTTTGCTCTCTCTATCCCCTCCTTCCCCCCTCCATAGCTAAACCCTCTTCTCCCCCCTTTCCCTCTGCTTCTCCCCCTCTCCCGTCCCATCCCCTCAGCACTGTACTCGTCCGTTCAACTGTATGTATCTTCATTACCCTATTCATTATGTTAATGAGATGTACATCACCCTGATTCCATTTATTTGCTATTGTTTTAATGAGATGTTCTTCCCTTTGATTCTATTTATTGCCACTGTTCTTGTCTGTCTCCCCCGATTAGACTGTAAGCCCATCAAAGGGCAGGGACTGTCTCTATCTGTTGCCGATTTGTACATTCCAAGTGCTTAATACAGTGCTCTGCATATAGTGAGTGCTCAATAAATACTATTGAATGAATGAAGAATGGACAAATGGAGAGATGGGGAAAACAGAATTGGTCCTTGTCCTCACTGAAAAACTCTTAATACATTCATTCATTCAATCGTATTTACTGAGTGCTTACTGTGTGCAGAGCACTTTACTAAGCATTTGGAACAGTTAAATAGAACAGCGTATGAAGCAGCGTGGCTTAGTGGAGAGTCTGAGTTTAGGAGTCAAAGGACGTGGGCTCTAATCCCAGCTCTGCCACCTGTCTGCTATGTGACCTTGGGCAAGCCACATAACTTCTCGGGGCCTCAGTTCCCTAATCTTTAAAATGGGGATTAAGATTGGGAGCCCTACATCGGACAATTGGTTTACCTTGTATCTACCCCAGTGCATAGAACATTGCTTGGCACATAGTAAGTGCTTAACACACATAATAATAATAGCAATATACAGACACATTCCCTGCCCACAATGAGCTTACAGTCTAGAGCGGATGACAGAAATTAATGTACATCAATAAATGACAGATGTGCACATAAGTATTGTAGAGCCGGGAGGGGGAACAAACAAAGGGAGCAAGTCAGGGTGATGCAGAAGGGAACGGGAGAAGAGGAAAGGAGGGCTTAGTCAGGGAAGGCCTCTTGGAGGAGATGTGCCTTCAATAAGGCTTTGAACCGGAAGAGAGTAATTGTCGGTCAGATGTGAGGAGGGAGGGCTTTCCACACCAGAAACAGGGTGTGAGCAAGAAGTTGGTGATGAGATGGACAAGTATCTGATCCAGGGAGAAGAATAGTATTAGAGGAGCAAAATGTGCAGAGTGTGTTGTAGTAGCAGAGTAATGAATTGAGGTACCTGGGGACAAGGTGACAGTGATGTGAAACCAATGATGAGAAGTTTGTGTTTGATACAGAGGTGGATTAATGTTGGTATTTGTTAAGCGCTTACTATGTGCCGAGCACTGTTCTAAGTGCTGGGGTAGACATAGGGGAATCAGGTTGTCCCACGTGGGGCTCACAGTCTTAATCCCCATTTTACAGATGAGGGAACTGAGGCACAAAGAAGTTAAGTGACTTGCCCACAGTCACACAGCCAAGTGGCAGAGCTGGGATTCGAACTCATGAGCCCTGACTCCAAAGTGCATGGTCTTTCCACTGAGCCACACTGCTTGCAAGCACTGGAGTTCCTTGGGGAGTGGGGAAACATGTCCTGAATGTTTTTTTGTAGAAATAGAATTCCAGCAGCAGAATGAAGTATGGATTGGTGTGGGGAGAGGCAGGCGCTGGGAAGTCAGAAAGGAGGCTGATGTAGTAATCAAGGAGGGATAGGATAAGTGACTGTATTAACGTAATTGTAGTTTGAGTGGAGAGGAAAGGGTGAAATATACACCACACAGCAGGAATGTGTGGGAGCCACAATTAGAACCCAGTGTATCCTGTATATGAATACACATATTAAAAAAATCCACAGGTTATAACTGACTATAATCTAGAAATAGGTCAGTAATAATAATAATAATAATGTTGGTATTTGTTAAGCACTTACTATCTGCCGAGCACTATTCTAAGCACTGGGGTAGACACAGGGGAATCAGGTTGTCCCATGTGGGGTTCACAGTCTTAATCCCCCTTTTACAGATGAGGTAACTGAGGCACCAAGAAGTTAAGTGACTTGCCCAAAGTCACACAGCTGACAAGTGACCAAGCAGGGATTCGAACCCATAACTTCTGACTCCAAAGCCCGTGCTCTTTCCACTGAGCCACGCTGCTTCACATGTGGCCTCAGGAATTATAAAGTAAATCTGCCCTAGGAAGTTTCAACAAGTTAGGGTGTGTAAGAATAAAAACCAAACCTCACGCTAGATTCTGACCTGGTCAAATCCTTATTAGACTACTCAGTTCAGTTATAGCCTCTGGATGTTACAAAGGATGTAAAAAGATATTGGAGAGATTCCAGGAAAGAGAGATTAAAATAATAAAAGGGTTGGAAATAGGTCCTATGAGAAAAGGTTTTAGGAATTAGGATTACTTAGCCTAGAGAAGAGAAAGAAGTCCGTAATCATCTGTGATCTAGTAGAAGAATTAATATTTGTGGAAAGGAGGCTGAAGATTAAATAAAAGAAAATATGTTTAAATTAAAGCAGGAGAGATTTCATTTAGACCAAAAGGATGACTGTGATATTGTGATTTGTGAATATTATTACTATGGTATTTTTTAAATGTTTACTATATGCCAGGCACTCTACTAAGTGCTGGGATGGATACAAATCAGGTTGTACACTGTCCCTGATTCACATGAGGCCCACAGTCTCAAATCCCCACTTATAGCTGAGGGAACTGAGGTATAGAGAAGTGAAGTGATTTGTCCAAGGTCACACAGCAGACAAGTGGCAGAGCAGGGTTTAGAACCCATGACCTTCTGACTCCCAAGCACATGCTCTATTCACTATGTCACACATTTCTGCTATGAGACGCGTTTGTACTACATGATTTGGAAAGGACAAAAATGAAGCATACAGGAACAACATAGTTACCCTATAAGGCTGGAAATTAGACTCTGAGGAATGCTTTTACAAGAATATCCAAAATTGTATAGCAATTCTCTAGGGATGCAGTGAGGCTTAAAGGAAAGTAATAATAATAATAATGTTGGTATTTGTTAAGCGCTTACTATGTGCCGAGCACTGTTCTAAGCGCTGGGGTAGACATAGGGGAATCAGGTTGTCCCACGTGGGGCTCACAGTCTTCATCCCCATTTTACAGTTGAGGGAACTGAGGCACAGAGAAGTGAAGTGACTTGCCCACAGTCACACAGCCAACAAGTGGCAGAGTTGGGATTCGAACTCATGAGCCCTGACTCCAAAGCCCATGCTCTTTCCACTGAGCCACGCTGCTTCTCTAAGTAGACAGAACTAGGAGTCAGAAGATGCAACTGGGCCTCCATTTCCTAATCCATACAATGGAGATAAGATATGGGAAGAGGAGCATGGTCTAAGTGGCAAGATCCCAGATTTGGGAGTCAGAAGACCTGGGTTCTAATCCCACCTCTGCCAGTAGACTGTTGTTTGACCTTAGGCAAGTCACTTAAACTCTGCACCTCAGTTTACTGTGAAATGGTGATTCAAGGCCTGTTCTCCCTCCTACAGGGAGGTAGACTGTAAGCCCCACATGGGACAGGGACTGTGTCCGACTTGATTAACCTATCTAGATTATTATTATTTTAATTATCTTAGAACAGTGACTGGCACACATAAACTTTTAACTGTGAGCCCCACAGGGGACAACCTGATTACCCTGTATCCACCCCAGCGATTAGAACAGTGCTCTACACGTAGTAAGTGCTTAACAAACACTTAACAGGGGGTTAAAGCAAAAGTTAGGAAATGCAATAAAAATAGGATTATAAAAGAGAAAACTGCAAGTTGAGAATGGGTGAAAAAATTAGGATTGAGGCATAGAGAGGAAAAGAGAAGGGAAGAAGTGATATATACAGGAATAGAAAACCTAAAATACACTTTATGTTTCTGAGGTTTCAAGATTTGAATATTATGTGGTAATGGCCTTGCTACTCTATGGGACTCTTGGAAGGTGAATGATTGTCTTCTAATCATTCTTGAAAGTTTAGGTATGAAATCTGTCCTGTGGTCAGGAGCAGTAATCAATCAATCAATCAATAGCATTTATTGGGCACTTACTTTGTGCATGAGTGTACTACGTGCTTGGAAGAGTAAAACCGAGTTAATAGAATCCCTCCTATTTCAAAGCACATTGGCACTGGCAAGTCCATTATTCAGTTCCCAAGCTAAACACTTTCAGAAATAAATATTCCCTCTGATTGTTGAGGCTTGTCCTCTGGAAAGATGAAACTATTGACAAAGGACCTGCTTCTATTTAATAACAACAAAGAAGATGTAGGTTCACAATATATTATATGCAATGACATCAAGCTTCACACTTGAATTCTACCAGACTAGTATTTAAGACTAAACTGCGTTTTAAAAGAGAAGAAATAGGCTCTCTGTTTCAGAAAAATGCATTCTCCCAGGGTCAGTATTCAGTTGCCCCCTTTACTACCCAGAAATAGGACTGTATTTACCATAGTAGCCTGATGCCTGACTCAGTGAACTTTCCACACTGGTATCTACAAAGTTCTTCTACTGCAGCATAGCTCAGTGGAAAAATAATAATAATAATGATGGCATTTATTAAGTGCTTACTATTCTGCAAAGCACTGTTCTAAGCACTGGGAGGATACAAGGTGATCAGGTTATCCCATGTGGGGCTCACAGTCTTAATGCTCATTTTACAGATGAGGTTAACTAAGGCCCAGAGAAGCTAAGTGACTCCCCCGAAGTCACACAGCTGACAAGCGGCAGAGCTTGGCTTAGAACCCATGATCTCTGATTCTCAAGCCCAGGATCTTTCCCCTGAGCCAGGCTGCTTCCCATAAAGAGCAAGGGCTTCGGAGTCAGAGGTCATGGGTTCTAATCCTGGCTCTGCCACCTGTCAGCTGTATGACTTTGGGCAAGTCACTTAACTTCTTCGTGCCTCAGTTACCTCATCTGTAATTTGGGTATTAAGACTGTGAGCCCCACGTAGGACAACCTGATTACCCTGTATCTTCCCCAGTGCTTAGAAGAGTGCTTGGCATATAGTAAATGCTTAACAAATACCAACATTACATTATATTTTACTGGTGGCTAATCGTAAACACTCTCTGCAGGACAAGTCATTATGTTTATTTATTTAGATATATAAAGAGTAGAATACTTTATTTAGATATTTCTTTAGATATGTAAAGTAGGGCTCTCTCCATCAGTATTCCTGCTGAATTTTTATTATTACTACTTAACATCAATTAGTATTAATAATAATAATGGTATTTGTCAAGCACTATTCTATGTGCTGGAGTAAATACAAGGTAATCAGGTTGGACACAGTCCCTTTCCCACATGGGGCTCACAGTCTTAGTCCCTGCTGACAAATTTACAGTCTAAATCTCTAAACCTCTAGTTTGATCTGTAGCCTAATATCCATCACACTTCCAAAGAATGTGGTGGATTTCTTGATTCAGTTTTCTACTTCCTAGTCTATCACTGATTTCGTTGTCAGTGGGCTACCTAAGTAAAGTAATTGTAGGCAGTGTATAGCTCAATGTTGCCAGGATAGATCTGCATTTGGATGTATGGATTGCTTGTACAGGGTGATAAACTGTTTGTTTTCTTTAGCCTTACCATTAGCCTAAAATGCACTGCTGATTTAGCATAATTTTTTTGAAGCATACTCCAAGAGTTCACAGCAATCTCTGCATTTTCTAGGATTTTGAAGATGCTTGGAAACGTTTCCCAGAGCAGAGAAAGCCTATTCTGTCCCCTACATTCAGGTTTCTTACTGTACAGCTGCAAAGAATAGATTGTTCCAGACTGGTCGAACATTGCCTCCCTGATTTACCCTATTAGGAATGGGGAATGAATCAAGTAGGGCCTGGCCAGTGTTGATCCTTCCAGCCATGACCTCTTTGAGTAGTCTCAGAATCCTAGTGAACTTTCAGAACCAACAAATTCACTCAGGAGTTTGGTGCTAAGTGGTGTCAAATATTTTTACATCGTGTGCGTTAGAGAAATTTAAGTAGAAGATACACACCAAAAGACTCATTAAGATGAAGAAACCCCTTTCCTATCAATGGTATTTATTGAACACTTGCTGTGTTCAGAGCACAATACTAAGCACTTGGGAGAATAGAGTAGAGTTGGTGGACATGAATCCCTGTGCTTACTATAATTTCTGAAGCCCTTGGGATTCCCTCTGGGACTAAAGTTGGGAGATGCATAAACACTCAGGGAGTAGGTTTAAGACAGAATTGTCTCATAGTCTGGTAAATGCCTAGAAGACTGACAAAATTCCAGGGATCCACAAGGAAATATGATCAGTCCCATCCAAACTCTATAGATTCTTATTGAGCAATCAATTAGTGATATTTATAATGAATCAATCATATTACTATGGGCAGAGAACATGTCTATCACCTAGTACAGTGCTCTGCAAACAGTAAGCATTCAATTAATACCACTGATGGAGTGCTTACTGTTTGCAGAGCACTGTACTAAGTGCTTGGGAGAGCACGATATAACAGACTTGAGAGACATGTTCCCTGACCACAGTGAGTTTACAGTCTGGAGGAGAAGACAGACATTAATATAAATCAATAACATGGGTTTGTCCATAAATGCTGTGGTGTTGAGGGAGATCCTTTACTGAATGTAGAGGATTATACTAAGCACTTGGAAGAATGCAACAGAGCAGATACAATCCCTGCCCTCACAGAACTTACAGACTAGTGGTGGAACCCCCCCAAGTAGGGCATAGAATTCCTGCTCCAGGCATTCCCCAAACTGGGAAGGACTGACCAAGCAGAGAGTGGTGTGAGCAATGGGAACAGATTTCACTGCTGATCTCCTCTGATCATTCTCGTGCCTACTGAAATTTCTCTTCTGGGATCAGAGAGGGGAAGGAGATAAAGGCAGTGCTGAATCCTATGATGGAATAGCCTTGAAACCTGCTCTTTCACATTTCACAGGGACTCTTTTAGTTCACTTTGTTTTTAAATCACAGCTATGTGAAAAAGAACCAGGATGAAAACATGTAATTAAAACACGTTTATTTAGCTTTTGGTCTATTTTTTTTGTTTTGTTTTAAATCACTCTACCTATTTTCAAATACTAAGAAATAAAATTAAATCCTTTAAACATTATCTGATGGTTGTCGGGGTCCAAATTTGTCTAAGAATTTCTCCTTTTGTCTTTTTCTTTTTCTCCAATAATTCATTTTCATCATACTGTACCTGAGTCCTGATTTGTTTTTGTTTTCTTTGTTTTTTCTCTCAGCCCCATTATTCATTCCAGCACTTGGCAAATGTATGACCCTAGCGTAGATATTTAAAAAGCTCAAAAAGGAGGAAGTTAGGCTGGAAAGGCCTTCATTCAAGCATAGATTGACAGGAATTAATGGTAGTGATGATGATGCTCATGACAATAACAAGGAAAAGGTATCATTGTTATGCTAGAATGAGTCTGAAACTTTTGCAAATTATGAATTATATTTTGGTTGTGGAAATAACAATGATGTTTTGCAAAAATAATATTTTTTTCTTTTGAAACTTCATTGTGAAATGATTCAGTGGATTTCCGAATGTACCATATTATACAAAGGTGAAATTTCGCACAAAGAGCAGAAATGAGACCAACCAGTAGGAACTTGGATCCTAATCGGACTAACAGTTTTGACGTGGACAAAGTCAATAGTTTAATGGCTTCTCAAAGTTGTTAACATTTTATGGCTGTCCCATAGGAAATAAGCAAATAATCTTATTCCAAGTGGCTCAAGATAAAATCCACAGGCATCATTGCAACTAATTAACCTCTCCATAGCCTCAAAGGAGAAACCGGAGATTAGATGGGCATTACCACTAAATGAACCTAGCAAAATCATTCTCTTCAGCTCAGGTGGAGATATATCAGTGGGGTCCAGGAAACTGGTAAGACCCATAGGTAAGATGTATGATATATAGTTAAGAGGAAATGAATAGAATGATTAAATTAAGACCTTAAGTCAGACTGTGGCCTACCCAAGAGCGATACTCTGAGCATAACAATTATGTCAACTAGAAGGGATTTGAAGTACTGAAAGAGAGGGAATCAAAAAGCACGTGAGAAGCACCGGCCTCTGGCAACCAGAGTGAATGATAGGGCAGTGATATAGATAGCTCAGAAGAGAAAAATATGAGAAGTTGTTGATGCTGAGTGAATGGTGAGAACGAACAATATATCAGGAGGGCCATACCGGACACTTCTTCAACACTAACAGCAGCTTCTCTGTCGCTTTAGCAGAGGCTTTGTTCTCTTCTTTAGTCTGCTGGGAGATTTTATGGTCTGTTTAGGAACAGCCATTGAGTAGAGACAATAACATTTGAATTCATCTAACTGCTCACAAGGGGCCTTTCCATAGTTCTGGTGGTTTAGGGCTCTCAACAGGGTCAAGTCCTGCACTGCATGAAATCCACTAGAGTATTATGGAGAATACCACCGTAGCAAAGCGTAGCCACCGGAACTGATCACTGTACCCTTGTCCTTTCTCTAAATATGCAATTGCTCTGTCGTTGACTGATGGAGGCCAGGTAAATTTCATCATCACTAGAATTAACTTCCACTAAAGGCCCAGAGGGACTAAAAGGCTTCCCCGCCCCACCAACAAGACTGAATCCGATGTAGGAGAAACAAGTCTAGCCTAAACACTGGACAAATTTTACTGTGATTTATAGGAGCTGTTTTATGTTTCTTAATGTCTTTAAACACGTGTATTGCACTATAGTCTCTAACATTTAATAAAACCAATAAATAATGACATTGTAATTTTGAATGTTTATATTCCAGAAGGTAAACAGTACACTTCTGTTGGGAAAAAGGGTCTTTTAGAAAAACACGCACCCTCCCCTTCTTAGAGAAACAATTCCAGATATACGATCATCAATTTCTAGAACATACACTGCTGGGAAAAATAATTAAAACATGTTGTCTGATCAGAATGCACTGCAATTTTGTGATTAGAGCTAGGAGTGTTTAGATGCATGTTCCGGGGGCTTGAAATGCCTAATAACAAAATGTGAAAATGTATAGTCTTTGAGAAAATGAATGCTAATTTGGACATAAATTTATATGAGATGTGCAATAAAATATGATTGTCTTCCTGATCTCTATGATAAATAAATTGGAAAATACATAAAGTTAGATATACAAAATTTTAGGAGCAAAGTGCTCAGTTGTCTGCAAGTACGGGTGGCTTAGTGGATAGTACTCTTTCCACTGAGCACTGGGGTAGATATAAACTAATCAGGTTAGATACAGTTCATGTCCCACATAGGTCTAACAGTCTTAATCCCCATTTTAAAGATGAGGTAACTGAGGCGCAGAGAAGTGAAGTGAACTAAGATCACACAACAGAAAAGTGGTGAAACTGGATTAGAACCCATGACCTCTGACTCCCAAGCCCATGTTCTTTCCACTAAGCCACAAATTTGTATTCTCCTTTTATATTTATGCTCTGCATTCATTCATTCATTCAATAGTATTTATTGAGCGCTTACTATGTGCAGAGCACTGTACTAAGCACTTGGAATGAACAAGTCGGCAACAGATAGAGACAGTCCCTGCCATTTGACGGGCTTACAGTCTGCACACAGTAAGCACTCAAAAAATATGACTGAATGAATATTTACAAGATGTCTTCACCTTTTATTATCCTGACTTATGGATGAGTAAACAGAGGAACAAATGGCTTGTCCTAGGTCACATAGTCGAGTTGTAGAACTGGGGTGAGAATGCAGGTCTTGCAACTCGCAAACTCATGAATTTTGATTAGATGACTTTACCATCACTGACTTCTAGGTCTGGACACCAGCGGGTTCTCTAAGAAAGTACAAGCAATGGGACGATTATACAAGCCCAAATAACTGCTTTCCACTCCAAAGAAGTGAGAAGTGATACTGGACCTTTCCTTTTATTCCCTCCCTTCCTTTTTTTTTCCCCTTTCCTCACCCCCTTCCCTCAGCCACATGCCCAAAAGGCTCTACTTTTATTTTATTGTTTTGAACATCATCCCCTTTGCTGTACTTCAAACTGTTAAGGTTTTTCATGAGGGAATGAAACTGTCTAGCCAATTTAAAATTAGAAATAATAACAATTCTGAGGGAGAGGAAAATAGGGAACTACAAGAAGTCAACTAGTTTTAGAAGTCATCCAGAAAGGCTAATTGATGCTGAATATCTTAATCTTGAAATACAAAATAAACTCAGTTTGTCCATGAGGTATATTTTCATTATGCATTTTAGCAAGACCATTGATGGGGAATTAGGGAATATTTTCTGAGCTTCATTTCTCCCCATAACCAGAGTCAAAGGTTGGCTTTGTAGCAGCTTATTTGCTGCTTTTCCTAGGTCTATCCCGTGTTAAAAGCTATGTAAAAGGCATTCCCCCACCCCAACCCCATCAATATAAAATGGTCATTCTCTAGCAAGAGAAGCAAGAACTGAATTCAATACGTTGTCCCAAAGTATCACTGTTTCTCTAGAGTATCATCTTTTGACTATGAAATATCATGATAAACTTAATGGGATGTCTATCCATGTCCCTCTCCATCATAAGCATAACTAGGCAAAATCAAATATTTTATGCTATGCAAGCATAGGCACAGAAATAATTTCCCCATTTGAGCATAAGCTCCTGGAAGACAAAAAAATATATACTGTACATCTTTCATGTCTTCCAAGCTCTAGTAATAATAATAATGACATTTGGTAAGCACTTACTAAGTGCAAAGCACTGTTCTAAGCACTAGGGGGATAAAGGAGATCAGGTTATCCCATGCAGTGCTCACAGTCTTAATCCCTACTTCACACATGAGGTAACAAGCACAGAGAAGTTAAGTGACTTGCCCGAGGCCACACAGCTGACAAGTGGCAGAGCTGGGATTAGAACTCATGACCTCTGACTCCCAAGCCGGCACTCTTTCCATGAGCCACGCTGCTTTTACTATCAACTGTAAATAGGAAAGATTGTAAAGCACTTTAAGACTCAAGTCTATTCAAAAAATGTATCAGTAGTAGCAAACTGATCTAACCCTGACCATTTTCAGATTTGGAGGTCATTAATAACATAATTTTAACAGAAAAGGGGTATCATTAATCACCGTCAAACAGCACGCTTTTGTTAAAAGTCTTTTAGGAGATAAGAAAATAATTAAAGGAATGTATACATTGGTTCTATACAACCTGTGAGTAAATCCTTTTAAAGTGTAATCAAGATATCTGTTAGGAGAGAATAAAAATAAACACATGAGATGGGGAAATGGTTAAGATATATGCCAGATTTCGTTTATCATAGCAAGAGTGAAAGAGAAAGACTGAGGACAGGGCAAGAAAACTAGGTAAGTTATTGAAGTTAAGAAAATGGAAAACACTGTACACAATTAGAAGTATTTATGATAATTAGAATGTTTGGTGATGCATTCACTGAAAATAAGTTCCCCTTTTCATTGTTCTACTTGAACTTTTTCACTTTTTGAAGAATGAAAGACTGAAAGAATAAATGGCACAATTGGCTCATTCATAATGATGAAATGTTAGTCAGTCAAAAGGTGAACAGCGCACAGGAAGACGTTCGATCATTACTCGGTTCTCTAAGTTTATAAATCCAAAGGGATTAGGAGGTGAGCCCATTGATAATTAGCCTGGGAAATTCCCTGACAAATGCATCTGGTACCAGCCCTACTCAATAGATAAAGGTACAGTCGTCCAGAAACGTCTAAGCAGACTTGATACAGTCTTTGAAAGAACCCAAAATGGTTTTCAAGACAACGCTAAACTCTGAGAGGTTTTCTATCTGCTTCATGAGAGATTGGAGAGGCGTTAATTGCAAATCACATCTAAATATAAAGACTCTGTGGAGCTTTCAGTACTTTATTATTTGAATTTTCAGGAGGTAAAAATGGGTCTTTCATGAGACACAATCTCAAACTACTCTGCTCTAGTCAGAATTCATAATTATGGCTAATCTGCCTCTCCTTTTGGCTCATTTACAAACCCTGTTGGCAGGTAGTGAATGCAAAATCATTTTAATAGGGGGGTCCCCTGGGAATGGGAGCAAAAGTTTTGAGCATTTACAATTTTACAATGAAGTATGACCAGCTGTTAGGAAACCAGGGTGGCGGTGCACTCACTCTCCAGAATGAAACCATTTGCATGGATATTTTCAGGTCAGCAATCTCAAAAGGAAGAGGCTTCCAAAGTACAGAGATCAGCATCAGCATCAGGAGAGAAAATGTGATCTTTAGCAAACTATCATAGATCACAAATGCCAAAGTAAAGACTGTGGCCCAAATTAGCAAAATAATGAAACCCCAAGGAAACAGAAAGTATTTTAGGCATGTGGCAGTGTTTAATTTTTCTTATTTTTTGGCAGACAGAACAAACATTTAAGATGAAAGGTAAATGAGAGTGGGAAACTGATGTAAAATGGTTTTCTGCTAACTAGGCTCAGTCCGAGATCCCATTCCCAATGCACTACTATGGCAATCTGGTCTAAATCTCTATTTAGTTTTGTAAATCCTGGACTCCGTGAACAGTCTCAGAGATGTTCATAATTTTGATGAGCCTAAAGGAACAGTGAAGTCTTCCTTTCCACCTTCAAACATGTACATGCCCCATAAAAAAATCAAAACAAATTAAAAAAAACCCTCACCTTTTTCCCATTCCTGGTCAATCTTTTCAAGTGTTCCATTTCCTTTCTTCAGTTTATACAGCTGAATGGCCACTCCCACTCAACTGGAATCACTCTCCGAGAGCACTAACCAACCTTTCCTTGGCGAATCTAATGGATTCTACTTTTCTTGAGCAACCACTTGTAGAGTACACTATATTAATCACTTTGGAAGTTCAGAATAGAGACATAATTTCACTTCCCTCACATTCTAATGAAGGAAAAAATGTAAAAATATGCTAATCCTTGATTTCTCACCGGCTTTAAATGCTGTGGATCACTCTGTTCTCCCCTAAATGCTATCTAACCTTTGTTTCTCTGATAGTTCACTCCAAGTTTTCATTCACTCCCAGGGTTATTTTTGCTTAGGAGTTTTTGGTGGCTCTTCCTTCTCCTCTCACCCTCTAACTGTGGCTGTGATTTACTGTATCTTGTTCCCATCTCCCGTGCTCCCAATTTTATGCCTCTGACCTTTCGTCCCATATTATTTTAGGTTATACCTGAAGTAATGATAAGGTTTAAAAGAATTCATTTGGGGGCTTGCACAAACCAGAAGTAGATAACCAAGCTGGAGAGGCTTATGACGAGAGAAATTGGAACAGCATGGCCTAATGGAAAGAGCGTGGGCCTGGGAATCTAATCCTGCATTCTAATCCCAGCTTCACCACCTACCTGCTGTGTGACTTGGGGAAGTCAGTTAACTTCTCAGTGCTTCAATTCCCTCATCTGCTAAATAGGGATTCAATAACTGTTCTTCTTCCTACTTTGACAATAAATCCCATGTGAGACCTGATCAGCAGGTACCTTCCCTAGTGTTTAGGACACTGCTTGGAATATAATAAATGCTTAACCATTACAAATGTCATTAACTATTGTTATCATTAGCACACCCAAGATATCTGGCCATGCCTCTCCACAGATATGATGTGAGTGTATGTTTTATCGTGGATAAGAGGTTTTCAGAGTTTCTTGGAAGAATGAAGTTGCTTTTAAGTAAAGTCCAGCATCACTGTTATTTCATCTTCCCCTCAAATCTAGGGCAAAGCGCATCAGCAGGCTCAGTTTATCTGTCTGATGAGAGTTGTTTATATCGTTAGAGTTATCAGACCAACACAGAGTACACTGTCTATTTCCTGCCTGATCCTCTGTTGGGTGAGGAACAGCTGTAAAGTCAAATCAGAGTGGTGGGTGTGACAGCTGTAAAGTCAAATCAGAGTGGTGGGTGTGTGGGAGAGGGTGAAGAACAGCTTGTCCTGGTGGAAAGAGCATGGCCTAGGAGTTAGAGTACCTGGGTTCTAATCCCAGCCCCAGCACTAGTCTGCTGTGTGACTTTGGGCACATGCATAATAAATTCCAGTGAGTGACTGAAGCCACTTCTTTCTGCCTCAGTTACCTCATCTGCAAAATAGGGATTCAAACCTGTTCTGCCTCCTACTTAGACTGTGAGCCCCATGTGAGATCCGATTATCATGGATCTAACACAGAGCTTCATACAGTGCTTGACTCATAGTAAGCATATAACAAATATCATCATCCTCATCATCATCATCATCCGTGATGTTTATTGAGTGCTTTCTATTTGCAGAGCACTAAACTAAGCTCTTGGAAGAGTACAATACAACAGAGTTGGCAGACATGTTCCGTACCCACAATAAGCTTATTATTTTTATCATGATTATTGTTTCTATCTAATAATTATTACTATGCCTTTGTCTGTTACCCCAAGTATAAAATGGGAATTCAGTGCCTTTTCTCACTCCTACTTAGGCTGTGAGTCCCATGTGGGACATGAGCTGTGTGCAACCTGATTAATGTCTATCTACCCAAGAGCTAAAAATAGTGTTTAACACATAGTAAATAATAAATACCATAATGATTACCATCATTCTTTTTATCATTATTATTATTGAAGTGAAGCCTTGTTACAGGTGTTCTAATCTTCTACCTTAACTTGGCAACAGCAGCAGAGTCAAGCATACACAAGGAGAAGTGGTGTCGAGATGCATGCTGGGTCATTCATTCAACCTCATTTATTCATTCAATCATACTTATTGAGCACTTACTAAGTAAAGAGCACTGTACAAAATGCTTGGGAAAGTACAATACAACAGTAAATTGACACATTCCCTGTCTTAAATGAGCTTAGAGTCTAGAGGGGGGAAGACAGACATCAGTACAAATACATGTTACAGATATGGATATAAGTGCTGGGGGGCTGGGAGAGGAGAAGAGCAGAGGGAGCAAGTCAAGACAATGTAAAAGGGAGTGGAGAAGAGGAAAGTTGGGGGGCCTAGTCTGGGAAGGCCTTTTGGAGGAGCTGTGCCTTGAGTAAGTCTTTGAAGCAGAGGACACTAATTGTTTGTCAGATTTGAGGAGGGAAAGCATTCCAGGCCAGAGACAGGACGTGGGCCAGGGGTTGGTGGGAAGACAGGTGAGAGAGAGGCACAGTGAGAAGGGTCAGTATCCTTCCAATACTTTCGTCAAGCAAGAAAAATGATGATCAGTCCTTTTGACAGAACCATATGCAAGCAGAATATAAGAAAACATGAGAAATAACTTTCAAGATTCCATTCTTGAACAGTCATGGAGTCTGAATAGAATTCCAAGCCAGAATCAGAAAGCAATGGCCCTGATTATAATAGTGAAACTTGTTAAGAGTTTATGTGCCAAGCACTGTTCTAAATACTGGGGCAAATGCAAGGTAATCAGACAGGACACAGTCCCTGTCCCACATGAGGCTAAGTAAGAGGATGTAGGATTTAATCCTATATTTTCAGATGATGAAACTGAGGCTTAGAGAATGATAATTACAATTGTATTTCTAAAGTACATTCTGTGTGCCAAGCCCTGTACTAAGAGTTGGGATAGATACAAGGTATTCAGGTCAGACACAGTCCTTCCCTCAACCAAGGTTTACATTATAAGTAAAAGGGAGAGAAGTTAAGTGACTTGCTCAAGGTCACCTGGCAGATAAGTGGCAGAACCAGAATTAGAGCCCAGGTCCTCTGATTCCCAGGCCCATGCTGTTTCCACTAGCTCACGCTGCTCAAGACAAGGGGCTCAGGCAGTCATTCAGGAGTTATTTCATCTTTAGAACTTCCCTTCATTATGGGTGAAACAGGAAGGTTTAATACCATACTTACTGTGAACCAACCTCAGTTGAATCCACAATCACTAATCGAAAAGAAGTATTTCCTGAGCTCTCATTATGTGCACAGCACTGTACTAAACTCTTGGCAGAACACAATACAATGAAGATGGAAGAAATGATCTAGCCCTCAGGGAACTTACAATCTAGTGAGTGCCCTACCAGCCAGGTACCAGTTGATCTAATGGACCAGAAAGATACTATGAATTCAGATTGAAAGCCATGTCATGTATCCTACCTTCTGTGAGGCAACCATTTTCTGGACAGGCCAATCCATTACTGAGAAACAGTTCTACAATCTGGGAATGTTCCTTACATGAACACATAGCTGTGAGCTATGTGATTTCTGAAGTTTTGTGTGTTTTTTTTAATTTGGCATCTATGGCAAAGTTGTTGTAATAATTGTAGTATTTGTTAAGTACTTGCTCTGTACTAAGCACTGGAGCAGATAAAAGGTAATAGGGTTGGACAGTGCCCATCCCACATAGGGCTCACCATCTTAATTCTCATTTGACAGATAACTGAGGCACAGAGAAGTGAAGTAAATTGCCCAAGTTCACACAGCAGACAAGTGGCAGATCTGGGATTAGAACCCAGTTTCTTCTGAGTTCTTCCCAGGCTCATGCTCTACCCACTAGGTCACACTCATTCTGGCCCCTGTATTTTGCTTCCAGAGCAGAGGCTTCTAGGGTGGGGCTTTTCAATCATACATTTTCTGGGGTACCATCCTTTCAAATCTACCCTGAGGTTGAAGTGAATAGTGATGCTGTAATGTTCCCCCGGAATAACCCCACTTTGTGCACTAAGCCCTGCTCTGATGCTCCTCTCCTCGCTTCGAAGCCTTATTGAAGACATTGTCTCCAAGAGGTCTTCCCAGACTAAGCCCCACTTTCCCTCATCTCCCATTCCCTTCAGCATCACCCTGCCTCGCTCCCTTTACTCTTCCCCCTTCTCAGCCCCACAGCTCTTATGTATATATCTGTAATTTTATTTATTTGAATTGACATCTGTCTTCCCCCCTCTAGACTGTGACCTTGTTGTGGGCAGGGAATGTCATTGTTTATTGTTGCACTGTACTTTCCCAAATGCTTAGTAATAATAATGATGATGATATTTGTTAAGTGCTTACTTTGTGTCAAGCACTGTTACAGTGCTCTTCACACAGTAAGTGCTTAATAAATACAGTTGAATGAATGAATGTTCCTGCTAGCTCTATGCATAGCTCTTGTCTTTCTTGGTCTCCACCCCTTTGCTTGCACCTTCTTCTTCCTCTGCCTTCCAATCTCTTACTAAGGGGGTCCCTCAAGGTTCAGTTCTGGATCCCCTTCTCTTCTCCATCTACTCCCACTCCCTTGGAGAACTCATGTGCTCATATGGCTTCAACTACTTCTATGCAGGTGAAAGCCTGATCTACATCCCCAATCCCATTCTCTCTCCCTCTCTGCAGTCTCATCTCCCTCTCTATAGTCTCGCATTTTGTCCTACCTTCAAGAAATCTCCACTTGAATGTTCTCCCTTCACCTCAAACTTAATATGTCTAAAACAGAACTTATCTTCCCTCCCAAATCCTTCTCTCCCCCTCACATTCCCATCACTGTAAATGGCACCACCATCCTTCTAGTCTCACAAGGTCGGAACCTTGCCATTATTCTTGGCTCCTCTCTGTCATTCAACCCAAATATTCAATCTATTACTAAATCCTGATGGTCCCAACTTCACAACATTGCTAAAATCCGCCCTCTCCTTTCCATCTAAGCTGCTACCACTTAAATACAATCATTCACCCTATCCTGCCTGGACTACTGCATCAGCCTCCTTGCTGACCTCCCAGCCTCCTGCCTTTCCCCACTCCAGCCCATACTTCACACCCTGATCATTCTATTAAAACTTTCAGTCGATGTTTCCCCACTCCTCAAGAACCTCCAGCGGTTGCCCATCCACGTCTTCATCAAACAAAACCTCTTCACCATTGGCTTTAAAGCACTCAGTCACCTTGCCCCCTTCTACCTCACCTCACGTCTCTCCTTTTACGACCCAGCCTGCACTCTTGTTTTGTTTTGTTGTCTGTCTCCCCCATTTAGATTCTGAACCCATTGTTGGGCAGGGATTGTCTCTGTTGCTGAATTGTACATTCCAAGAGGGTAGTACAGTGCTCTGCATACAGTAAGCACTCAATAAATATGAGTGAATGAATAATTCTAATCTCACTATGCCTCCATCTCACCTATCTCACCACTGACCCCTCGCTCACTTCCTGCCTTTGATCTGGAATGTCCTCTCTGCTCATATCCGACGGACAGTTACTCTCCCCCTAGTCAAAGCCTTATTGAAGGTACATATCCTACAAAATGTCTTCCCTGACTAAATCCTCCTTTCCACTTCTCCCACTCCCTTCTTAATCACCCTGACTTGCTCCCTTTATTCATCCCCCGCCAGCCCTACAGCACTTATGTACATATCTGTCATTTATTTATTTATGTTAATATCTGCCTCCCCCTCATTGTGGGAAATGAATTTGTTTATTGTTATATTGTACTCTTCCAAGCCCTTAGTCCTGTGGTTTGCAACCAGTAAGCACTCGGTAAATATGCCTGAATTGAACTGAACCTTCCGGCCTGGAACTCCTTCCCCTTTTGTATCCAAACAGACCATCACTCTCCCCATCTTCAAAGCCCTATAAAATGACATCTCCTCCAGGAGGCCTTCCCCAACTATTCCCTCATCTCTGCAATCTTATTTCACTCCCTCTTCTGTAATCTATGTATTTAAGTTCTGTGTCCTCAAAGCACTTAAGTACTCACTTCCCAACCCCCACACTCCACAGCATGTATGTACATATCATTATACTTAATTGCAGCACATGCGTACATATCGTTACACTGGATTATTTGTAATTTATTTTAACTTCTGTCTTCCCTAACTAGGGTATAAACTCCTTAAAAGTAGCAATTGTCTAGCAACTCTATTGCACTCCAAGACCTCAGTACAGTGCTCCGTACACTTAAGGGTATAATAAACACTAATGATTGATTGATTTTCAAATCCAGCTCGTCCAGTCGAGTAAGTGGCAATTGTATATTTTTAATCATTATCCTTTGTTTTGTTTTTATTTTCCTCTTTTTCCTCAAAAAAGAAGACTCCAACTCTTATTAAAACACTTTGCACAACATTCCCAAAGACTGCTTATTAAAAGGATTAGAGCTCAGTGGTAGCTGTTGAGATCTTGGAGATATTTTGTTCTGTGACCCCATTCTAATTACATTCTTCCTCTATTTGCTCCTGGGCATAGGGGAACTCGCATTTGCATTTTCACCGTTAATTCACCATTGCCTCAGCCATAAGGCACATAGGTGAATAGATCATGGGACTGGAACTCAGAAGGTCGTGGGTTCTAATCCTGATTCCACCACTTTTCTGCTATGTGCACTTGGCCAAGTCACCTTACTTCTCTGTGCCTCAGCTACCTCATCTGTGAAATGGGGATTAAGACTGTGAGCCTGATGTGGAACAGGGATTGTGTCCAACTTGATTTGCTTGTACCCACCCCAGTGCTTAGTACAGTGCCTGGAACATAGGAAGCACTTAAATACTACAATTAAAATTATTGCTATTTATATTAATGTTTGTCTTGCCCTATAGACTGTAATCTCATTGTAAGGAACATGTCTACAAACTCTGTTATACTGTACTCTCCCAAGTACTTAGTATGGGACTCTGATCACAATAAGCACTCAATAAATATGATTGATTTATTGATTGATTGACCAGAAAAAAGATGGGAATGTCTCAGTGCAAATGATCAAACCATCAGTGCAAAACATGCAAAAAGAACTTAAGTGCATGTTTTAGTGGCAGGGCATAACTTTGTCTTCTAAAGCATTGTGTCTGAGAAGCACAGAAGCGCAGAGAAGCAGCGTGGCGCAGTGGAAAGAGCATGGGCTTTGGAGTCAGGGCTCATGAGTTCAAATCCCAGCTCTGCCACTTGTCAGCTGTGTGACTGTGGGCAAGTCACTTAACTTCTCTGTGCCTCAGTTCCCTCATCTGTAAAATGGGGATTAAGTGTGAGCCCCACGTGGGACAACCTGATTCCCCTGTGTTTACCCCAGCGCTTAGAACAGTGCTCGGCACATAGTAAGCGCTTAACAAATACCAAGATTATTATTATTATTATGAACCATGATCAGACAGCGTGGCTCAGTGGAAAGAGCACGGGCTTGGGAGTCAGAGGTCATGGGTTCGAATCCCAGCTCTGCCGCTTGTCAGCTGTGTGACTGTGGGCAAGTCACTTAACTTCTCTGTGCCTCAGTTATCTCATCTGTAAAATGGGGATTAAGATTGTAGGACAATCTGATTACCCTGTGTCTACCCCAGTGCTTAGAACAGTGCTCTGCACATAGTAAGTGCTTAACAAATATCAACATTATTATTATTATTATAATCACCTAAATGGCAAAGAGCCAAAAAAAGGCACTACTATGCTTCCACAGATGTACTGTGCAAGAAATTCCTAGTGTGACACCCACAGGTGTAGTATCACCATGAAAAGTGTCAGTGCTAACCAGTGGAAAACTAGAACTAATGAATGAAATAATGACATTTTTTGACCATCCACCTGGTGCTGTACATTGAGAAAAGTATGGCATATCAGATAGAGCGTGGGCTTGGAAGTCAGAAGGACATGGGTTCTTATACCAGCTCTGTCGCTTGTCTGTGTGAACTTGGGCAAGTCTTTTCACTTCTCTGTGTCTGTTACCTCATCTGTAAAATGGGGATTGAAACTGTGAGCCCCATGTGGGATGGAGACTGTGTCCAACCTGATTAGCTTCTATCTACCCTAGTGATTAGAACAGTGTTTGGCACATAGTAAGTGCTAAAGAAATACTATTATTATTATTGTGCTAAGTCTTGGGAAGTGGCAAACAAATAAGTTATACATTCCCAGCCCACATCATTTAATACTGCCCTTGTGTTTAGTAGAGATAATGCAGTCCTGTCCATGTTTCATCCAGAAATTAACTAAGTAATGAGCACATTTTATTTTATGATATTGGCTAAACACTTATGTGTCAAGCGCGGCCTCAGAGCTGGGAGAGATACAAATCAATCAGGTTGAATACAGTCCCTGTCCCACATGGGGCTCACAGCCTTAGGAGACAGAACAGATATTAAATCCCCATTTTGCATCTGAGAAAACTGAGGCATTGGGAAGTTTAATGGACTTGCCTAAGGTCACACAGCAGGCAAGTGGTGGAGCTGGGATTAGAATCCATGTGTCCTGCTACCTTGCCCCTTTCTTTATCCACTAGGCCAAGTTGCTTCTGTTAATTATTCTTTCTCATACAAAGATAGGAATTGTCTTTAAGAGAACATTGCTGAAAAAGGAATTCGTAATAATTCAAAGCCTTGGAGAAAATTAAACCTGTGTCAGAAGCACTTTCTTAAACGTAATACCTATATTTTGTTTCACATTCTGACATTCTCAAAACTTCTACTTAAAAGCTATTTTTAGACTCAGAGGCTTACTGGGAATTTTTAAAGAAGCCTTGAGAAGCCAAATTTGTAACATAAAAAGTTCCCCCCAAACTAGAAAAAAAAAAGCTGAACACATTTTGAAATTACATCTTAAAGTGGACAAAGACTTAGCATTTAAAATCAGTGTGTGTATATGATACACACACACACACACACACACACACATACATTGGGATAGGAGATTTAACTGGGGTTGCCATGCTTTAGTCCTGGTAGATATAGGGAGGAAGAAATTTTTTGGTTTATTTTTTTCCCTTGGGTTATGTAACAAGGAAATGAAAAAAGATGGAGACACTTTAAATGTATTCGATCAGTCAAACAATCAGTGGCACACTTTGGAAGTCTTACTGTGTGCAGAGAAATGTTTTAAGGATTTCAGACTATAAAACTGTTGAGGGAAAGAAACATGTCTCCAACTCTGTTACAGTGTACTTTCCCAAGCATTTAGTATACTGCTCTGCATGCAGTAAACACTCAATAATGATTCATTGATGTCTACAGAGTTGGTAAACAGGGTCCCTAACCACAAGAAGCTTACAAAGTCCTGATTTTAGTGGTTTCAAAACTAGGCAAAAGAAGGTTTATGGCCTACTGGAAAGAGCATGGTTCTAGGAATAAGAGATCCTGGTTTCCAATACAGGCTCCACCACTGGCCTGCTGTGTGATGTTGAGCAAATCACTCCATTTCTCCATGACTCAGTTTCCTCATGTAAAATGGAGATTCAATACTTAATCTCCCTTCTACTTAGACTTTGAGCCCCATACGGGCTGATTATCTTGTTTCTACCCCAGCACCTAGTAAAGTGATTGGCACATAGTAAAAGCTTAACACATTATTATTGTTATTATCAATAGCATCATTAAAATGTTTACTGCATAAAAATGCTTCTGATATTATTCCATTGTCAATTCATTAACATTAACCAAGTCTGCAAACCTTTAATGTACTCAAACGTCTAGTTGTCAAATGGTAAAGTCAAAAGATAAAATACATCAAAATTATCGCTCACTTGCTATTAATTCCCATTCCTTCAATTAAATCTGCTCTAGTCTAGTCCAGTCTAACTTTGTAAGTTCATATGTCTATCAGCTCTTAGAACAGTGCTTGGCACTTAGTAAGTGCTTAACAAATACCATCATTATTATCACATGGATTCACACAGTTAGGTTTTGTGTGTTGTTCCTAGTAACTCAAAGCCATCATCTCACAGTCATCTCTGAATTTCTTAGACCCTGACTTCTCTTACTAATCCTTTCCAGAATTGAAGTGTTTTATTGTTGAATATGGTGAATTTATTTCTGATGAAACTATTAGCAAATACATCCTAGAGAATTAAAGTTTTAGGTTTCCTCAACTTCAACTCATCGACAAAATACCTGGACTTTTCAAAGAAAATCAAGTTAAGCAGAACGGGAACCCCCAGTAATTAGGAGAGGTAATCTTCAGAATGGGAAGGGTTGGAACTTCAAGAACCTAGAAACCTCAAAAATGTGCGAATGCACGCTGTCGTGAGTCCCCAATTCGGACCAACCAGGACCTTCCTGGACTGGGGGAGCCTCGGTGACACATAGTAGTAGTCAAACCATACCTCTGATCACCAAGGTTACTATGGAAAGGTTTTTTACTTAGTTTTACCGTCATACAAAGGAGTGACACATACGTACAGTCACTCACTCAACTCCACCATGGGTCCAATACCAGTCTGTGGTCAAAGGGAGCCCATTCTGCCAACGTTTCTTCTTTCTGCTTCCAAGTGCTGCTGCCTTCTGTTGTTTTCAAGTCCTGCTAGTCCTCTGTTTGTGTTCCAGTGGGCCTCCTAGGAAATCAAAAAGAGTGCCTTTTATCTGCCCTAGGCGTCACAGCGGGGGCTCTACATAACAGTCACTGATTGGCCCAGGTCTGTTACTGGGTAGAACACGGAGAAAAAGCCCCACCTCCCTCCTTGCTCTGCCCCCACAGGCCTGCAATCACCTGCCTCAAGCAGACCCCATCAGTGCCTTCACCAGTCTCTTCAATATTGTTGTTCATGGGATCACCAGCAGTCACTAATAAGGCAGCTTGTTGTGGACTCACAATACACACACAAACACACAGGTATACTCCAGAATCTGCAGTATATTTCTCATTTCTCAAAAATGCAGCTGTATTGTAAGCAGATTTATCTCAGGTTATGATTTTTCATACATGTACAATTGAAGTTCCAGATCAGCCCGCAAATGCCCACTGAGCCTTAAAAATTGCACTGTTGAAAGTTCTTCTCCACCCTGCTGTCCTGGGCCCTTCCTTGCCACTACTCCTAGGAATTTTCTTCACCTTGGGGTACCCCCCAAATTAACCCCTGCGGTACTTTTATTTTTAATTTAAACCAGAGACTCAGAGGGCCTCTGCTCAAGCCATATGTTGCTGCTGCTACTCAAAATATGTGGTTAGGTCCAGTCGGGACCCCGGCAGTCAGACCTCGATGGCAGGGAGCCAGCTGGGTTTGACCTGGCTCATTCCTCCTCCACCAGCTTCCACCGTCTATTTCAAGGCACACACTCCCAAATCACAGTCTTTCAGAATATTTCTGTGTGGTCATTGTGGCTCCCCTTGCACCAGAGAGCTCCAGAACCTTTACCGTCACCCTGGCTGCCCAGCCCCCAGCCCCCACCAGACTCTTCTCCTGCTCATTTCCCTGCTTCAAGCTCCTCCAGCTCCTCTGCTGTGTCTCTCTCATACAGCTGCCTTAATCTGGAGCCATAGAGGCCAGGCCTGGTTAGGCCTTCCCTGACTAAGTCTCATTTCTCCTATCCACCCTCCCCTCTTCCTCAACACCACACTTTGCTGTGAACCCCCTAAGATCTCTGATACCCCATCCCTGGCCCCATAGCACTTATGTATGCATCCTTAGACTCTATTACTTCCCCGCTTGGTAATTTATTTAATGCCTGTCTCCCCTGTAGACTGTAAACTCCTCTTGGACAGTAATGGTGTCTGCCAACTTTGTCATATTGTACTTTCCCAAGTGCGTAATAGAGTGCTCTGCACACAGTAAGTGTTCTATAAATGTCACTGATTAATTGATTGATTGGTTCAGCATGGAGGCATCTGAACACAGGCCCCCTTCCTCAGCCCCTAAAAAGATTGTGGGAGAGCAAGGAGATGTTAGCCAGCTATACCAGATGGCCTCCCTCATGTTGTAAAACCCCATCCATTGCTGTGAAATAGACTCCACATCTGTTCAGTTTATATGCTACAAGTGATACCATGTCCTGCAAACCTCTGCTATGGGGCAAAAAGTTTTCTCACTATACATTCTGAAGCTAATTTGCTTACATAGGTTTATCTATCACCGCTACATCTCCAAACCCTCATTGATGGGAGGGTCAAAAATGTGGGAGGAACAAGGAAAGCAAACTAGGAAGTAGTGGGTGAAGAGGATTTATATGTAAGCTGGAGAAAGCTGGTGGAGAGCCTTGAGACTAATGGTAAGAAATTAATGCCTCATAAAAATAATGATAATTATGAAACTTTTTAAGTGCTTACTAAGTACCAAGCATTGTTCTAAGCGCTAGGGTAGATACAAGTTAATCATTTAGACCCGGTCCCTGTCCCACTTGGGGCTCACACTCTTATCCCCATTTTACAGATGAGGTATCTAATGCCCAGAAAAGTGAAGAGACTTGCTGAAGGTCATACAGCAGACATGTGGCAGGTGAGGGTTAGAACCCAGGTCCTTTCGACTCCCTGGCTTGGGCTCTACCCACTAAGCCACAGATGAGGGGATATGGATAGCCACTGGAGGTTTTGTAGAAGTGGAGAAATGTGTGCCAAGCAATGCTTTGAAAGGATGGCCCCTGTATCAGTGTATAGTTTAGACAGAAAGCTGGGGGAGGAGAGGTGGCTGGAGGCAGGGAGACCCCAAAAAAGGCCGATACAAGAGTCTAACTATGGTACAACAAGAGCCTGGACAAGTTTGAAACAGTCTTCAGGGACCCCAGCGGTAAGTGATGAATGGTAAAGAGGAGCCATTGATAAGTGGAAGATATTGCTCCAACTTCAAATCTGCCTGACAATAGGCTCTCTCCATTTTCAAACTTCTCCTGATATCTCACCTCCTCCAGAAGGCTTTCCAAAATTAATATTCATCTCCAGAGGTTATAACTATTCATTCAATAGCATTTATTGAGCGCTTACTATGTGCAGAGCACTGTACTAAGCACTTGGAATGAACAAGTGGGCAACAGATAGAGACAGTCCCTGCCATTTGACGGGCTTACAGTCTAATCGGAGGAGACGGACAGACAAGAACAATGGCAATAAATAGAGTCGAGGGGAAGAACATCTCGTAAAAACAATGGCAACTAAATAGAATCAAGGCGATGTACAATTCATTAACAAAATAAATAGGGTAATGAAAATATACACAGTTGAGTAGACGAGTACAGTGCTGTGGGGATGGGAAGGGAGAGGTGGAGGAGCAGAGGGAAAAGGGGAAATGAGGCTTTAGCTGCGGAGAGGTAAAGGGGGGATGGCAGAGGGAGTAGAGGGGGAAGAGGAGCTCAGTCTGGGAAGGCCTCTTGGAGGAGGTGATTTTTAAGTAAGGTTTTGAAGAGGGAAAGAGAATCAGTTTGGCGGAGGTGAGGAGGGAGGGCGTTCCAGGACCGCGGGAGGACGTGGCACAGGGGTCGACGGTGGGATAGGTGAGACCGAGGGACGGTGAGGAGGTGGGCAGCACAGGAGCGGAGCGTGCGGGGTGGGCAGTAGAAAGAGAGAAGGGAGGAGAGGTAGGAAGGGGCAAGGTGATGTAGAACCTTGAAGCCTAGAGTGAGGAGATTTTGTTTGGAGCGGAGGTTGATAGGCAACCACTGGAGGTGTTTAAGAAGGGGAGTGACGTGCCCAAATCGTTTCTGCAGGAAGATGAGCCGGACAGAGGAGTGAAGAATAGACTGGAGCGGGGCGAGAGAGGAGGAAGGGAGATCAGAGAGAAGGCTGACACAGTAGTCTAGCCGGGAAATAACGAGAGCCCATAGCAGTAAGGTAGCCGTTTGGGCGGAGAGGAAAGGGCGGATCTTGGCGATATTGTAAAGGTGAAACCGGCAGGTCTTGGTAATGGATAGAATGTGTGGGGTGAACGAGAGAGACGAGTCAAGGATGACACCGAGATTGCGGGCCTGAGAGACGGGAAGGATGGTCGTGCCATCCACGGTGATAGGGAAGTCTGGGAGAGGACCGGGTTTGGGAGGGAAGAGGAGGAGCTCAGTCTTGCTCATGTTGAGTTTTAGGTGGCGGACCAACATCCAGGTAGAGACATCCTGGAGGCAGGAGGAGATGCCAACCTGAAGGGAGGGGGAGAACTATCTCATCTGAATATTTTTTCTCACAACCATCATAGCTCTTTCGTAAATTTTCATTGTCTTTTACTTTTTAATTGCTCTTTATTCTCGTATTCCTCTTTCCATTTGCTTTTTCCTCCTCGGGATAAATGACTCAGCTGTAAGGATGCCAACATTTTCAGTGAAGTGTGCTCATCTTCCATCCTTATTATAGTCCCAAATTCTTAGTATAATGCACACAATAGTCCCTCAATAAATACTATGGTTTCAATGACAAATAATATTTATTTAGGACTTACTGAATGCCCAACACTGGGATAGAAGCATAGGAACATCCCAGTAGATGCAGAAGTCCCAGTTCCTGCCTGAAGGAGGAGTATTACTACAGTTTGCAGACTGCAGGTTCCCAATCACTGAGAGAAGAAATTTCTCCTCGGATAACCTCAGAAATAAACTTAGAATCTTGGAAGCAACTGAGGAAGATCCAATTTTAGTTCCAAAGACAAATCACACTTTTCTAAAAAGAGATTATGCAACTATGAAAACTCCAAACTTTCTTGTCAGTAAAATAGAACTCTCAGATGTGAACTCAGGGGAAAGATCAGATTGGGGCAATTTTCAAGACATTTACTTTCTTTTACCAGAAGATCCTAGCCAAAGTGATTCTAGACCCACTACCAATAGCTGAAAGACACATGAAACGCAATGTGGCTTCAAAACAGAGTGTGGGATAGCAGACAGTGCCAGATTCAGGAAAAGTGAAAACCTCTAATCATATTTCATAGCTCTTATAAATGCATTTAATACCATCTGTAGAAATTACTTAGCTAATTTGCCTGCCCTAAAAGTTTATTCAGGTACTGAGACTGCTTCATTTTAACGCTTTTAGTTGGGTCAGAGCTGAGGATGCCCTTTCTGATACATTCCCTAATGCCAGTGGAGTTAGACAGGAGTGTGTAGTGGTGTCTGTACTGTTCGATTTAGTCTATGCAGCCACGCTACAGTATACAACAAGAGACCTGTATGCAAATGTTAGAATATACTTCTGCACTTCTGGGAAGCTTTTTCCAACTCGACAGATTTTGAGTATCATCTGAAGTCCAAGAAACAGTCATTCAAGATTTGTTGAATGCAGATGACTGCCCTGAAGGCACTCAACCAAGAAGAAATGCAAATGATGGAAAAACACTTCACCACATCAGCCAGGAGCCATAGGGTTGGGAGAAGTCTAAATAAAACTAAGATAAGGAATCAACCTGCACCAGGAAAGACATTCATTTAACTAATAATTTATATTGCAAATCAACTCCACACTGTCATGTGATTCTGTCACCTAGCCAGCACACTGAGCAACACTACAATACTAAACAAGGAAGTAGAAAATTGATTTAAGAAAATCAGCTCATTCTTTGGGTGACTGTGAAAAGAGTAGGTCGGCTTGGCATCAGTAGCCAGACTAAACCAACTGTTGACACAACTGTACTATTGTTCAACCTTCTTCCTAGCTGTGAGACCTAGACTTCTGACAAATGCCAGATCAGTCAATCATATTTACTGAGAACTGAGCTCCTTATCTTCCCTCCTAAACCCTGTCTTCTCCCTGACTTCCCTGTCACTGGACGGCACGACCATCCTTCCCATCTCACAGGCAGGCCCTCTCTACTCATCTCGACTCTCTCGCCCCCCTTTCCCTCCGCCGCTCTCGCTCCACTAACCCACAGCCCTGGATCACCTCCTCCGTCCGCCTCCTACGCTCCTATGCTCGAGCTGCTGAGCGCTGCTGGCGAAAGTCCAAGCACCAAGCCGACCTCACACACTTCAAATTTATCCTTTCCTGCCTTAACTCTGCCCTCTCCTCCGCCAGGCAAAGCTTCTTCTCCTCCCTCATCGACACCCATGCCCGTCACCCCCGCCGATTGTTCCGGCCCTTTAACTCTCTCCTTAGGCCCCCTGTTCCTCCCCCTCCCCCATCTCTCACCCCTAATGATCTGGCCACCTATTTCCTCACGAAAATCAACACGATCAGGTCTGAGCTCCCCAAAGTCACCCCTCCGCCTCTCCCCTCCCCCCCAACAACCCCCTCCCCTACTTTCCCATCCTTCCCTGCAGTATCCTCAGAGGAGATCTCCTCCCTCCTCGCAAGTGCCACCCCCTCCACCTGCGCCTTGGACCCCATTCCCTCTCACCTTCTTAAAACCATCGCCCCTGCCCTCCTCCCTTCCTTAACTTCTATTTTTAACCACTCAATCTCCAAGGGCTCCTTCCCCTCTGCCTTCAAACACGCCCACGTCTCCCCCATCCTAAAAAAACCCGCTCTTGACCCCACTTCCCCCTCCAGTTATCGTCCTATCTCCCTACTACCCTTCCTTTCCAAAATCTTAGAACGAGTCGTCTACAATCGATGCCTAGAATTCCTTAACTCCCATTCTCTCCTAGACCCCCTCCAATCTGGCTTCCGTCCCCTCCACTCTACCGAGACTGCTCTCTCTAAGGTCACCCATGACCTCCTTCTTGCCAAATCCAATGGCTCCTACTCCATTCTGATCCTCCTTGACCTCTCTGCTGCCTTTGACACTGTCGACCATCCCCTCCTCCTCCATACCTTATCTCACCTTGGCTTCACGGACTCTGTCCTCTCCTGGTTCTCCTCTTACCTCTCTGGCCGATCATTCTCGGTCTCCTACGCTGGAGCCTCCTCCCCCTCCCATTCTTTAACTGTTGGAGTTCCTCAAGGGTCAGTTCTTGGCCCTCTTCTGTTCTCCATTTACACTCACTCCCTCGGTGAACTCATCCGCTCTCACGGCTTTGACTACCATCTCTACGCAGATGACACGCAGATCTACATCTCTGCCCCTGTCCTCTCCCCCTCCCTTCAGGCTCGCATCTCCTCCTGCCTCCGGGACGTCTCCACCTGGATGTCGGCCCGCCACCTAAAACTCAACATGAGCAAGACTGAGCTCCTCATCTTCCCTCCCAAGCCCGGTCCGCTCCCAGACTTCTCCGTCACCGTGGATGGCACGACCATCCTTCCCGTCCCGCAGGCCCGCAATCTCGGTGTCATCCTTGACTCGTCCCTCTCGTTCACCCCACACATCCTATCCGTTACCAAGACCTGCCGGTTTCACTTCTACAATATCGCCAAGATCCGCGCTTTCCTCTCCACCCAAACGGCTACCTTACTATTACGGGCTCTCGTTATATCCCGGCTAGACTACTGTGTCAGCCTTCTCTCTGACCTCCCTTCCTCCTCTCTCGCCCCACTCCGGTCTATTCTTCACTCCGCTGCCCGGCTCATCTTCCTGCAGAAACGATCTGGGCATGTCACTCCCCTTCTTAAACAACTCCAGTGGTTGCCTATCGACCTCCGCTCCAAACAAAAACTCCTCACTCTAGGCTTCAAGGCTCTCCATCACCTCGCCCCTTCCTACCTCTCCTCCCTTCTCTCTTTCTACCGCCCACCCCGCACGCTCCGCTCCTCTGCCGCCCACCTCCTCGCCGTCCCTCGGTCTCGCCTATCCCGCCGTCGACCCCTGGGTCACGTCCTCCCGCGGTCCTGGAACGCCCTCCCTCCTCACCTCCGCCAAACTGATTCTCTTTCCCTCTTCAAAACCTTACTTAAAAATCACCTCCTCCAAGAGGCCTTCCCAGACTGAGCTCCTCTTCCCCCTCTACTCCCTCTGCCATCCCCCCTTTACCTCTCCGCAGCTAAAGCCTCATTTCCCCTTTTCCCTCTGCTCCTCCACCTCTCCCTTCCCATCCCCACAGCACTGTACTCGTCCGCTCAACTGTATATATTTTCGTTACCCTATTTATTTTGTTAATGAATTGTACATCGCCTTGATTCTATTTAGTTGCCATTGTTTTTACGAGATGTTCTTCCCCTTGACGCTGTTTAGTGCCATTGTTCTTGTCTGTCCGTCTCCCCCGATTAGACTGTAAGCCCGTCAAACGGCAGGGACTGTCTCTATCTGTTGCCGACTTGTTCATCCCAAGCGCTTAGTACAGTGCTCTGCACATAGTAAGCGCTCAATAAATACTATTGAATGAATGAATGTCGTCCTTGACTCAGCTCTCTCATTCACCCCACACATCCAATCTGTCATCAATGCCTGCCGGTCTCACCTTCACAATATCGTCAAGATCCTCCCTTTCCTCTCCATCCAAACAGCTATTGTGCTGGTACAAGCTCTCATAATATCCTGACTGGATTATGGTGTCACCCTCCTCTCGGATCTCCCTTTCTCCTGTCCCTCCCCACTCCAGTCTATCCTCCATTCCACTGCCCGGATCAACTAATTCTCTTCTCCTCTTTAAAACCCTACTTAGACCTCACCTCCTCCAAGAGGCCTTCCCAGACTGAGTTTCCCCTTTTTCCCTCTGCTCCTCTGCGCCCCTTCCTTCCCCCTCGTTTACCTCCCCTCAGCTAAGCCCTCTTTTCCCTCCTTTCCCTCTGCTCCTCCCCCTCTCCCTTCCCCTCCCCTCAGAACTGTGCTGGACCGCTCAATTGCATATATTTTCATTACCCTATTTATTTTGTTAATGAGATGTACATGTCCTTGATTCTATTTATTGCTATTGTTTTAATGAGATATTCATCCCCTTGATTCTATTTATTGCTTTTGTTTTTGTCTGTCTCCCCCGATTAGACTGTAAACCCATCAGTGGGCAGGGACTGTCTCTATCTGTTGCCAATTTGTACATTCCAAGCGCTTAGTTCAGTGCTCTGCATATAGTAAGTGCTCAGTAAATACTATTGAATGAATGAATGAATGAATGAATGAATGAATCTTCCTACAGAAATGCTCTGGGCATGTCACTCCCCTCCTCAAAACCATCCAGTGGTTGACTACCAACCTTCGCATGAAACAAAAACTCCTCACTCTTGGCTTCAAAGTTCTCCATCATCTTGCCCCCTCCTACCTCACCTCCTTTCTCTCTTTCTACTGCCCACCCCGCATGCTCTGCTCCTCTGCCGCTCACCTCCTCAAGGTCCCCTATTCACGCCTATCCCACCATCAACCCCTGGTCCATGTCCTACCACTGTCCTGGAATGCCCTCCCTCTTCACCTCCACCAACTAACTCTCTTCCCCTCTTCAAAGCCCTATTGAGAGCTCATCTCCTCCAGGAGGCCTTCCTAGACTGAACCCTTCCCTTTCCCTCTGCTCCCCCTTCCCTCCCCCCATTCCTCCCCTTTCCCCCCCTTCAGCACTGTGCTCATTTGTATATATTATTACTCGATTTATTTAATAATGAGGTATACATCTCCTTAATTCTATTTATCTTGATAATGTCTTGTTTTTGTTTCATTCTGTTTTGCTCTGCCATCCATCTCCCCCGTTTAGACTGTGAGCCCGTCACTGGGCAGGGATGGTCCCTTTCTGTTGTTGAATTGTACATTCCAAGCGTTTAGTACAGTGCTCTGCACAGAGTAAGCACTCAATAAATACTACTGAATGAATAAGGCTTTGAAGGTGGGGAAAGTAAATTATCTATCAGGTAGGAAGAGGGAGGGTGCTTCAGGCCATAGGCAGGGCGTGGGCGAGAGGTTGGTGGCATGAGAGACAAGATTAAGGTACAGTGAGTAGCTAGGCATTAGAGGAATGAAGTGTGTGGGCTGGGTTATTGTAGGAGAGTAGTGAGGTGAGGAAGGAGGGGGCAAGGTGACTGAGTGTTTTAAAGCCGATGGAAAGGAGTTTCTGTTTGATGCAGAGGTGGATAAGCAACCAATGGAAGTTTTTGAGGGGAGAAAACATGGACTGGACATTTTTGTAGAAAAATGATCCAGGCAACAGAGTGAAGTATGAACTGGAGTGGGAAGACACAGGAGGGTGGGAGGTTAGCAAGGAAGATAAAGCAGTAATCAAGGAGAAATAGGGGAAGTGCTTGGATTAATATGGTAGCAGGTTGGATGGAGAGGAAACGCCAGATTTTAGTGAAGGTGAGCATATTTGAACCGACAGGATTTAGTGTTAGGTTGAATATTGAGTTGAATGAAAGAGAGGAGTCAAGGGTAACACCAAGGTTTCAGGCTTGTGAGACAGGAAGGGTGGTGGTGCTGTTCACACTGATAGAAAAGTCAGGGAGAGGATGAGGTTTAGGTGGGATAAGGAGTTCTGTTTTAAACATGCTAGGTTTGAGGTGACCGGAGGGCAACCAAGTAAGCAGGAGGACAACCAAGTCTCACCTGTCCCACCGTCGACCCCTGGCCCACGTCTTACCACTGACCTGAAATGCCTTCCCTTCTCACATCTGCCAAACTAACTCTCTTCCCCTCTTCAAAGCCCTACTGAAGGTTCACCTCCTCCAGAAGGCCTTCCCAGACTGAGACCTCCCTTTCCCTCTGCCCCTCCTCCCCACCCCATTGTTCCACTCCCTCCCTCTGCTCTTCCCCCTTCCCTTCCTCACAGCATTTGTGCAGATGTGCATATATTATTCATTACTCTATTTTATTAACAATGTGCATATATCTATGATTCTTTTTATCTTGATGGTATTGATGCCTGACTACTTGTTTTGTTTTGTTGTCTGTCTCCCCCATTTAGACTCTGAGCCCCTTGTTGGGCAGGGATTGTCTCTATCTCTTGCTGAATTGTACATTCCAAGCACTTAGTACAATGCTCTGCACTCAGTAAGTACTCAATAAATACAGTACTCAATAAATAAGTACTCAATAAATACCAACATTATTATTATTATTACAGTTGAATGAATGAATGAATGGAGATGTTTTGAAGGCAAGAGGAAGTGTGAGACTGCAGAAAGGAAGCGAGATCAAGGCTGGAGATGTAGATTTGGGAATCCATCTCATAAAGATGGTAGTTGAAGCCATGGCAGTGAATGAGTTCTCCAAGAAAATGGACTTGGATGGAGAAAAGAAGGGGACCCAGGGCTGAACCTTGTGGGACCTCTACAGTTAGGGGGTGGGAGGCAGAGGAGAAGCTCATGAAAGAGACTGAGAATGAGTAGCCAGAGGGATGGGGGGAACCAGGAGAAGATAGGGTCAGTGAAGCCGAGGTGGGATAATGTTTCCAAGAGAAGGGATGGTTGGCAATGTCAATGGCAGCTAAGACTTTGAGGGGGATAGGGTGATAACTAGAGGAAGCTGTGGGGTCAAAACAGGGGTTTTTAGGATAGAGGAAACAAGAGAATGTGTGAAAGCAGAGGGAAGGAAGCCACAGGAGAATGAACAGTTGAAGATAGCTGTTAAGGAGGGAAAAAGATGGGGGGCAAGTGTTTTGATAAGGTGCAAAGGGATAGGGTGGGATGTACAGGTGGACAGGATGGATTTTAAGAGAAGGCAAGAGATCTCTTGAGATACTGCTAGAAAAGATGGTAAAGCTAAAGAAGGGCAGGAGAAGGGAGGGACTGGAGAGGAGCAGTGGAGATTTTAGGGAGAGATTTCCCCCAAATGCTTAATATAGTGCTCTGCAAACTGTAAGTTTTCAATATTACCATTTTTTTATGGATTGATTGATTTTCCACTGTAATCACTCCAGTAATGGGATTTTCTATGGGGCACCCTATGAAGATCAGCAACATTGGTTCAAGATGCCTGGCACAAACTATTTAACAAATGCCATCATTAATAAGCAGATGATTTTGAAATCCCACTAGATTGTAGACTCCTTGCGGTCAGATTCATGTCTGCCAATACTACTGTATTCTCCTTAACTCAGTGTACTGTACATATTGTGTTAATAAGAATAATGGTATTCCTTAAGCACTTACTTTGTGCCGGGCACTATATCAAGTGCTGGGGTGGATACAAGCAAAAGGGTTTGGACACAATCCCTGTACCATGTAGGGCTTCCAGGCTCAATCCCCATTTTATAGATGAGGTCATTGAGGCCCAGAGAAGTCAAGTGACTTGCCTAAGGTCACTCAACAGGAAAATGGACCCGCGTCCTGCACCGGGTCCTGATTCCCAGGACCATGCTCTATCCACTGCGCCATGCTGCTTCCCTGCTCAAGTTCAGTGAATACTACTAATTGATTTTCTAGAGCATAAACTCAGCTAATGCGATAATTGGGGTGGGGTCTGGAAAAGACTCTTAGCTCTCTGCATGGGCTCGATCAATATGATTACAACTATAATAAACAAAAAAATGCATTAAATGCATTACCCTAGTTGCAAATATCTATGTGATCTCAGTCATCTACGTGAAAATCAAAGCTGAAAATTAAGTTCACTAAGAATACTCTACTTCTTTAATTCTCATTGGTAAACAGAAAATGTAGAAAAAGATTTACAAGAGTGGTGTCTACTCAAAGTAAACCAATATCTTTGTAAGGTCTAAATGCTCTAATGTCAGATACTCCATCCTTCTCTATAAGGGAACCATACCATCCTGACAGCATTGAAGATAATTGAGCTCCTTACATTTTAAATAAATAAATACTTCATTTTATACTTCAAACCATCTACTATTTCATTAAAATATCATTTCCAAACCACGGTAGGTTTTACATTTGCAAACTTTGAGAATCACTTTCTGTAATATCACATTTTAAAAGTTTATTAGGAAAATGGCTTCTTTATGTTTTCTTTGAAAAAGTATGCGAGTTTTAAGTATAGACTGAGTGGAAATTTTATGTCTTGAAAAGAACAGAAAGTAGTTCCTATCAGATGCGAGGTTTAATTTGTAAAATGTGCATTTTGTTCAACTGAATAAGTGAAGTGATTTAGTTCTGCTGTGTGAAACCACGGGAAAACTCCCTGCTATCTTTCCACCATGACAACCCAGGGCTCCTGCTCCCTGTATGACGCTCAAAGGGATAGAGTGAGGGCTCCATAAATTTTGTAACAGTTGTAAAGGTTTTTGGTTGTGACTGCACTCAAGTCCCACTAACTCCTTTTAGTTGGGTTGTCTCTGTCATTTATGTCACTTTTGTATTATCATTTCATCTAACTTATTGTGATTGTCATGAAAATACTCCCCACCTTTGTCTTACGCTGTGATCCCCTAGAAGCCCAGGGTCTGTGTTTGACATTTGCATATATTAGTTTCCATCACTCAATACAGAGCTTGACATTCTGTAGGTGCTTAATAAATACTACTGTTATAGTAGAGAGCTCCTCCTGCCTGCCATTTTGTAACCAAAAGACTAAGTTTATTTAGGAATAAAATTTCTAAATGATGAAGAAGAATAAATATCATTCTATCACACTGTGCAGAAAAGATCGAGCTTTAAGCTCATCATGTTTTATCCCTAGGGAATTCAAGTTTTAAACACTGTTTACTATCCTTGTTGCAAATATCTATGTAATCTCAGTCATCCATATGAAAATCAAAGCTGCAAATTTAATTAAGTACACTAAGAATATTCCACTTCTTTAATTCTCGGTAAACAGAAAATTACTGGATCGTAGAAGCATGGTATTTTATGCTCACAACATATTATAGCAATATGTAATAAATGCTTAACCTTGAATTTGGTAATATGTACATTGAAACATCTTAGAGAATACATAAACAAAGAGATTAAGAATATATGAATTACATAGAGAGATCCTTAAATTAGAAAGACAATAATCTACTAAGATAGCCTGGGGAGCATATGATGTATAGCTTAAAGGCTCATAAATGTTAAAACCTTTGTCAAGTCTCAAAAGTAAAGATTTTTCAACCACATTGCAATCTTCTAAATAACCCCTCGTATCACCTCAACGATGAAAGATTATTTTCAGCCTCCCCTTTAAGGAAGTCATCCCTGCAGTCAAAAGCATGCACAGTGGTGTTGTTATTGGACATGCTGTCCACCTGCACAAATCCGCAAGCCAGGAGACACCTCAAATTCTCCAGAAATCAGAATGAATTAGTTCTAAATGTGTGGAATTGCCAAGGTGAAATAATTTACTGTAAGAACTACTACAATCTCAGGCACAGGAGCATTAGTGGTAGTAATAATATGGCATTTTTTAAGCACTTTCTTTGTGCCAGGCACTGTACTAAGCGCTGGGTGTATAGAAGCAAATTGGGTGGGACACAGACGCTGTCCCACATGGGGCTCACAGTCTCGATCCCCATTTTACAGATGAGGCAATTGAGGCATAGAGAAGTAAAGTGATTTGCCCAAGGTCACACAGCAGACTAGTGGTTGGGCGGGAAATAGAACCCCGATCATTTGTCTCCCTGACTCATGCTCTTAGTCACTAGGTAACACCTCGCTAGTTGCAACTGTCGCAGTGTTTAGACTGTGAGTCCTATACAGAAGAGATTCTGTGTCCTACTTGATTAACTTGGATCTATCCCAGCACTTGACACATAGTAGGGTCTTAACAAATAGTGTAATAATAGTAATAGTAGGAGTAGTAATAGTATTGAAGTGCTTAGAATAGTACCTCAAAAAGAAGAAACACATTTTCTTCACACAAGGAATTTACACTTCACTGGAGATATAAAAATACTGATGATTAGAATAACTCCTGCTCTCCATTACTGCAACATGATTGATGTGCCCTCCTTGAATCATAATGTGGATTCATAACAGATTGTCAATCTACAAAGATCATTTTTGCAGACACAGAAAATGCAACACGAGAATCACCAAGCACTTCATGCTGCATTTGTTCTCATTTCTCTCACCACTGATTTCTTATTCACTCCCTCTCCTTTGACTGGAATCCCCTTCTCTGATTTACATCTGACAGACTGTGTCCCCCATCTTCAAAGATCTTCTGAAATCACATCTCCTCCAGAGGCCTTCCCTGATTAATCTCTCGTCTCCCCACCCTATTTTTTCCCCAATGCCACTGCAGTACTTCTATGTCACTTAAGCACTTGGGTACAATCACCAACCTCAGTAGTACTTAAGTACGTGTCTTTAAACCTTTGGGTTGTCCCTACCTGTAATTGAGCTTAGTGTCTCTTGTTTGTAATTATTATTATGATATTTGTTAAGTGCTTACTATGTGCCAAGCACTGTCCTAAGTGCTAGGGTAGATACAAGGCAATCAGGTGGTCCCATGTGGGGCTCACACTCTTAATCCCCATTTTACAGATGAGGTAACTGAGGCACAGAGATTTTAAGTGGCTTGCCCAAGGTCACACAGCTGACAAGTGGTGGAACCAGGATTAGAACCCATGTCCTCTGACTCCCAAGTCCGTGCTCTTTCCATTAAGCCATGCTGCTTCTCTGACTGTAAAGTCCTTGAGGGCAGGGATGGTGTCAATTAACTCTATTTTACTCCCTTAAGGGCTTAATACAGTGAGGTCCATGAAGGTCATCCACTTTTATGTACTAAGATTCTCATATTTGATGAATTCCCCTTTCACAAGTCTCCTAAATATTGTACTCTCCCAAATAGTACAGTTTTCTGCACATGGTAAGCACTTGATAAATACCATTGTTTGATTGATTGGTACTAAGGCTAGATTTGGGAATTCCTAGAGAAGAGATAGCAGGGTGGTGGGAGAAAGTAGAATGGATCAGGGTCCTGTTCACCCTGCCACAGGGTGTCCCCTCTATTCCCCACCCCTTAGGGACCACCCATTTACCCCAATTTTCCTGGAGCTGGAAGCCTGGGTACTGAGTGAGTGTGACAGCTCAGAATCAACCTCCTGGTTTCCCATCTCGAGCAAAAGGCTCCAATCCTTGGGCAAAGACTTGGGAATATTTCCTCCTTACTCTCCCATTTGTTTCCAGTTTATTATCAGACTTCATGAGGTACTGAAATTTCACCAGGCTGTGTGGGGAGGAAGACACCTCTCTCCCCTGTTACTCCAAACTTCAGAGATCACACTCATACTGGCAGTCAAGAGACCTAGAGAACACTTCCATTCAATAGTATTTATTTAGCACTTACTATGTGCAGAGCACTGTACTAAGCGCTTAGAATGAACAAGTCGGCAACAGATACAGTCCCTGCCATTTGACGGGCTTACAGTCTAATCGGGGGAGATGGACAGATGAGAACAATGGCAATAAATAGAGTCAAGGGGAAGAGCATCTCGTAAAAACAATGGCGACTAAATAGAATCAAGGCAATGTACAATTCATTAACAAAATAAATAGGGTAATGGAAATATATACAGTTGAGCGGACGAGTACAGTGCTGTGGGGATGGGAAGGGAGAGGTGGAGGAGCAGAGGGAAAGGGGGAAAAGAGGGTTTAGCTGCGGAGAGGTAAGGGGGGGTGGTGGTAGAGGGAGTAGAGGGAGAAGAGGAGCTCAGTCTGGGAAGGCCTCTTGGAGGAGGTGAGTTTTAAGTAGGGTTTTGAAGAGGGGAAGAGAATCAGTTTGGCGGAGGTGAGGAGGGAGGGCGTTCCAGGACCGCGGGAGGACGTGGCCCGGGGGTCGATGGCGGGATAGGCGAGACGGAGGGATGGTGAGGAGGTGGGCGGCGGAGGAGTGGAACGTGCAGGGTGGGCGGTAGAAAGAGAGAAGGGAGGAGAGGTAGGAAGGGACAGGGTGATGGAGAGCCTTCATCCATGAGGCATACTAAGGGCCCACTGTATCCCCCATTTGGCATTCAGACCCTGAGAGAATTTACATGGGGAACTCTACAGGCAGATTTGCCCACCAATCAGATCCTGCCTTAAAGAACTAATCAGAGGAAGCAGCGGGAGAGGCAGAGTATAAACCAAAGTTTTAACTGGAGGAAAATAAATGGCAGGGATTTTTCTGAAACCTTTCACTTGTCAAGAGAATTGTAGATAAGCAAGCCACAAATCTATCGTGCATACGTAAAATGCTCTGCACAGAGTGAATGCTCAATAAACACTGCTGATTTATTGATTCAATGATCCCATTAAAAAAAAAAAAACTTTGACTATCAAAAGACAGATGCACTGGAAAGCTTGCTCCCTTGAAAAGAACACCAAGAGCCTAAGGCCACGATCTAACGGTAAGTTGAGATTGAGTTGAGGGGGCCTGCCATGATGTTTTCCCTTTTACCAACAGAGCAAAACAAGATCTATCATATTCATTACTGGAGTAATTTAGGATGCAGCAAGGAATCTGACATCTAAGTGGAAACCCACCCAACTCAATAGCTTATTAGCATCATTGAAAAATACACAGAAAGACAGATATTAGATGGTGAAATGCTTCATTGATTCAGTTCAACTTTATGGATTGAGAATGGTCTAATGAATACTAAGATTATGTACTTTTTCGAGAGAATCATCATCAAACAGAAATTTCTTTCCACACATTTCACTCTTCACACTTCACTCCTCTAATGACACCTACTCACTGTGCCTTGATCTTGATTATCTCACCACTGACCTCACACCCATGACCTGGCTCTTGACTGCAATCCCCTCCCTTTTCATATCCTACAATTACTTTCCCCACCTTCAAAGCCTTATGGAAGGCACATCTCCTCCAAGAGGCCTTTCCTGAGTAAGCCGTCATTTTCTCTTTTCTCACTCCCTTCTGCATAGCCCTGACTTGCTCCTTTTATTAGCACTCACCACCAGTCCCAAAACATTTATGTACATATCCATAATTAATTTATTTATATTAATGTCTGTCTCCCCCTCTAGACTGTAAACTCACTAGGGGCAGGGAATGTGTCTGTTATACTGTTTTGCTGTACTCTCCCAAGCACTTAGTACAGTGCTCTGTACACGGTAAGCACTCAATGAATATAATAATAATGAAAATGATAATTATGGTATTTAAGTGTTTATGATGTGCCAAGCATTGTTCTAAGTACTGGGGTAGATATAACGTGATCAGGTTGTTCCACGTGGGCCTTACAGTATCAATCCCCATTTTAAAGATGAGGTAACTCAGGCATAGAGAAGTTAATAATAATGTTGGTATTTGTTAAGCGCTTACTATGTGCAGAGCACTGTTCTAAGCACTGGGGTAGATACAGGGTAATCAGGTTGTCCCATGTGAGGCTCACAGTTAATCCCCATTTTACAGATGAGGTAACTGAGGCACAGAGAAGTGACTTTCCCACAGTCACACAGCTGACAAGTGGCAGAACAAGATTTGAACTCATGACATCTGACTCCCAAACCCGGGCTCTTCCCTCTGAGCCACGCTGTTTAAGTGACTTGCCCGAGGCCACACAGCAGATAAGTGGCAGAGACAGGATTAGAACCCATGACCTCTAACTCCCAAGACGGTGCTCTTGCCACTAGGCCATGCTACTTCTTTTTGATTTATTCTATACATTCACTATATGATTTAATTCCTAACTTACCTCGCTGTTTTCCTACTACAGCCCAGCCCGCACACTTTGCATCTCTAGTTCCAGCCCACTCACTCTGCCTCCACCTCATCTATCTCACCACCAACCTCTCATCCACATCCTGCCTCGGGCCTGTAATGTCCTCTTTCTTCACAGCCAATCTCCCCACCTTCAAAGCCTTACTGAGAGCATATCTCCTCCAAGAAACCTTCTCCGACTAAATCTTCATTTCCTCTTCTCCACCTCCATTCCATTTCATTCTTGCACCTATATTTGCATCCTGTATTCACCACTCTCTCAGCCCTACGGCACTTATGTATATATCTGTAATTTATTGATATACAATATACAATATTATATCTCCATGTATTGATAAATATAATGCATATAAATAATACATATTAAACTGTAACATCATTGTGGACAGGGAACATGTGTCCCAACTTTGTCGTATTGTACTCTTCCAAGCACTTAGCACAATGCTCTGCACAGAGTAAGTGCTCAATAATATTATTGATTAATTGATGAGACTCCATACTCACAATAAAATATTTTCATTAACAAAACAGGTTTTATGATGTTATTTAATTATTAGATTAATAATAATGATGATGGTATTTGTTCAGCACTTACTATGTACCAAACACTGTTCTAAATGCTGGGGTACATACAAGGTAATCAGGTTGTCCCACGTGGGGCTCACAGTACTGAGGCATAGGGAAGTTAAGTGACTTGTCCAAAGTCACACAGCTGATAAGTGGTGGAGGCAGGATTTAAACCCACAACCTCTGACTCCCAAGCACGTGCTCTTTCCACTAAGCCACGCTGTTTCTCTAATATAATTCCATCAGTGTAAACATTTGAATATGCCAAAGTATATTGTTTAATATGTCATTAAAGATATTAACGACATATCATTAAACAAACTAAAAGAAAACTAAATAAAGGCTGAATTACTGTGGGACTTATGAAGTGCTTATTATGTGATAAGGGCTGAAGGAGATTCAAGATTATGAATTAGATACAGTTTCTACCCCTCTCCTGCAGGGCTTCATAATCTTTCTTCCCAATTTACAGATGAGGAAATTTAGGCCTAGAATGGTTAAAGGAAAGCAGCATAGGCTCATGGATAAAGCATGGGTTTGGGAGTCAGAGGATCTGTGTTTTAATTCTGGCTCCACTACTATTGTGCGACCTTGGGAAAATCACTCAATTCTTCTCTGCTTCAGTTTCCTCATCTGTAAAACAGGAATTGAATACTTGTTCTCCCTCTGACTTCAGTTGTTATCCCTATGTGTGCCTGGGACTGTGCCTGACCTGATTATCTTCTATTATCTTATACCCACCCCAAGTCCTTAGTACAGGGCTTGGCACATAGTGGTCACTGTGGCTCAGTGGAAAGAGCCCTGGCTTGTGAGTCAGAGGTCATAGGTTCTAATCCCGGCTCTGCTGCTATTCAGCTGTGTGACTCGGGCAAGTCATTTAACTTTTCTGGGCCTCAGTTCCCTCGTCTGTAAAATGGGGATGAAGGCTGTGAGCTCTACGTGAGACAATCTGATGACTTTGTATCTACCCCAGCACTTAGACAGTGCTTGGCACATAATAAGTGCTTAACAAATACCAACATTATTATTATTAAATTATTATTATTATAATTATTACCAAGCTATTTGTCCAAGGTTACCCATTAGGCCAGGACCCTTAATTCAGTGATCCCTTTCAGTCCTGTGCTTCCCACAGTTATTCAGGCTGCCTCTTTTAGAAGTATAGTGAAGAATACTTTCAAAAAATGTTTTGTAACAGCAGGTTCACTTCTCAGAGTCTCACCTGAAGAGTTTCCAGTACTCCACCAGCCTCAACTACGGGAGGGACAGTCAAGCAGTGGCATATCCATTCTATTCCTAGCTTGAGCAGTGGCTAGAGAGTGGAAGGCAATCTGCTACAAGTCAAAACTCATCCATGCTGGGCAGCAGCGGAATGGGAGAGAGTCGAGGGTGGAGACTTTGGTTTACTGTGTGGAAGGAGGCAATGGTAAACTCTTTCCATATTTTTACCAAGAAAACTCTATGGACACACTATCAGAAGGATTGCAATGGAGGCAGGGCATTCTGGAAGAGATTTGTTCATGGGGTCGTTATGGGTCAGCCATGACTTGACAGAATAAGACAAAAACAACCACAACAGCAGGTTGCTGCAAAACAATGACAGCAACATCTCTAGGTTAGTGTGCAGCAATTAACGGTGAGGTTGCTCTGATGAGCAGAGACATTGGGATATGTCTTTAATAATAATAATAGTAATAATAATTTGGGTATTTGTTAAGCGCTTACTATGTGCCAAGAACTGTTGCAAACACTGGGTAGATACAAGGTAATCAGGTTGTCCCACATGGGGCTCACAGTTTTAACCCCCATTTTACAGATGAGGGAACTGAGGCCTAGAGAAGTTAAGTGACTTGGCCAAAGTCACACAACTGATAAGTGGCGGAGACTGTATTAGTGTGGCTCAGTGGAAAGACATGGGTTTGGGAGTCAGAGGTCATGGGTTCAAATCCCAGCTCAGTCGCTTGTCAGCTGTATGACTTTGGGCAAGTCACAACTTCTCTGTGCCTCAGTTACCTCATCTGTAAAATGGGGATTAAGACTGTGAGCCCCATGTGGGACAACCTGTTCACCTTGTATCTTCTCCAGCGCTTAGAACAGTGCTTTGCATATAGTAAGCATTTAACAAATGCCATCATCATCATGACCTCTGACTCTCCAGCCTGGGCTCTTTCCACTGAGCCATGCTGCTTCTCTACTTTACTCAGCCAGAACTGAAAAGTCCTGGTTAGTCTCTCCCTGTCAGTAGAGTCACCTCCTCTTATCTACATGGTGAGGAAGAGAACATAAAGTGAGAGTCATTTTTAAGGAATTATTCCTAGTGGCATGTTGGGAAGAAGAACAGAACAGTGAGGATCTTGATCTCGACCTAAAAAGACAGTGACGAACTCAGCTTTTTGCTCCATTTCCTTACTTACCATGTAGGTCATCCCCCAGCAGTCATTTCTAGGACTGAAAAATACCTCAACCTTTCCCATGACTATTGAATCCTTGGCCTTAGCTTTAGGCTACCAACAAAGTGGTCAATTAATTCTAATTGTGGTAACGTTTTTGTGGCTTGGATATTCTGGCCACAGGAATTGGATTGAATTCAAAATTCACTTGGCACTGGCTCCCAAAACCACTATCAGACTACAGTACTGGGGAGTTGCTATTGACCTCTTGAGGCAAGCCAGAAGCTTTCCTGAATTGTAGCTATAGAATCTCTAATGAAGTGATCAAATTAAGATTGAAAATCTAAGGAGTAAAATGCAAAGCTACTGCCGTAAATAATCCAATAATGAAAAGTGGAATCTTGTCTTGCACAATATTTATTACTGAACATTCATCTGTTTGTTGATTGATTTTTGTTTTAAAAAATAGAGTTTTTGCTAAAAAAAAACAACTTTAGGATAAAAATACAATAGTGATATCTGCAATGTTAGTAGCGCTTGTTGAGCGACAATATTTCTCCTTCTCCACTGAGTCCTATGAACACTGTCCATGCCAACTCACTCCTCAAACCCCTATCCCTCCACCCATCCATCTCTTTTTGTCTGTTTGCTTTTAGTCATCTTTGTTAAGGGCTTACAATGTGACGGGCACTATACTCAGAGCTGGAATAGGTACAAGATAATCAGTTTGGGGGCACAGTCCCTGTCCCAGGTGGGCTCACTGTCTTAATCCCCATTTTACAGATGAGGTGACTGAGGCACAGAGAAGTTAAGTGACCTGCCCAAGGTCATACAGCAAACAAGTGGCGGAGCCTCAATTAGAAGCCAGGTCCTACTGACTCCCAGCCTTGCACTCTATCCACTAGGCCCCACCTCTTCTCTTGCCCCAAAGACCTTGTCATTATGTAGTTTAGCAGTAAAGCTGACACCATCAGGTATGATCTCCCAAAGGTCTCCCCTGCCCCTCCCCAATCTCTTCCTCCTCATGCACACCTTTTGAAACTCCCATCTTTTAATTAATCAATTGATGGTATTTATTGAGTGCTTACTGTGCAAAGAGTACTTAACGAAGAACTCAGAACAGTACATTAAAACAGAGTTGGTTGTCACATTCCCTGCCTACAAGGGATATAGAGTCTAGAGGAAGAGACAGTCATTAAAATAAATTGTGATCATGTACAATATATAGGTCTGAAGGTAGGGTGAATATGAAGTGCTTAAAAGGTCCAGATCTAAGTATGTAGGCTTTGCAGAAGGAAGAATGAGTTGGGGAAAAGGGGGGGGGGGGTCAATTGCAGAATGCCCTTTGGAGGTGATGTGATTTTAATAAGGTTTGGAACGTAGGGGGAGTGGTGGTCTGGTATATATGGAGGGGGAGGAATTCCAGGTAAGAGGAAGGATGTGGGAAAGGGGTAGGCAGCAAGGTAGAAGAGACCAAAACACAGTGAGCAAGCTGGCCCAAAAAGAATGAAGTGTGTTGGTTGGGCTGCAGTAGGAAATCAGCGAGGTAAGGTAGGAGGGAATGGGCAGATTCAGTGTGTTTAAACTGATAGTAAGGATATGAAGGTGGATGGGCAATCACTAGAGGTTCATATGAAGTGGGGTGGACTGCACGTTTTTTAGAAAAATATTTTGGGCAAAAGAGTGAATTATGCCCTGGAGTGGGGAGAGACAGGAAACAGGTAGGTCAGCAAAAAGCTGGTGCAATAGTCAAGGTGGACTAGGATAAGAGTTCAGATCAGCATAGTAGGCATTCATATAGAGAGGAAAGTGTGGATTTTACCAATGTTGTGAAGGTTGATGTAGTGACAGATAAAATGTGGGGATTGGATGAGAGAAAAGAGTTGAGAATTATGCCCAGGTCCCAGGTTTGAGAGACAGGGAGGATGGTGGTGTCGTCTACAGTGATGGAACAGATGTGGGAAAGAAAGTGTTTGTGTTAGGAGGGGAATTCTCTTTTGGACATGTTAAGTTTGAGATGTTGGCAGGACATCCATGTAGAGATGTTCTGAAGGCAGAAGGGAATGAGAGACTGCAGAGAAGAGAGGTCAGAGATGGAGAAGTAGATTTGGGAGTCATCCACATAAAGATAATAGTTAAAGCAATGGGAGAAAATGAGTGCTCCAAGGGAGTGGGTCTAGATGGAGAATAGAAAGGGAACCAGAACTTTCCTAGCAGTATCTCAAGAGGAGATCTGCCCCTTCTCAAAATCTATCCCCTTCACCTGTGCCCCAGACCCTATACCTTAACAGCTGTCAAAACCTTTGCTCCATCCCTTCTGTCGCGAACCCTCAGTTCATACCAACCCAACCTTCCTGGACCAGGGAAGCCTCGGTGACTTTTAATAAAGTCAAACCTCACCTCCGATCATCAAGGTTACTGTGGAAAGTTTTTGATTTAGTTTTACCAACATGCAAGGGAGTTACACATACACACTCTCACTAGCTCCACTCCAGCGAGGGTCCGATACCAGCCGGCTGGTCAAGGGAGCCCGTTCTGCCAATACTTCTTTCGGCTTCGTTGTTGCCTTCTGCTGCTTTTGAGTGCTTCTGCTGCTCTCTGCATGCTGCCTTCTGTGCTGCTCTTCTTCTGTGTGTGCTTCTTCCCTGCTCCACTTGCTGCTTTCTGTGTTCCTTTTGCATGCCTCCTTGAGATTCAAAATAAGCTCCTTTTATCTGCCTTAGGCACTGCAGCTGTGTCTCTACATGGCAGTCAGTGATAGGTCCAGGCCCATTCCTGAATAGAGCAGGGAGAAAAGACCACACTTCCCTCCATGCTCCACCCCAACAAGCCAACAATTACCTGTCTCAGGTAGAGCCCATCAGTGCCTTCTCTAGTCTTTTTCTTCTTCTTGTTTGTGGGCTCACAAACAGTCACTAGTAAGACAGCTTGCTGTAGGCTAACCACACCTTCATCCCTCCCTGACCTGTTCTTCAACCATTTACTTTGCAATGGCTCCCAAACGACTGCTTTCAAGCATGCTCATGTATCCCCTATCCTGAAAAAAACCATCTTCCTTGACATCATGGTTCCATCTAGTATTGTCCCATCATCTTCCTACCATGTCTCTCCAAAGTTCTTGAACAAACTGTCCTCATGCTACCTTTACTTCCTCTCCTACAATTCTCTCTTTGATCCGCTCCAATCTGGCTTCCACCCATTTCATTCCACAGAAACAGACCCTCTCTCCCTAATGATCTCTGTGTCAAGTTCAATGGCCACTCCGCCATTCTAATCCTTCTCGGTTTCTCAGCTGCCTTTGACACTGGACCACCTCTATCTCCTGGAATCATTATTTAACCTTGCCATCACTGACAGTGCCCTCTCCTACTTCTTCTATAACTCTGGCTGCTCCCTTTACTTTCTTCTGCAGTCTCCTCCTCTGCCTCTCACCCTTTAACACTGGGAGTCCTTCAAGGCTCAGTTCTGGGTCCTCTTCTATTCCCCCTCTACACACACTCACTTAGGGAACTCACTTGCTCCCATGGCTTCTACTACAATCTCTATGGGGATGATTACCAAAGCTACATCTCCAATCCTGATTTCTCTCCAATCTAGCTTTTCCTCGTGCCTTCAGAACATCTCTACCTGGATGTCTGAATGAAAATTTGAACTTATTATATCCCAAGCAAATTCCTCATCTTCTCACCCAAACCACATCCTCCCCGTGACTTTCCAATTACTGGGAGCAGCAGCACCATTCTCCCTATCTCACAAGCCAGTAAATTTGGCAATATTCTTAACTCATCTCTATCACTCAACCCAAGTACTCGATCTGTTCCCAAATCCTCTTGATTCAATCTTTACAGCAACTCTAGAATTAATCCCTTCCTCTCTATCCAAACTGCTACCAAGCTGATCCAGTCACTCACCACATCCCACCTTGACAGCTGTATTAGCCTCTTGGATGAATTTCCTTTCTCCTGTCTCACCCCACTCTAGTCCTTACTTCGCTCTGCTGCCATGAACATTTTTCTAAAAAACTGTTGAGTTCAGATCTTCCCAGTCTTCAAGAACCTCCAGTAGTTTCCCATCTATCTATTAAACAGAAGCTCCTTACCATTGACTTTAAGGCACTTGAGAAGCAGTATGGTCTAGTGGATAAAGTACAGGCTTGGGATGCAGAAGGACCTGGATTCTTTCATTCATTCATTCAATAGTATTTATTGAGCGCTTACTATGTACAGAGCACTGTACTAAGCACTTGGAATGAACAAGTCGGCAACAGATAGAGACAGTCCCTGCCGTTTGACAGGCTTACAGTCTAATCGGGGGAGACGGACAGACAAGAACAATGGCAATAAATAGAGTCGAGGGGAAGAACATCTAGGTAAAAACAATGGCAACTAAATAGAATCAAGGCAATGTACAATTCATTAACAAAATAAATAGGGTAATGGAAATATATACAGTTGAGCGGACGAGTACAGTGCTGAGGGGATGGGAAGGGAGAGGGGGAGGAGCAGAGGGAAAGGGGGAAAAGAGGGTTTAGCTGCGGAGAGGTGAAGGGGGGGTGGTAGAGGGAGTAGAGGGAGAAGAGGAGCTCAGTCTGGGAAGGCCTCTTGGAGGAGGTGAGTTTTAAGTAGGGTTTTGAAGAGGGGAAGAGAATCAGTTTGGCGGAGGTGAGGAGGGAGGGCGTTCCGGGACCGTGGGAGGACGTGGCCCGGGGGTCGATGGCGGGATAGGCGAGACCGAGGGATGGTGAGGAGGTGGGCGGCAGAGGAGCGGAGCATGCGGGGTGGGCAGTAGAAAGAGAGAAGGGAGGAGAGGTAGGAAGGGGCAAGGTGATGGAGAGCCTTGAAGCCTAGAGTGAGGAGTTTTTGTTTGGAGTGGAGGTCGATAGGCAACCACTGGAGGTGTTTAAGAAGGGGAGTGACATGCCCAGATCGTTTCTGCAGGAAGATGAGCCGGGCAGCAGAGTGAAGAATAGACTGGAGCGGGGTGAGAGAGGAGGAAGGGAGGTCAGAGAGAAGGCCGACACAGTAGTCTAGCCGGGAAATAACGAGAACCCGTAGCAGTAAGGTAGCCGCTTGGGTGGAGAGGAAAGGGCGGATCTTGGCGATATTGTAAAGGTGAAACCGGCAGGTCTCAGTAATGGATAGGATGCGTGGGGTGAATGAGAGAGACGAGTCAAGGATGACACCGAGATTGCAGGCCCGAGAGACGGGAAGGATGGTCGTGCCATCAACGGTGATAGGGAAGTCTGGGAGAGGACCGGGTTTGGGAGGGAAGATGAGCTCAGTCTTGCTCATGTTGAGTTTTAGGTGGCGGGCCGACATCCAGGTAGAGACGTCCCGGAGGCAGGAGGAGATGCGAGCCTGAAGGGAGGGGGAGAGGACGGGGCGGAGATGTAGATCTGCGTGTCATCTGCGTAGAGATGGTAGTCAAAGCCGTGAGAGCGGATGAGTTCACCGAGGGAGTGAGTGTAAATGGAGAACAGAAGAGGGCCAAGAACTGACCCTTGAGGAACTCCAACAGTTAAAGGATGGGAGGGGGAGGAGGCTCCAGCGAAGGAGACCGAGAATGATCGGCCAGAGAGGTAAGAGGAGAACCAGGAGAGGACAGAGTCCGTGAAGCCAAGGTGAGATAAGGTATGGAGGAGGAGGGGATGGTCGACAGTGTCAAAGGCAGCAGAGAGGTCAAGGAGGATTAGAATGGAGTAGGAGCCATTGGATTTGGCAAGAAGGAGGTCACGGGTGACCTTAGAGAGAGCAGTCTCGGTAGAGTGGAGGGGACGGAAGCCAGATTGGAGGGGGTCTAGGAGAGAATGGGAGTTAGGAATTCTAAGCATCGATTGTAGATCCTGTTTCTGCCATTTGTCTGCTGTGTGACCTTGGGAAAGTTACTTAAGTTCTCCGGGCCTCAGTTACCTCATCTGTAAAATGGGGATTGACTGGGAGCCCCGTGTGGGATATGGTTTGTGTCCAACCTATCTTTCATATACTCCAGGATGTAGAACAATGCCCGAGCCACAGTAAATGCTTAACAAATGCCATTTTTTTTTTAAAGGCACTCAATCAGGTTTTCTCTCCCCTTCTTTACCTCCCTGACTTCTTACTACAATCAGCCCACACACTCTGCACTCTGCTCCTCGAACACCAAACCGCTATACCTCAATCTTGTCCAAAAACTGCCACTGATTGAAGGGAAGCAACATGGTCTAATGGTTAGAGCATGGGTCTGAGAGTCAGAAGGACCTGGGTTCTAATCCTACTTCTGCCACTTATCTGCTGTGAGACCTTGGAGAAGTAATTTCACCTTTCTGTGCCTCAGTTACTTTATCTGTAAAATGGGGATTAAGATTGTGAGATCCATGTGGGACAGTGACTATGTTCAACCTGATTTGCTGGTTCCAATCCTAGTGTTTAGTACAGTGCCTGGCATATAATAAGCACTTCACAAATACCATAATTATTACTATTACTATTAGTGTCCAACCTGATTAGCTTATATCTATCCCAGAGCTTAGAACAGTGCTGATGCAGAGTAAGTGCTTGTCAAATACCATCACCATCATCACTGATTTCTTGCCTATATCATCATCAGTAGCATTTACTGAGTGCTTACTAATGTCCTTCTTCTTGCCTGGAATTCCTTCCCACTTCATATATGACAGACTTCACTCTTCTCACCTTCGAAGACACATTAAGCAGAGAAACAGTGTGGCTTAGTGGAAAGAGCACGGGCTTGGGAGTCAGAGGATGTAGGTTCTAATCCTGCCTCCGCCTCTTCTCTGCTGTGTGACATTGGGTAAGTCAGTTAACTTCTCTGTCCCTCAGTTACCCCATCTGTAAAAAGGAGATTAAAAGTGTGAACCCCACATAGGACAACCTGATTACCCTGTGTCTACCCCAACACTTAGAACAGTGCTTAGCACATAGTAAGTGCTTAACAAATACTACAATTATTCTTGTCAGCTGTGTGACTGTGGGCAAGTCACCTAACTTCTCTATGCCTCAGTTACCTCATCTGTAAAATGGGGATTAACTGTGAGCCTCACGTGGGATGACCTGATGACCCTGTATCTCCCCTAGCGCTTAGAACAGTGCTCTGCACATAGTAAGTGCTTAACAAATACCAACATTATTATTATTATATTAAAATCACATCACCTCAAAGAGACCTAAGCTTTAATTTCCTCTCTCCCTCCCATCAGTGTCTCCTATGAACTTGATATTCACTCCATCCTCAGCCCCACAGCACTTATGTACACATTCATAATTTATTTAAATGTCTGTTTCTCCCTCTAGACTGTAAGCTCCATATGTGCAAGGAATGAGTCTACCATCTCCTTAGTATTGTACACTCCCAAGCACTTAGTAAGGTATTCTGCACCCAGTAAGCTCTCAATAAATACCTGTGCTTGCTTGAATGACTGAGCTCATTCTTGATGTGGTGCACCATATTAGACACTTGAGAAGACTAAAATATAGGATAATAATAATAATAATAATAATAATAATAATGTTGGTATTTGTTAAGCGCTTACTATGTGCCGAGCACTGTTCTAAGCGCTGGGGTAGACACAGGGGAATCAGGTTGTTCCACTTGGGGGTCACAGTCTTAATCCTCATTTTACAGATGAGGTAACTGAGGCACCGAGAAGTTAAGTGACTTGCCCAAAGTCACACAGCTGACAAGTGGCCGAGCCGGGATTCAAACCCATGACCTCTGACTCCCAAGCCCGTGCTCCTTCCACTGAGCCACGCTGCTTAGTGACACATTCCCTGCCCTCAAAGAATTTTTGCTCTAACACACGTGACAGATCTAGAAACAATTAAAACACTGTCGAAATAAATGAACTGAGCAGACCTAGTTAAATTAATGCTAAACCAGTAAATGAGTTCATGAGTCCAAGTGTTGACTGACGACAATATAGCAATGGCCCTCAGACCTAAACCAATGTTTCTTCACCTGATCTCAATAGAGATTTAAGGGTTGTTGAGGAGAGAGCTCTTGTAGTTTACAATCCATAACTCAATGTCAAGTCTGTCCTATCTGACAACGAATTGGAGACATTGAAAACTCTGGTCCACCATTATTATCAAAGGCTTTTGGGTTATAAGAAACTGTTGTCTCCCAATTCCTTCTTACCAATCAGGAGATAAGGGAGCTAATCTAGAAGGTAACCGAGCACAAACCCACCCAAAGTTTGTCCTAGCCCCTCAGAATACTATTGAAATAGAGCATTTGTTGCCAAAGCATAATTTATTATCTGTTAACCTTACTCCTGTCTTTCAGCAGACTTATTTAATCACCAGAAACAGATGAGACAGAATTAAAACCCAGGTCTTCTGACTCCTAGGTCCATGCTCTTTCCACTAGGCCATGCTGCTAGCCTAATTATAAATTCAATTATTTATTTTTGAATACTTGTATAAATGTTTTTACATTTGTCTTTCTTATTCAAGTGTTTAATATACTACACAATAAATGACATTATTTGATGGAGTGATTATTAGAGTGTAAGTGTTGGTAAAAGGAAAACACATGCTTTATTCATTCTTTGCTTCCTAAATGCCTAATTTGTGCATTGCATGAAATGGGTGCCCAATAAATACTATTATATTCCTACTGCTACTACTACTGCTAACACAGATATAATTACATTATAATTACAAATTGTCAGGGTTTATTTCAATGCAAATGTTGACAACAGAAGAAAATAAGTACCCTACAAGGGCTTGAGAAGTAAAAGAGCATTGATCTCTTACTCGAAGAGTGTGCCAAATTTCATCTTGTGATCACTTTTAAAGGGTCATTTCTTGAGTACCGCTGCGCATCATTATATTTAGTGGAAATCAAAATGGATACACCCAAGATCATGGAAGTAGCATCTCATCTATTCCACATTGTTGAACACGTTTACCCGAGGGATGCTTGGATTACTTTTACAATGTATGAAATGGATAGTTGCCCACTAAATTCCTGGCAATTGCTAGAAATACAATCAATATATTAATGAAAGCTTAAATATCCTGAATCTAGTCCAGATACCTAGATATTCCAAACAATTAAATTTATGCAGGTTAAATTTAGCCCCACCATTTCTCTGCATCAGCAATGCAACTTTTTTATTTTGCATGAAAGGACAAATATGAAGAAGGGCTTTGAGGGAATGGGTTTGGGAAGGGGAGAGGAATCTCAGCAAGAAGAGGAAGATGAAAAAGGAGGGAGTTAGGGAAAAGGGAGAAGAATACGAAGGGCAGACAGCACTTGCATGGCCTAATGGATGGAGCACAGGCCTGGGAGTCAAAAAGTCATGGGCTCTAATGCTGGCTATGCCACCTGTCAGCCATGTGTCCTTGGGCAAGTCACTTAATTTCTCTGGGCCTCAATTCCCTCATCTGTAAAATGGGGATTAAGATTCTAAGCCCTGTGTGAGACAAAGACTGTGTCCAACCCAATTTTCATTATTATTATTATTATTATTTCTGTCTCCTCCTGCTGCAACTGCACCACTAGTCGAGGAATCTATTAGTCAGTACATCAGCGACATTTGTTAAGCACTTCAGGACATGACAGTTGAGCTTCAGAGGGCAGAGTTTCTGGATTTAAGAGTGGTTCAATAGATGTGCACATCAATCAATCACTGATCATTTACTGAGTGAAGAGCAATGTACTAAACTCTTGGAAGAGTACAGTACAACAGATTTATAAATACCTTCCCTGCACACAATGAGCTTACAGTCTAGAAGGGTAGACAAACATTAATGCAAATAAATAACTTATAATTTAGAGATATTCATTCAGTCATTCAGTCATATGTATTTAGCACTTACTGTGTGCAGAGCACTGTATTAAATGCTTGGGAGAAACAATACAACAATAACCATCACATTCCATCACATTACCCTATTTATTTTCTTAATGAAATGAACATTGCCTTGATTCTATTTATTTGCTATTGCTTTAATGAGATGTTCATCCCCTTGATTGTATTTATTGCTATTGTTCTTGTCTGTCCATCTCCTCTGATTAGACTGTAAGCCCGTCAAAGGGCAGGGACTGTCTCTATCTGTTACCGATTTGTACATTCCAAGAGCTTAGTACAGTGCTCTGCACACAGTAAGTGCTCAATAAATACTATTGAATGAATTCCCTGCTCTCAATGTGCTTATAGTCTAGAGGTTGGAAGACAGACATCAATATAAATAAATAAAATTACAGTTAGGTACATATGTGCCATGGAGCTGGGAAGGGGGAAGAACAAAGGGACCAAGTCAGGGCAACGCAGAAGGGAGTGGGAAATGAAGCAAAGTGGGGCTTGGTCTGGGAAGGCCTCATGGAGGAGATGTCCCATCAATAAGTCTTTGAAGGGGAAGAGAATAATTGTATGTCAGATTTGAGGAGGGAGGGCAATTCAGGCCAGAGGCAGAACGTGGGCCACAAGGAGATGACAAGACAAGAGAGATCAGGGCACAGAGAGAAGGTTAGTACTGGAGGAATGAAGTATGAAGAACTGGATTGCAGAAGAAGAGAAATGAGGTGAGGTAGGAGGGGGCAAGGTGATGGAGTGCTTTAAAACCAATGGTGAGGAATATTTATTTGTGCAGAGGTGGATGGGAAATCACTGGAGTGTTTTGAGAAGCTGGGTGACATGTCTTGAATGTTTCTGTAGAAAGATGATCTAGCCAGCAGAGTGGGACAGATAGGAGCCTAGGATTTCAGCAGGGAGGCTGATGCAGTAATCCAGGCAGGAGAGAATGAGTCGTTGCATTACATGGCAGCAGTTTGGATGGAGAGGATAGGGCAATTTTAGCAATGTCGTGAAGTGGGACTGATAGGATTTAGTTATGGGTTGAATATGTGGGTTGAAAAGAGAGAGGAATCAAGAATATCACTAAGGTTACAGGTTTGTGAGATAGTCAGGATGGTGGTGCCATCTAGGGTGATGGGAAAGTCAGGAGTAAGATAGGGCGTGGGTGAGCAGATGAGGAGGTTTGTTTTGGACATGTAAGGTACATAAGTGCATAAGTGCAGTGAGGCCTAGGATGGAGTGAATAATAAATAACAAATGCCCAAAAGTCACAGATCAAAGTGCATAAATGATACAGAAGGGAAAGTGAGCCAGGGAAAAGGGAATTTAAACAAGGAAGGCCTCTTGGACCTTAGTAATGCTTTGAAGAAAGGATGATTGGTCCTCTGGCATCCCGGCTCCACCACTTGTCAGCTGAATGACTTTGGGCAAGTCAGTTAACTTCTCTGTGCCTCGGTTACCTCATCTGTTAAATGAGGATTAAGACTGTGAGCCCCTCGTAGGACAACCTGATCATCTGGTATCCCCCCCCAGCGCTTAGAACAGTGCTTTGAACATAGTAAGTACTCAACAAATGCCATCATTATATATGGAGGTGGAGGGAGTTCCAGACCAGAGGGAGGATGTGGAAATGGGGTCAGCAGTGAGATAGACAAAACCATGTTATGGTGAGCAAGCTGATGCTAGAGGAACAAAAGGTGTGGGCTGGGCTCTAGCAGGAGATCAGTGAAGTAAGCTGGGAGGGGGCAAGCTGATTATGAGCTTTAAAGCCAATGATAAGGAGTTTACACCTGATGCAGAGGTGAAAAGGCAATGATTGGCGGCTCTTGAGGAGTGGGGAAACATGAATGTTTTAGAAGACGGAGGTCAGAGAGGAGGTGGATGCAATAGTCTGTGTTGGGTAGGGTAAGTGCTTGGATCAGCATAGTAGCAATTTGGTTGGAGAGGAAATGGCAGATTTTAGGGATGTCATGAATGTAGAACTGACAGGATTTAGTGACAGACTGAATATGAGGGTTGAAAGAAAGAGATGAGTCCAGGACAGTGCTAAGGCTTGTGAGATAGATACGGAGCATAGTGATGTGAAAGATGGGATGAGGAAGGGTTTGGATGGGAAGATAGGGAGTTCTGTTTTGGATTAGTTTAGGTTGTAGTGTCAGTGGAACATCCAATTAGATATGTCCTAAAGGCAGGAGAAAATGTGAGGTTATAGATTAGGAGAGGGGTCAGGGCTGGAGAGGATTGATTTGGCAATCATCTGCATAGAGATGGCAGTTGAAACCATAGGAGCAAATATCCTACTGTTGCTTTTGACCCAACATGATAAGGGAAATATGACTTCTGCAACTGGGGATGACTGCATAATATAAGGAAACTTGAGGAAGCAGTGTGATCATAGGCCTGGGAGTCAGAGGACCTGGGTATGCCTGGGAGTCAGAGGACCTGAGTATTAAATCCCAGCTCTGCACATACCTGTTGGATGACCTTGAGCAAGTCACTTAATCTTTGTGTGCCACAGTTCCCTCATCTGCAAAATGGGGATTCAATGCATGTTCTCCCTCCTACTTAGAATGTAAGCCCCACGTGGGACCCAGTTACCCTTTATCTATGCCAGTGGTTAGTACAGTGCTTAGCAAATAGTAAATTCTTAACAAATATTATTATTATTATTATTATTAATAATAATAACATTAGAGACCTCTATGTGGCATATATAGCTGTTTCAAAATGTCCACAGTATCGCTTCACCAGCACTCTGCAGTTAATAAATACCTTTGGATGTCTGGGGAAAATCACCCTGATCTCAAGGCTGCTGCAAAGTGATTCAGCTGGTTGGATAAAAGCTAAAGTCATCATGTCTAGGCCACTCTCTAGCTTTCATTGCAGGACTGAAAAATGGTCACATGATAAGGCACATTTTTATTCGATCCATGTTACTCAGCAATGCTTGAGGAAACAAAACACAAAATATGAAAGATTGATTGTCAAATCTGTCTTCATTCCTTTGGGAAACCATCCTGGCTTAATACTTTAGGAACATTATCAAAAGTCCTTGAGGTCTCTATTGAAGACACAGAACTAAGAGTTATGATGGAATTCTCCTACCTTGATAGTATTCTGACAAATATTGTGCTCACCCAAATAGAAAACTAGAAGAAACACCTGAAATTGGAAGGATAGCCCTTCCTCTGAGAGCCTAACTGTACCAGTATGGTAGCTACATGGACTGAGAATAAAAACTGAAAGGGGAAGGCTGGAAAAGGTAAGGTTTGTCTCTGCTTACACATTCTATTTTCGGAGATGTTTCATGTGCATCAAGATACCACCAACTAACGTTGGCCAAACATCCAATCCAGGTGCCAGTATGTTTCTTAAAACAAAACAACTGAAGCTCAATAGTGGATTAGTAGTGACTGCAACCTCTCCCTCCTAGATCGCCACAGAGACGACTGCAGCCGGGGGAGCTCAGAGGTCATATCTGAAGCAGCATGACATAGTGGAGAGAACACGGGTCAGGGAGTCCGAAGGTCATGGGTTCTAATTCTGACTCTGCCTCTTGCCTGCTGTATGACCTTGGGCAAATCACTTCACTTCTCTGGGTCTCAGTAGAGAAGCAGCGTGGCGCAGTGCATAGAGCACGGGCTTTGGAGTCAGGGCTCGTGAGTTCGAATCCCAGCTCTGCCACTTGTCAGCTGTGTGACTGTGGGCAAGTCACTTAACTTCTCTGGGCCTCAGTTCCCTCATCTGTAAAATGGGGATTAAGACCGTGAGCCCCACGTGGGACAACCTGATTCCCCTGTGTCTACCCCAGCGCTTAGAACAGTGCTCTGCACATAGTAAGTGCTTAACAAATACCAACATTATTACCTCATCTGGATAATGGGGATTGAGATTGTGAGCCCCACATGGGACAGAGAGTGTGTCCAAACCGATTTGCTCATATCCACCCAGTGATTAGTACAATGCCTAGCACATAGTAAGTGCTTAACAAATACCATTATTATTAGTTAACAAAAATAATAATATTAATAATAATGGCATTTTTAAGCATTTGGGTGCCATTTACAGAGAACCCAAGATGCCTGGATTGCAGTTGAGACTACCTTTAATGAGCATTCAACAGTAGCTGACTCAACACTGAATGATTCACTTCCTACCATTTTAAATTTAAATGTCATATATTCAACAATTAATTTTTGATCCCCTAAAAACTAGGTACACAAGGTGGGTCATCCGTGGAAAATTAGTGGCAGTAAGATATTGAAGAATTGAGGGTAACGATTGAATGGTGTAACCGTTAGCAGTTTGGGATGAAGAGATACTCTAAAGACGAGTGAAGACCATCAAAAAGAACAGCTTAAATGCTGAGCCCTAGGAAACAGCAGCAGCAGACCGCTTAACATGGCATCATTCTTGGGAGATGAGATACTGTATTGTAGCACATACACAGCATGGACTAGTGCAAAGAGCACAGGCCTAGGAGTCAGAAGGATCTGGGTTCTAATTCCAGCTCCGCCACATGCCTGCTGTGTGACATTGGGCAAGTCTTTTCACTTCTCTGCATCTCGGTTACCTCATCTGCAAAATGAGGATTGAGAGTTTGAGCCACATGTCAGGTAGGGATTATGTCCAACCCAATCAACTTGCATAATACCACAATAACTTGAATAAGACTGTTATTATGAGTATTATTCATTCAGGCATTCATTCCTGTATTCATATTTATTAAGTGCTTAATGTGTACAGAGCACTGTCCTAAGCACTAGGTAAAGCACAAACATTAAACAGTGACATATTATCATTATTATCATTATTAGCCTGTTACCTGCTCAAGAGAGTTGCAAAAAATATTAATCCAGAGAGGGCCATAGTTTATAGCCACTGTAGGAATGCACATATATTTAGAGTGGAAAAGTAATAAAAATAATGATGATGACTGTAGAAATAATAATGAAAATAATAATGGCATTTGTTAGGAGCTTACTATATTCCAGGCACTGTAATAAGTGCTGGGGTAGATACAACGTAGCTGGATTGGACACAGTCCATGTCCCACATAGGGCTCACAGTCTTAATCTCCATTTTACAGATGAGGTAACTGAGGCACAGAGAATTTAAGTGCCTTGCTCAAGGTCACACAAGAGTGTTATCGGTAATATGACCACTGTGAAATCATAATAGTAGTAGATGTGTTAATAGGTAGATAAATCATTTGAGAGGTAGAAGATAAAAAAAGAGCAGAGACGTACCATCAAAAAAGGTTTTAGAAACTAAGAGCTCAAAAGAATGGCTGGCATTGATCACATGTTGTTATTGACAGATTTTCTCACATGCTTTCTGAGCAATGTGAAGCAGGCATAATTTCAGTCCTTCTGACAGTTAAGCATAGTCCATATTGGTTGATTTCACCTCTTAGTTTGTGATGTCTCAGCAATAAATATCTAGGCTAGCCCTTTCTTAATGGTTTCCTGGTTTAATGTTCAAATCCAGAAATGTTCTGCTTAATAGCTTAATTACCACATTCAGATAATATAAATATAGTACTTTGGATGTAGTTAGAAGGGAAAAAAATCCAATCCTGAATGTTGGCACCATATTTAAGTGTGAGGCAATTTGCAGTAAGGAAAAAAATCAGCCTTGAATGGAGCCAGAAATCTTGATAATGTTCACTTTTATCTGAGTACTCCCAGTATCATTATCCTGCCAAGCAGTTCAACCCCTTTTAATTTAAACATTTTTCTCTTAGCATAATGTCAGAGGCAAGGGCAAACTCACTGTGCTTTTTGCAGAGGATTTGTGTATTCTTGTTATGGAGAAAAAGCCTTAACTAGGGAGAAACTGCACCTGTGTCCATCATGGAAGAGGACTGGATTTGCTTGGAAAATCAATTTCATGTGCAATTTTGTAAAACACTTTACTTCTTATGGAGACGAAGCTCACATTATTTGGGCTAGGTCCTCACTAGTAAACATCCTGGAAATTCAGACCTACAAACAATTTTTGGTCTCAATTTTCTAGATATTTCAACCCCAAAAAATACTCTTCAGCACTACCTTCTAAGAAATATGGATCACTAATATCAGAGTCTTCCGGGAACTTGAGTTATTCAGGTCTCTTTTCCTTATAGTGACTAGAGCACAGGCCTGGGAGTCAGAAGGTCATGGGTTCTAATCCCAGCTCCGCTGCTTGTCTGCTGTTTGACCTTGGGCAAATCACTTAACTTCTCTATGGCACAGTTCCCTCATATGTAAAATGGGGATTAGGACTGTGAGCCCCATATGGGACAAGCACTGTGTCCAAACCTATTTGCTTGAATCCACCCCAGTGCTTAGTAAGTGCTTGGCACATAGTAAGCACTTAAAAATGCCATAATCATTATTATTATTATATACATGATTTCTTTCTCCACTAGTGTGGCACAGAAAGGGAGTGCTATTGCTCCAACCCCTAACAAAAAGATGAAGAGATGAGAACCTCAAAATTCACAAAAGTTCATGTTCTCCTTTCTTTTTCCTTCCATTGTCATTTCTAGTAGAGTTATATTACTTGTGACAGCTAAGTGAAATTCCCCCAAAAGTTCTACTCCTTTCTTGATATGACCCTGCCTTCCCCTTTCCGGATATGCCAAGTGGTTGCTGGCCTGAGGGGAATTTAAGCGGCATTTGTTTTGTCATCGGCCCCTGTTTGCTCCCACTTATTTTTGGAACCACCAATAGCCTCTACCAGTTTTTCACTGTGCCACCAGGGTCTTGTTCCTCAACAGCCCCCAGGCCTACAGTGCCATGAGGTGTTGAAGCTACAGCACCCCAAGACCTCTACAAATTTCAGACCTGTGGCATGCTTTGTTTTGAGTGGAGTCTTGATGACCTGGGCATCAGCACCCTGAAGCCCCTACATGATCCCTTTATCGCCGGACTTGTGTGACTCTGAACTTTATCTTTTATGTTGTTTTCATATAATTCATTTTTTCCTATTGCATCTGTCACCCAATTCTTCCCTACCTGATTTTTAGATCCCTGGAGGGGCAGAAATTGTGTCTAATTCTCACCTCTGGATTTTCCTCAGCTTCAAGAAGAGTGCTCTGCACACAGTCAGTGCTCTGCACACAGTCAGCCTAATAAAGACTATTACTTTTACAATTCCAATCCCCTATTGCACACTCACTGGCTTCTTATTACTAGATTCCTACTACATTTTAAGCTCCTTGCAGTATCCCAGTAATAATAATGATAATAATTGTGGTATTTGTTAAGCACTTACTATTGTACTAAGTGCTGGGGTGAATACAAGCAAATTGGGTTGGACAGAGTACCTTCCCATTTGGGGAATCACTGTCTCAATCGCCATTTTACAGATGAGGTCGCTGAGGCACAGAGAAGTGAAGTGACTTGCTCAAGGGCACACAGAAGATAAGTTGCAGAACAGGAATTAAAACCCATGACCTTCTGACCACCAGGCCCATGCTCTATACACTACGTCATGCCACTTCTCTACATCAAAGGTTTAGTAAGGTGTCTTGCGCAAAGTAAGTACTCAATAAATCCCACTGAATTGATTGATTGTGATCATGCTGATTGCTGAACCCATTCACCCTAAATAAAATCCTTACTTACCATAGGCTGTTCAGGTTGTTGGAAAAAGTAACAAATGCCATTCGGCCATTGTGACTCAGCTCTTATAAGAGTTAAGGCAAGAAAGGACAAACTTGAAGATGACAAGATTGGCCTGATGTTTAGATTTCCGCCAGCAGTGTTCAGAGACTCAAGCATAAAAGAGAAGGAAGAGGACAGTGCAGGTGATCCAGGTCTGTGGGTTAGTGGTACAAGAGTGACAAAGGGATAGGGGATGATGAAGGAATAGAGGAGCAAGCTAGATGAGTTGAGTAGAGAGGGTTGAGTTGAGAGCATCTATTTGATCATCAAGAGTGGGTAGAGTGAGTATGGAGGCTCAGTGGAGTCTGATTTGCTTAGACAAATGGTTAGAGTAAAGACAGCGGAGGTCCCTGTGGGGGAATAGTAGGAGATTTATGGGGAGAAGGAGTGTGGAGCCAGTGAGAGGGTTGTGGTCAGAGTGAGGGATTTCAGAGTTGGTGAGGGTGGAGATAGTGCAATGGTTAGAGATGATGAGATCAAATGTGTGTTCACGTTGGTGGGTGGGGGAGGTGGAGTGGAGCCCAGCTCTGCCACTTTTCAGCTCCGTGACCTTGGAAAAATGACTTAGTATCTTTGTCACAGTTTCATTCATTCATTCATGCATTCATTCAAACGAATTTATTGAATGCTTACTGTGGTGAGAGCAGTGTACTAAGCGCTTGGGTAAGTACATTACAACAATAAATAGACATATTCCCTTCCCAGAATAAGCTTAGTCTCCCACCATTCTCCCTCCCCCTTAAACTGTGGGACAGGGGCTGTGTGTGATTATGCTATATTGTATCTTCCCCAGAGTTTAATACCCAATAAGCGGATGAATTGTTTTTTTCCAGTAGAATGTAGAAGTATTTGAGGACATGGATAGTGTCTACTTTATTGTATTCTTCCAACTTCTTAATTCAGTGCTCTGCACATTGTAAGTCCTCTGTAAATACCACTGGTTGACTGATTGATTGTCTGATCTGCATTCATAATGAAATGATTTTGCGATTCCCAATATTGGGAATTAGATGAAAATTAGATGAAAATGTTCAAAATGGGGTCTTCTCCACCTGGCTTGAAGAAAAACACACAGCTCGCTGCAAAACTCACATAAGGAACTTTCTAGTAAGAAGTGATATCTTATGGAATGACTCTTCCTTTCCAAAATCCTAGAACGAGTCGTCTACAATCGCTGCTTAGAATTCCTTAACTCCCATTCTCTCCTGGACCCCCTCCAATCTGGCTTCCATCCCCTCCACTCTACCGAGACTGCTCTCTCTAAGGTCACCCGTGACCTCCTTCTTGCCAAATCCAATGGCTCCTACTCCATTCTAATCCTCCTTGACCTCTCTGCTGCCTTTGACACTGTCGACCATCCCCTCCTCCTCCACACCTTATCTCACCTTGGCTTCACGGACTCCGTCCTCTCCTGGTTCTCCTCTTATCTCTCTGGCCGGTCATTCTCAGTCTCCTTCGCTGGCGCCTCCTCCCCCTCCCATCCTTTAACTGTTGGAGTTCCTCAAGGGTCAGTTCTTGGCCCTCTTCTGTTCTCCATTTATACTCACTCCCTTGGTGAACTCATTCACTCTCACGGCTTTGACTACCATCTCTACGCAGATGACATGCAGATCTACATCTCTGCCCCTGTCCCCTCCTCCTCCCTTCAGGCTCACATCTCCTCTTGCCTCCAGGATGTCGCCACCTGGATGACGGCCCCCACCTAAAACTCAACATGAGCAAGACTGAGCTCCTCATCTTCCCTCCCAAGCCCGGTCCTCTCCCAGACTTCCCTATCACCGTGGATGGCATGGCCATCCTTCCCGTCTCTCAGGCCTGCAATTTCGGTGTCATCTTTGACTCGTCTCTCTCGTTCACCCCACACATCCTATCCATTACCAAGACCTGTCGGTTTCACCTTTACAATATCGCCAAGATCCGCCCTTTCCTCTCCACCCAAATGGTTACCTTACTGCTACAGGCTCTTGTTATATCCCAGCTAGACTACTGTGTCAGCCTTCTCTCTGATCTCCCTTCCTCTTCTCTCGCCAGTCTATTCTTCACTCCGTTGCCCGGCTCATCTTTCTGCAGAAACTCTCTGGGCATGTCACTACCCTTCTTAAACACGCCCAGTGGTTGCCTATCAACCTCCACTCCAAACTAAAACTCCTCACTCTAGGCTTCAAGGCTCTACATCACCTTGCCCCTTCCTACCTCTCCTCCCTTCTCTCTTTCTACTGCCCACCCCACATGCTCTGCTCCTCTGCCACCCACCTCCTCACCCTTCCTCGGTCTCGCCTATCCCATCATCGACCCCTGGGCCACATCCTCCCACGGTTCTGGAATGCCCTCCCTCATCACCTCTGCCAGGCTAATCTCTTCCTCTCTTCAAAACCCTACTTAAAACTCACCTCCTCCAAGAGGCCTTCCCAGACTGAGCTCCCCTTCTCCCTCTACTCCCTCTACCGCCCCCCTTCACCTCTCCGCAGCTTAACCCTCTTTTCCCTCATCTCCCTCTGCTCCTCCCCCTCTCCCTTCCCATCTCCTCAACACTGAACCCGTCTGCTCAACTGTATATATTTACATTACCCTATTTATTTTGTTAATGAAATGTACATCGCCTCGATTCTATTTAGTTGCCATTGTTTTTACGAGATGTTCTTCCCCTTGACTCTATTTATTGCCATTGTTCTCGTCTGTCCGTCTCCCCCAATTAGACCGTAAGCCTGTCAAACGGCAGGGACTGTCTCTATCTGTTGCCGACTTGTTCATTCCAAGCGCTTAGTACAGTGCTCTGTACATAGTAAGCACTCAATAAATACGAATGAATGAATGAATGAATGAATGAATGAATGAATGAGAAAATCTCATTATATCACAGCTTCTCATTTGGAGAATGTCTGAATAATGAGGATAAACCTGAAAACTCCCCCAAAACTTCTAATATTGCTGAATTATGAATGGAAGAAACTCATGGTAATTACATTATGGATCATAGCCAAATATCATTTCTTTTTAAATGTCATTGTGTTAGCCTCATTTGGTTCTTTCATTTTCTATTTTATCTTACGTTTTTATTATTAATTATACTCTCTAATTATACTTTTCTAATTAAATTTATGAGTAAGATGTTTCTCCCTTTAGTCCTTATTAATATCAATCACTAACCTTTTTCATTGTGGGGGCCATAATAGCAAAATTGACATATGTCAAGAACACAGATATAGCAAAATTAGGTTTTAAGGCCAATAATGGCTAGGTGATTCTAAAAATTCCTATAATGAGGTAGTTTTTAATATTTACAACATTATCAAAAACTAGAATAAGCACCGGAAGCAGGTAGTAGATGGAAATTTTTACTGTGACAAATACATGGGATCCTGGATTCTATTATTTCAGCACCATGCTGTACTTTGTGAAGTCAAATACCTTTAATAGTGGTAAAATTCCAAATGTTTTTGAAGAAAAGCCAAAAATTTGAAGCTGATGGTTCAAAGAAATTAAAATTCAGTTTAAAATAAGATATCCATAAAGCTTAATTATATATGGATGATTCACTAAGAGCTTTATTTTCCTTAAATTCTGGAAATTGACATATTTCTGATACCAAATGATTCAAAGGCTTTTTTATTTGAAAAATTTACATTTTATGGGTATCCAAATATGTCAAGAAAAATTAATCATTTTGGGAAATTTCTGTAAGTTTCTGCTTGAATGAAAATAATTTTGTCATTTGTGGTGCAAGCCTTGGTTATTTGTTAAATACATCCCTATTGAGGGAAAAATGGATTTATTTTGGAACTTATAACAGATTTGGCTTGAAATTTGAATTAATGATTACCTTTGAATACTTATTTGAATTGAATCTTTTCTTAAACTTCTTAGAATGATATGGAAATAGAATTTAACTCAGAGAGGGAATCTTAATGACTTTTCAGTGAAACCTAGGACTGAAGAATAAAAATTATTTATATTCAGTATGGCATTTTACCCACCCCCCCAAAAAATCCTGTAATCATCCTTTCAATCTTTAGTTTAAGAAATTCCATATAAAAGTAAATTATTTGAGTTGTTTCCACACTTCTCATATAACTCTAAAGAATAATAAGAGTATTTTAATGAATTTAAATGTAGTCTTCTATCAGTAAAGGATTAATCATTGTTAACTGGTTTAGGCTACATGGTATTAGCAAATCATCAAAGAGAGATAAATAAACATGTACAATAAAATCACTGGTATGGTTGACCACATTATAGTCATATATAGTATTCTCACAAGCATTTAGTACAGTGCTATGCACACAGAAAATGTTCAATAAATTGATTGATTCAAGTGTTATATTTAATTACCTGTGTGACTGTAACATACCAGTATATTTTCATGTTTAGATGAAATGATGAAAGATACTGCCTCATGTGCACACAGTAAGCACTCAGTAATTTTGTTATCAGTCAAAATCAATATGATCGGGGTGTAACCCATAATGTCATCAGCAACATTTCAAACAATTAAGGATTTTTTTTTTACTACTATTTCCACACAGATCATCCTCAAATCTATATCTTCAGCCCCGACCTCTCTCCTTCTCTGCAGTCACACATTCTCTCCTGCCTTTAGAACATAGCTTTTTGATTATCCTGTTGACACCTAAAACTTAACTTGTCCAAACAGAACTCTTCACTTTCCCACCCTAACCCTGTCCTGCCTGTGACTTTCCTTCCCATCACTGTAGGCAGAGCAAACAAAACAAAAACAAAAACCTCCAGTGATTGCCCATCCACCTCTGTATCAAACAAAAACTCCTTACCATCAGTCAATCAATTGTAGATATTGGATAATTATTATGTGCAGGGCACCATTCTAAATGTTTGGGAGAGTATGACAAAACAGAATTTGTAAACTCATTCCTTACCTAACCAATACATATCTTAGAGTGTAAATACATCAGATTTAAAGGACTCAGTCATCTCACCCCCACCTACCTTACCCCACTGATTTCTTAATATGACCCAGCCTCATCCTCAGGGTGGCCAGTGAATAGAGCGCGGGTCTGGAAGTCAGAAGGTCATAGATTCTAATCCCAGCTCTGCCACTTGTCTGCCATGTGTCCTTGGGCAAGACAATTAACTTCTCTGTGCCTGAGTTACCTCATCTGTAAAATAGAGATTGAGACTGTGAGCCCCATGAAGGACTGGGACTATGCCCAACCTTGCTTGTATCTATCCCAGTGTTTAGTATAGTGCCTGGAACATAATAAGAACTTAATAAATGTCACATTTATTATTATTACATTTTTTACCAATTCCTTGCCCATTTCCACCCTCTGCCTTCATCTGATCTCCCTTCCTCCTGTCTCTCCCCACTCCAGTCTATTCTTCATTCCGCTGCCCTGATCATCTTCCTACAGAAACGCTCTGGGCATGTCACTGCCCTCTTTAAAAACCTCCAGTGGTTGCCTATCAACCTGCGCACAAAAGAAAAACTCCTCACACTTGGCTACAAAGCTCTCCATCATCTTGCCCCCTCCTACATCTCTTCTCTCTTTCTACTGTCCACCCAGTATACTCCACTCCTCTGCCACTCACCTCCTCACTGTCTCCCTTTCACGTCTATCCCTCCGTCAACCCCGGCCCACATCCTACCGCTGTCCTGGAATGCCCTCCCTCCTCACGTCCGCCAAACTAACTCTCTTCCCCTCTTCAGAGCCCTACTGAGAGCTCACCTCCTCCAAGAGGCCTCCCCAGACTGAACTCCCCCTTTTCTCTCTGCTCCCCCTCCACCCTCTGCTCTTCCCCCTTCTCCCTTCACCTCCCCTCAGCTGAGCCCCATTTCCCTCTGCTCCCCCTCCCCTCCCTTCTCCCCCTCCCCTCAGCACTGTGCTCATTTGTATATACTATTTATTATCCTATTTATTTCGTTAATGAGGTGTACATCCCCTTGATTCTATTTATTGTGATAATGTTGTCTTGCTTTTGTTTCGTTCTGTTTTGCTCTGCTGTCTATCTCCCCGATTAGACTGTGAGCCCATCATTGGGCAGGGATTGTCTATCTGTTGCCAAATTGTACATTCCAAGCACTTAGTACAGTGCTCTTCACATAGTAAGCTCTCAATAAATACTATCAAATGAATGAATACACCAGTCTACCACTATTACTACTTTTAAAGCCATATTAAAATCACATCCCTCCAAGAAGCTTTCCCCAACTAAGCCCTCATTTTCCCCACTTTCTTCTGCATGTCTTGCACTTGGATTTGTACCCTCTAAGTAGTCAGTATTCAGCCCACTCTCAGCCCTACAGACGATAGAGCTATTGTACTCTCCCAAATGCTTAATCCAGTGCTCTGCACACAATAAGTGCTCAATAAATATCACTGAATGACTGAGTAATTGATTGCTTACTGCTTGCAGATCCCTGCGCTGAGTGCTTCATAGAGAATTGAGTTGGTAGGCATAATTTGTGTCCATAAAGAATTTACAGACTCCAGGAGGAGACAGATATTTAAATATATTACAGATATGTGAAATGGCAGAGTATAGGATTTGCACATAAAAGCTGTGAGGCTGACTGTGGGATGAATATCAAAGTGGTTAAGACTTTGCCAAGTGCAAAGCCTACATAGAAGGGAGGGTGAACGGGGAAGGGAAGTCTTAGTCAGGGAAGGTCTCTTGGAAGACACGATTTAATCAGTAGGGCTTTGAAGATGGGGAAAGTTGTGTCAGATATGAAGCGGGAGGGACTAACAGGGCAAGAGGGTCAGTGGGGGGAAGGGGTTAGCAGTGAGACAGACAAGACTGAGGTCCAGAGGTTGGCATTAGCGGAGTGAAGTGTGTGGGTTAGAATTTAGTAGGAGTTGAGTGGGAAAGGAGAGTGCAGGGAAGCTGATTAACTGCCAATGATAAAGAGTCTCTGTTTTATTACAGAGAGGGGTGAGGAATAACTAGCAATTTTTGATGTGAGGAGTTTTTTTTAATAAAATTGATCTGGACAGCAGAGTGAAGTATTGACGGGGAGAGACGGGTGTCAGGGAGGTCAGCAAGGAGGTGGATTCAATAGTAAAGAAAGGATATGATCATTGCTGGGTTCAGCTCGGTAGTAGTTTGGATGGAGAGGAAGGGACATATTCTAGAGGGCTTATGAAGATAGAATGAGAAGGAGCAGTGTGGCTTAGTGGAAAGAGCATGAGCTTGGGAATCAGAGGTAGTCTGTTGTTACCCCTGTTCTGCCACTTGTCAGCTGTGTGACTTTTGTCAAGTCACTTAACTTCCCTGTGTCTCAGTTACCTCATCTGTAAAATGGGGATTAAGACTGTGAGCCCCATGTGAGAAAACCAGATAACCTTGTATCTACCCCAGAGCTTAGAACAGTGCTTAACACATAGTAAGTACATAACAAATACCATCGTTATCATTATTTTTAGAATGATGGGATTTGGTGAGAGACTGAATTCATTCATTCAGTTGTATTTATTGAGCGCTTACTATGGGCAGAGGAAACTGAATATACAGGCTGAATGAGAAAGATGAGTTAGGGAAGCAACAAGTAGATGAACTTGTGTGACGAAAGGGATGGTACTCTCATCTTAGTAGTGTGAAAGTTTGAGAGCGAACAGAGTTTAGGTGGGAAGAGGAGGAGTTCTTACTTAGACATATTAAGTTTAAAAGTTCTTTTTTTGGTATTTAAATGCTTACTATGTGCCAGGCATTGCAATAAGGGCTGCGGTAGATACAAGCTAATCAGTTTGGACACAATCCCTGACCCACATGGGGTTAATTATCTTAATCCTTATTTTACAGATGAGGAAACTGAGGTACGGAGAAGTTAAAATACTTGCCCAAAGTCACACAGCAGACAAGTGGTGGAGGTGGGATTAGAATACATGACCTTCTGACTCCCAGGTACATGCTCTATCCACTATGCCATGCTGCTTCTCTGTCGGTAGGTTACCTAAGTAGGGATATCCTGAAAGCAAAGGGTAATGAAAGACAGCAGAGAAGGAGAGAGGTTAGGTCTGGAGAGATAAATTTGGATATCATCCACATAGAGAGGGTAGTCAAGGCTTTCCGGCTAAAACCTCTCACCTTCTGTTCAATCTTGCATTTCCTTCTGCCTTCAGGATTGCTTTATTTGGGTGTCCCACCGACACCTCATACTTAAAAACTGAAGCAAGGATTTGAATAAGGTGCAAGAAAATGGGATTGGACGCTTAGGTGGAAGGAGTAGATTTGAAGAGGAGGCAGGAAGTGTCCTCTTGAGAAACTTCTAGGTAAGACGGAAGCATCAAAGAAGGGGCAAGAGGAAGGTGGGACTGGAGAGATATAGAAGAGAGTTTAGGGAAATCGTGCCTAACAATTTGCATTTTATGAGAAAATAGATGGAAAGGTCACTACGGACAAGCAATGGAGGAGGTGGGTGGATAAGGGTTTTGAGAAGAAAGTAAAAAGTCTAAATTGTCTGATGTTGGCAGTGTTTATAAGAATGGTGAACTACTGTTGAGAGTTGGAGGAGATGGTTCAAGCAGGTGAAGATGAGCTTAAGATGGAGGAGATGGATCTGATGTCTGGCTTTCTGCCAGCAGCACTCCACAATTCCTGCACAAGAGAGGAGGAAGCGATATATACTGTGGAGGTGAGCCAGGGCTGAGGGTTGGTGGTATGAGTTTGATGGAGGAAGAGGGGAGCAGGGATCTTATCTTCAGTGGGGACAGCAGAGATGAGGATGTGGACTGGTGTGTCAAGGGAAATTCCATAAGGTATGGAGACCAAATGAGGCATGATGACTTGGGAAAATTTGACAAAACTGCTAGATTTAAAAATCCAACTGAACTATTTCAGGCATTCAATGCAGAGGCGAAAATATTATGAGTAAAAGGAGTAGTCACTGTACTAATATTTACTGAACTTTCATTTGGTGTGATACACTGTACTAAGCAATAAGTACAAAGCAAAAACATGGCGCATTCCCTGTCTACAGGGAGTTTACATTCTAATGGGGGTAGAGACAGAAAAATAGTAATAGAAGGGTAAGAATAGGAGCTTACCATCAGGCTTTGAATGTGGGGAAGGCTTTGAACTGTCTGATTTGGAGAGAAAGAGAGGAAGTTTAAAGTTGATGGAACAGCATCAACAAAGAGATGGAGGGGAAAGAATCATGGGTGAGGTACAGTTAGAAGGTTCAAGAGATTGAAATGGAGAATAAGTGGGTAAAGAGGTAAAGTTGGGTGGGTTGATGGAGAGGGTTAAAGCTAATTACGAGTCTGACTGATGTAAAGGGATACAGAATCCACTGGAGAGTTTTGAAAGGACAGATATGACCTGAGGAAAACTACAAGTAATAATTAGTACACTGACATGTAATATAAATTAGAGTTGGGAGAGGATTGGAATTAGGAAAACCAGTGAGGATACAATAATCTAGCTCTAATATGATCAGACTCTGTAGATGGATGATAGCTGTTAGCATGGAGAGGAAAAAGGCAGAGCTGAGAGATGTTGCGTAGAAGGGATTGGCAAGATTTGACAATAGACTGAGTGAAAGAGTTGAAATGCAGAGAGGATTCGAGAATGACTCTGAGGTTGCAGATTTCGGGGAGAGTGAGGGTAGCACCATTCCCGACAAAGATGGGAAAGTTTGGGGAGAAAGGATGATTAGTTCTGTTTTAAATGTTTCTTAAATATTGGGTGTAACTGGATTGTCTCTGCTTATATATCAAAATAAATAAGGTCCTGGACCAATTTATTGCATTTATAAAAACATAAATGTTATACTCTAGTATAGTAAACTGTGTTTGTCTTTTCAGCTTTTTCCTAAAGTCTAATTTAAGTCTCTTAATAGTTAATTAATCTTCTTGCTTGGCAACTCAAAGAAACTAGGGAATATATAATTTATTTTCAATATTTCATATCTGAAATCCTCCAAAGTTTTAAGATTTTTTTTTTTGTAATCTCTGGAGAGTTAATTACTACAGATTAATGGAAGATCACATTAACTCACGCTATAATTTAAATATCCCCCTCTTCTCAACTATCTCTTTTCTTCATTTAAAAGGGCAAACAGCATAGCCTAGTGGAAAGAGAATGGCCCTAGGAGTTGGAGGACTTCAGCCACCTGTATGCTGTGTGACCTTGGGCAAGTCACTTCGCTTCTCTGTACCTCAGTTACTTCATAATAATAATGATAATAATAATAAAAATAATAACTCTGGTATTTGTTAAGCACTGTAAGAAACAGCATGGCATAGTGGATAGATCACTGATCTGGGAGTCAGAAGGTCATGGGTTCTAATCCCGGCTCCCCCACTTGTCTTCTGTGTGACCTTGGGCAAATCACTTCACCTATCTGCACCTCAGTTACCTTATCTGTAAAATGGGGATTGAGACTGTGAGTCCCACATGAGACAGAGACTGTCATATAGTAAGTACACATAGTAAGTGCTTAACAAAATGTCATTATTGTTATTATTATTATTACTAACCAATGTACTTAGTACTGGGGTAGATATAAGATAATCAGGTTTTACATGGTGCTCACATTCTAAGTAGGAGGGAGAACACGTATTGAATTCCCATTTTGCTGGTGAGGGAACTGAGGCATAGAGAAGTGAAATGACTTGCCCAAGGTCACACAGCAGACGTGGCAGAGCCAGGATTAAAACCCAGGTCCTAATACTCCCAGGACTGCGCTCTAAAATGAGGATTAAATCCTCCCCCCTCTGATTTAGACTGTGAGTCCTATGTGAGACAGGAACTGTTTCCAACTTGGTTGATTATCTTGTATCTACCCCAGCACTTAGAAGAGTACTTGACATAGAGTAAAACCTCAATAAATACCATTTTTTAAAAAAGGAACCTGTCACTGTGGATTCTGGGACTGTGAGCTATGAGGAAAGGAAGATAAAATAATATCAACAGATTACGCTGGTTTATATTTAGTTTGAGCAACACAAAGATTTTTAAATCCAGATTCATTGTCTATAGGTAATACCACAGAAAAAGGGTGGGAAGATGAGAGATTAGTCATGGAGAACTTCCTGGAGGAGACGTGATTTCAAGTAGGGCTATGAAGATGAGGAGAGTGGGGACCCATCGGATTTATAAAGGGAGGAAGTTCCGTGCAGGAGGAAGAGTGTGAACAAGGATATGATAGTGAAAGAAATGAGAATGAGGCAAAATCAATCATCAATCAATCAATTCTATTTATTGAGTGCTTACTGTGTGAAGAACACTGTACTAAGAGCTTGGAAAAGTACAGTAAGATGGAATTGATAGACTCATTCCCTGACCCAAAGGAACTCACAGTCTAGAAGGAAAACAGGAATTACGGATATGCACGTAAGTGCTTGAAGGGTATAGATCCGAGTGAATAAGTGACACCCAAGGTAAAGTAGAGGAAAAGAGGGAGGGAGGGAGATGTGATTTTAAAAAGACTTTGAAGTTGGGAAGGGTGGTCGTCAGGCATATATGGAAGGGGAAGGAGTTGAAGCCAGCAGGTCACAGGCAAGGGCAGGTTTCAGCAGTGAGACAGACCAGACTGAGGTACTGTGAGTGACTAGAGCATGGGCCTGGGAGTCAGAATGTCATGGGTCCGCCTCCGTCACTTGTCTTTTGTGTGACCTTGGGCAAATCACTTCACTTCTCTGGGCCTCAGTTACCTCACCTGTAGAGAAGCAGCGTGGCTCAGTGAAAAGAGCACAGGCTTGGGAGTCAGAGGTCATGGGTTCGAATCCCCACTCTGCCACTTGTCAGCTGTGTGACCTTGGGCAAGCCATTTATCTTCTCTGTGCCTCAGTTCCCTCATCTGTAAAAGGGGGATTAAGACTGTGAGCCTCACGTGGGACAACGTGATTACCCTGTATCTACCCTAGCGCTTAGAACAGTGCTCTGCACATAGTAAGAGCTTAACAAATACCAACATTATTATTATTAAAATGAGGATTGAGACTGTGAGTTTTGTTTTGCTGTCTGTCTCCCCCTTTTAGACTGAGAGCCCATTGTTGGGCAGGGATTGTCTCTATCTGTTGCTGAATTGTACAATCCAAGTGTTTAGAACAGTGCTCTGCTCACAGTAAGCACTCAATAAATACGACTGAATTAATGAATGAATGAAACAGGACTGTGCCGAACCTGATTTGCTTGTACGCAACCCAGTGCTTAGTACTCTGCCTGGAACATAGTAAGCGCTTAACAAATACCATACTCATTATTATCGCTAGCATTATTAGATTGGTGCATTTTGATGTCGTGGGGTGTGACTTTAACCATTCATGCTGCTTGTTAGTCTCCAGTTCTAATGATCCAGACTCCTATGTCTCTTCTGGCATCTGGTTAAGACATCATTTGTTCAGAGATAAGCAGGGAAGGGACACAAGGATTTTGAGATAGTAAATAGGGCCAGGCACATATGGCAAAAGTGACCCCAGAAACCACTGCTGTCCTGGAGACTTAACATAAGCAACAGTAACCGCTGCCTGCTATGCCAAGGGGTACCTGGCAAAATGGTTTGGCATTCCCACCCGGTAGCATCCATGCCATCAGTGCCTGATGCCTGCCATAGAACTGAATGTGTTGCCCTTCTCATGAGATCTTTCTGTGCAGATTTATACTTGCATTTTTTTTTTACATAGCAAAAAGTATAGGCCACGGGAAATGGTTCTCAAATATCAGGTCTCAACTATTCTCCAGCTACTATAAACACAACCTCTTACTCTTCAGGAACAATTTCAAATATTCTGAACTTTTTTTCCTGGTGTTAGATAAAGAACACAGATGGGTCACTTTGGGTTCTCTCTTATCTTTTGTTTATCGCTAATCATTATCAATGAAGTGGAATGGGAGGCCTTTCTTTCCACTTCTATCTTCATCCTTCCTTTCCCTAATTCTTGCTCCTGTTGGTGCCACACTCTCTACCACATACTCTGGGTAGGATCTTCTTGTCATTGCCATTTGCCACAGCTCCACAGGCATTTCCCCAATCTGGACCATTCAGGGTTCACTCAAAGACCAATGTGTGTGCATGAGTGAGGATAAGCACCCAAGCATATTTAAGAATACATAAAGTGAATCCAGTTTTTCAAGTGAAAAAGTGTTTGGGTGACCTCAATTAGTTGGAAATCTAATATGCTTTTTCCTGTGTAAAATAAAGTTCCCTTTACACAAATTAGCTTTCTATTGACTTTTCTCAGAGAGCATAAAGAAGACCCATACTGGAAAGACCTGAAATTAAAAGACCACACAGAAGTGTAACTCACATGAAATACTATTAGGTCAAGAGTAGAAGGAATGTAATGTTTTTAACACCCCCTCTCCCATTAAAACATACCCCGAGGCCAGAGTATTAAAATCAAGTTTGATAATCAAATATTGTACACTTTCTTCAAATTGGGGCAATAAAGTGGTATAAAGCAATTATCTAAATAAAACCACAATTTTTGTCTCAATTTAGCTATCATTGAAATGAGCTTTCCCCCTGCAGTTGAGAGATCGTGTAAATGTAATTATATACTCTTGAGCCTTAGAACAGAAAGGCCTGTTTTCTACTTGAGTCAAACTTGTCTATGGTTTAAGTAAAAAATTACTGGACAAGATTCAGCCTCATTACTGGGGTTCACTGACACAATCACATAACTCTTATATGCACCTCAAGGAAACATTCAAAAAACATTCATATATGCAGCTACTTTCCCCATTCCAAAACCCTCCTAAAATCATATTCCTGCTAGGAAGTCATCCCTGATTAACCCCTTCAACTGCCCACCATACCTCCCTTTCCCCCCCTGCCACTTTTTTATTGTATTTGTTAAGTGCTTACTCTGTACTAATAATTGGAGTAGATACAAGCTAATCAGTTTGGGCACCGTCTGTGTCATCCATGTCCGGCATGGCATTCACACTCTCAATCCCCATTTTGCAGGTAAGGTGAGTGAGGCCTAGAGAAGTGAAGTGACTTGCCCAAGGTCACAAAGGAGACAAGTGGTGGAGCTGGGATTAAAACCCAGGTCCTTCCGACTCCCAGATCCAGGCTGTCCACTAAGCCATGCTGCTTCTCTACTCGACTCCACTCCATCATCTAAACACTTGAGGTCTCACCCTCTATACACTTAGATATTTGCCTGCTACCTCCACCCTTATAGTTCATGCACAAGAATATACATATAGCTTTATACTCAGATGATTTCCGCAAACTGTTATTTACTTTCAAGTGTTTATCTTTCACTGAATTGTAATCTCTCTGAAGGGAGGAATCATGTCTAATAACTGTATGCTAGCAGATATCCTTCCAACAGAAATTTAAGCTCTTTAGATCATAAGCTCACTGTCAGGCAGAAAACAAGGCTGCCAGCTCTATTATGTTGTGCTCTCCCAAGCACTAGTTCAGTGCTCTGCACACAGTAAGCACTCAATAAATAAGATTGGTTGATTGATCGATTTTTTTAAGAACAATGTGACTAGAAAAAGCCCCTCTCAGGGTCACACCTGGAGAGTTTCCAGTACTCCACCAGTCTCAGTTATGGGAGGGAGAGTCAAGCAGAGGAATACCCATTCCATTCCTAGCTTGGCCAGTGGCTAGCGAGTGGAAGACAGTCTGCTACAAGGCATAAGTCACCTGTGCTGTGCAGCAGCGGCATGGGAGAGAGTTGAGGGCAGAGACTCAAGTTTACTGCAGCGTGGCTCAGTGGAAAGAGCATGAGCTTGGGAGGCAGAGGTCATAAATTCTAATCCCAGCTCCGCCGCTTGTCAGCTACGCAACTTTAGGCAAGTCACAACTTCTCTGGCCCTCAGTTATCTCATCTGTAAAATGGAGATCAACACTGTGAGCCCCATGTGGGACAACCTGATCATCTTGTATGCCCCCCAGCGCTTAGAACAATGCTTTGCACATAGTAAGCACTTAACAAATGCCATTATTATTATTATTACTGCACAGAAGGAGGCAATGGTAAACCAATTCTGTATTTTTACCAAGAAAACTCTATAGGTACACTAGTAGAATTATTGCAGATGGAGAGCAGGGCATTCTGGGAGACATATGTCCGTGGTGTCGCTATGGGTCAGAAACGACTCAACGGTGTAAGACTAAACAACTCTCCTAGCATTCTGCCTCTTAGCATTGCATGCTAAGTCTCTTAGCATTCTACCTTGCATTCTGCTTAGCATTCTGCCTAGTACTCAAATATTATTGATTGATTGATTGATAAGTATGTTGCACCACATTCTTGGAAAAATCTCTGGCCCAAATATCAAATAACATCTAGAAAAGGTCATTTAATTGGTCTTATGACTCAGCTAACACACAAAAAAATGTTCTCCATCCACTTTCACAGAGAAAAGATGATTGTATTCCACCCTGGATTTATGAAAGCCCTCTCCCTACAGGAGCTTGAAGCAACTTACAAAATAGCTGACCAAATGAATGGAATCTGTCGAAAAGCCTAGTCCAGAGGCATGTTCTTCCACTGACAAAAAAAGATTTAATCTAAGATATTAAAAATTGTTCCCTTGTGAAACATGAACAAACTGCACTGTGAAATACGAACAGCATCATATATAGATCTATACCTCTCAAGAGAATAACAGCTGTCTTCTGTGCTTCTTTGTCCAAGAAACTTGCATAAAAAATTAGAAATCTCCTGCAATAATTAATAATAATAAGTGCAAGCACTTATCTAAGAGCTGAGGTAGATAAAAGAAAATCAGATAATCATATTCCAGTGTCATGAGCCCAGCCTCTGTATAATGTTCCCAAACAGACAGGAGTTACACCAGATTGGATATGGATAGATAGGCCCTCAAAAGGACAATCACTATCTTTGGGGTCTCAAATTTGACCAGAAACATAACCCACCTACTTATGGCCCCAAATGTTTGAAAGCTCTTAGCTGTCATCCTCAGGCCCTGTGCTTCTCAGAGTGATGAATGCTGATGAAGAGAAGAAAGACTCCACAAAATTTGCAAAATGCATTTATATGATGCCAACATTTAATTGATCAATTAAATAGCATTTACCGAATTCTTCCTGTGAGCAGAGAATACAGATCATCAAAAGGTATTTCACTGCCTGCTTTGTCAGTGATACTGAAATGGTGGACAAAGTTCACTGGACCATATAGAATTAGAAAGTTAAAAAATAGTGATCTACACCTAATCAACACCTGTTCAGCATGTACATCAAACATCAGTTGGTAAATTATCTTCTACCTATGGAAGGAGAAAAGCATTATGAAAGCTCCTTATATGAGCTGTGTCATGTCTTCATTTGACTGAGGCATTCAAGGGACTTAAGGATGACTACAATTCTGCAAATGTGAAAAGTGATGTCCATGGCCCAGTTGAAAGAACATGGGCCTGTGGTGAGCTCATGAGAGCCATTTTGTTAGCTAGGGATTCATTTTGCAAGTGGCTGTTTTTGAATCTGTGAACAACAACATGGAGGAATGAACTCAAGATGGATCTATGCTGCTCTGTTGCAGGGTCAATCGTTGCCACAGGGTGAGCACGGAGGGAGGTGTAGCCTTCTCTCCCTGCTTTACCCATTAATGGGCTTGATGCAAATCAACAACCACCACGATGCCCTAGGCAACAAAACAGAAAAAGCATGAATCCAGAGGCAGAGGCAGATAAAAGACAGTTGCCTTGAGTCAGTGCCTACGGGGCTCCCCTGCTGTTGCCACCACTGCGGGAGGCGAGTCACCATCGCGAACCAGCATGGCCACCATGAACCAGCTAAAGCTCGCACCAGGGGTCCACACCATCACTCTTGGCCATTACAAAATAGCACGGCCCCCACAAACCACTAAGAATCGCATCGGGTGCTCCCTGATGCAAGGCAGAGTGGCCCCCGCAAACCGTGAATTGCTATGACCGGCGTCAGGTTTTCACACCACAGCCACAGTAAGGCAATGCGCTCGCCACATGGCCCAATTCCTCAGATTCCTCTGACTTGGAATCATCTCTACCAACTGGGGGCAAACTGTCAGAAAGGTAGCAAAATCTGTTGTGTGGGTGTGGGTGTGGGTGTGTTTCTCCATTTAATTAAGCCAAGAACTGAATAAAGGTCTCCCCTATACATAATGATTTGGATTTATATTGAATTTTTCAGAGTGCTGGGTCTAGGAAACTCCTGGTCATAACATCTGATTAGGATCTGACTCAGACATACTGGACCAGTTAGGATACTCCTGATCATTAGGTCTGTTAGGATAGTACCCTCTCAAAGGTCAGCCATGACCTCCTTCTTGCCAAATCCAATGGCTCCTACTCTATTCTAATCCTCCTCGATTTCTTAGTTGCCGTTGATACTGTAGACCATCCCCTTCTCTTCACACTTTATCTCACCTTGACTTCACGGACTCCATCCTCTCCTCGTTCTCCTCTTATCTTTCTGGACATTCATTCTCGATCTCCTTCGTAGGCTCCTCCTCCCCCTCCTATCCCCTAACTGTAGGGGTTCCTCAAGGGTCAATTCTTGGCCCTCTTCTGTTCTCCATCTATACTCACTCCCTTGATGAACTCATTCACTCCCACGGTTTCAAGTATCGTCTCTACACAGATGACACCCAAATCTTCACCTCCTCCCCTGTTCTCTCCTCCTCCCTCCAAGCTCATATCTCCTCCTGCCTCCAGGACATCTCCACCTGGATGTCTGCCCACCACCTAAAACTCAACATGTCCAAAACTGAGCTCCTTATCTTCCCTCCCAAACCCTGTCCTCTCCTTGACTTCCTGTCACTGTGGATGGCACAACCATCCTTCCCGTATCACAAGCCCGTAACCTTGGTGTCGTCCTTGACTCAGCTCTCTTTTTCACCCCACACATCCAATCCATCACCAACACCTGCCGTCTCACCTGCACAATATCGCCAAGGTCAGCCCTTTTCTCTCCATCCACACAACTATCAGGCTGGTACAATCTCTCATAATATCCCGACTGGATTATTGTGTCAGTCTCCTCTCAGATCTCCCGTCCTCCTGCCTCTCCCCACTCCAGTCTATTCTTCATTCTGCTGCCTGGATCATCTTCCTACAGAAACGCTCTGGAAATGTCACTCCCCTCCTCAAAAACCTCTAGTGGTTGCCTATCAACCTTTGCATGAAACAAAACCTCCTTACTCTTGGCTTCAAAACTCTCCATCACCTTGCCCCTTCCTACCTCACCTCCCTTCTCCCTTTCTACTGCCCACACCGTATACTCTGCTCCTCTGCCACTCACCTCCTAATGGTCCCCTGTTCATGCCTGTCCTGCTGTTGACCCCTGCCTATGTCCTACTGCTGTCCTGAAATGTCCTCCCTCCTCACATCCACCAAACCAGCTCTTTTCTCCTCTTCAAAGCCCGTCTGAGAGATCACGTCCTCCAGGAGGCCTTCCCAGATTGAGCCCCCCTTCACTCTTCTCCCCCTTCCTCCCCAACCTTCTGCTCTTCCTCCTTCCCCTCCCTCAGCACTGTGCTTATTTCTATATACTATTTATTACCCTATTTATTTTGTTAATAAGGTGTTTTATCTCCTTGAATCTATTTATCTTGATGATATTGTCTTGTTTTTGTTTTGTTCTGTTCTGCTTTGCTGTCTCTCTCCCCGGGTAGACTGTGAACCCATCATTGGGCAGGGATTGTCTCTATCTGTTGAAGAATTATACATTCTAAATGCTTAGTACAGTGTTCTGCACATAGTAAACGCTCAATAAATACGAATGAATGAATGAATGAATGAATGAATGAATGAATGAATGAATAGTGGGCTTTCTCAACTCAGGAGGAGGGGCTGGTTTGGAACTCATCCAGCAAGACCTAGGGCTTTCCCAGCTCAGGAGGAAGGAATGGTCCAGGAACCCATAGAGGAAGGTCTGAGGCTCGTGACACACAAATTGATGACAAGGAAAGTTTTCACTTAGTACTTGTCTTGAGTGACTGAGAGTAGGGGAAGGTGAATTCCCAGAGACGTGTTCATGACAGGGCCTGTGAATCAGAGGACCTAAATTCTTACCCTGGCTCCACCACTTGCTTGCTGGGTGACCTTGGCAAGTCACTTAACTCTAGAGAGTGGAGAAGCAGCATGGCTCAGTGGAAAAAGCACGGGCTTGGGAGTCAGAGGTCATGGGTTGTAATCCCGACTCCGCCACTTGTCTGCTGTGTGACTTTGGGCAAGTCACTTAACTCCTCTGTGCCTCATCTGTAAAATGGGGATTAAGACTATTAGCCCCACATGGGACAACCTGATTACCTTGAATCTACCTCAGTGCTTAGAACAGTGCTTGACACATAGTAAGCGCTTAACAAATACTATCATCATTATTATTAGACTGCAAACTTATTGTGCTTAGGGAATGTGTCTGTTAATTGTTATAGTGTACTTTCCCAAGCTCTTAGTACAAAGCTCTGCACACAGTAAGTGCTTAATGATATGAATGAATGAATGAACTGCTCTGTGCCTCTGTTTCCTCATCTGTACATGGCGATTAAATACCTGTCTCCTTCTTGCTTACACTGTGCCCTAGCTGAAGTACAGGGGCTGTGTCTGGCTGATTAACTTGAGTCAACCCCAGCTCTCAGTACAATGCTCGGGACACTAAGTCAGCTCTTAACACCAGTATTATTTAACTTCTCTTGAGCAATACAGGGAATAAATAGGACAAGTCACCTGGTTTCAGTGCTCAAGTTATTGCCGCTCTCTTCCCTTCCCTTACTGTGAGCCCTATTTGGAGGGAACAGTTCATTTTAAACCTAAATTATCCTATAGCTGCAATAAATACTACTGAATGAATGAATTAGAGTATAAATCCCTAGAGACAGGACCCAATAAATCAACAGTATTTCTTGACCACCTACCTACTTGGGAGAAGACAGTAGTTAATAAACATACGTGGTTCGTGCCATAAGGAGTTTACAATATAGCCTGAAAGACTAACACCAGCAGATGAACTCTCCAAGGAAATGAGTATTGTCTTTCTTGTAATGTGTAATATCCAGTACAATATTCCGGCATGACAGACACTCAAAACATCAATCGATTAATAGTATTTACAGAGCACTTATTTTGTGCAGAGCACTGCACTAAGCACTTGGGAAAATACCACAGAGTTAGTCAACTTAATCCCTGTCCTCATGAAACACACAGTCTGATGTGGGAGACATATTAAAATAAAATACACATAAGAGCAGTGTGGTGATGCAGAAGGGAGAGTAGTCATTCAATTGTATTTATGAAGTGCTTACTGTGTGCAGAACACTGTACTAAGCTCTTGGGAAAGTAGAATACAACCAGAGAAAAAACAGTGACATTTCCTGCCCACAACAAGCTCATTGTCTGGGGTGTGGGGCGGAGGGGCGAGAGGGAGTGGGGTGGGGCAGAGAGGCGGAAGACAGAAATCAAAACAAATAAATAAAATTACAGATATATACATAATTCTAGTGGGATGGGAGTGGGGGCAAGAGCAAAGGGAGCAAGTCAGGGCAATGCAGAAGGGAGTGGGAGACGAAGAAAAGTGGGGCTTAATCTGGAAGGCCTCTTGGAGGAGATATGTCTTCAATAAGGCTTACGGGGTTCTTGTGGAGAGGGGTAACTGTCTGTCGGGTTTGAGGAGGGAGGGCATTCCAGGCCAGAGAGAGGCAGGATGTGGGCCAGGGGTTGGTGGCAAGACAGGAGAGATCAAGACACAATGAGAAGGTTAGCACTAGAGGAGTGATGTAAGCAATCAGGGTTGTAGAAGGAGAGAAGAGAGGTGCGGTAGGAAGGAGCAAGGTGATGGAGTGCCATAAAGCCAATGATGAGGAGTCTTTGATTGATAAGGTGGTGGAAGTGCTTAGGCATAAAATATGTAGGTTGATTGAATGAGAAATCTGATGAATCAAAAATAAGAGTTCGGACACTTTACCACTTTTGAAAAATGAAGGCAATTGGAAGACAGTTTCACAGCATACAGTGGTACCCAAAAGTAGAACTTTAGGTGGATATTATAGGCACATAGCTACAAAGGGCCCAGCACTGATGTTTTTGCCAGTCACTTGAATGGTTGGGCTGCCTTTAGAGTCAGAGGGGGCTTTGGGTTAGCACTTTTAAGCTGTGAGAATCAGGAAAGTCTAGGATAGCGTTGCTTCTATTGCTCCCTAGCAGAGACCAGAACCGAACAGATGTCAGAGTTTGATTGACAGGCAGCTACTGGTTATATTCACAATTTATCCCATTCAATAGGGTGTTTCCAAGGGAAGAGCAGATGGTTAATGGGCTCTGATTTATTTGCATATCATTTCCATTCCAATTTTACTGATGCTCTGTTTGATACATGGTCCTCTATTTGAAGTTGTCCAACTGTTCTGACTTAGTAACTCAACCAGGAAAGAGCCGAGGGATTGAGGAATGGATGTAAATTTATTTGGGCACGTGTGTGTGTGGAAGATGCATACTGCTATGGAAAAGAGTAGGTGAAAGAAATCCCTGATGTGGAGGAGTAGAAGAAAGGAACGGCACAGATATTCATAGACATATTGCTGACTGCAGTCCTATAAGAGCAAGGAATCTTATTCTATGCAAGAAACAATATGAATAACGCATGGACAACTTTGGGATGTTCTGAGTCACTGGTAGCTAATTGGATATTTGTTAAACACTTATATTGAGCCAAACACATTTTAAGCACTACGGTTTTTGTGGTCTTATGCTGTTGATTCGTGTCTGACCCATAGCAATGCCACAGAGACATCTCTCCCAGAAAGTCTCACTTCCATCTGCAAATGTTCTGGTAGTGTATCCATAGATTTTTCTTGGTAAAAATACACAAGTGGTTTACTGTTGTCTCCTTCCACGCAGTAAACAAGTCTCTGCCCTCGACTTTCTGCCATGCCGCTGCTACCCAGCACAGGTGAGTTTTGACTGTAGCAGATTGTCTTCCATTGCCCAAGCTAGGAATGGAATGGATTTGCCTCTGTTTGACTTTCCCTCCTATAGTCATGACTGGTAGAATACTGGATGGTACTGATGCCTTTTGATGGGATTGATGCCTACTTGTTTTGTTTTGATGTCTTTCTTAAATGTTGGTATTTGTTAAGCGCTTCCTATGTGCCGAGCACTGTTCTAAGCGCTGGGGTAGACACAGGGGAATCAGGATGTCCCACGTGGGGCTCACAGTCTTAATCCCCATTTTACAGATGAGGTAACTGAGGCACAGAGAAGTTAAGTGACTTGCCCACAGTCACACAGCTGACAAGTGGCAGAGCTGGGATTTGAACTCATGACCTCTGACTCCAAAGCCCGTGCTCTTTCCACTGAGCCACGCTGCTTCTCTCCCCTTTTAGACTGTGAGCCCACTGTTGGGCAGGGACTGTCTCTATCTGTTGCCGAATTGTACATTCCAAGTGCTTAGTACTGTGGTGTGCAAGCAGTATGCACTCAATAAATATGATTGAATGAATGGAAACTCTTGAGGTTTGACTCTGAGAGAGGAGGCACTAGGGTAGATGCAATATGTAGATAGATGCAATATAACCAGATCAGACACCATCCTTGTTCCATTCGAAGCTCACAATCAGTGTAGGAGAAAGAAAGGTATTGAATCCCCATTTTGAAATAAGGGAATTGAGTCATCTAGAAGTTAAGTGACTTACCCAAGGTCACACAGCAGGCAAGTGGCAGAGCAGGGATCAGAACCCGGGCCCTCTGAATCCCAGCTGGTGCCCTTTCCATCAGACTTTGCTGCTTCTCACCTCTTAGCTGATTCCATCAAGAAGAGTTAAAATAAATGATCAGTGATTGAGGAACTACTTAACAGCAAAATAAGCATGGCGCGATCACCATTGTGCAAGTTTTTCATGATTCTGGGAAGAAGATAACCTGTAATTCTGTTAAAATTTTAGGATTCTATTCCTAGGTCAAACATTGTTGACATGTCTATTCATACGCACAGGTCGTCTTTAGGTAGAAACATATATATATATTTATCTACCTATCTATATGTCCATATATATGTTAAACTGGTGTCTTTGCCTTATCATTTATTTTACCTGAGTGGTCATTATTCTCAAAAGAAACTAAAAACAAACTTTTAACTATACATTGTAACAATAACTGTATTTTGAACTGACTGGCAATTTATAGTAGTCTGTATAATGTATAGATGGCATAAGAGTCTGGGCTTTTTGTTTATTTGTTTAAATCACTTATGACCTTTTCGCTAACTAGAGCTAAGGATTGTTTGAGCCTTGGCCTATCACCCTTGGTTGTCAATTGGGCAGCTTTTGGAAGTTGCATTAAATGTTTTTGGCCCTGGATAAGTTATCGTTCCATTGTAGTAAAATGGAGTCTTCCAATGTCCCTTCCAGAACCAGTGTTTATTGAGCGCTTACTATGTGCAGAGCACTGTACTAAGCGCTTGGAATGTACAAATCGGTAACAGATAGAGACAGTCCCTGCTCTCTGATGGCTTACAGTCTAATCGGGGGAGACAGGGAGTAGACAAGAACAATAGCAATAAATAGAATCAAGGGGATGAACATCTCATTAAAACAATAGCAAATAAATAGAATCAAGGTGATGTACATTTCATTAACAAAATGAATAGGGTAATGAAAATATATACAGTTGAGCAGATGAGTACAGTGCTGAGGGGATGGAAAGGGAGAGGGGCAGGAGCAGAGGGAAATGGAGGGAAAAGAGGGTTTAGCTGAGGAGAGGTGAAGGGGGGTGGTAGAGGGAGTAGAGGAAGAAGGGGAGCTCAGTCTGGGAAGGCCTCTTGGAGGAGGTGAGCTGTAAGTAGGGTTTTGAAGAGAACTAGTTTGGCGGAGGTGAGGAGGGAGGGCATTCCAGGACCGCGGGAGGGCATGGCCCAGGGGTCGACGGCAGGATAGGTGAGAATGGGGGACGGTGAGGAGGTGGGCGGCAGAGGAGTGGAGCGTGCGGGGTGGGCAGTGGAAAGAGAGAAGGGAGGAGAGGTAGCAGGGGGCAAGGTGATGGAGAGCCTTGAAGCCTAGAGTGAGAAGTTTTTGTTTTGCACGGAGGTTGATAGGCAACCACTGGAGGTTTTTAAGAAGGGGAATGACATGCCCAGAGCATTTCTGCAGGAAGATGAGACGGGCAGCGGAGTGAAGAATAGACTAGAGCGGGGAGAGAGAGGAGGAAGGGAGATCAGAGAGCAGGCTGACATAATAATCCAGTCAGGAGCTTATGAGAGCTTGTACCAGTAAGATAGCCATTTGGATGGAAAGCAAAGGGCAGATCTTGGAGATATTGTAAAGGTGAGACTAGCAGGCATTGGTGAAGGATTGGATGTGTGGGCTGAATGAGAGAGCTGAGGCAAGGATGACATTAAGGTTGTGGGCTTGAGAGACGGGAAGGATGGTTGTACCATCCACAGTGACAGGGAAGTCAGGAATAGGACAGAGCTTGAGAGGGAAGATAAGGAGCTCAGTTTTGGACATGTTGAGTTTTAGGTGGCAGGCAGACATCCAGGTAGAGACGTCTGGGAGGCAGGAGGAGATATGAGCCTGAAGGGAGGTGGAGAGGACAGGGACAGAGATGTAGATCTGTGTGTCAGCTCGGGTGCTGACAGAACAGGCTATTTTCAAACCACAGTCGAGGGAAGACTTGGACTAAGGAGCCATTTATCAGACCAAAGCCATTGCTGAGCAACTGAATTTAAGCCCCAGCCATCTGGATTGGTCACCTCAATGGCACATCGACTGCCTCTTTAGGAATCTAAATTCAGTGACTGCATCACTCTAGAGGCTGTTAGCAACCCTCTCTTCAATGATATCAACTGGAATGAAGGGAGCAGGGGGCAAAGCTGACTGCTAGATCCCATTCTACCACTGGAATGTAATGTCATTCCTTTTTTAGGTTTTCACACTTGCTAGTAAGCTGCCTCTATGACCAGGTCCATTAGTGTCTCTGAGATGTGCAGTTGGAGGTTGGGGGGTTGACTCTGGTGGAAGCAGTTGTCATTTTCTACCTGTTGTAGTAACCATCCAATTTAGGTGGAATAGTTAGAAGGGGGCAAAAGGCTGGTCTTCTTCCCTAGGTCAGTCAATCATATTTATTGAACACTTTGTGCAAAACTCTGTACTAAGTGCTTGGGAGAGTACGATATAAAAATGAATTGACAAATTCCTGGCTCTCTTCTGGGCTGAGAGGGCCTTTTGGTGCCCCCTGGACTGCAACAGAAGAACATTCGAGTACAGTATTGAGTCCAGTGTTTGAATCCAAGAAGGCATCCTAGTGCTAAGTTATGGATGAGGTGTTAAATATTCACTCATTTTTTACACTCCATTTCATGTTAAAGGTAACTATTCAGAATGTGAATCTACAGGCTTATTTCTTTTTCAAACTGCATAACTGTGTGCATCTATTTAATTCTTTAGCAAATAAAATCCTAATGAGAAACGTTGAAACTACCTGAGCAAAATAGAGCCAAAAAGTCTAGAGCCATGGAGAAAAGAGTCTTGTTATGGTTTGTCGGGAACTGGACAACACTTATTTCACTTTACAAAAATGGGTTTTAAATTTCTATCTAGGCGTAGCACTCTTGAGCCCTGATTTCTTCTAAGGTTCTCTGCACTGCCTTTTTACAGTTACAAATCGGGCAGACCCTAAAGTCTCTGTCCCACGTGGGAGCAGTGAGCAACTGCAGAGACATTTTTTAAATCTTGCTTCTGGTTTTATACTGTTTAACACCAACTGTTGTACAAGTATTTTATGCAATCTCAGTCCAGCTCAGATCTGGGAAGCCTGCAGTCCTAGAAGTCTTTTCAGGAGAAGCTGTTTTCGATGACTGAAACTTTAGCCGCTATTGCATACTGATCTTGCCTGAGCTCTAAGATTGCTCTGTTATTTCCCTCCTGAGAATTCAATGGATTTGGTTCAAGCACCATTGAACGTGATGCTATATTAATTGCCCTGGAGGGTAGCAAGGCCTTTGAACTGTGGCTGTGAGTGATATTTTGCTGTAAGACATGTGTCAGCACTTGGCTGGTTAACTCTGGAGCTGGGTTGCACAGCATGCTGGGACCAAGTATCTGGAAAACTACTTTGCATCCTAATCTTACATCTGTTTTCCATCATGCTGGGAGATTGACTGGTCGTTCTATCAGAGAAGTGTCATTCTGGACTAGTCAGCTCTCTCAGTAAAAATATTGTACTGTCAAAGGATATTAAGAATTTTCCATCATCTCTCCTACTTTCTCAAACCACCTGGCACTGAGTTGATTGGGTGATGCAATGGATTAATTCTTCGGTCTTTCACCTTTGGAAGAATTGTCTATGCATAAGAATTGTGACAGCATTATGACCTACCAACTCAAAGCTGGCAAAGCATATAAAATTGTCCAAAAATATAAATATATAATATATAAATTAAATATATGATATAGACAAATAGCATCTAGAAATCTATATATATTGTACACTATATTCATCTATATCTATAAATATATGCTATCCTCAGACTGTAAAAAACAGTTGAACTGGAACCATCACTCCATGACTACTGTGTGTTCCACAGAACCCTCTGGAAGAGTTGATGCTTTAAGAGAAATGAATAATTATACTTTGGTTTTATAAAACACCTTTATTCAAGGGACCACAAAGCCCTTCACCAATATATTATTTCTTTCCCAGCTTCCTAGCGAAGGAGATAGGAGACAGGGATTATAATCTCCATCTTTACAGTTGGGAATATATGAGACACAGAGTGATAAATTAATGTTGTTTCACCACAAATGTTAAAGAGCCTCTGAAACATCAGTTACATTTGCTCACAGTGATATAAAATCAATAAATCAAAGAAAACAAATTGCACTGGGTTTTCCCACACACGATGCTTTGAAAACTCAACTTCCTAGAATTTGTGCCCATGTGTCTAGAGAAGCAGTGTGGTTTAGTGGATTAAGCACAGACCTATGAGTCAGAAGGACATGGGTTCTAATCTTGGCTGCCCCGTGGGTCTGTTGTGTAATCTTGGGCAAGTCATTTCGCTTCTCTGTGCCTCAGTTCCCTCATCTGTAAATGGGGATTAAAACAGTGAGCCCCATTTGGGACAGGGACTGTGTCCAACACAATTTGCTTGTATCCATCCTAGCGCTTAGTACAGTACCTGACATATAGTAAAGCACTTACCAAATACCACTGTTAATATTGTTATTATTATTTATAGATCCCTCGGGAAAGTGTAAGGATTTTTCATCAATCAATGTATAAAAAGCATTAATTCCCTATGAACTGAGAGGACTGGTATTGGATGAAGCAAAAAGCATATTAATGGCACCTTATTCATCACTAAATTGTGCTTAGGAGGGTCTTTTGCAAGGGCAATAAAAAGCTGCACACAATCCCTATGATATGGAGTTAACTAAATAGAAATGAATGGCGAGGTATCCCACACACTGCCTGGGATTCATGATCCTGGGATAACTTACTACTTTAGGCTGAGTCAAAAAGTTCTCAATTTGAATGTGAGAACTTCCACAAGAGATAATAAATCATGACTACATAAGAGCCAACTCCTTAGACACTGTTCCAGGAATGGAGCTGACTTGAAGCGCATTCATTGATTGTCCTTGAAATTCTAAAAGAGTTGAGTCTTGAGAGTTTGCAAAAATTGTTAGTCTACTTCTTCCTGGTCCCCTCTCCCTACCTCCTATTTTTTGTTGTTTGGAAGTCCAAAGATGAATTTTACATAATTTTGAGCTAAAAATAGGCTTTTTCACTAAAGATTATCATGATTTTAAACTATGCCCTATTTATTTGGCCAAGTCCTTCAAGATGAGCAGATAAGTGGTCACCTTATCTCATCACCTTACCCATTTTCTAAGTGGTTTAAACAATATTAGTCACCGGCCTAGCTACAATGGGGCAGAGCCGCAGAAGCCTGAATTGGGACATTCCATGAGCTCAGCTCACACCTCTCTGGCCGCCACCTCTGTGTCCCCTACCATGGCTCTATGCCCATGGGAGCTGGGGCAGCTGCCTCCCTGATCCCGCAGTGGCAGTTGCTGTCTGAGAGGAAAAAAAAAAGATTGGCACATCCCTACTATGAAGAATGAATTGATCGATAAAATAGAATCAAAGAAAAGCTTTGAAATACCCTCAGCCACAGACCTTCTGGGCAAGGCTTGAACCTACAGACCTGGCTTGGTTTTCTGCTGGGTGAAACTTTGTAAAGTTTAAAGCACCATGGCTCAAGATGGCTTCCAGGTTGGAAAACCTCTCTGTTAAATCATGCACCTCCCTGGCTGGGCTTACCCACCTTTGGTTCACCATCCATCTGCCCCACCTGCTAATGCCTGTGAAAATTGTCATTAAAGTTCAGGCCCTGTGCCGCACTTATTCCGAGGGGTCCGGCCAAAGCAGAAGAAGTTGGGAGCGAGGGGGATTTCCTCAAAAGGATACCACATGCTGGGAAAAGAACAAACATAAGTCATTTTGTGTATAACAGGGACCTCTCTAATGAAGAAAAAAAAGATTGTCAAAAGGTTTAAACTTGCTGAGATTCAAAACATCCCCATTTAAGCAAAGCTTCTCTAGCCTCTACTTCCCAGGATTATTCACCTAAATGAGATATTACTTTGTTTTAGCACAAAATGATGGTTGGCATGTTTCCAGGGTTAGGAATAAATGGATGGATAAACTAGAGATACAGAAAAAAGTTAGAAACCCCCTTGGCCACCTGCTTGTTAGGCGAGCATCCAATATACAGACTGAGCTTGTTTCTTTGTTCATTGAAAGATCACTGAACCCACAGTGCCACAGCTTGAGATGGCTTCCAGGTTGGAAAACCTAACCCTTAATTTGTTCATATGGCAATTGTTGAGATCTTTTCCCTCTTCCTAGCCACCAGATGCAGGTCAAGGAATTCCCTGCCTGCCCCGTCTGATGAGCTGGAACAGACCTGCATTTGCTACTGTGGAAATTGCCCGGATCCAGACCCCTGCATCGACTGGTAGATGTTCCATTTGAATTAGATCCCATCTGCAGGAACCAGTTAGAGGACATGACTCGTGCGTGAATGGGGTCTAAATCTAGCCCTTGACCAGTGGAAGATGATAAAATGGCCGTAATCTGATCAAACATACCTTAGGTGAATTGGCACCCATATCGTGTACCGAAATAGATGCAAAAAGACGTGCAAGTGGTTATTGATACATATCCTTCTTTTATCCTTCAGAGGGTAAGCTCCTTGAGGACAGGAATTAGTCTATCAATTCCACTGTATTGTAATTTCCCAAGCACTTAGTACAGTGCTCTGAACAAATTAACAGCTCATCAAATCCCACTGACTGATTTGATTACATTAGATGCAGTGAAATCCAAACAAGTAATTACTGAATAAATTGGTGAGAGAGAGAAAAGGAGAATATTGGGCTATTAAGTCACTCAAGTATCACTGTTTGCAGATGACTGCACCTTAGATGAACACTCCCAAGGAGACATACACATTCTTGCAAACTGTTTCACCAAATCAATCAAGCATTATGGGCTTAAAATAACTTTATGTTCATCTGGCTGGGAGGATTAGTGTGGTGGGGTGGCAGGGCAACATGAACAGGGAAGGATTCTGATTTTGATTTTTCAGTAACATTTTTCTCTGTCTTTCTCTCAGCCTCTCTCCACCACTAGGATTTCACAACTGAAATCAGTTATTCTGAAAACAACTGGTTTCAGAAAAGAAGCCCTGCCCTCTTTAACTACTTTTATGAGGATGCTTAGACTGTAAACTCTCTGTGAGACGGGAATGTCTCTACCAATTCTGTTATACTGCACTCTCCCAAGTGCTTAGTACAATGCTCTGCATACAGCAAGTTCTCCATAAATGAGACTGATTCACAGATTCTCAAAAGGCATCATCCAATGTAAAGCCCTGACTGAAAATATTGTCCCCAGCTCCTGAGGGGAACCTGGGGTCACCAATGAATTATGGTTGCCCACCAAGGAGGTGAGGTCTGAAGGAAAGACCCCAGCCCAAGCCTGGACCTGTGGCCAACATCCACCCCCCTACTTAAAGCAGAATGTGTGGTGCAGTTTCAGGGTGATGATCAACATAGAATTCCTGTGAGGAAGGGTGGTCAGCGGAGATATTTGGCACCACAAGCACCAGCTCCTATCTTCCTGCTGGCACCCTCTCCCCTCCTCCAGGCAGATGTGAGCTCACACTGGACTGATTTTTACAGAGGATCAGGGGTAGCTACACAGTGGGGAGGAGCCAGGGGACTCCCCCAAAAGGCCACCATCTGTTACGAGGTTCATGAGGGGCTCAAGAGAAGACTGCAACTGTGGATAACATGGTGCTCAGCTCAGAGAGCTACCATTGCACACCTCCCCTTCCCTCCACCCCACCATGTTTCGTGTCTGCAGGAACTAATCAGAGGACCCATCCCTTTACTGGCAGATGGGCCCAACAGTGAGATACTGTCTGAGGAAACCAGTCAGAGGATGTGACCCTTAAGTGTTTCACAAAACAATCCTTTCAACGGGTGGAATATGATCCCCCACACCAGTCATTTCTTGGTACTTCAGCAAGCGAAGATTTCTTGTAGACCTCTCATTTCTTGTCTTAGCTCATGCTTCCAAGTTGTCTCTGACCCATAGCGACGCCATGGACTCATCTCTCCCAAAATGCCCCACCTCTATCCACAATCGTTCTGGTAGTGAATCCATAGAGTTTTCTTGGTAAAAATACTGAAGTGATTTACCCACTGCCTCCTTCCACAGTAAAGTATCTGCCCTTGACTCTCTCCCTTGCCACTGCTGCTCAGCACATGTGAGTTTTGACTTGTAGCAGATTGCCTTCCACTCTATAGCCACTGTGCAAGCTAGGAATGGAATGGATATGCCTCTACTTGACTCTTCGTTTCATAATCAAGACTGGTAGAGAACTAGAAACTCTCCAGGGTGCAATCCTGAGAGGGGACCTCCTATTTAGCACTATGTAATCAAGAAAGGAGAATCACTTTTTGTGTATCTCTTTTTGTAAAGATTTCAATGCAAGAATCCAAAAGCTAAAACAGTGCCAGGTATTTCAGTCAATTGACTAATAATATTCAAGTGCACCCACTCTGAAGCTCCACTCTGAGCTGCTTATCTTCCCTCCCAAACCCTGTCTTCTCCCTGACTTTCCTGTCACTGTGGATGGCATGACCATCCTTCCCATCTCACAGGCCCGCAACCTTGGTGTCATCCTTGACTCAGCTCTCTCATTCACCCCACACATCCAATCCGTCACCAACACCTGCCGGTCTCACCTGCACTATATTGCCAAGATCTGCCCTTTCCTCTCCATCCAAACAGCTATCATGCTGGTACAAGCTCTCATAATATCCCGACTGGATTATTGTGTCAGCCTTCTCTCCAATCTCCCTTCCTCCTGTCTCTCCCCACTCCAGTCTATTCTTCATTCTGCTGTCTGGATCATCTTCCTGCAGAAATGCTCTGGGTATGTCACTCCCCTCCTCAAAAACCTCCAGTGGTTGCCTATCAACCTTTGCACAAAACAAAAACTCCTCACTCTTGGCTTCAAAGCTCTCCATCACCTTACCCCCTCCTACCTCATCTCCCTTCTCTTTTTCTACTGCCCACCCCATACACCCCGCTCCTCTGCCACTCACCTCCTCAATGTCCTCCGTTCACGGCTATCCCACCATCGACCCCTGGCCCACGTCCTCCCGCTGTCCTGGAATGCCTTCCCTCCTCACCTCGGCCAAACTAACTCTCTTCCCCTCTTCAAAGCCCTACTGAGAGCTCAGCTCCTCCAAGAGGCCTTCCCAGACTGAACCTCCCCTTGCCCTCTGATCCCCCTCTCCTCTCCTCCCACCAACCCTCTGCTTCTCGCCCTTCCCCTCCTCTAAGCACTGTGCTCATTTATATATATATTACTTATTACTCTACTTATTTTGTTAATGAGGTGTACACTCCCTTGATTCTATTTATCCTGATGATGTCTTGTTTTTCTTTTGTTCTGTTTTGCTTTGCTGTCTGTCTCCCCCATTTAGACTGTGAGTCCGTCATTGGGTAGGGATTGTCTCTATCTGTTGCCGAATTGTACATCTCAAGTGCTTAGTACAGTGTTCTGCACATAGTAAGCACTCAATAAATACTATTGAATTAATTGGGCAGGGATTGTCTCTATCTGTTGTTGAATTGTACATTCAAGCACTTAATAGAGTGCTCTGCACATAGTAAGCTCTCAGTAAGTACTACTGAATGAATGAATAAAGCACCTTATCAAGGGTTTGGGAGTAGACAAAAAAATGTGATCTCTGCCCTTAGAAAGATTGCAGTCTAACAAGGTAGGAGTTAGATACTGAAATTGCAAATAGCGGGAATAATTGAGTATATAGGATTGCAAATAATAAATATGAAAACACAGAAAGCAGCCTAGCTTAGAACATGGGCCTGGGAGTCAGAAGGACCTGGGTTCTAATCCAGCATTGGCCATGTCTGCTGTGTAAACCTGTGTAAATCAGTTAACTTCTCTGGGCCTCAAGTTACTTCATCCATAAAATGGGTATTTAGATTATGAGCCCCATATGGGACAGGGACTGTGTCCAACCTGATTCATTTGTATCTACCTCAGTGCTAGAACAGTGCTTAGCATGTAGTAAGCACTTGATAAGTACCATAATACTTATTATTAAATATTAGAAAGGAACAATCTTTGTGCTTGCACAGCGTGGTTCAGGATTTTAGGTACTGCACTAGTGTTTTCAGCCACATGCACACATACTTACAGAAAATCTCACAGTCAGTGGCACCTTCTTTGAGTACAAAAAACACGATGCAATCAGTTCTAATTCTGGGCACTACCTTTGAAATGTTACAAAGTTTTGTTCTTTTTTTAAACCTACCTTTGTCTCTGTTTTTTGAGCTGTAAAATAACTATATCATTATTTGGCCTCATAGACTATTAAAACAAAGAAAATTAACATGGCCTAGCAGAAAGAGCCTGGGCCTAGAAGTTGGGTTCTAATCCCAGTTCCACCACTTATCTGCTGTGTGATGTTGAGGAAAGCTTTCTTGTATCTACCCCAGAGCCTGTACAGTGCCTGGCACATAGAATGTGGTTAACAAATTCAATAAATAAATACATACATACATCCATATAAAGAATAATTTCAAAGTCCCCTGACATCTCATGACATTAACAATATCAAATAATTTCCACATTACACCTGCATTATGATGACTAACATGAAATGAAATATAAAAGTTATGGTATTGCATTTGAGGAAAAAAAGAAACTTTTCAAAATGTTGGTATTGGTTCCCTGGTGCAAGGTGCACTATTACTAAGAAGGACTATTTCAATTTCCAAATAGAACCTATGCCAAGGAAAATGAAAAATCTTCAGGATGGTTGCTGTGTAAATTGAGATTATTTTTCTGAAGCCCAAATTATCAGTTCCACCTCACAATCTGTCCTATCAACCTTGATATCAGCAGTTGGTCTGCTAGCATGTCAAATTGCCCCAATCCGGGACCTATTGTGCTGGATCCAGGTAGCCCCCAGGAATGAGATAGGCTGTTAGCCAAGTGAGAGGAACAGAGCAGAGTCCCCTGAACTTCTGTTGTCAGTGGGGCAGCTGCTTTCAATCCTTCAGCCTTCTGAACCAATTTGTGAGGCACTCATGAGGAAGCAATTACATTGGTTTTACACTCCTTAGACCTGGCTGCTTAGAATTTGTAGAAAAACCAATGCTTTAATTATTAGAGCTCCTTAATCAAATAACTGTACTTCCCACCAAAAAAAAAAAAATCTGAGCTACACAGAATTTAGTTAAGGATTTTCTCAAACTCTTGACAATTCAAAACCCGGAAAAGAAAAACTCAGTTTATGAAGCAAAAGTTGTTTCTCAGGTCTTACTCATAGGTCTGTCCCCCACCACCAAGGAAATTCAACGGGGAAATTCCCAATAAAAAACTGTAACACTGAAAAAATAAAAACAGTGGAAAGCTGAGAGTCTTCTACCAAATTCACTCTTCCAAGAGAAGGGGAAGTAAAAGTTAATGCACTCCAAGTACAAAAACTGCTACAGCTCCTGTTTAAGGAAAAGACATAATAGGTCATACTTCTCTTTGTTTTGTGGTATTTGTTAAGCACATACTGTGTGCCCGGAACTGAAGTAAGAGCAGGGGTAAGTTAATCAGGTTGAACACATTCCATGTCCCACATGGGGCTCACATACTTAATCACCATTTTACATTTATTGACAGTGAAGTGACTTGCCCAACATCACACAGCAGACAAATGGTGGAGCTGGGAGTAGAACCCAGGTACTTCTGACTTTCAGGCCTGTGCTCTTTCCACTAGGCCACTCTCACTCTCTTCTTATAAATTTTATCACTTTATCAACAGTTAAAGATTGAAGTGTGAACTGTTTCATCCTGTCCCCCTCCATTCTGAATCAACTATTCCCTTGAATCTATACTCTTTAAGCAGTTGATATTAATAATGATGGTATTTGTTAAGCGCTTATTATGTGCAAAGCACTGTTCTACGTGCTGGATAATAATTAAGGTATTTGTTAAGCACTTATATGTATTGAGCACTTTTCTTAGTGCTGGGGTAGATACAGGATAATTGGATTGTCCCACGTGGGGCTCACATTTTTTTTTAAATCCCCATTTTTACAGATGAGGTAACTGAGACACAGAGAAGTTAAGTGACTTGCCCAAAGTCAACACAGCAGACAAGAGGTGGAGCAGGATTAGAACTCATGACCTCTGATTCCCAATCCTGTGATCTTTCCACTAAGCTGGGACTCAGGCCCACAACTCCTATGTACATATTCACCATTTATTTATCTGTTTATCCTTATGTGTGTCTCCCCATTTAGAATATGAGCTCCTTGTGGGAGGGAATGTATCTACCAGTCCTATTGAATTGTACCCTCCCAAGAGCTTACTACAATGCTTTGCACACAATAGGTGCTCAGTTAATATCACTGATTGGTTGACTGATTGACTGTATACTACTCAGAGGTTCATATACATTACTTACAATCAGATATGGCAATTTGAATGCAAGTTAGAACATAGAGCCCCCACTTGGTCTATCGTTTTGCAAAAAGTGAAGTGGAAAATTGACCAAGAAATAGATATTTTGTGTTAAAATTGCCCTTTAATTCACAAAAATACTTTATTACCTGATCAAATGTCAAATGTGGCTGAGTAGATGCAATTTTAAAATAGTAGTGCTATTTTCTCTTCTACTTCTTTCCTTCACTCGTTTCCCTTTGAATTCTAAAATTCAGAAAAATGTAAAAGATGACAGTGTCTACCAGTGATTTTGCAACAACCTCAAATATTTGACTCAGACAGGTTGTAAGTTTGTCATAGATCTGGAATTTGTCTGCCAACTCTGTTATATTGTACTCTCCCTTAGTACAGTGCTCTGCCCACAGTAAGCACTCAATAAATGCCATTGATTTACTGACTGATTGAAAAGTTAGAAGTTACTTTTTCATAGGTTTTTATAGTGTTTGCTTCAATAATCAGGTATCGGGAAAAAAAACAAAACAAAGTTAAGATCTCTGACAGAGCTATCAACACCCGGAAGGATATTGGAGCCAAAAGACACTCATCTTTCAGAAATTTGCTTATTCAGAGAAACTGTTTACAACATAATCAAGTCATACACCTCTAATGAAAACAAATCTAAAATAGTCCCTTAGCAAAACTATTTGGGCACTTCTCTGAGGAGACACTCTATAAGTCTAAGTTTGTTTTGAAAACAAAACAAAATTACACCAAAAATAAATATGTAAATCAAGGCTTAAATCAGTAACCTGCATGATTTAGCCAAGAGTTAGAGTCTGAAATATCAGGATATCTTTTTCAATCTTCTGCTTTATGTATACAGAAATTGATTTGGATAAACTCTGCTAGTATTAAACTCTGGAGTCAAACTAGTAGGAATTTTAAGCTATTCAACAACTCATAGCAACACACATATATAGCAAAGAGGTAACCAACTCCAACAGGCATTTCCTAACCTTATTTCCCAATCAATCCATCATTTTTATTTTTTATTAAATTTGTTAATCACTTCCTATGTGCCAGTCATTCTACTAAGTGTTGGTGTAGATTCAAGCTAATCAGGCCAGACACAGTCCAGGTCCCAAATGGGACTCACAGCCTTGATTTCCATCTTACAGATGAGGTAACTGAGAAGTTAACTAACTTGCCTAAGATCCCCCAGCAGATAAGTTGCAGAGCCAGTCATAGAACTGAGGTCCTCTGACTCTCGGGCCCATTCTGTATCCACTAGGCCATGCTGCTTCCCACAGTTATTAAGCACATACTGTGTACAGAGGACTGTACTAAGAGCTTGGGAGAAAACAGTGGAACAAGTTGGTAGATGCATTCCCTGCCCATGAGTTCACAGCCTAGAGGTGGAGACAGACATTGATATGCATAAATTATGGACACATACATAAGTTCTGTGGGTTGAGGGTATGGTGAATGCCAAATACCCAAAGGATACCAATCCAAGTACACAGACAATGCCAGAGAGGGCTTAATCAGGGAAGGCCTCTTGGAGGAGAGGTGACCCTTACCCACCCTAATTACTCTTCTTTTTTGTGTTGTCTACACACTTATGTCTGACTTCCTTAAGCACTTCAATACTCACCAAGTCCTGGCCTCACAGTACATATGTACATATAATAATGACGGTACTTGTTAAGTGCTTACTATGTGCCAAGCACTGTTCTAAGTGCTAGGGTAAATACAAGGTAATCAGATTGTCCCACGTAGGGCTCACAGTCTCAATCCCCATTTTACAGATGAGGCAACTGAGGCCCAGAGAGGTTAAGTGACTTGCTCAAGGTCACACAGCAGTTGAGTGGCAGAACCAGCATTAGAACGCGTGACCAAGCCCATGCTCTTGCCACTAGGCCATGCTGCTCCTCTTGTATTCTGTGTGGAAAGAACTGGGTATACCTTGAGACACTGCAGATAGAGCCTAGCTGGTCCAGTTGGAAAATCAATCATTCAATTGTATTTATTGAGTACTTACTGTATGCAAAGCACTGTACTAAGTGTTTGGGAGAGTACAATACAACAGCTACATTTCTGCCCACAACAAGCTTACAGTCTAGAAGGAGAGACAGACATTAATATAAATAAATAAATAAATGAATAAATTACAGATATATACAGATATCTACATATGTCCTGCGGGGATGGGAGGGAGAATGAATGAAGGTATAAGTAAGAGCGGCACAGAAGGGAGTGGGAAAAGAGGAGAGAAGGGCTTAGTCAGGGAAGGATTGACAAGGAATCCTTCCAGGTTGTAGGTAGAGGCTGACTGTGGCTTCACCACTGTGACCGGACATGCTCAGAGGCTAAGATGATAAATTTTCCATAGCAATGATCGCAACCCTACATGCATCATGCCACTACATGCTAACCCCACATGGCAGACTTTGTAGGCAGTAAGGAAAGTGACCATTATCTCTCCGTCCTCGGAGTGGCACGCAAATGAACCACATAGGATAAAAGGTAATAATATGAATAACAATAATAACGGTATTTATTAAGGGCTTATTAAAATGCCAAGCACTCTACTAAGCGCCGAGGTGGCTAAAGCAAATTGGGTTGGACATAGTCCCTGTTCCACATGGGGCTCACAGTCTCAATCCCCATTTTCCAGATGAGGTCACTGAGGCCCAGAGAAGTAAAGTGACATACCCAAGGTTACCCGGCAGACAAGTAGCTGAGCTGGGATTGGAACCCATGACATTCTGACTCCCAGACCAATGCTCAAGATGAGCCCAGGGGTGGGACTGTGGGTTGTTCTGCTGGGGGACAAGATTCTGTAGGAGAATACAGGCAATAAACTCAGCTCTAGTAGAATAATGGGTGTCACTTGCGGTCAGATCATTCAGATCTCCTATGAGCTAGTACCCAAATACCACAGCAACAACTGTGGATGGGGAAAAGATGGAGGAGTCACTTGCGTCCAAATTAACACTCATTGATAAGCACTGAGGTAATTATATAACAGATAGGTCACAGTCTATGTTCCCCAAACGTGTCACTATCTAAGGGGAAGGGAGAAGAGGTATCTTGTGCTCAATTTTACAGGTGAGGATTGGAGTCATTGAAAAGTTGTGTGACTTGCCCAATGTCACACATAAGGCAGCTACATGGGAATTAGACACAAACCCTGTCCTTCATTAGAATTACAACTTATGAAAAAGAGTTCTGAAGCCAAGGCTAAGAAACATAACTCAAAACTGTGCTATTTGTTAAGTGCTTACTATATGCCAAGAATTGTACTAATTGTGGGGGAGATACAGAATGAGAAGCAGTGAGGCCTAGTGGAAAGAGCACAGGCTTGGGAGTCAGAGAATAGGGTTCTGATCCTGGCTCCGCCACTCACCTGCTGTGTGATCTTGGGCAAGCCACTTCATTTCTCTGAGCCTCAGTTACCTCATCTGTCAAATGGGGATTAAGGCTGTGAGCCCCACATGGGACAACCTGATTACCTTGCATCTACCCCAGTGCTTAGAAAAGTGCTTGGCACATAGTAAGCGCTTAACAAATACCATAATTATTATTATTGTTATTATAATCGGGTCCCACATGGGGCTCACATTATAAGCAGGAGGGAAAACAGGTATTAAATCCCCATGTTGCAGATGAGGAAACTGAGGCACCGAGAAGGGAAGTGACTTTCCCAAGGTCACATGGCCGACAAGTGGCAGAGTCAGGACCTGGGTTCTAATCCTCTGACTCCCAGGCCCATGCTTTTTCTAACATGCCACACTGCTTCCCATACTCGTGTGTCACCTATCGTAAAAATTCTCTTCACCCCACAGTTCCCTCCAGTTATTGCCCAATATCCCTTCTACCATTCCTCTCCAAACTCCTTAACCAAGTTGTCTACACATGCTTCCTCTACTTCCTTTCCTCCAATTCTAACCTTAACCCCCTTTAATCTGGCTTACACAACTTGATGACTTCAACTACCATTTCTATAAGGGTGATTCTCTAGGCCTGATCTTTCTCCTTCTCTGCAGTCTTGTGTTCCTCCCTCCTGGAGGACATCTCTACTTGGATGTTCTACGGACCATTCAAACGTAACCTGTCGCAAACAGAAGTCCTCATCTTCCCACCCAAACCCTTTCCTCCCACTGACTTTCTCATCACTGTAGATGCAACACAAAGCTCCTTGTCAATTGATTGATTGAATGAATGACTGAGACCTGAACTGAGATCAGAATTGAACTGAGTAGGACCTGGACTTGCTTTACCACTATGGCAATAAGCCCAGTGTGGGCAGGGATTGTATCTATTGCTGAATTGTACTTTCCAAGTGTTTTAGTACAGTGCTCTGCACACAATCAACGCTCAATAAATATGACTGAATGAATGAATGAATCATTTATATATATATATATATATATATATATATATATATATATATATATGTTATGTCTGTCTCCCCTTCTAGACTGTGAGGTTGCTAAGGGAAGGAACTGTTTCCATTGGTTGTTGCACTGAACTCTCCCAAGCTCTTAGTACGGTGAAGCAGTATGGAAAGCAACATGGCGTAGTGGACAGAACAAGAGCCTGAGAGTCAGACAGTCATGTATTCTAATCCCAGCTCCGCGACTTGTCCGATGTACGACCTTGGGCAAGTCACTTTACTTCTCTGTGCCTCATTTACCTCATTGGTAAAATGGGGATTTCAACTGTGAGCTCCAGGTGGGACAAGAAATATGTCCAACTTAATTTGCTTGTACCACCCCAGCGCTTAGAACAGTGCCCTGCACATAACAAATACCATAATTACAATTATTATTATTACAGTGCTTTGCACATAATAAGGTCTCAATAAATATGACTGAATGAATGAATGAAGAATTCAGAGTGAAAGGTGGGGCTGAGAAGCATCTCTAAGGAAGAATCTGTAGAATTTTGGGTTGGACTGGATTCATGGGATGAAAAGCAGCATTGCTTAGTGTGTAAGCAATTTGTTGTTTGACCTTGGGTAAATCACTTAACTTCTCTGATCCTCAGTTACCTCATCTGTAAAATGGGATTAAGATTGTGAGTCCCCTGAGGGAAGTGGAATGTGTCTAAAATGATTAATTTGTATCTACCCCAGTGCTTAGTACAGTGTCTGGAACATAGTAAATGCCTAGCAAATACCATAAAAAAACGATGAGGAGCACCTGTAAAAATGAGTTACTGGTCAAGGCTAGAGATGAAGAAGTGTTCATACAGGTAGTAATTTAAAACAACCATGTAGATGAGCTCCCCAAGAGATTGAGAGCAGAGGACTCAAGGCTGAGCTTTTGGGAAAGTCCACAGTTAAGGGGTAGAAGAAAATAAGGGAGGAAAATAGTCTAGGAGTGGCCAAAGGGGTAAACTCGGGCTAGTTGAAGAATAGAGGGATCCCTCCTTTAAAAGACAGCAGAGAGGTTCAAAGATTGAGTACAAAAATAAGACCATTTGATTAGAACAGAAGGAAATCATTGAGAGAGCAATTTTAAGGTAGTAGGGATGAGAGAAAGGAAATGGAATTGGTTCATGACGACAGCGCATATGTGAGGAGCGAGATGGAGCAGAAACTGAAACAGAAAGTGGGAAAGGAGGCAAGTATGATAGCAGGATAATTCACCTCAGCCACTTACTATGCATTGCCAAATTCTCATGCTATGGATGGATTTTATCAAACATTTCTCAACTTAAGATACGTTTTGAAATGTTTTCACTGTTAATAGTTTCAAAGCAGAGAACTAAAGTGTCTCCAAATCTGTCAAAGTTCTACAATGAGCAGAGGTATGGTTAAGCAATCATTTGTCAAGACAGCCCATCAGAGTGAATTTAGCAAGTAAATTGAGAGGTAAATTCAACAGATGAAATGTAAATGTTCCTATAAGTCTCTTTGCTTGGCACCTAGTAAGCACTTAAATACCATTATCATAATTTCCTGCTCAATAAACTGGTTATATAATTTAGATAACACCCTTGATATATTATCTAATGGCTGCCCATCCAACTCTGCATCAAATAGAAACCTCTCACTATCAAGTTTAAGTCATTCTACTTCTCTCTAGACTTTAAGCTCCTTGTGGGCAGAGAATGAGTCTACCAACTCTGTAGCATTGTTCTCTTTAAAGGTCCTAGTACAGTGCAATGCAGAGTAAGCATTCAATAAATGTCATTGATGGATAAATTCAACTAATTTAATACTATACAAATTAAGGTACTTCAAGATTCTACTTTAGGGAAACAGCAGCATGGTGTGTAGTGCATAGAGCATGGGTCCTGGAAGTCAGAAGGTCATGGGTTGTAATCCAGGCTCTGTCTGTCTGCTGCGTGATCTTGGGCACGTTACTTCACCTCTCTGTGCCTCAGAAACCTCATCTGTGAAATGGGGTTTGAGACCATGAGCCCCATGAGGTACAGGGATTGTATCCAACTCAATTTGCTTGTATCCACCCCAGATCTTAGTACAGTGCCTAGCACAGAGTCAGTGCTTAACAAATATCATCCTCATCATCAACAGCAAAACTTGTAAAGATGTGTCAAAGCTTTTAAATGCTTTTGTAGATTCTGCAATGTTTTCTTCCTTGGGGAAAGATCTGATAGCATGAGACTCTATAACCATTCATTCATTCAATTGTATTTACTGAGCATTACTGTGTGCAAAGAACTGTACTAAGTGCTTGGGCAAGTATGACTGAACAATAAAAAGGCACATTCCCTGCCCACAACAAGCTTACAGATAAAACAGAACTTGAATCTGTCTAAGCTTTGTAAGCACTGAGTTGTGTCAATATGGACCTTTGTAAAAATGATGAATGCAAATTTTCTTAAAAGCAATCATGGAAATGTGTCCATTGGAAAAAAGAGAAGTAATTTTTTACTTTTAATATAAGTGAATAAACTGCTTCTTCTTTTTTAAGGCTATCAACCCAAAAGACAAACGTAACATTTAATGAATTAAAGTACCCTTTAAAAACGGGTGTTTTCTCGATTTTCCCAATCATATTTATCAGGGCTTTAATAATACTTTATTAGGATCACGTCCTGGAATTGCTAGCTGAGAGGTCCACCAGGAAAGCACGTTTTCAATCATGCTTCTGAATAGAAGAAGGAAACTACCCCGGTGAGAGAGCACAGCAGTGACTTCAGCCTGGGTCTCCTCTGGTAGGCACAGCGGTCCCACTTTGAAACTCATCCTGACTTCTCTGTGCAAGCAGATGCACAGGGAAGACTAACTACAGTACACTGCATTCAGGAGCCCTTAAAGAAGTACCCTACTAATACGCATAATGCTCATTTCACTTTTAGGTGGGAGAAGGCAATCGTCTCTTTCCAACCTCATTCAAAGTCATCCAGCACTTCAGGTAGTTGAGAATCGGTCTCGTACTTGAGCCTTACTTGATTTGCCAAAAAAAATATATGTGGCTAATGCAAAGACCAGGGGGCCCAGCATGGCCTAATGGCAAGAGCACACGGATGGGGGTCAGGGGATATGGATTCTAATGTCGTCTCCACCACTTGTCAGCTGTGTGACCTTGGACAAGTCACTTCACTTCCCTGTGCCTCAGTTACCTCATTGGTCAAATGGGGATTAAGACTGTGAGCCCCACATGGGACAACCTGATTACCTTTTATCTACCCCAGTGCTTGGGACAGAGTAAGTGCTTAAAAATACTATAACTATTATTATTATTCTAATCTTGACTACCACTTTTCTTGTGTCTGTGGTATTAAACATGATGCAGAATTTGTTTGAACAGTGTTAAGCACTGTTCTAAGTGCTGGGGTAATGATAATAATAATAATACTAATAATGATAATAACTGTGGTATTACTAAAGTGCTTAATATGAGCCAGACACTGTAAGCACTGGGGTGGATGCAAGCAAATCAGGCTGGGCACAGCCCCTGTCCCCCATGTTATTTTTCCTTATTCAATCTGATAAATCACAGTCTTATTCCCCATTTTATAGATGAGGTAACTGAGGCACAGGGAAGTGAAGTGACTTGCCCAAAGTCACACAGCAGACACGTGGAGGAGCCAGGATTAGAACTCACATTCTCTGAATCCCAGGCCCGTGCTCTATCCACTACACCATCCTGTATATATACAAGTTAATTAGGTCAGACACTGTCCCTCTCCCACATGGGGCTCACTGTTAAAGTAGAAGGGAGAACATGAGAACTGAAGCACAGAGAAGTTAAGTGACTTACCCAAGATCACACAGTAACCATTTGGTAGAAGTGGAATTAAAACCCAGGCCCTCTTACTCCCAGGCCAATGCTCTTTCCACTAGGCCATGCTGCTTTTCTCATATGATTCTCATAGACTTGTCTGCTGTATGAACTTGGGCCAATCACTTAACTTGCCTTAGTTTTCTTTACTGTCAAATGAGGATTCAATACCCATTCTCCCTCTCCCCGAGATTTTGAGCACCATGTGTGATAGGGCCTGTATCCAACCTTGTAATGTTGAATCTACTCCAGTGCTTGGCACATATTATGTGATTAAGAAATCCCACAACCATATTATTATTGAGAGGTCCTGAACTAAACTAATGAATTACCCATAGCCCTGTGGTACCATGAGGGTTCCGTTTCTGACTCCGCGGGCATGACCCCCTTGCCCGATGCTGAATCGACAGCCTTGCAAAATAAAAGCACTCTACCCAAAATATACGGTGAAAAGTACATGCAATGATAGATCTGAGTGCACTTTGGTAGTTCATGATTACCAGTTCAATGAAGAAGTTTGAGAAATTGCAGGAGGCCCTGGAGGAAATTGCAGGATGGAGATTTTTTTATAACCTAGGAATAGTTACAGTATTCAGAATAGTTTTATATTAGTAGGAATCTATAGTAATAGATATGTTTTTGTTACCTGGGCAAGGTTTTCGCTTAGTCCTTTGCAAAATTGTAGACTATTGAATCATAAAAAGGAAGGCACTATCATTCCATAGAAAAGAAATGACTTCATGCTCTCTACGTATATTTGTATTTATCAGATTGAATAAGCACAAATAACTATTGTTAACCGTTCCAATAATATATCTTCAGAGATTTGGAATTCCATTAATGTTCTTAACACCTAGATGGAATTTATAGTTCTATTTCTCAACAGACATTTTCAGGGATCACTACCAAGAGGTAATTTAAGACATGGAATGATAAATAAAAATAACACACTCCATTTATCTCCATAATTGTATGTGACCTTTACTTTCAAATTTCATTAACTTAAAAATGATTATTTGTTTCTTAGCCGATTTATAATTCAGTGCACTATACAAAGAAGGATATTTTCCTCATTGTGAAATACTTTACTGGTCTTAATTTTCTAAATTGTTTATCGAACCAGCCCATCTGCTCCATTCAAATACAATTATAAAATGTTTCCCAAAGGATAAGAATTATTTTTATTAATTATTGTTATTTTCAGATTTATTTTTGTTATGATTGAAGTGAATTATAAGAATGCTGTGCACCTTTTGACACATGTGCCTTCATTTAAGCATGTGTTTCAGAAAACATGAATATTGCCTTGTAATAGTAATAAATCAACCATGCACATGTATGCCAAAATTTATATTAACCAAGCCAATAAAACACCCGGTTTAACAGCTTGAATATAAAACAGTAAAATAAATTAAATGAATGTTCTTTCATCAACAGCCCAGAATAAATGATTACTGGTTTTAGGCATATAGGCAAGTGGTTACCTACAAGGCTGGAAAGCATTTCATCCTGCCATTGTCCTACATATAAGTCTTTTTAAGGTCCTGAATAATCTCACATAAATTGGCTTGATATCTTTTATATAATCAGTTTAAACAAATGAAGCCATTAGCAATTAATTGTCTGAACTAATCATCCAAAATTATTTTGTATAATGATAATAATAATAATAGTGGTATTTGTTAAACACTTCTATGTGCCAGGCACCGTACTAGGTTCTGGAGTAGATACAAGGTAATTGGGTTGGACACAGTTCCTGTCCCTCATAGGGCTCACAGTCTTAATCTTCTCTTTCCAGATGAGGTAACAAGGCACAGAGAAGTGAAGTAACCTGCCCAAAGTCACACAACAGACAAGTGTCAGAGGCAGAATAAGAGTCCAGGTCCTTCTGACTCCCAGGCCCGTGGTCTATCCACAAAGCTGTACACCTGCTCACTTATGGGGTTATACATGCATACAGAAATCACACATTTTATAAAAAGTGTCAAATGATTAACAATTCTTATAATAATATCAGCCATGTAATATGATATCAGTAATAGGATCATCATCAGTGATAGTTCAATAACTATCCAAAGTTACTGTGTGAAGAGCACTGCACTAAGTGCTGAGGAGAATACAAAAAGAGTTGGTAAACAAAAATTTGGATATTTATTGCAGGAGCTTCTTTGGGATAATAGGGATATTGGCATAAGGTAATAAGGGGAGAGCAGGAAAAGGACCAGAGAGAGTAAGTAAGAAGATAGAAGGAGAAGATACATTCCAGGGTTCTAGAATCTCCTGGAGATGTCTCCATTAACTTGAACAAGAGGTCACCCTGCCTATTCCAAAGGTTTCCATACTTTCTAGGAAATAGCTTGATTCCACCTGTCCAGAATGGTTTGAGGCCAGCCTCTTTTCTGGATTCATTCATTTTCTCAAAAGACTGACAATAAATCCTGGCTTAAGTGGGAAAGCCCCAAGTTTTGCAGGCTGTCTCAAGCAGGTTCAGAAAAATGTACACCACCTCAGAACTAAAATAATCCCAAGAAGGGAGAAAATGTAGGGTGCTGGGATAGACGGCAGAAGAATTGAGCTGGTGGAACTCAAAGACTGGAGAGGATGGAGCAGAAGATGGTGGTGGAGTTGGGGAGATCCAAGGATAAGGCAAGACTGGGCTTCCTTACTTTGTCATAGGGGAAGCCAATTAGATGAATGCTCTGTGAAACTCACTTCACAGGAAGTGAAATTCATCAGATTATTCTGGAGCCTTCCTGGCATTCTCCCCAGGAACAAAGATACCCTTCTCACCCCCCGATAAAGATGCTTTCAAGTAAGCCCAATGTTTCTCCTTGGAATTTGAGAATAATTTAGATTGCAAACAGACAAAAGACACCACTTTTGAACAGCATGCGTAGTAAGCAATGTATGAAAAAATAGCACTAGGTTCAACAGGTTTAGGATAAATTAAAGGATAAGAAATCTGTGATTGATTACTAGGGAGGGAATTGGAGATGGAGAGGTCTGAAGGTAGGGGAATGTTAGATGGGCCATCCGTAAACATCCGCGTGGATATCAAAGAAGGTGGCCATTGTACAAATTCTCCAGATTCTCCTGCTGCCAGTGACAGAGGAATTCTGGGGAGGATGGATCTAATAATGACACTGTTTATTTTCTCATGCTTCTGAAATAATAACAAGGTTTCCTAGGTGTAGGAAGAGGAAACCCAGACTTTTTAATGGTATTTGTTAAAGCGTTTACTAAGTGCCAGGCACTATATTAACTGCCGGGGCAGCATGGCTCAGTGGAAAGAGCCCAGGCTTGGGAGTCAGAGATCATGGCTTCTAATTCTGCCTCTGCCGCTTATCAGCTGTGTGACTTTGGGCGAGTTACTTCACTTCTCTGTGCCTCAGTTCCCTCATCTGGAAAATGGGGATTAAGACTGTGAGCCCCACGTGGGACAACCTGATCACCTTGTATCCTCCCCCCAGCACTTAGAACAGTGCTTTGCACATAGTAAGCACTTAACAAATACCATCATTATTATATAAGCTAATCGGGTTGGACACAGTCCCTATGCCACATGAAAATCACAGTAGTAATCCACATTTTACAAATGAGGTGAATGGAGCACAGGTAAATTAAGTGACTTGCCCAAGGTTACACAGCAGAAAAGTGTTAGAACTGGGATTAGAATCCAGGTCCTCCTGACTCCCAGTGCCCTATGCATTAATAATAATTATGATACTTCTTAAGTGCTTGCTATGTGCCAAGTGCTGCTCTAAGCACTGTGGTAGACACAAGTTAATCAGGTTGGACACAGTCCCTGTCCCACATGAGGCTCACTCTCTTAATCCTTGTTTTGCAGATGAGGGAACTGAGGCACAGAGAAGTTAAGTGACTTGGCCAGGGCCTCTCAGCAGATATGTAGTGGGACTGGCATGGGAACTCAGGTCCTTCTGACTCCCAGGCCCTTGCTCCAACCACTGAGCCACTTTGCTTATGCTTTTTTGCCTCCTTTGCCCTTCTCCTTTCCTTTTACAGATACTCTGATGTGACTGCTCTGGTTTGCATGCAATTACAAGATAGCCACAGTGGCCCCTTACTCTTCTTCATCATTCAGAAAAGGGCTGTCTCTCTACCAGTTTTTCCATAAATAGCAACACAGAGCACTTAGATACAGTGCTCAGCACATGGTAAGGGGTCAAAAAATGCTACTGAAGATGATAGTGAAGGAGACAATGAGAAATAAGAAAATATTGCAATAGAATCACCATAGCTGAATAATCCTAGTTCCCACCAACTCCACCCCAAATTGGGGTAATACATCCCTCTAGACTGTGAGCTCACTGTGGGCAGGGAATGTGTCTGCTTATTGTTGTATTGTACTCTCCCAAGAACTTAGTATGGTGTTCCACACACAAGAAGAGCTCAATAAATATGACTGAATGAATGGGTGCCTTGCAAATGAGATTGTCAAAAGCGGAGCAATTTACCTAAATTTGCAGGAGTTGCTCTTTTCTCCATAATAATAATAATAATGTTGGTATTTGTTAATCGCTTACTATGTGCCGAGCACTGTTCTAAGCGCTGGGGTAGACATAGGGGAATCAGGTTGTCCCAGGTGGGGCTCACAATCTTAATCCCCATTTTACAGATGAGGGAACTGAGGCACAGAGAAGTTAAGTGACTTGCCCACAGTCACACAGCCGACAAGTGGCAGAGCTGGGATTCGAACTCATGAGCCCTGACTCCAAAGCCCGTGCTCTTTCCACTGCACCACGCTGCTTCTCCAACTAACTATACACAATCCTCTCCATCCTCTCCATCCAAACTGCTATCATGCTGGTACAAGCTCTCATAATATTCCGACTGGATTATTGTGTCAGCCTCCTCTTGGATCTCCCTTCCTCCTCTCCCCACTCCAGTCTATTCTTTATTCCGCTGCCCGGATCATCTTCCTACAGAAACGCTCTGTGCATGCCACTCCCCTCCTCAAACACCTCCAGTGGTTGCCTATCAACCTTTGCACAAAACAAACACTCCTCACTCTTGGCTTCAAAGCTCTCCATTACCTTGCCCACTCCAACCTCACCTCCCTTCTCTCTTTCTACTGCCCACCCCATACACTCAGCTCCTCTGTCGCTCACCTCCTCATGGTCCCCCGTTCACATCTATCCCGCCATTGACCCCTGGTCCACGTCCCACCACTGTTCTGGAATGCCCCCCTCCCATGTCCGCCAAACTAACTCTCTTCCCCTCTTCAAAGCCCTACTAAGAGCTCACCTCCTCCAGGTGGCCTTCCCAGACTGAGCCCCCCCCTTTCCCTCTGCTCCTCCTCCCCTCCCCCCCACCCTCTGCTCTTCCCCCTTCCCCTCCCCTCAGCACTGTGCTCATTTGTGTATATTATTTATTATCCTATTTATTTTGTTAATGAGGCATATATCTCCTTGATTCTATTTATACTGATAATGTCTTGTTTTGTTTTGTTCTGTTTTGCTTTGTTGTCTCTCTCCCCTGTTTAGACTGTGAGACCATCATTAGGCAGGGATTGTCTCCATCTGTTGCTGAATTGTACATTCCAAGTGCTTAGTACAGTGCTCTGCCCATAGTAAGCGCTCAATAAATACTATTGAATGAATGAATGAATGAATGAATGAATGAATGAATGAATGAACCCTCATCTAACTGCCCAACAAGTGGTTGAGCAGATCTCACCTCTTGCACAGCAGAAGGATCCTCAGTGTTTTTCTGGGACTAGAAAATCAGGTTGCAACTAGGGCCAGACCAATAATCAACTGATGGGTAGGGTGTGTTTTCAAGCCAACAGTCTTCAGGTCTTGGAGGATCTAATGCACTCATCGCCCTCCATCTCTTGAAGCCATCTTTCCTCCTCTGACATTCCTCTGCCCATGAGCCAAGAGAAGCTCTTCCAAGTACTTGCCTGAGGTGATCAGAATCACCATTCTCATTTTCAGAAGGAGCTGGCCAGTGCCACACAATAATAATAATTGTGGTATTTGTAAAGCACTTACTATGTGCCAGGCACTGTACTAAGTGCTGGGGTGGATACAAGCAAATCAGGTTGGACACAGACCCTGTCCCATGCGGGGCTCACAGTCTCAATCCCCATTTTATAGATGAGGTAAATGAGACACATAGAAGTGAAATGACTTACCCAGGGTCATACAGCAAACAGGTGGTGGACCTGGAATTAGAATCCATGATCATCTGACTCTCAGTTTCTTGCTCTATCTAAGAAGACATAAAGTAGAAATACAACATGGAGTTGGAGAAAACACACTCTTCCTTTTTATTTTTCTCATTCTTTCTCTTTCTTACTTTCATGTTGTTCTTAAAATTAAAGACAAAGGTAAAGAAGTGGGCTTCAACTGCATCTGGGTAAATTGGGATTGAAGTTAAAATAGTAATTATCTGATTTGGAGCTAGCTTTCAAGTTTATTAACATTTCACAATGTATTTTGCATTTAAAAGTAAACTGGAACAATGGAAGGTTTGCTCTAACCCTACCAAATTATACCTATGTCAATAATTTGGTAGAGATAATAAAGTGTCCGTTGAAATTGATTTAAAGGGTTTCTGCTATTTCATAGACAATTGATTCCCCTAAATGCAAATATAACTCCTTTTGTGTAATTTGGCATTTTGAAGACTGATGGTTTAGTGAAAAGAGGACAGGTCTAGGAGTCACAGAATCTAGGTTTTATCCCTCTAGAGAAGCAGCGTGGCTCACTAGAAAGAGCCCATGCTTGGGAGTCAGAGGTCATGGGTTCTAATCCCAGCTCCATCACTTGCCAGCTGTGTGATTTTGGGCCAGTCACTTCTCTGGGCCTCAGTTACCTCATCTGTAAAATGGGGATGAAGACTGTGAGCCCCACGTGGGACAATCTGATTACCCTGTACCTACCCCAGCACTTAGAACAGTGCTTTGCACACAGTAAGCGCTTAACACATACCATCATTTAATTAAATTGAATTAATTAAATCTACTACTTGTTTTGTGTGACCTTTGGCAAGTCTTTTAACTTACATTTGTCTCAGTTTCAAAGGCTTGGGAGCCGGAAGGATCTGGATTCTAATTCCAGCTCTGCCAGTTGTCTGCTGTGTGACCTTGAGCAAGACATTTAACTTATCTGTGCCTCTGTCACCTCATCTGTAAAATGGGGATTAAGACTGTGAGCCCTATGTGGAACAGGGAGTGTGTCTAACCTGATTAACTTGTATCTACCCCAGTGCTTAGTGAAGTTCTTGGCACATACTAAGTGCTTATAAAATACCATTAAAAATTCAGTAAAATGAGGATTAAATAGCTGTTCTCCAACACCCTAGACTATGAGCTCTGTATGGCACAGGGACTGTGTCTCACCTAATATCTTTTAACTACCCCAGCACTGGGTAGAACCATAGTAACAGCTGGCTCAGTGGAAAGAGCCTGGGCTTCGGAGTCAGAGGTCATGGGTTCGACTCCTGGCTCTACAATTTGTCAGCTGTGTGACTGTGGGCAAGTCACTTAACTTCTCTGTGCCTCATCTGTAAAATGGGGATTAACTGTGAACCTCAAGTGGGACAACCTGATTACCCTGTATCTCCCCCAGAGCTTAGAACAGTGCTCTGCACATAGTAAGCTCTTAACAAATACCAACATTATTATTAACAAATATCAAAATTATTATTCAAATCATTTGAAGAGTAGTAATAGTTTTCAAATACAATTGGTCTCTCCAAAATTTGATTTGGCTTATATTGGCTCTTGTGACATTACTAGGGGGTTTCAGCTTTAAATACCAGCTGAAATGGCCCCCGTGGTCACTTTAATAATAAGGATGATGACGGTACTTGTTAAGCACTTACAATGTGCCAAGCACTGTTCTAAGTGCTGGGCTAGACCCAAGGTAATTAGGTTGTCCCATGTGGGACTCACAGTCTTAATCCCCATTTTACAGACAAGTTGAAGCACAGAGAAGTGAAGTGGCTTGCCTAAGGCCACACAGCAGGCAAGTGGTGGAGCCGGGATTAGAACCCATGTCCTCTGACTCCCAAGACCGGGCTTTTTCCACTAGGCCAAGCTAAGAGCCCCCGGACACTATTAGGTCCCATTTGTCCCTACAAGCCCTTCCATTCTTCTGTTTATGGGATTGGCAGATTGCCCAGTGTGTATCTTAAATTCCTGAATGCTTATTGCTGCCATCACCCTTCATAAGGAGCTGGTCACAGAAAGCTCATGGAGCAGATCTTCCACCCGTAGCCTCCCTGGTCTGTGCCTCTGCCTCCTACCACGCTTAGAGAAGCAGCGTGGCTCAGTGGAAAGAGCACGGGCTTGGGAGTCAGAGGTCATGGGTTCGAATCCCCGCTCTGCCACTTGTCAGCTGTGTGACTGTGGGCAAGTCACTTCACTTCTCTGTGCCTCAGTTACCTCACCTGTAAAATGGGGATTAAGACTGTGAGCCTCATGTGGGACAACCTGATTACCCTGTATCTACCCCAGTGCTTAGAACAGTGCTCTGCACATAGTAAGCACTTAACAAATACCAACATTATTATTATTATCAGGTCGTCCTCCTCAGGCCCAGACACAGGCAGACACCAATATCTGAGATCTCCAGAGTGTTTAATGATACCCTGAATTTGGTAACTCTAACAGGAATTCCAGTTCAAACCTCCTTTCATCCATTCATTCACTCAATCGCGTTTATCGAGCTGTACTAAACGCCTGAGAGAGTGCAATTTAACAATAAACAGACACATTCCTGCCCACAGTGAGGATACAGTCTAGACCTTACAGTCTAGAGCTCCACAGGCTAGAATAATAATAATAATGTTGATATTTGTTAAGCGCTTACTATGTTCCAAGCATTGTTCTAAGTGCTGGGGTAGATACAGGGTAATCAGGTTGTCCCACATGGGTCTCACAGTCTTAATCGCCATTTTTCAGATGAGGTAACTGAGGCACCGAGAAGTCCAGTACCTTGCCCAAAGTCACACAGCTAAGTGGCAGAGCCGGATTAGAACCCATGACCTCTGACTCCTAAGCCCATGCTCTTTCCATGAAGCCCTGCTGCTTCTGGGAAGCTAACATGTTAGCTCTTCAAAGTCTGCCTTCCACTCCAAATTCCATCCCGTTAACTTCTCTAAACTCACCCTCCAAATTCAAAAGGATGTTAGCGTCTTGGAAAATGCCATCCTTCCTTAGCCACCTCAAAGCAGCAGCAATCACCCCTGGCACCATCACATCTATAAATCTGCCCTTTCCACAATGCTCCACTCCGCCTAACCCCCAGGACAGTCTGCAACCGACACCTTTCCACTTCTTCCCTCTGTTTGTCACCCAGTATGTCCAGTACCTGTGGCATAAAGGTGGGATCTCAGGGCTCTGAATGGGTTCACACTTCCCCATGGACCCAAGAAGGAAAAGCTAAGGCAGAGCAGAGGCAGTTGATCTGGGGCATCCCTGAGAAGCAGAGATGGCTGAGTTGAGAGAATGTGGGCCTGGGAGTCAGGAAGACCTGGGTTCTAACCCCTGCCCCTCCACTTATCTGCCATGTGACCTTGGAAAGTCACTTCACTTCTCTGGCCTCAGTTACCTCATTTGTAAAATGGGGATTTTGACTGTGAGCCCCATGTGGGACAGGGACTGTATCCAACCTGATTGCTTGTACCTCCCCCCTTACCCCCAACACTTAGTAGAGGGCCTGGCATATAGTAAGCACTCAACCAATACTACAGTTAATAGGGAAGCAGCATGGCTCAGTGGAAAGAGTACAGCCTTGGGAGTCTGAAGTCATGGGTTCTAATTCTGACTCCACCAATTGTTAGCTGTGTGACTTTGGGCAAGTCACTTAACTTCTCTGTGCCTCAGTGACCTCATTTGTAAAATAGGGATGAAAACTGTGAGCCCCACGTGGGCCAACCTGATCACCTTGCATCCTCCCAGTGCTTAGAACAGTGCTTTGCACATAGTAAGCGCTTAATAAATGCCATCATTATTATTTCTATTATGTTCAGGGGACACTCTTACCCTCTGAAGCCACGCTTGTCTTGAGGACATCCTCCAAATTAAAGTCCAGGTTAAAGTGGTCCTCTGCTCACCCAGGAAAGAGAAGCTCATTGTTCAGAATTTTTCAGCTCTAACAGATCATGGAAACTTTAATTTCATTTCTACTTCTGTCAGCAATAACTTTTAATAAATCAATTTTCCAGTCGACCCTATATCTCTGTCTACTTTTAAACAAAGGCTTCCCTGGGAGCTATGCTTGCCACTATGGGTATTTCTCCCCTTGATTCAATTGGCCTGCTTCTGAAAATCACTTTAAGAATAGGGCAAACATTTTAGATCAGATCATTTTAAATCCCAGGTTGGAGTTTTTGAATTTCTTCAAAGTATCAACCAGAAAATGTTAAATATTATGTAATAAATCAAAAAAGGTCCAAGGAGTTCATTTTATTACTTGGTAAAAATATATCATATTTTAAACAAATTTCAAATAGCTACAATTAGGGTAATCTAATAGAGGTTGACTAAATTTTTAATATAAAGGGTTTACCATTCTCTATCCCTTGTGATTTCAGGCTTTTAGATACTATGTGAACCTGATCTCTAACTCACTTTCTTTTTACTTTAATTTGATAGTGTGTGAAAATTGAGTTTCCCTTTTAGGACTAACCAGTATTTCAAGTCAGCATGGAAATCATTCAGTAATGCACCTTCCCTGGCTAAATAAGATTAAAAAATTGAAAAGACCTGGAATAGAGTCTATTCTACATTGAGGGAACAGTTTTGAAAGTATTTCATTTAGTAGGTCAAGAAATTAGTAATGATGGATCTAAAATTATGATGAAAATGGTTAGGCATAGGACACTCAAAAATTGAAAAAGATTATCAGATTTCAAAACTGGTCAAAATGAAACTACTCCTACAGTATTAGTCTTTCAAATTATATTTTGATAATAATAGGTACTCACTGGGAATCAGCAGGACCTGGGCTCTAATCCCTGCTTCGCCACAAGTCTGCTGTGTGACCTTGGGTAGATCATTTAACTTCTCTGTGCCTCGGTTACCTCATCTGTAAAATGGGGATTAGGAGTATGAGCCCCATGTAGTACAGGGACTGTGTCCAACCTGATTAACTTGTATCTACACCAGTGCTTATAACAGTGCTTGACACATAGTAAGTGCTTAACAAGTACCATTATCATTATTTTCATAACAATTATCATTACTATTAAAATATCCTGTGAGTTTAAACATTTTTATAAATGCTAAACTTGTGAAATTACTCTACCCCAAATCTTATTATCCTTAAAACACTGAATAGTGTAGTGGATAGAGCATGGGCCTGGGAGTCAGAAGCTCACAGGTTCTAATCCTGACTCTGCCACTTGTCTGTTGTGTGACCTTGGCAAGTCAATTCACTTCTCTGGACCTCAGTTACCTCATCTGTAAAATGGGATTGAGACTGTGAGGCCCACATGGGACAGGAACTGTATTCATTCATTCATTCAATCGTATTTATTGGAACTCTTACTGTGTGCAGAACACTGTACTAAGTGTTTGGAAAGTACAATACAGCAATAGAGAGAGACAATTCCTACCCACAATGAGCTCACAGTCTAGAGGGAGACAGACATCAAAACAAATAAACAGGCATCAATATAAATAAGTGGAATTATACATACATCAGCACTTAGAACAGTGCTTGGCACATAGTAAGCACTTAAATACCATCATTATATTTACATAAGCACTGTATGGGGGGAGAAGGGGGAAAGAGCAAAGGGACCAAGTCAAGGTGACACGGAACATAGCAGGAGCTGAGGAAAAGGAGGCTTGGAATTGCTTGTATCCACCGAATTGCCTGGGACATAGTACGTGCTTAACAAATGCCATCATCATTATTGTAATTATTATTTCACCATGCTGAGCATAGGTGGCATTGGTAGGTACAGGTATCACAGTCATAAAAGTTTGGACAAGCAGTGACTCTCCACACTTTCAGTCTCATCTGAATTTTGATCCCAGAATCCTGTCCTGTTCTACTGATCTTCTAAAGCACTTAGAACAGTGCTTGACACATAGTAAGTGCTTAACGAATACCAATATTATTATTATTATTATTATTATTATTATTAAAGGACATATTAGTCTTCTGGATTCAGTTCCTGGTCTTTTCTCCCCCTCTAGTATGTAACCTCCTTATGGGAAAGGATCATGGCTTCCACTCTGTTGTATTACATTCTGCCAAGTGTTCAGTACAGTGCTCTGCACACAATAAACATTCAACAAATATAATTTATCGATTGGTTTCTCTTTGCTTTACTGGGCATCATGCTTTCTGGGTAGCAAGATTCAGTTACAGCATTCAGCAGTGTCAATCACTGAATGCTATTTAAGCTTGACCATGCAAGTTTCTGAAATCTCCAGGAATGTTTGTTTTGCAGCTCTCTGAAACTTCTCCTGAAGCACTCTTCATATCCATCAGTTTCCCTTGCAAGTAGAAACTAGAGTTTTCCATCAGAAGAGTGGAGACCAGACAAGATACTACAAACATAGAGCAAACTGGATAGCTACAGGCAGTGAAAGTCCCAGCCCATTCTCAATTGACAGTAGGGAATGTATTTCACATTAATCATCTGAAGAATCCTTAGGCCCAGTGAGATGAAATAAATGGTTTGGGGGGAGGGGTTAAATTTCTCAAATTCTGTGACGGAATTCCCTTCCCAATTAATTTGTCAAAAAGAATAATAAAATTTTTCACCCACTTATCAAACGCATAGTTTCCCTTCTCTTTTTAATCCTGGAAAGATTAAAGTATTTGATTTTCTTTCTTAGTCCTTTTAGAAACTCATTTGATAACTGCATTTTTTTGAGGAGGGGGAAGGGAAAGAAGAGCTTTCCAGCTGAAATGCAACTTTGAAGTTCCATATCTTGTTAGTAGTACCTGCTTCCTCCGGTATTTCTCTCTAAATCCTCCTAAAGAATTAGATACTTGAATCCTTTGTTCTGCAAAACCTCTCCAAGATGGGACAGATGATCCTGTACCAATTTTGGATGCTGAGGGATTACATTCTTGGCCTGTTTAGCCAGACACCAGTCAGGTGTTGCAAGACTGTAGACAGCAAAAGCCACCCACACCTCCTCTGGGTCTAAACCTCATCAGACAGCCTAAAGGAATGACAATCACCCCTTTTCTGGAATGTTAATGTTCACATGTGCCAGTATTCAAGAGATAGGGACATATAAACAAGAAGGAGAAAAGATGGCTCGGATGCCTTAAAAAAGTCTGATAAGCTTGCTTCTGTCTGGTTAGAACCACCTTGTTTTTTTGATTTTTTATTAAGAATAATTTCATGATATGTTTCTTACTTTTATTAAATGTATTCTTAAGGAAACAGACATTTTTCCAAACAAGAGATTCTCATCCTTACTGATTCTTAATGATGCAGATTTTTCCTGCTTAATTTTCAATCTGATTGCTTCTTCCCCACTGTTTTCAAACATGCCCATGCCTCCCCTATCCTTAAAAAACCCTCCCTTGACCCCATGTCTCCCTCCGGTTATCTCCCCATCTCCCTCTTACAATTCCTCTCCAAACTTCTTGAGGCACTTGTCTATACCCATGGCCTCAAATTCCTCTCCTCCAATTCTCTCCTTGATCTCCTCCTCCACAGAAACTGCCCTCTCCAAGGTCACCAATAATCTCTTTCTTGCCAAATCCAGTGGACACTATTCTTCTACCCTAGTCCTCCTCAACCTCTCAGCTGCCTCCAACCACCCTCTTCTCCAGGAAATGTTATCCAAGCTTGTCTTCACTGACTCTCTGGTCTCCTGGTTCTCCTTTTATCTCTCCAGCCATTCGTTCTCAGTCTCCTTCGTGGGCTCCACCTCTGTCTTCCAGCCCCAACTGTGGGGGTCCCTCAAGGTTTAGCTCTGGGTCCCCTTCTATTCTCCATCTATACCCACTCCCTTGGAGAATTCATTAGCTTCCATGGCTTCAACTACCCCACTATGCAGATGATACCCAAATCTACATCTCTAGACTGATCTCTCTGTTTCTCTGCAGTCTTGCATTTCCTCTTGCCTTCAAGACTAACTGAATGTCGTCCCATCACCTCAAGCTTAACATGTCCAAAACAGAACTCCTTATCTTCCCACCCAAACCCTATCCTCCCGCTAACTTTCCCATCGCTGCAGATGGCACCATTCATTCATTCATTCAATAGCATTTATTGAGCGCTTACTATGTGCAGAGCACTGTACTAAGCGCTTGGAATGAACAAGTCGGCAACAGATAGAGACAGTCCCTGCCGTTCAACGGGCTTACAGTCTAATCGGGGGAGAAAGACATACAAGAACAATGGCAATAAATAGAGTCAGGAGGAAGAACATATAAAAACAATAGCAACTAAATAGAATCAAGGCGATGTACATTTCATTAACAAAATAAATAGGGTAATGACAAAATAAATAGGGTAATGACAAAATAAATAGGGGTTATTCTTGACTCCTCTCTGTCATTCAACCAACACATTCAACCCATCACTAAATCCGTCAGTCCCACCTTCACAACATTGCTAAAATCTGTCCTTTCCTTTCTACCAAACTGCTATCACGTTGATACAATCATTCATCCTATCACTCCTGGATTGCTGCATCAGACTCCTTGCTGACCTCACAGCCTCCCTGTCTCTCCCCACTCCAGTCCACCTCCATATCAAAAAAAACTCCTCACCACTAGCCTGAAAGCACTCCATCACCTTGGCCCCCTCCTACTTCACTACTCTCCTTCTACAACCCAGCCCACACCCTTCACTCCTCTAACATTAACCTTCTCACTGTGCCTCCATCTCGCCTATCTTGCTGCCAACCCCTAATCCATGTCCTGGCTCTGGCATGTTACGCCCTCCCTTCTCAAATCTAACAGACAATTACTCTCCCTGCCTTCAAAGTCTTACTGAAGCCACATCTCCTCCAAGAGGCCTTCCCAGACAAAGCCTCTCATTTCTTCTTATCCCATCCCTTCTGCTTCACCCTGACATGCTTCCTTGGTCCTTCCCTGCTCCCAGCCCACAGCACTTATGGACACATCTGTAGTTTATTTATGCTGATGTCTGTCTCCCCTCAACTAAACTGTAAGCCCCTTGTGGGCAGGGAATGTGTCTGTTTATTGTTGCATTGTATTCTCCCAAGAGCTTAATAGAGTGCCCTGCATACAGTAAGTGCTCAATAAACATGACCGAATTGAAAGAATATTGGTAATAGTCAACTGGACTTTAGTCTGTGCAAATCAGTATAAGGGGCTATATAGCTGTGATCTCTTTGATGATTGATTCATTCATTCAATCATATTTACTGAGCACTTACTGTGTGCAGAGCACTGTACTAAGCGCTTGGGAAGTACAGTTCAGCAGCAAATAGAGACAATCCCTGCCCACAGCAGGCTTACTGTAGTAGTAGTAGTAATAATAATAATAATGTTGGTATTTGTTAAGAGCTTACTATGTGCAGAGCACTGTTCTAAGCGCTGGGGTAGATACAGGGTGATCAGGTTGTCCTACGTGGGGCTCACAGTTTTAATCCCCATTTTACAGATAAGGGAACTGAAGCACAGAGAATTTAAGTGACTTGCCCACAGTCACCCAGCTAACAAGTGACAGAGCTGGGATTCGAACACATGACCCCTCACTCCCAAACTCGGGCTCTTTCCACTGAGCACGCTGTTTCCCTCTCAGGCTGGCACCTGGAGAGTTTCCAGTACTCTACAAGTCTTGACTAAGGGAGGGAAAGTCAAGCAGAGGCCTATCCATTCCATTGCTAGCTTGGGCAGTGGCTAGTGAGTGGAAGACAGTCTGCCTCAAGTCAAAACTCCCCTGTGCTGGGCAGCAGCGGCATGGAAGAGAGTCAGGGGTGGAGACTCAAGTTTACTGCATTGAAGGAGGCAGCGGTAAACCACTTCCATATTTTTACCAAGAAAACTCTACGGATCCATTACCAGAACGACTGCAGATGGAGGTGGGGAGTTCTGGGACAGATGTGTCCATAGTGTCACTATGGGTCGGAGATGACTCAATAGCATAAGACAAGAGTAGAGGAGCAGCATGGCCCAGTGGCAAGGGAATGGACTTCGGAGTCAGCGATTATGGGTTCTAATCTTGGTTTCACCACTTGTCTGCTGTGTGAACTCGGGCAAGTCACTTAACTTATCTGTGCCTCAGTTACTCATCTATAAAATGGGGATTGAGATTGTGAGCCCTAAGTGGGACAGTCTGATTGCCTTGTATTTACTGAAGCACTTAAAGCAGTGCTTGGCACATAGTATGTGCTTAACAAATACCATAATTGTTATTATTAAGTAGTTACTACTACTACTGAGAAGCAGGATGACCTAGGGGATAAAGTGTGGGCCTGAGAGTCAGAAGAACCAAGTTTCTAATTCTGGCTCTGCCATTTGTCTTCTGTGTGATCTAGGGCAAGTCACTTAACTTCTCTGTGCCTCAGTTATCTAATCTGTAAAATAGGAATGAAGACTGTGAGCCTCATATGGAACATGGACTGTGTCAGAAGGACCTGGGTTCTAATCCCAGCTCTGCCACTTGTCTACTGTGTGACCTTGAGCAAGTCACTTCACTTCTCTGGGCCTCAGTTACCTCATCTGTAAAATGGCAATTAAGCTTGCATGTCCCACGTGGGACAAGGACTGTGTATAACATGATTAGCTTGTATCCACCCCAGAGTTTAGTACAGTGCCTACTATATAATAAGCATTTAGCAAATACCATCATTATTATTATTATAATTGTCAAACCTTTAGATTATTCACCAACAGTAATTAGCCTTAACAAACCTATATCAAATGATAAAATATCAGTACTAAGTCAAAAGAGTATAAAATAGCATTTAGTAACAAAACACAAGTATTTCTTTCTTTCCTTTTCTTGTGCTCAGGTTGTCCAGCTCAAAATTTTCAGGGGATATTTGGGTGTCTCTGTTTCTCGGATAAGAACCCTCTCCTCTGCCAGGTGCTTTCCTATCTCTCTGTGTTGTAATCTTTTATAGGTGGAGTACCCAGGTTGTCTTGGACTTGATTCAGAAAACCTAATCCAGGCAAAAGGAGTCATTTATTCAATCATATTTATTGAGCGCTTACCATGTGCAAAATACTGTACTAAGTACTTGGGAGAATACAGTATTGCAACAAACAGACATACTCCTGCCAACAAGCTCAAAGTCAATGGAAGTAGGAAGTGCCTCTTGCCAAGCTTTTTCTAGCAGTGGATCTTGGTGATCTTGTATCTACCCCAGCATTTAGTACAGAGCCTGGCATTTAGTAACTGCTTAGTAAATAGCATAAAAAAGTGGAATCTCCAAATTGCTACCTCTCAAGCAGCACAGAAATGGAAAGGAACTGAATGGAGATTCCATCTGGGCCATTTATGGCAAGAATCGGGTGAGGAAGGAAGAGAAGTTGAAAAATGGAAGTGAAGGTAGATTTTAAAGTTAGAGACCCTGGGAGATGCCTAGGGATCAACAGTACCAAACTTTTCTGCTCACTCACTTTGCCACTCTTAAGGTAATGCCTTCTTAGCCTGATTGTAAATTTGCTACTTGGTATTATGCATCTTCCTCTCTCTGATAACTTCTGCAGAGGTCACATATTGCTGAGATAAAGCCTACAGCATCAACATAAAGTGCAAAAGAATCAACCTAATGTTTTAAGGAGACTCTTTATTAACATGATAATTACTTACTAGGATCCACTCATTGTACTAAGCCCTGGGACAGATGTGTAATAACCAGGTAAAGCACAGTCCCTATCCCGCATGAAGTTTGTAATTGAAGTAGGAGGGAGAATGGACATTTAATCTCCTTTTACAGATGAGGAAACTGAGGCAGAGAGTTAAATGACATCTCCAAGTTCAATCAGTAACTTAGTGGTGGAGTCAGGAGTAGAAATCCCAGGCCCATGCTATTTCCACTAGGTCATGCTGTTACTCATGAATTTTGTGGTACTGGTTGTCACATGGGCTAGTTTAAGGGTATTTCTTTTTTTTATTTCTGATACATAGATAACCTCAATTAACATTTTAAGAAGGGAAACGACACACAGTAATAATAGCGGTACTGGAACTAAACTAGAATGCACTGAACTGAACAGTTGGGTAGGGCAAAACAAGAAACTGGCATATCCACCACCCCCAAGAAATTCACACACTGAATAGAGAAGCAGATGTAGAAGTATGTAAAAACAGAAATAACATAGTAACTGAATGCATGACTAAATAAACACACATAGGTAAGTGCTGAGAATGAATGTAAGTAGAAAGAATCTAAATGATAGAGTGTAAAACTCATTCATGGTTTTCCAAAGAATAACTCTGATTACATGCTCACACGGAAATTAATGACCACTAGAGTTCATCACTAAAACTGAATTATAGATATTTCTAATTAATAAGGGTCTTTCCATGGAAAAAAATGGCATTCTGAAAGTGACTAACGCAAAGCCCATTGTGTAAGAAGACCAGTTCAGATTGCTCCCAACCAGTCTCCCATGCCTCAGTTAGACATCTAAAATTTTAAATGTTACATTTTTGAAAGAGACTGTAATAAACATGTTTTTTTCTTCCTGTAGTTACATAAAGGGCATAAAACAGACATATTCTGGTTACCTCTACTATTCATGACTTTCTCAGAAAATGATGTAAATTATAGAAACAAAAAAAGTCAGAACCTCAAGTATACGGGAATTTCACCAGGTGATCATTATAGAGACATTATTGACCTCATTTCTGTTGTCCAATTACTTAATTAGTCCCTAAAGAGAGTGACATTTGCAGGAGGAACTGCGGCAGGGATTTCATTAGAAAAGAGAGAAATAGGGAAATGGAAAACAGGATTTTTCACTTAAAACTTGTCACTGGAAACTGAGGAACAGCATGGAATGTACATACTAATCAATACCATTTTTTACACACCATAAAAAAATGTAAAAGAAGCTTAAGAATAAAAATCACATATATAGATAAATAGAAATCTGATTGTTTTAAGAACTTTAAATGCTACCTAAACGATTGGGAGTAGTCAGTGATGTTCCAACAAATTACTGATATTCAGATAACAACAACAAATCCATAGCAGGGGACACAGAGGTTTATGACTCTTGTAGGAGGAATTTGAACATATTGAAAGTTCAGGAGCAAAACCCAGAAGATATAGTTTGTTAATTTAGGTGAAAAATATGTAATGCAAATTCTGATACTGAATATTCCAGTCCAAAGGGTTTCCTATAACCCTAATATAAAACGAATGATAACATAACATCTTCTCCAAGAATTCCTTCCTTAATAGACTCTTATCTCCCCACCCTATTCTCCCTCCCTTCTGTATTACCTGTAAACTTAGGTCTGCACCCCCTATTTCCATGGTACGCAGCCCCTCTTCCACACCACTTACATGCATGTTCTTATACTCTGCTACATGTAATTTATTTTAACAGCTCTCTTGCCCACTAGATTGTAAACTCCTAGAGAGCAAGGATCATATCTATAAACTCTACTGTCTTGTACTCTTCCAAGAAGAAAATACAGTGCTTTGTATGCACACAATAAATGTTCAGTAAAACCCATTAATTGATAGATTGACTGCTTAAAGAGAAGCAGCATGGCTTAATGGAAAGGGTACAGGCCTGGGAGTCAGAGGTCGAGGGTTCTAATCCCGGCTCTGCCACTCGTCTGCTGTGTGACTTTGGACAAGCCACTTCACTTCTCTGTTGTGCCTCAGTTACCTCATCTGTAAAATGAGGATTAAGACTGTGAGCCCCAAGTGGGATAAACTTATATCTACCCCAATGCTTAGGACAGTGCTTGGCACATAGTAAGTGCTTAATAAATACTATAATTACAAATGCTTCGTTCAGGGCTCTGCACACAGTAAGCGCTCAATAAATGTGATTGAATGAATAAATTAGGTTGTATACCTATTTAATGAAAAAAAATAATTTTGTATTTTCTTTAATCAAGAAAATTTCAGCTGGGAAGTCGGAGTGATACTTGAGAGAGTTGAAGCAGAAGACTTACTGGAGAGAGCCTGATCCTGGGAGTCCGTGAGCCAAGGATCTAATCCTGGATCTACACTTGTCCTGGGCAAATCACTTATGTTTTCTGTCTCACTTCTCTTAACTGTAAAATGGGGATTCAATACATGTTCTCCCACCTAGTTGGATTGTGAGCCCCAAGTTGGACAGCAACTGTGTCCAACCTGAGAATCTGGAATCTATCCCAGATTTTAAAGTGGTGCTGGGCACTTAGTAACCACTTAAATATCATTATCATTAGTAGTATCATCATTTGAGAACAATTCTGTTTACACCATTATTAGCAAGGAAAAAATAATTGAATATATGATCTATAACTATTTTCTATAAGTAACCGTGCCACTACAGCCCAGAAGTAGCGTATGGCTTAGTTGATAGAACATGAGCTTGGGAGTCAGAAGGACCTGGGTTCTAATTTTGACTCCATGTCTGTCTGCTGTGTGACCTTTGGCAAGTCACTTCACTTCTCTGGGCCTCGGTTACCTCATCTGTAAAATGGGGATTAAAAGAATGAGCCCCATGTGGGACAGGGACTGGATCCAACCTGAGTAACCTGTATCTACCCAAGTGCTTACAACAGTGCTTGGCACATAGTAAGCACTTAACAAGTATCATAATTATTATTACTCTAATCTATTACCTATTCACCAATTGGTCTGCTAAGTTTATTTTCTGCTATAAACATGATTTCATCCAGAAATTGAACATGCTATGAATTCCTTTTACCTTTTAAGCCAACTAAAGGTGAATTCAGGTACTATTTTTTTAAAATGCAGGGTGAGCACACTATGTGCCCAATAAACAACACCGAATAACTGATTGATTGATCCCCCACAGAATAAAACCTACTTTTATATTGCCATGTAAATCATTCTTCTTTTGCTCTACAGAGAGCCTACAGGCATAACTAAATCCACTGATAAGTGTTTACTTTGGACTTTACTCTCAGTAGATAAGAACAGAATGCTAAAAGGAGTTTGTTTATATCATACAACATTTGCAGAGGTTATATGGGTGTATCTGATACCTCGTTATGGAAACCCCAAGATTTAGTTTACAAGTTAGTGTTGAGAATTCCAACAGGCTCTGTACTTTGGCTCTAGGCCACATTATCACCAGAAAAACACATGGAGGTAAGGACTGAGTCAGAACAACTACACATGTGTGCCGAGAAAGGATACATTTCCCAAGATTTCTGGAAAACCTGTTTTCCTCCCTGTTTGTCCCTATAAAGAGGAAGAAACAAAAAGCCTCACTGAGAGGCATTGGGCCATCAAGTAGTGTGGGCAGGTTACAGGCCTACCAACTATCTTATATTGTACTCTCCCAAACACTTAGTACAGTGCTTTGCACACAGTATTCAGTAAATACGATTGAATTAATACAGTGCTTTCCATACAATAAGGGCTCAGAGTATAACATTGATTGAGTGCATTCTTGATTGCACACAGTGACTTGAAAGACAAAGCCCAACCAGCCCATACCCACTGCTCTCCAGAAAAGCTGGGGAAGCAGCGTGGCTCTGTGGAAAGAGCCTGGGCTTCGGAGTCAGAGGTCATGAGTTCGACTTCCTCTCTGCCACTTGTCGGCTGTGTGACTGTGGGCGAGTCACTTCACTTCTCTGGGCCTCAGTTCCCTCATCTGTAAAATGGGGATTAACTGTGAGCCTCACGTGGGGCAACCTGATTACCCTGGATCTCCCCCAGCGCTTAGAACAGTGCTCTGCACATAGTAAGGGCTTAACAAATACCAACATTATTATTATTATTATTAAAAGCTCAGGGTTCCATAATGGACATTATCTTTTCGGCACTGGAATTTGGAGATCTGCCATTTTCACGCAGGAGACATTCAATGATCTGTTCGGTGAAAACTGAGTTGAATCATAACAGATTGCAAATGAAATATAGAGGCGTGTTTCAGAGCATTAAGTTCTTAATCCGCCTCAGTGTTCCCAGATGCACGATGCTGATCGGAATTTAGCCCACCATGGGGAACTGTTTGGCTTTTGTCAGATCAAATGAATCCCCACTGTTGTTTTTTTAACCAATGTAACAACATGTAAAATATTACTGCTACATGGTAATGCATGGTATCATGGGTTAAAATCAATTAATTTTATAATTGGTTAAATTAGCAAATTTTTTGTTTATATTTATACTTAGGGTAATCTCTATCATTTAAGAAACAAATGGCTCATTTCAGAACTCAGATCCTAGTGGAAAATCCACAGGACTGAGAATCAGGAGACACTGATTAAAATCCCTGTTCTATCTCTGTCATTTTGTGTGACCTTGGTCAAAGTCACTTAACCTCATTGTGACTCAGTTTCCTCAGCTGTGAGCCCTGTGTAGGCTAGGGATTGTATCCAATCGGATATCCTTGGGGTGACCTTAGTAAGCACTTAATTTCCATAGTTAATATTTATTGTTATTTTCACTGTGATCATAATTTCATCAACATGTTCTATTGTAAAAGTCTTCTTAGATTTACAAAGTGGGGAAATAGCCTTCACAGTCCTTAAAATCAATTGACGATTTGATTTTCCATCCAGAAGGCCTGCCATCAGGCCCCATCCTGGCCTCTCCAACAAAGCAGGGCAAGGACAGATGACAGTGTGAAACTCACTCCAACAGGAGATACTGGAAAGACATCTCAGGGGCTCCACCTTCCCTCTGTATCATGGTAGAGTGATGCCAGACTGCCTGGAGTAGTGGACAGAGAAAAGGCCTGGGGATCAGAAGATCATGGGTTCTAATCATGACTCTGACTCTTGTCTGCTGTGTGACCATGGTCAAGTCACTTCACTTCTCTGTGCCTCGGTTACCTCATCTGTCAAATGGGGATTGAGACTGGGAGCCCCATATGGGACAAAGACTGTGTCCAACCTGATTTATTTCTATCCAACCCAGCACTTAGTATAGTGTCTGGCACACGGTGCTTAACAAATACTGCAAAATTATTATGATTATTTTAGAATGTTGGATGTGAGGGAGGTGTTTGGTAGGTTAGTGATTTGCTAATCTACTACTCCCACAGTAAATGACAGGTTCCAGGGTAACTTTTGTTTAATCTATATTTCATTAATTAAAACCGGTTTATGATATGACTCTCCCGCCCCCTCTGATTGAGTCACCTGGGCAGGATCTGATGGGTGGGAAAATTTGCCAGTTGAGTCCTCAGCACCAATAGAGTGTCTAGAAGGTGGCTGGAGCTGGGATGAGAGAAGAGTGGGTCCAGAACCCATAAACTGTAAGGTCACTGTGGGCAGGGAATATATTTAAGAACTATGCTATTATATGTATGCTCCCAAGTGCTTAGCACAGTGCTCTGCACAGAGTAAGTACTCAGTAAATATAAAAATAACAATAATAATAATGATGACATTTGATAAACACTTACTATGTACAGGACACTGTACTAAGTGCTGGGTAGATACAAAATAATTGGGTTGGACACAGTCCCTGTCCCACACAGAGCTCCACAAAGCATGGCTTAGTGGAAGTTGCCCAGGCTTGGGAGTCAAAGGTCATGGGTTCTAATCCTGGCTCCAACACTTATTTGCTGTGTGATCTTGGTCAAGCCACTTTACTTCTCTGTGCCTCAGTTACCTCATCTGTAAAATGGGGATTGAGACTGTGAGTCCCACATGGCACAGGTACTGCGTCCAACCTGATTTGCTTGTTGCCACCCTGGCACTTAGTACAGTGCCTGACATATAGTAAACGCTTATAAAAATACCACAGAGGACATGTCAGACACAAACCCTGCCCATAAGGAACTTACCGTATAGTGGAAAAGAGGAGGTGTTAATCTCTTGGGAAATGTGGCATGCTCCCACTTTGAACTCTCAAGTGCTTAGTACAGTGCTCTGCACACAGTAAGCACTCAGTAAATACAATTGAATGAACCCTGAACTTCCGCTCCCTGACCTGCATATCCTCACCCAGCCCAGCTGAGCTCGGCTTCTGTCCCTAGATGGGCAGGTGTTGGGTGAAGAAGATGAGGGCAACTGGACCTTGGTTGGGGGAAAGGGCAGGAAAAGCAGAGCAGCTGCTCAGAAAGCAGCATGGCTTAGTGAAAAGAGCATGGACTTGGGAGTCAGAGGACGAGGGTTCTAATCCTGGCTCCGCCACTTGTCTGCTATGTGACCTTGGGCAAGCCACTTAACTTCCCTGTCCCTCAGTTACCTCATCTGTAAAATAGAGATTGAGACTGTTAGCCCCACGTGGAACAACCTGATTAGCTTGTTTCTTCCCCAGAGCTTACAACAGTGCTTGGCACATAGTAAGCGCTTAACAAATGCCAAAATTATCATTTTTAAGGGGAATAGTTGCTTTGATTAGCTGGCTCAAAGCTGTCAACCTCTGAGTAATTCACCAATCAGGAAGAATTCTGTGCATAAAGGCAGATTGACTCTGTGGTACCCCTTGGGGTGCTATGTGCTATCTACTGGGGTGTTCCTACAACAGCCCAGCTCCTACACTCCACTTGTCTAGCCCCAGCTTACTCACTGTGACCCCATCTTGTCTATCTTGCCATCGACTCCTTTCCCACGTCCTCCCCCTAGCCTGAAACTCCCTCTACCCTCCATATATGCCAGACCACCACTCTCTCCACCTTCAACGCATTACTAAAGTCACATCTCCTCCAAGAGGCCTTCCCCGATTAAGCCCTCTTTTCCCTGACTTGCTCTCCCTTCTACATCATCTGTGACCTTTGGACACTTGATATTCTCCCCACCCTCAACCCCACAGCACATGTACATATTTTTGAATTACAAATTATTTATTCAAATCCATGTCTGTCGCCCTCTCTAGATTGTAAGCTCTTTATGGGCAGGGAACATATGTGTTCATTCTGCTGTATTGGACTCTCCCAGTTGTTTAATGCATTGCTTGACAGGTAGTAAGCACTCAGCAAATACAACTGATTGATTTTGGTTATGGCTATTGTGACTGTTGGACTCTGAACACTGCCATTCTGCCTGGGCAGTAGGGAGCCATGAAACTGCTCCTTCAGCCACAATATTGTGTAGCTACTGTGGTGTTCATTCATTCATTCAGTGGTATTTTTTGAGCACTTACTGTGTGCAAAGCACTATATTAAGCACTTGGTGTTTATCTTGTCCTCGAGTTTTTATGTTTTGTTGTGTTTTTTTGGGGGGGGGGCGTTTTCATTGTCTCACCTTGCCTTCTTTGCTCATCAACAACTATCTTCCACTTATTTATACATTACTTTTGCATAACTCTCATTCATGTAGTTTTTCCCAGCAGTTAGTACAGTGCTTTGCTAACAGTAGGTATTGAATGAATATTATTATTATTACTTCTCCTATTAAAATTCCTTGCCAGATAAACAGTCTTCTGAAAAGAAAAACAGATGACTTTATTTAAGTTATCTGCCAAAGAGCTTCTAGTACAAAAAGGAATCTGGGACAATGGCATATCCTCTCTTTAACCATGAAGGAAAGATTTGAAATAAATCAATTTTGTACTTGGTTATCAAGTTACAAAAATGATTGTTATTAAAGAGGCCAAAATAATAATGATGATACTACTACTAATGATAATAATAATAATGATGGTATTTGTTAAGCGCTTATTTTGCGACAAACATTATTGTAAGCACTGGGGTAGATGCAAGTTAATCAGGTCAGACACAGTCTCTTTTCCACAAGGGACTCACAGTCTAAGTATGGGGAAAACAAGTACTGAATCACCATTTTTACAGCTGAAGAAACTGAGGCAGAAAGAAGCTAAATGACTTGCCCAAGATCACATATAAGCAAGTGGTAGAGCCAGGATTAGAACTCTGGTCCTCTAACTCTCAAGCTTGTGCTTTGCCATTAGACCACTATTTTTCTCATATTTAAGAGATTCCTCCAGGATAAAGTGAGACTGCATAATGAGATATTTTTCAAATCACTTTATGATCACAAATCCAAATTAAGGTAGAACCTAGGTAGGACCCAATGTGTTTTGTCAAGGTCAGACAAGTGGTGGAATTGGAACTAGAACTCAGGTTCTTCTGAGTCCCAGGCCCATGCTCTACCCATTAGGCCATGCTTCTTCACTTCCTTCCCTTTCTGTGTCTTCCACTTAAAATATATAACTCACTGAATGCATTTTGTTGGAGAATGCAATGCTGGAGAAGCAGCGTGGCTCAGTGGAAAGAGCATGGGCTTTGGAGTCAGGGCTCATGATTTCGAATCCCAGCTCTGCCACTTGTCGGCTGTGTGACTGTGGGCAAGTCACTTAACCTCTCTGTGCCTCAGTTCCCTCATCTGTAAAATGGGGATTAAGACTGTGAGCCCCACGTGGGACAATCTGATTCCCCTATGTCTACCCCAGCGCTTAGAACAGTTCTCGGCACATAGTAAGTGCTTAACAAATACCAACATTATTATTTTTATTATTATTATTATTATTTTGCCATAAATACATGAGCTTCAAGCTAGAAAGATATCTTAGTTTCTCCTGTAGTACAAACACCACTTCAAATTATCTGTTTATGAATTCTTTGAGAAGTTTTTTAAGGAACAGAATTCATATCTTAAAAGAAAACTTGTCTTCATAGAGATAGGCAATCAAATTCCTAGGTAGGCGGAGAAATAGGCAAACATTAGAATGAGATTCAGAACAAGAGAGCTATGCTCAGTTCTATGACAGGTTACTTGTATGTTACTGGAGAAATTACTTCACTCTACGGATAGCTCTCCTAACATGTAAATTGGAGGTAGGTAACAATCCCTATCCCTCCCTATCACACAGAAGGGTTGAGATGATGAATAAGAAAACAAAGGAAGGGTTTTGGATTCCTCAAACAGAATGAGCTATAGGCTATAAATACTTCAGCATTTTGAAGCTCAAATGAAAGTGTTTGAGAGAAAATAATGATGTTAATATCCCCAAATCAAAATCATTGCTTTGGAACTAAGGGAGATTTTCACCCATAATAGTAGTACCCACAGATATTTAACTGAGCAAATCTGAGATGCTATTATTATTTCAACGAATAAAATCCCTGCTCCCAAATATTGCTTTTTAAAAAGAATGACTCAGGAATTAGGAGGAATTTTTTTTTTTTAGGATAGATTATTTTTGGTAGAAAAAGAGAGAAAAATATATTTTAAAATTCTATCTCAATTAGGACTCTCCCCTGAAATAATAGTGGGTCCCCTCTCATTTTACCAAAGTTCTTTGTAAACCAATTGACACTTGTTCTTTTTTAACGACTCAAATTTCTAAAAGCATGCGGTTTGGTTTGCAGCCTCCTATTAGGTGATGGAATGCAATGTGGGCTATGAACAGAGACACATAGAGGCACCTAGAAATTGGGGGTGGTTGGAGGGAGGAGGGACTAAGGAGAAGGGAATGTACCCTAGGCAAAATTCAGGTTGCATCTATTTGGGTATTATTTCTTCTGTACAAACCCTTGCAGTGTATTGGTTTGTTCTGGTTTGGATTTGCACTGCGCTCATTTGTATATATTATTTATTACCCTATTTATTTTGTTAATGAGGTGCATATCCCCTTGATTCTATTTATCTTGATGATGCTGTCTTGCTTTTCTTTTGTTCTGTTTTGCTCTGCTGTCTGTCTCCCCCGTTTAGACTGTAAGCCCATCATTGGGCAGGGATTGTCTCTGTTGCTGAATTGTACATTCCAAGCACTTAGTACAGTGCTCTGCACATAGTAAGTGCTCAATAAATACTATTGAATGAATGAATGGTTTTGGTTCAACAGTGCTTTTGCAGAAGCATTTCACAGGTTTGGACTAATAAACGGTGAGCCCCTCAAGGGACAGTGTGTAAATATAACTCTCACCTGTGCACTCTTTCCCAGAACTTAGTCTAGTGCTCTGCCCACAGAAAGTGGTTAATAGATGCTATTACTACTGCTACTGCCAGTACCCAAAAAAAAGCCCTAAATTTGTGCCCAAAGCTAAAAGCTTAGTCCAGTGATCCAATAAACTTTAATTTTTAAATAGGAAAATTGATCCTTCAAACTCACCCCCACACCACCCAACCACTTCTAAATTTAAAACAATGAAAGAAAAGAGATTTCACTCAGTTGACCACAATAGTTTGGCTCCTAAATATTGATTACTAGATGATCAGATCAATCCAATGAATGTCTCCAAATTTAAGGATCTCTCCTGTCTCCCATTCTGAATCTGTGAGGTTGCTTTTCCTCTGGCCATTTGAAATAATGGTTCAACTCGGAAAAAAGGGAGGTAGCATGGAGGCAGAATAGCTAGGTTGTTTTCTCTAATATAATTGGTTAACTCCTAGTCATGGGTCTCCATATTGGGCTTATTTGTTTCCTGCAGATAGCCCAGTCTGAGAATTCAGACCAACAAATCCATGTTCACATTTTGGAAAAGATGAGGTTGGGTCAGTTCTATAAATCCATTTGATTCATGAAGTCTATGACAAAGTCAATTATTCTCCTTTAACACTAGGAGCAATGTGGCCTAGGGAAATGAGCACCAGCGTGGGAATCAAAGGACCTAGTGTGGCTTAGTGGAAATTACCCTGGCTTAGGAGGCAAAGGTCATGGGTTCTAATCCTCTTCTCCCTCTCCTCTCTTCTCTCTTTCTACTGCCCACCCCCCACCTCCGCTTCTCTGCCGCACACCTCCTCACCATCCCCCGTTCTCGCCTATCCCGTCGACGACTCCTGGGCCACGTTCTCCCGCGGTCCTGGAATGCCCTCCCTCCTCACCTCTGCCAAATTAATTCTCTTCCCCTCTTCAAAACCCTACTTAAAGCTCACCTCCTCCAAGAGGCCTTCCCAGACTGAGCTCCCCTTTTCCCTCTGCTCCCTCTACCCCCCCTTCACCTCTCCGCAGCTTAACCCTCTTCTCCCCCCTTTCCCTCTGCTCCTTCCCCTCTCCCGTCCCATGCCCTCAGCACTGTACTCGTCCGCTCAACTGTGTATATCTTCATTACCCTATTTATTTTGTTAATGAGATGTACATCACCCTGATTCTATTTATTTGCTATTGCTTTAATGAGATGTTCTTCCCCTTAAGTCTATTTACTGCCATTGTTCTTGTCTGTCTGTCTCCCCCAATTAGACTGTAAGCCCATCAAAGGGCGGGGACTGTCTCTGTTACCGATTTGTACATTCCAAGTGCTTAGTACAGTGTTCTGCACATAGTGAGCACTCAATAAATACTATTGAATGAATAATCCCAGGTCTGCCACTTGTCAGCTGAGTGACTTTAGGTAAATCACTTAACTTCTCAGTGCCTCAGTTACCTCATCTGTGAAATGGGGATTAAGATTGTGAGCTCTACGTGGGACAACCTGATAACCTTGTATCTATCCCAGTGCTTAGAACAGTGCTTGGAACATAGTAAGCACTTAACAAATACCATCATTTTGATTATTATTGTTATTCTTGAATCTACCTACCTCTCGGGTTAGCTTGGGCAAGTCCCTTAACTTCTCTGTGTCTCAGTTACCTCATCTGTAAAATGGGGATTAAACCCTTCTCCCTCCTATGTAAATAGAGAACCATTATGGGACGGGGACTGTGTGCTCAACCTGATTAACTTGAATCTACTCCAGCAGATTAGGAAAACAACAAATATGATTGGGAGAATATACATTTGTTCCCCTGACCATGGTGGACACTAATCAAAAGATGTGTGATGCAAAAATAGAGTTCTTTTTTTTGTCTGATGAATGTGCATTCTGATCACCTCGCTTCTTTAGAAATTTTATCCTACTTTGTACTGTTTCACAGCAATGATATGACTAATGATTATGCATCATCATCTGTGCTTTAAATACTATACATCTTTTGAGTGAGTTATATTCCTAACTTTCTGTAGTTCAATTTATGAACTAGTATCTTTCATTTATTTATATTTTGCTTCATATTCTGAATTAAACATCTAAATGATTTCCCAGCAATAAGTAGACCTGTAAATTCCCCTAAAAGAGGAAGGAAGTATCATAAAAAGACAGAGTAATTTTATGGACACTAATAATATCCGAGCTATGCAAGCCAAGATAACGATAAGACTAATCAGGTGTCATATTTTGAAACATAAATGAATTTCCGGAGAAGTCTAAAAGTTATTTCCCATATGCGATAAAGGGAGTGGAAGGGGGATAGGAAGGGAAAAGTGAGAGGAATTAAAATTCTTCTTATCCAGATAATCTGTAAAGGAATAAATTAAGCTTCCACTTCCTTTTTATTTCTCTACAGAGCCTATTTCCTGAACTCTGGAAATATATGCGCACTGGTTCTAAACCTTCTAAGTACAGTACTTGTGCATATATCCTTGTTCTGAGCTGCTTCCCTTATCTGTTTTTTATTTTAATGTCTGTTTCCCCTTGTAGACTGTAAATTCTTTGAGGGTTTCCCAAGTGCTTAGTTCAATGCCCTGAAGATGATAAGTTCTCAATAAATATGGTTGGTTGCTTCATTACCCACAACAAATGTGCCTGCCCAAGGCAAAGGTAAGGCATCTAAGACTTTTAATATAAATATTTTGTCCACGGATGTCAATCCATTACTGGGTGATCAAACACAGGGGATGGGGCAAAGAGAAAGTATACAAATATATATATTCTACTGATGCCTGTTTACTTGTTTTGGTGTCTATCTCCCTCTTCTAGACTGTGAGCCAGTTGTGGGCAGAGATTGCCTCTCTTTGTTGCTGAATTGTACTTTCCAAGTACTTAGTACAGGGCTCTGCACACAGTAAGCACTCAATAAATATGATTTAATGAATGTATATATAGAGAGAGAGAGTGAGAGAGAGTCTTTTCTAATTTTCTAAGTATTTCACATGTGGTATCAAAGCAGCTCAACAAAGAGCAATTCTTACATGCTGCAACCACCAAAAATATGAAGCCGCTACATCTATTACTGGCCACAGAAACAGCTGTTCCATTTATCTTTGCAGTGGGTGATAGATGTATACAGGTATATAACAGAAAGAAGAGCAAGCTCAGATGCATTTTTGTACTTCTGAAGAAAATGAATAGTCTGTTGAGGAAAAAAAATTATTAAAACTTCCGTGTGAGCTGCCATATAAAATCTAGTCCTTAAATGCATGGTTCCTGCTTTCTAAAGATCTACGATCCAAATTTACAGACCACACAGATGAAACCAAAATTATTAAAAAAGTCAGGAACACATAAACATAAAAAGTATATTTGATAATCATCCTAACACTCTACTTTTCAAACATCAACCAGGTGCAGAACATTGTATTAGACCTACAGTGAAAAACATTCAACTCTGCCCTCAAGCAATTCACAATTTAAGGGTAATTTAAAAGGGAAATACTAAACTCCTTATTAAGCACACGCAAAAAAAGCAAAGAGAAAAGAAATGTGAAGTGTAAAGCCTTGTATGCTATAATACCTTTCACCTGCCTCAGGCCCTCTGGACATTTCTCTTTCTAAACAGTATTCCAAGAAACTATCTCCCAAAATGAAGTTCACTGCCTGCTCATCTATTGATGAAGCAGCAACCATAGCTTCCCTGTCTGGTGGTGAGCAGAACAAGGTGATTCCTGATCTCCAGGAAAAGAGATATTTTAAAAACTTGATGGATGGAAAAAATATAATCTTCCAGTACTGTTGCAGGGAATGTGTCTACCAGCTTGTGGCTTAGTGGATTAAGTAGGGACCTAGGAGTCAGAAGGTCCTGGGTTCTAATACAGCTCCACCATATGTCTGCTGTGTGATGTTGGGCAAGTCACTTAACTTCTCTGAAACTTAGTTACCTCATCTGTAAAATGGGTGTGAGCCCCATGAGATCCATGTTGGGCAGGGACTGTGTCTAACCTAAGTAACTTGTATCTGCCCCAGTGTTTAGAACAGTGCTTGGCACACGGCATATGCTTAGATATGCATACGCATATGCATAGCATAGCATAGAGAAGCAGCGTGGCTCAGTGGAAAGAGCACTGGCTTGGGAGTCAGAGGTCATGGATTCGAATCCTGGCTCGGCCACTTGTCAGCTGTGTGACTGTGGGAAAGTCACTTAACTGCTCTGTGCCTCAGTTACCTCATCTGTAAGATTGGGATTAAGACTGTGAGCCTCACGTGGGACAACCTGATTACCCTGTAAATCTACCCCAGAGCTTAAAACAGTGTTTTGCACATAGCAAGTGCTTAACAAATATCAATTCTTTTTTAACAAGTACTATAATCATTCTCAGTATTGTAGTATGCCCTCCCAAGTGCTTACCCTGGCCTAGTGGCAAAAGCACGGGCTTGGGAGACAGAGGTCATGAGTTCTAATCCCAGCTCTGCCATGTGTCGGCCGTGTGACCTTGGGCAAGTAACTTCACTTCTCTGGGACTCAGTTCCCTCATCTGTAAAATGGGGATTAAGATTATGAGCCACACGTGGGACAACGTGATGACCTTGTATCAACCTCAGGGCTTAGAACAGAGCTTGGCACATAGTAAACACTTAACAAATACCATAATTATTATTATTACAGTGCTCTGGATACAGTGAGAACTCAATAAGTACCAGTGATTGATTTAAGGTTCTGATTTTGGCCAATGAGGAGTGTAAAAGATGCAACTTTCTAGATCCTGTGGTCCTAAGTGCCAATGATGCTATTTTACAGTGCTTTAGTTTAATACTAATGTATATTTGCAGCACAACAGTTACTGGTCAATCCAGGACTGGCATTTTGCACGACAAACGATTTTAAGATGAGTGAGATGTTATTGTTTAAACCTTGAAAACACTGCAGTGCATGTCTGTTATTTGGTCCATGGATGCTGGTGGAGGTAATAAAGAGAAAAAGTTGCTTTTCAGTGTCCTCACTGAGGGGCATCATCCAAATCACTTAACTCCTCTGTGCCTCAGTTACCTCATCTATAAAATGGGGATTATGCCTGTGAGCCCCACGTGGGACAACCTGATTACCTTATATCTACCCCAGCACTTAGAACAGTTGTTGGCACAGAGGAAGCGCTTAACAAATGCTATTATTATTATTATCGTTATTATTATTATTATCCTATGGGGCCCAAAATGCTGGTTTTTTTAGGTTTTAGCTTTGCTATCAATGGGTTGACTGGTTGTCTGGTTTTATTTCCCAGGCCCACAGCACCTAATGTACATATCTTTATACTCTGCTCTTTCCCCTTTCATTTATTTTAATGTCTGTCTCCCCAGCTAGGCTTTAAGCTCCTTGAGGGCAGGGATTCTGTCTGCCAACTCTATTGTATTGTTATCTACCAAGCGTTTGATATAGTGTTCTGCACAGAGGAAGCACTCACTCAGTAAATACCTTGACTAAATGATTTTGAAGAGATCAGCTCTCAGTTTGCTCTGGCTGCCCCATTCTATGTCCAGTATTTTTATCTTCAGGGCTGAACGTCCCTCCACCACACCTTCTGCCACCAAGTCTACCTCCTGGAAACAATAGCCATGTCTAGAGAGAGCAAGGAGGGTAACTTAGTGGTAGAGCCATTCAGAGGGCTTCATGAACCTCTAGACTGTAAGCTCATTGTGGGCAGGGAATGTGTCTGTTACATTGTTATGTTGAAATTGTGTTGTACTCTCCCAAGCTCTCAGTACAGTCATCTGTACTAAGGACTCAGAGTGGTTAAGAAATATGACTGACTGAGTGAACCCTAGGAAATTCCCTAGGTTTGAATAAATTAGATGAACTTCCTCAAAAATGGCTTCTGGATGATATCCATCATATTAAAAATGTTAGTGATGATCCAATTTTTTTTTTTTTTTGAGTATCATCCCTAGCCTCCCCAATACAGATCCATAGGTGGAAATACCCAATGATGATCAAGTTGTCAGATTTTCATAGGACTGTAATGCATGTCCAGTTCTTTTTAAATGTATTCTTTCCCGTAGCCACTGTGCACATAGTGATGGCAGTGATTAGAGCAAAACCCATTTCCTTAATAGGCACAAATAAAATCACTAGTTTGTCCTTAATAACTCTGGCCAGATTTGGAGGCTTAGCAATCTGGATGACCTCTGAAATATTTCACTCTGAAGGAGGGGAGGGGAGAGGAACTCTCCCCTAAAAGTGATGCATCCAGCACTGTCTCCACGAGTTGCTTTGATCTGAAAGCCTGGTTTTGCTCAATATTGTGATGACAACTCCATACGTGGCCAGTTCTCAAGCTACAAATGTCATCCTCTCTTATATGTGGTAATTATCATTGTCCTGGTGTCCTGATGGTACAATGTGCACTGGTTATTTTCTTTGCACTAGTTTGTTTTCCTATTGTGGCAGCCCAACATGGTCAAAGCTCACAGAACACAATCGTGGGATTGGCTTCTTTTGAAGGAATGTGGCCAGCGATTTTAGAACACCTTTCCTAATGGGTTGCAGGTGATCTGAAAAGATTGTGATAAAAAGAACTGGTTGAACCTGACTTTATTTGACTGAAAATGAGGTTGGAAATTTTTACACCAGTATTGAAAAACATGTAGATTTCCTTTTTAAATGAGTGTTGGCTTTGCTCCATGCAAATATTAATGAAGGAAACTTTAGATTTGAAGGACATTTCCTCTGTCATTGACTATTCTGATAATTTAGTTATCAGCTAATTTTATTGATCATCTTTGCAAACTGCCCATTTCAACTTGTAAAGGTGTGTTAAACTTCCTTTCATGGCATACAATTCCACCAGGTGTGGAAATCATGTGGAAAAAAAATCCTTGAACAATACCTTTAGAAGTAAGAGGCATGGTATTAGACCATTTGATATCTGAAGGAAATGTCACAATTTTAGAAAAGTCTGACCTGTTAAATCTGTGCAATTTAAATGAAAAAGTAATGATACATAAAACTAATGCTTTAAAATAATCCATCAGTCAGTGGTGTTTGTTGAGTACTTAATGTGTGCTAAGCACTGTACTAAGCACTTGGAAGAGTAAAATACAATAGAGATGACAGATATTATCTAATCCAAAGATTGTTACATATTTTAAAAGTTTTCCAAACAACTCCCTAATTGATTTTAACTTGAAAGTGAACTGGCAGAAGGCTGTGAACGATTGCTAAACAAACTGAGTCTAATATTCTCCATCCCCACTGGAAAGAGATTAAGGAAATGTAAACACACTTACAAGGCCATCATGAGTTTCCATGCTGTGAGTGTCTACTACCCTCTCCCCTTCTGATACCAACTTTTCATTTTGAGCATGGGAATGAAAAAAGATAGGGAATTTAAGGAGGATGAGGACTGCAAGAGAACAGACAAAAATTTGAATAGCCCAGAAAGTCAATGCCCTGACATTATCCTTGACTCATCTCTATCATTTAACACACATTTTCAATTCATCACTAAATCTTGTCAGTTTGACCATTGCTAAAATCCACCCTTTCGTTTCCATCCAAACGGCTACCACATTAAAATAGCCACGCATCCTATCCCATCTGGATTACTATATCAGCCTCCTTGCTGACCTCCCAGCCTTCTATTTCTCCCCACTTCAGTCCATAATTCACTCTATTGCCCAGATCAGCTTTCTACAGAAACGTTTAGGACATGTTTCTTCACTCAAGACACTCTAGTGATTTCCCATCCACCTCCACGTCGCAAAAAACCTCCTTACCCTTGGCGTTAAAGCACATCATCACCTTGCCTCCTCCTACCTAACCTCACTACTCTCCTACTTCAACTTAACCCACACACTTCACTCCTCTAGTACTAACTTTCTCACTATGTTTTGATCTAGTATCTCGCCTCCAAACCCTCATCCACATCCTCCCTCTGGCCTAGAACACCTTCCCTTCTCAAATCCAACAGACAATTACTCTCCCTGCCTCAAATCCTTATTGAAGACAAATCTCCTGCAAAAACCGGTCCATGACTAGGACCTTCTTTCCTCATCTCCCAATCCTTTCTGCATCACCCTGACATTCTCCTTTTATTCATCCCCGTTCCAAGCCCCACAGGATTTCTGTACATATCTGTAATTTATTTATATTAATATCTGTCTCCCCTTCTTGACTGTGAGCTCACTGAGGGCAGAGAATGTGTCTGTTCTTTGGTATACCATACTCTCTCAAGTGCCTTTATATAGTACTCTACACACATTAAGCTTTCAGTAAATATGGTTGAATAAATCTGGGGACTTTTTAGGACTGATGGGGAACTCTCAGGTGTTATCAAAGACCTGAAATGAGCAGGTCTGGAAGTCCATCTTACAAAGTGCTTACTTACTACTGTTGTGCTCTATGCTAAGCACTAGGAAAGATAGAAAATAAGCCAAAACTTTTATGGTACATGGGTGCAAAGGTCTACTCACAACACCACAAAAGATCATAGAAGGGTGTGGTTGTGTGCAGCTATTGTAAAGGATTTGCTCTCTCTCCGGGAGAGCTGATTGAAAATTCTGTAACTGGCTGCCATCAGGCAAACAAAAGAACAGCATTCAGGGATGGCAACAAAATTATCCTTCCTTCAGGAAAAGTCTAAACAAATGGAAGAATCAAGAAGACTGAATAAGATCATCTTCCTCTACTCTTCGTAAACTTTATTTTCTCAAACATAAGGGAGAATGGAGAGCACTCTTTCAAGTGTATAGCCGACTGGTCTGGTTTATGTACCTAGACTGGATAGCTGATCGCATTTGTTGAGTGACCTCCGGGTGCAAGGAACTGTTCTAAGCATTCCACAGCCAAGACCAAAACAAAAATAGTTCAAGTCACCACAGTCAGATTAAAAGTGTTAACAAATCAATCAGAACAATTTAACAGTTCAATTTGCCTCTGCCACCTCTTTGTCAAAAATACCTATTGCTCTGTATGCTTTTGCCCCTCATAATTCAGAAATAAGTTGTTTGCATCCTTTATAGTTCTGACAGCATTCTTTGCATAAGGTAAACATTCCCCCATGATAGATTTGACTGTCTGAATTGCAAAATATCCAGGTGGCAGGAGAAGAATCCAGATGTTTTCATAACTTGTAGACAAGTAGATGAATTCCCCCAGAGGAAAAATGAACCCTGCTTGCACTCTGAGATCCTTGATTTCCTAATTCATCATACTAACTATTATTTTCAAATAATCTGCCAAATGGCATAGGAGAGCTGTCTGAGATCTTTCCCGACTCGCAGATGACACAATGTGAGAGGCTACACTCATAGGTTCAGTAGGAATCCCCTGTACTTGAACTTAATTTCAGACACATTTTTCATTAGAAAAATATAGCTAGAAAAATGGCGTCTGAGCCATGTAACTACAGCAGCATTATTCAACCAGACATGTCATTCAGTGAGTCATTCTGTGAGGCCAGCACATAAACGAAAGAAGTCAAGTTCAGTAATGGCTATTGCAGAACCTTTGTGTGCTTGTGTGTGTTTCGATATCTCAGGCTCACAAGGTTATCCATTTGGGAACTGGGAAAGGGTTGATGAAGCCAATGAGTTGCTGCATTAAACCATGATCAAGGCGCTCGAGGGCTCCTTCATCCTCTGCCTCAGCCTCTCCCGGGACCACCATCATCCTCAGGGGGACATTGTGAATTGGATCTGGATTTCCTGTCTTTGGCAGCATTGTATCAGGAAGGGAGACACTCATGGAAGCAAGGATTTCGGGCCAGTATATCTTCCAGCGGGCATAATGGTGCAGAAAGATAAGCAACTTTCTATTTCACTGTACTCTCCCAAGTGCTTAATAATAATAATAATAATAATAATTTTGGTATTTGTTAAGCACTTACTATGTGCCTAGCACTGTTCTAAGTGCTGGGTAGATACAAGGTAATCAGGTTGCCCCACGTGGGGCTCACAGTCTTAATCCCCATTTTCCAGATGAGGGAACTGAGGCACAGAGAGGTTAAGTGACCTGCCCAAAGTCACACAGCTGATAAGTGGTAGAGCCGGAATTAGAACCCATGACCTCTGACTCCCAAGCCCGTGCTCTTTCCACTGAGCCACGCTGCTTCTCTACAGCGCTCTGTACCCAGTAGGTGCTCAGTAAATACAAATGATTGAGTGGTCAGATCAATGGAGATTCTTCAATTCAACCACTGTCTAGATCTATCACTACTATTTACTGAGTGCCTGCTGGGTGTAGTCCCCTCTCAGGATCGAATCTGGAGAGTTTCCAGCACTCTAACAGGCTCAACTACGGGAGGGAGAATCAAGTAGAGTCATGCCCATTCCATTTCTAGCTTGGACAAAAGCTAGTGAGTGGAAGGCAATCTACTACAAGTCTAAGCTCCCTGTGCTGGGAGCAGTGGCATGAGAGAGAGTCGAGGCCAGAAACTCAGTTTTACTGAGCTGAAGAAGACAGTGATACTCCACTTCCATATTTTTACCAAGAAAACACTATGGATATGCTACCAGAACGATTGCAGTTGGAGAGTGGGGCATTCTGGGAGAGATGTGTCGATGGAGTCGCTATGGGTCAGAGACAACTCGGCAGCTTGAAATAAGATAGGCTGGGTGTATTGTCACTAAGTACTCGGGAAAGTACAATGTAATTAGAAGACATAGAAGTTAGGAGAAGGAGAAGCATAGGAGAAACAGCGTGGCTCAGTGGAAAGAGCCCGGGCTTTGGAGTCGGAGGTCATGGGTTCGAATCCCGGATCTTCCACTTGTCAGCTGTGTGACTGTGGGCAAGTCACTTAACTTCTCTGTGCCTCAGTTACCCCATCTGTAAAATGGGGATTAAGACTGTGAGCCCCACGTGGGACAACCTGATTCCCCTGTGTCTACCCCAGCGCTTAGAACAGTGCTCTGCACATAGTAAGCGCTTAACAAATACCAACATCATCATCATCAAGTTACCCTCGTGGATTTTAAAGTCTACCATTACCACCCCCAACCCTTTCACTCAGTCCCAATCTGGGGTAGTTCACAGTGCAAACAGCATTGTTCAGGGTATTTGAAGCAGATCTTTAATGCCACCACCTCTAGGTCAGGGAGGTTGCTAGATGCTGGAGTAGAATTCTGTCTCCTCTGTCTGCATGGACAGTAGTAGCCCTTCTTATACTACTTGTGGCATCAGCACTTAGAACAGTGCTTGACACATAGTAAGTGATTAACAAATACCATCACTATTATTATTTACTAAGCATTGGTGTACCCACACTGAACACTGTGAACGTGGGAACTCCCAATCTCCTGTAGTACTGGCGTACATATCTTATATTTACCATTACTTAAATACTAAGCCAGATACATATCTCCATTAATTAATTCCTCCTATCTGGGCCAGTCTCCCCCTTCAGGGCAGGGATCATGTCTACTAATTCTACTGTAGTCTCCAAGCACTGACTATAGTGATCGGCACACAGTAAGCACTCATTGAATATTGTGGATTGAGTATATAGGTTACTTGAGAACAGACCCCCAAGCTCTATTTTTATTACATAATTTGACTATTTAATTAACTATAAGAATAATTATGGTATTTGCACTATGCTAAATATCCATACACCTGCATGTACCTCTAATTTATTTATATTAATGTCTACCTCCCCTTCTAGACTGTGAGCTAACTGTGGGCAGAAATGTGTCTGTTTGTTCTTATATTGTACTTTCCCCGGCACTTAGTATAGTGTTCTGCAAACAGTAAGTGGTCAATTAATATGATTAAATGAAGGAATGAATGAATAAACACTAGGATAAATGCAAGCAGATTAGACACTTTGTCCCAGTTCTACCACAGCATCAAAGCCTAAGGGTGAGTGAGCATGTATTTTATGCAGTTTTGCATTTCCTCCTGCCTTCAAGACGTCTCCACTTGGATGTCCTCTTGTCACCTCAAACTTAACAAACCCGAAACAGAACTTCTTTTCTTTCCACCCAAATCCTGTTCTCCCCATGACTTTCCCATCACTATAGATAGCATCACCATCTTATGAGAAGCAGCATGGTATAGTGGATAGAGCATGGGCCTGTAAGTCAGAAGGTCATGGGTTCTAATCCCAGCTCCACCACTTATCTGCTGTGTGACCTCTGGCAAGTCATTTCACTTCTCTGGGCCTCAGTTACCTCATCTGTAATATGGAGGCTCACACCATGAGCCCCACGTGGTACAAGGTATTGTGTCCAGCCAATTTGCTAGCATCCACATTGCAAATAGTAAGTGCTTAACAAATACCATACTTATTGTTATTAACCTTTCCATCTCACTGGTCCATAACCTTGGCATTATCCTTGACTCATCTAAGTCATTCAACCCATATACTCAATCTATCAGTAAATCCTGTCAGCTCAACCTTCACATCAGTAAAATCCACCCTTTCTTCTCCATTCAAACTGATCCCACATTAATCCAAGCACATCCTACCCCACCATGATTACTATATCAGCCTCCTTGCTGACCACCATGCCTCCTGTCTCTCCCCACTCCAGACGATACATTACTCTTCTGCCTGGATCGTTTTTCTACAGAAACATTCAGTCCATGTTTCCCATTCCTCATGAACCTCTAGTGGTTCCCCATCGGCCTTCATATCAAACAAAAGCTCCTTAAAATCTACTTTACATCACTCAATCACCATGCCCCTCCTACCTCACCTCGCTACCGTCCTACTACAACCCAGCCTGCACACTTTGCTCTTCTAATGTCAACCTACTCATAGACTGTAAATTGTGAGCAGGGAAGGTATCTGCTACACTGTTTTGTACTCTCCCAAGCACTTAGTACAGTGGTCTGCACACAGTAAGTGTTCAATAAATATGATCAATTGATCTTATTCCCATATTTTTTCAGATGATGATGAAGATGATGATGGTATGCGTTAAGCACTTACTATGTGCCAAGCACTGTTTTAAAAACTGGGGGAGATACAAGGTTATCAGGTTGTCCCATGTAGAGCTCACAGTCTTAATTCCCATTTTACAGAAGAGGTAACTGAGGCACAGAGAAGATAAGTGACTTACCCAAAGTCACACAGCTGACAAATGTCAGAGCCGGGGTTAGAACCCACGACCTCTGACTCCCAAGTCCGTATGCTTGCCCCTCAGCTTCTGAAAATAGAGGCAAAGGGAAGTGAAGTTACCCAAGGGTACGTAGCAAGCAAGTATTGGAACTGAGATTAGAACTCAGATCTCCTGATTTCAATGCCCATGCTCTTTTTCACAAGTACATCCTGCTTATCATCCTCTTACTGTCTCTCTGTGGGACTGTGGTAGACACAATGTTTCCAGTGCACTACAAAATGAGGAAATTTGCCTAAAGAATGATCTAAATAAATTAGAATGGTCTGGGCATTAAAAGAACTACATCTCCCTTCCTTTTGTAACACGTACTTGGCAGCTCAAGGCCAGAATCACTAACTGGGTTTAGGCTTCTTCCTCTCTGAAAAACTGGGATGAAATTACCACAGAATCAAAACTGATAAATATACTATCTATTTTGGTACATGAATAATTTACCACTTGTACAAAGAAGATTGCTTGAAGTCCTTCAAGCCTTTCTGATTTTGATATGTAATAGCTTACATGGTTTCAACTGTCTCCCCTGATTAGACTGTAAGCCTGTCAATGAGCAGGGACTGTCTCTATCTATTGCCGATTTGTACATTCCAAGCGCTTAGTAAAGTGGTCTGCACATAGTAAGCGCTCAATAAATACTAGTGAATGAATGAATGAATAATACAGAGACAGAATTTATTTTTTTTTAAATTTACCATTCTTAACTGACACTCCTGCTATTATCCCACTTGTAGATAACATGATTAGGTATACTGATGCACTTTTCTCCATTCTTTATACATTCCATGGTTTTCCTGGGTCTACAGTACAGTCTCAGTTCTCTTATAATGACAAGGGTTATAATCTTGACAAACCTTGCACTGAGGAAAAATCACTTATAGTACACATTGGCCAATAATGACAAGTATGCAGTAATTTCTTCTAATGTGGAAAGCAGCCTAGTTTAATGGAAAGAGTCCAAGGCTGGGAATCAGAGGACCTAGGTTGTAATCCTAGGATAGATAGGATTGCTTCTGAAATAACTATTCCCTTCATGCTTGTTGGGCTAGTTCGAATGATCTTTAAAAAAACCTGACATTATATTAGATGATTTGTGCCACAGGTGTTTTGTTGGATTTCTAAAATTCAGAAATGACTTGACTTTGAGGTTCTCTCTCAGATTGCCTTGAAGACAATTTGTCTGCTTTCAGATGGCTTCAAGAAGTAGCTCGGCCTAGAGGAAAGAACAAGGGCCTGTGAATCAGAGGGCCTGGGTGGTAATCTCAGCTCCGTCTCTTGCCTGCTGTACGACCTTGAATAAGTCGCTTCTCTGTGCCTTGGTTTCCTTATCTTTAAAATTAAAACTCTCTCCCTCCTACTTAGGCTGTGAGCTTCCTATTGGACAGGGACTGTGTCTGGCCTGATTAGCATGTGTCCGTCCCAGTGCTTAGGAGTGTGCTTGATATATAATAAGCACTTAATAAGCATTACCATTATTATTATTATTGTTGGTTATTTTAATAATGTTGGCATTTGTTAAGCGCTTACTATGTGCAGAGCACTGTTCTAAGCCCTGGGGTAGATACAGGGTCATCAGGTTGTCTCACGTGAGGCTCACAGTCTTCATCCCCATTTTACAGATGAGGGAACTGAGGCACAGAGAAGTTAAGTGATTTGCCCAAGGTCACACAGCTGCCAAGTGACAGAGCCGAAATTCAAAACCATGACCTCTGACTTCCAGGCCCGTGCTCTTTCCACTGAGCCACACTGCTTCCCACGACTGTGAGCCCATTGTTGGGCAGGGATTGTCTCTATCTGTTGCTGAAGTGTACATTCCAAGCACTTAGTAGAGTGCTCGGCACACAGTAAGCGCTCAATAAATACGATTGAATGATAGTACAGGGTTTATTAACAAGAATTCAGAGAAGGATTATTATCTCTTGGCTAGTAGACTGTAAGCTTGTTGTGGGCAGGAAATGTGACTGCAAATTGTGTTGTACTTTCCCAAGCGCTTAGTACAGTTTTCTGCACACAATAAGCACTCAATAAATATGATTGACTGCTCTGATTGAAATCAAATATGACTGATTGAAGCTCTCTGGCCCTTGCCTGTGCTGTGACCCCAGAAAAGTCATTTAACTTCTCTGTGCCTCAGTTTCCTCAACTGTATAATGTGTATTCAATAACTGTCCTACCTCCTACTTAGATTACAACTTAGAACCCCATTTAGGACAGGGTCTATGTCCTACCTGATTAACTGCCATCTACCCCTGCACTTTGAAAAGTGTTTAAATCATAGTAAGCATGAACAAATAGAATAATGATGATAATAATAATAATATCAACAACAGCATTGTTTCATGTTCTACCCAGGTAAAGGCATGCTCATAGAATAATGTTCCCTAAATCCTCAATAGTGTTTCATCCAAAATGCATAAACACACATTAGGGAAATATGGATTGTGCAGAAAACATCACAAAAAGGGAAAAAAAATGACAGAACCCTTATACAATACACATTTGTCATGTGAGGAAGAATTTCTGGAACAACTTTCCCATAGAAAGGTTAAAAGATCTTTCAACATTCTTCCAAAGAAAGAAAGTGCAGTACAAAAAAGAATGAGCCATTTAAAAATAAATCGAATCCCTTATTCCCTTCTCTCTCTCCTTACTATGATGCCTAGGCACTTGGATCTATACCCATTAAGACCTTTATTTTCAGCTCGCCCTCAACCCCACAGCACTTATTTACACAGCCACTTTTTTATTTAATGTCTGTCTCCCCCACTGCACTGAAAGCTCCTTGTGGACAGGGAACATTTCTACCAACTCTGTTGCGTATTGCTCACCCAAAGTGCTTAGTATAGTTGCCTGCACTTAGTAAACACTCATTAGATACCTACTGATAACTTTGAAAATACCTGTTTATTATTCAAACATGCTTATCCTTGGCCAATAAGTCACCTTACATTTAAGAAAGTTGATGATAAAGCAGTATTAACAATCAACTATTCTTTTACCATAAGGTTTTTGAAATCAGACCTTAGAAATTGAATTCATCAAGCCACAATTCTTGCAAAATAGTATTTACTATTTTGTGCAAAGAACATGTTCTCAGAATTTAGGGATATGAAGCCAAAAACTTTGCACAGAATTTAAAAATGTTTCCTGAAGGGCAGACTGCCTTCACTGAAAGTAATGGATAGTGTTTGATTGGCTTAATATTTAGTGTTTAACTGTCTTAATGAGCCTCAAGAAATTATTTATTTCAGTAGCACAGAATAAAAATTGGATTTTCCTTTGGTATGTTTGTTTACAAAACAATTTATTTTGGCAATAAACATTTTGGTTATTTCAATAACATGGAATTGAATGTTTTCTTCAAAAAATAAAACCTTTGATATAAGCATAGAAGTATTTTTTTTTCCTTTAAACAGTTTTTAAAGATCTCTGAGAGAATGCATCTGTCACAGTCACATGAGGACTTTGATTTATTTTGAGAAGGAACTGACTGCTTCATTTGTTGACTATTTTTCCTTCCCTTCTCATCGAAGGTCGACTCACACCTTGCTAGGGTTGGGAGCCAGAATTAAGGTAGTGTCTCTTCTGGGACGATGAAATTAGTGGTAAAGATTTCCAACTAGAGAATCACCTGGGGTATCTTGCCAAGTAGATAGGATTAGGGGGAGTTCCAAAAATAGCTGGCTAATGTGGAGGCCATAGTGGATAGAGTCAGAAGATCATGGGTTCTAATCCCTGCTCCCCCACTTATCTGCTGTGTGACCTTGGGCAAGTCACTTCACTGAGCCTCAGTTACCTCATCTGTCAAATGGGGATTTGAGACTGTGAGCCCCATATGGGACAGGGACTGTGTCATCCCAATTTGCTTGTATCCACCCCAGTGCTTAGTACAGTGCCTGGCACATAGTAAGTGCTTAACAAATACCACAGTTATCATTATTATTATTATAATTACAGCCACTGTACATAGTTCTACAGCACAGTACCACCACTGATATGTGGTCACTTCATGGGCAGGAAATATATCTGTCTAGTCTGTTGTAAAGTACTTTTCCAAATGCTTAATGCACTGGTTATTTATGATAGGAGGCTTTTTATCATTATTATTTTGCCATTATCATTATATTCGTTCAACACTTACTATGTGTCAACTGCTGCTCTAAGTGTCACTTTCCTTCCAAGCTGGGAAAGTCCTTTCGCTTGCTTTTACAAATCAATGTTTATTGAGCAGTCACTGTGTACAGGGCACTGAACAAAACACTTGGAAAAGTACAATATGAAAAAGGTGATAGATATGACCCTTGCCATCGAGGAGCTTCCAATCTAAGTTTCTGAGCTGACTCTCCTTCTGTTCTCTACCTACACCTATTCCTTCGAAGAACTCATTTGCTCCCATGACTTCAACTACCAGCTCTAGATGGATAATTCCCAAATCTGCATCTCCAGCCTTGACATTCCTCCTATTGCACAGTTTCTGCTTTCCCCCTGCCTTTAGAACATCTCTAGCTGGATGTCATGCTAACACAAAGACTAAACATGGCCAAAGCAGAGCTCCTCATCTTCCCAATCACACCTCATCCTCCAACTGACATTCCTATCACTGTAGGCTGCATCACCATCTTCTCTGCCTCACAAATCCTTAGCTTTGGCATTATACTCAAGTCATCTCATTAAACTCACGTATTTACTCTTTCATAAAATAATGTCAGTTGTTATTTCACAACATCTTTAGAATCCACCCTTTCCAACTCCATCCAAACGTTACCATACTAACTCAAGCATTTTTCATATTCCATATTGATTACTGCATCAAGTCTTCTCACTGACCTCCCTGCCTCCTATCTCTCCTGACTCCAGTCTATACTTCATCTTGCTCTCAATTCATTTTTCTAAAAAAAAAGCTCAGTCACCCCTATCCTTCAAAACCTCCAGCGGTTGCCCATCCACCTCCACATCAAATAGAAATTTCCTACAATTGGCGTTAAGGCAATTAGCTCCCTCTCTCTCATAAAATCTTGCTGGTCTCCTACTACAACCCAACTTGTACACTTTGCTCCTCTAACCTAACTGTCTGTACTTCAAACTTGTCTATCTCCCTGCTGATCTCTTGACCACATCCTTCCTCTGGCCTGGAACTTCCCACCCTCAAATAATCATAATAATTATGGAATTTGTTAAGTACTTAAAATATTTCAGGCACAGTACTAAGCACTGGGATGGACACAAGCAAATTGGATTGGATACAGTCCCTGTTCCATATGGGGCTAAGAGTCTCCATCCCCATTTGACAGGTGAGGTAACTGAGGCCCAGAGAAGTGAAATGACTTGCCCAAGATTACATAGCAGACAAGTGAGGGAGCTGGGATTAGAACCAATGACTTCTGACTCCTAGGCTCATCTTCTACTACACCATGCTGCTTCTCAAAGCGCATCTAAAATCACATCTCCTCCAAGATGCCTTTCCTGATTTAGCACTCGTGCACTCAGATCTGTACCACTTTTGTACTTGATATGCATCCCATTTCTGCTCCACAGCACTTTCTTTTATATTTATATTCCTAAACTCTTTTTCCCCCATGTGTAATGTATTTTAATGTTGGTCTCCCCCTATAGAAGGTAAGCTTCTGGTGAGCAGAGATTGTGCTACCAAGTTCATTTTATTATACTTTCCAACAGGCATAGTTCTATTAATGGTAATAATAGTAATTATGGCATGTAAGTGTTTATTATGTCAAGCACTGTAGTAAGCACTGGGAGGATACAAGCAAATCGGGTTGGATATGGCCCCATTTTCCAGATGAGGTAACTGAGCCACAGTGAAGTGAAGTGATTTGCTCAAGATCTCACAGCAGACAAGTGGCAGAACAGGGATTAGAACCCTGATTTAGTGGAAGGAGCACGGGCTTGGGACTCAGAGGTCTTGGGTTCTAATACCAGCTCTGCCACTTGTCAGCTGTGGGACTTTGGGCAAGTCACTTAACTTCTCTGTGCATCAGTTATCTCATCTATAAAATGGGGATTAAGACTGTGAGCCTCACGAGGGACAATCTGATTGCCTTGCATTCATTCATTCAATAGTATTTATTGGGCGCTTACTATGTGCACACCACTGTACTAAGCACTTGGAATGTACAATTCAGCAACAGATAGAGACAATCCCTGCCCAGTGATGGGCTCACAATCTAATCAGGGGAGACAGACAGCAGAGCAAAACAGAACGAAACAAAAACAAGGCAACGTTACCACGATAAATAGAATCAAGGAGATGTACACCTCATTAATGAAATAAATAGGGTAATAAATAATATATACAAATGAGCACAGTGCTGAGGGGAGGGAAGGGGGGAGGAGCAGAGGGTGGGGAGAGGAGGGGGAGCAGAGGGAAAGGGGGCTCAGCTGGGGGGAGTTAAAGAGAGAGGAGCAGAGGGTGGAAGGGAAGCAGAGCAAAAAGGGGGGAGCTCAGTCTGGGAAGGCCTCTTGGAGGAGGTGAGCTCTCAGTAGGGTTTTGAAGAGGGGAAGAGAGTAAGATTGGCGAACATGAGGAGGGAGGGCATTCCAGGACAGTGGTAGAACGTGGGCCAGGGGTCAACAGCGGGGATAGGAGTGAAAGGGGGATAATGAGGAGGTGAGCGGCAGAGGAGTGGAGTGTGCGGGGTGGGCATTAGAAAGAGAGAAGAGAGGAGAGATAGGAGGGGGCAAGGTGAAGGAGAGCCTTGAATCCCAGAGTGAGAAGTTTTTGTTTCGTGCGGAGGTTGATAAGCAACCACTGGAGGTTTTTAAGGAGAAGAGTGACATGCCCAGTCTGTTTCTGCAGGAAGATGATCCAGGCAGTGGAATGACGAATAGACTGGAGTGGGGATAGACAGGAGGAAGGGAGATCAGAGAGAAGGCTGACACAGTAATCCAGTCAGGATATTATGAGATCTTGTACCAGCATGATAGCCGTTTGGATAGAGAGGAAAGGGCGGATTTTGGCGATATTGTAAAGGTGAGACCGGCAGGCGTTGGTTACGAATTGGATGTGTATCTACCCCAGCACTTAGAAGAGTGCTTGGCATGTAGTAAGCGCTTAACCAATGCCATTATTATTATTCTGTTCTCTGCATACAGTAATCACTTAATAAATACCATTGATTGATTTGAATCTGAACTAAAATTTGAGCTCCTGGGACAATTCTAACAAACACGATCTAGGCCCTTTGGCTAGGAAGATGCGCACATAAGCTCCTCTTTTTGGGTCCCAGAGAAATCACTGCTGACCTTTCCCTCTTCCATACAGTGATCTGCAGAATACCAGTGACTCCTAAGTCCCTTGAACATAAGGACCTCGCCTTTGGCTCCTAGTGTAGTCTCCCAAGTGCTCTGAACCCAAGAGATGTTCACTAAATACTACCAGTTAATTGACTGACAGATTGAATGATAGTTCAATCTTAGTAGAGGACGAAACCAAGATGTAAACTTTGGCTTTCTACTGCAAGCTTATTATGGGCAGAGAAACTGTCCACCAATTTTGTGTGCTTTCCCAAGCACTTAGTACAGTGTTTTGTACAGACTAAGTGCTCAGCTAAAGCAACTGATTGATTGATTGAATGGTGTTAGAAAAGAGACTCAAACGAAGTTGGAGAGGGATGTGAAATGGGCCTTGTGGGGCTAGAGTGTAGGGAAGCAGGAAAATGATGTTACTATTTCCAGGAAAAGGCACCACCTCAACCTGAACATGTCTCTCAGGATTACAAAGTGATCTTTCGATGCAAACCCAAATAAACTTTTCTCTCTTACTCATGGACACAGATCCTGCAGTTCCATCGGTCACCAATAAAAGGTGAGGGGAAAAAGGAGTTTTCCAAGTTGTCACCATACAGTGTCAACTTTACATAAAGTTGGTTTGCTCCCCTACTACATTTCAGTGTAGAGGAAAAAAAGGAATAACTTTTGGGAAAGTAATGTAGTGTGTTTTGATATATATTTATGTAGCTCAGCTTTAAAATACTTAAATTGTAAATAAATAAAATTATCCTTTTTTTCTAAGATATTAAACATAGTAGTTGTGACTTTTTAGATGATGCAGTTGGAAGTTTAAGAAAAAGTTTAAAAATATTGTACTGTAAAGGCAATATCCTGTATTCACCATCAAATTTCATCTTGTCATGGAAATGACATCTATTGTCCATGTGACTGGCCTTGAATTGTTTATATGACGGGTTACTGTGACACAGATAACCTTACGTTTAATATGCTGTAAAGAAACTATAAAGTATCCCAAATGGTAATGATTGTAAAGACCTGTGAAATTGATTTCCCATGTGTCTAGCGAAACCTTAGTGATCCGAATATACTGCTTGACTTGACACTCTTCCCTCCTTCCAAACCCAAGCAATTTTAAAAATGAAAACCATATTTTATTAATAGTTTAAGTACAGGAAGAACACAACAACCTTTCCTGGTGATGTAATTGGAACTGATGATTTGAATTAAGGATACGCTAACATCTGGTACTACAAAAAGTTTCATGTTGGTTCTGGAAAAAAGCAATTTTTTAACATATTCATCTTTTTATAGTTTCCATATTATGATGTCTGATTCTCAAAAAAATGTATACATTTTTCATAATCTTAGACTGTCAGGCCCTTGAAAATGGAACAGTGATCAACCTTATCAATAATGATGAGCATGTTAAAGAAGCTACATAATAGACCAGTCCTCTTTTACAGTAATGAATAACAAATGGGCAATATCCTTCCCTGACATTTTATCAGCATGGGTCTAGCAGATCAGAATTAAAGTAATATATATTTTATCAGAAATCAGAACGAATTCACAAAGCTTTGGGAAATGGTACAATAAGTAGTCAGGCAGTAAAATTGAGATAGGGACCTTAAATATTTTAATAAGGTATTATTACCTAGGAATCGTTAGATCTAAAAGGTACTAAATTACACAATTCCAGATTGTGAAACATTTACATTCGATCTAGATTGAAAAACAGAAATGCACAGCAAATCTAAACTTGAATCTGTTTCATATTATGAGGTGAGAGGATTATCAACAAAAAGCCAAAAAGACAATAGAATGAAAACTTTCTTTGTTTCAAAATGTACAAATGGAAAAGGTAAAGATAAGCAAATTACAATTTGTCAGACAGATAAATATTTACTTTCAGACCTGGAAATGACAGAAATCAATTGTCCAGAGAATGAAGAATAAATCCTAGAGTTTTCAAAAGGATAAATATAAAAAGTGGAAAGTCCTCAGTGATGGCATTTTTTTCATCTGGGAGGGTAGAGATACCAACAAAGGTGAGACCAATATTATGGGGTGTCCTCAAATACAGGCCCAAAAACTAACAATGCATTTTTTTCCCTTTGAACCTGCCCTGCGTCACTGTCCCACACCCATTTGGCGGTGTCATTTCCAAAGCTGCTACGGCCAGTGAGAACTTCACTCTGAACCCCTAGGATCCCTGAACCTCACCAGTCTCCTAGAGTCCTCTACACAAGATCTCCTGGGGCAGATCTGACTATGGGCTTTGACATGGAACATTTCATAAAACGCTGGGACAGCTAAGGCAGAAAGGAGGATCAGAAAAAGTCCTGCACAACTTCTACATTAGCGGAATCAGGAAAAGCTACCAAGAGACCACATTTTGGCTTCCATCCAAGAGCCAGGCTGCCTTCTGGCTCAAGACAACACATGGCATTCTGGGCCAGGGGTACTCATCACACTTCTTGCCTTTTTGGGATGCACAATAGTGCTGTTTTTTCTTCTGCCTCCTGGTCTGTGTTTCCATGGCATTTAGCGAAAGCTGATAAATCAAGTTTCTGGGGATGGGACTTGAGAAAATTTCACAGTACTGTAATTTAAGGCATTTGACAAACACCCAGAACTTGAAGAAGTTCAGTTTAGTGCTCAGAAATAGAAAGTAGAGAAAAATTAGCCAGATTCAAATGTTTTCACACCCTTAGATATACAGTATTCAACAACACAAAGCATTATAACTTTGGATATAAAAGATGTAGATGTTTGTCAAACTCACCAAATCAATTTGCAAGAGGTTTAAATAGAATCTACTAGACAGTAGCCATAAACCTGACTTTTTAAGGAACAAGTCCTGGCAGACTTGTATTATATCTTCCTTAGAATTGTTTAATATCCTCTGTGACAGAAAGGCTTAACAAGTATGGAATCAAATTATTATTGGTTAAAGAGTTTTCTTAATGATTCAGTTTGAAGCAGACTAGTTTTCAGTTAAATTGTGACTGTCTTCATAATCATTTTGGGGGGACTGGCTGAAAGCCATTTGATTCAGGAACCCACTGTCAGATTTTATTTCCTACATGACTGTCGTTCCTTGCATGACTCCTGTTTGTCCCTGGATTACTTTATGCAAAAGGTTCTCGGGACTAAGAGAATTCAATGACCAATTGATACTGCCAGTCCATGCTGCCATTTTCAACCCATTTCCATGCTGCCTTATCATTCAGAAAGGGTTGTGGAAGATCAATTGAGCTGACCAGACCCTTTTCTGATCTCTGGGAATGATGCTGAAATAGCTATTTTTGCTTCTAGCGACACACATACCTGCCACCCAAACATCATCCATCCTTCAAAAGAAAATGTTCCATCCGTCAGTCGCATTTGCGGAGCACTTACAATGTGTAGAGCACCATTAAAAGCACTTGGGAGAGTACAATATAACACCATCGGTGAAGACACTCCCTGCTACACGGAGCCTGTTTATTCTGCATCTCCCTCTGTGCACTCCAACTGAGAGGTGGTCCAGGATTCTGGTGAAGACTATAGTTTACCACCCAAAGGCTGATGAGAAATAATAAATAAATGATAATAATGGTATTTTTTAAGTGCTTGCCATGTTCCAAGCACTGTTTTAGGTGCTGGAGTAGATACAACGTTATCAGTTTGGATGCCTCCATGTCCCACGGAGGGTTCACGGTCTTAATTCCCATTTTACAGATGAGGTAACTGAGGCAAAGAGAGTAAAGTGACTTGTCCAAGGTCACACAGCAGACAAGTGGCCAAGCCAGGATTAGAATCCAAATCCTTCTGGCTCCCTGCCCCATGCTCTATCCACTATACCACACTGTTTCTCTGGGGCTCCTTTCTCAATAACCCTTTCAGAATTCCCTAGTGACCTACTTATATGACCCAATCCACAATTTAAGAAACATCGGTCTATTCATTCAATAGTATTTATTGAGCGCTAACTATGTGCAGAGCACTGTACTAAGTGCTTGGAATGTACAAATCGGTAACAGAGACAGTCCCTGCCCTTTGATGGGCTTACAGTCTAATCGGGGGAGACAGACAGACAAGAACAATGGCAATAAATAGAATCAAAGGGAAGAACATCTCAAAACAATAGCAAATAACTCTAACTCTACCCTATAGAATCAGATGACCAAAAGGGAAATGACAAACTTTATGTAGCCATAAATTGACTACATTGAATGTCTCTTACCTACTTTTTTAGCATAGGGCTTACTTTGCAGCCAGTCAAGATAGAACTAATCCATCTGGAAGGTATACCTAGTGCCACAGTTAACTGAAGTAGCTGTTCGCCAGTTTTTGTTCCTTGTGGCCTGTTCTTTCCTGTCCTCTGTGGAGATTCTCAAGGTCTTACAGGTCCGCCTCTTCCTTCATTCAATCATATTCATTGAGCACTTACTATGTGCAGGGCATTGTACTAAGTCCTGGGAGAGTACAATATAACAGAGTTAGTAAACAAGATCCCCACCAACAATGAGCTTACAATCTAGAGGAGAGACAGACATTAATGTAAATAAAATAAATTATGGATACATACATAAGTGCTGTGAGAATGAGGTAGGGATGAATAAAGGGAGCAAATCTAAGAGAAAGTGCATTGTCTTGGTGTGCAGGAGACATTCTTTCTTTCCTTAGTAATGGTGTGGTCTATTAGAAATAGCACGGGTCTGGGAATCAGCGGACCTCGGCTCTGATCAGCTCTGCCACTTGTCTGTTGTGTGACCTTGGGCAAGTCACTTAACTTCTCTGTACCTCAGTTCCTTTATCTGTAAAATGGGGATTAATAATAATAATAATTATGGTATTCGTTAAGCATTTATTATGTGCCAGGCTTTGTTCTAAGCCCTGGGATTGATACAAGCAAATTGGGTTGGACACAGTCCCTAACCCATGTAGGGCTCACAGTGTCAATCTCCACTTTACAGATGAGGTAATGGAGGCAAAAAGAAGTGAATTGACTTGCCCAAGGTGACACAGCAAACAAATGGTGGGGCTGGGATTAGAACCATGACCTTCTGACTCCCAGGCCCAGGCTCTATCCACAGCACCATGTTGTGTCTCATAAATGTGTTATTTGTCAAGTGTTACTATGTGCCAGACACTGTAGTAACTGCTAGGGTGAATACAGGCAGATCAGATTGGACACAGTCCCTATCCCACGTGAAGCTCACAGTCTCAATCTCCGTTTTAAAGATGAGGCCCAGAGGATAAGAGTTATGGTATTTGTTAAGTGCTTACTATGTGCCAAGCACTGTTCTAAGCACTGAGATAAATACAAAGTAATTAGGATTCATTCATTCATTCATTCAATAGTATTTATTGAGCGCTTACTATGTGCAGAGCACTGTACTAAGCGCTTGGGATGAACAAGTCGGCAACAGATAGAGACAGTCCCTGCCGTTTGACGGGCTTACAGTCTAATCGGGGGAGACGGACAGACGAGAACAATGGCACTAAACAGCGTCAAGGGGAAGAACATCTCGTAAAAACCGATGGCAACTAAATAGAATCAAGGCGATGTACAATTCATTAACAAAATAAATAGGGTAACGAAAATATATACAGTTGAGCGGACGAGTACAGTGCTGTGGGGATGGGAAGGGAGAGGTGGAGGAGCAGAGGGAAAAGGGGAAAATGAGGCTTTAGCTGCGGAGACGTAAAGGGGGGATGGCAGAGGGAGTAGAGGGGGAAGAGGAGCTCAGTCTGGGAACGCCTCTTGGAGGAGGTGATTTTTAAGTAAGGTTTTGAAGAGGGAAAGAGAATCAGTTTGGCGGAGGTGAGGAGGGAGGGCGTTCCGGGACCGCGGGAGGACGTGACCCAGGGGTCGACGGTGGGATAGGCGAGACCGAGGGACGGCGAGGAGGTGGGCGGCGGAGGAGCGGAGCATGCGGGGTGGGCGGTAGAAAGAGAGAAGGGAGGAGAGGTAGGAAGGGGCAAGGTGATGGAGAGCCTCGAAGCCTAGAGTGAGGAGTTTTTGTTTGGAGCGGAGGTCGATAGGCAACCACTGGAGTTGTTTAAGAAGGGGAGTGACATGCCCAGATCGTTTCTGCAGGAAGATGAGCCGGGCAGCGGAGTGAAGAATAGACCGGAGCGGGGCGAGAGAGGAGGAGGGGAGGTCAGAGAGAAGGCTGACACAGTAGTCTAGCCGGGATATAACGAGAGCCCGTAATAGTAAGGTAGCCGTTTGGGTGGAGAGGAAAGGGCGGATCTTGGCGATGTCCCATGTGAGGTTCACACTCTTAATTCCCATTTTACAGATGAGTTAGCATCTCATCTATTGGGAGTCAGAGGACATAGTTCTTATCCCAGCTCCACCACTTATCTGTTGTGTGGCCTGGAGCAAGTCACTTCACTTCCCTGTGCCTCAGTTCCCTCATCTGTAAAATGGGGAATAAGACTGGGAGCTCCATGAGGGACAGGGACTAGGCCCAATCTGATTTGCTTGTATCCACCCCAGTGCTTAGTACAGTGTCTGGCACACAGTAAGCACTTACTTAACAAATATCACAATTATGGTTATTATTGAGTGGCTTGCCCAAGGTCACACAGCAAAGTGGTAGAGCCGGGATAAGAATCATGTCCTCTAACTCCCAAACCCGTGTGCTTTCCACTAAACCACGCTGAAGTGACTTCATTCATTCATTCAATAGTATTTATTGAGCACTTACTATGTGCAGAGCACTGTACTAAGCGCTTGGAATGTACAAATCGGTAACAGATAGAGACAGTCCCTGCCCTTTGACGGGCTTACGGTCTAATCGACTTGACCAAGGTCACACAGCAGACTTGTGGCAGAGCAGGGATTAGAACCCATGAACTCCTGACTCCCAAGCCACGCTTTTCATACACAAACCTGTCCTTCAAGGGGCTCAAAATCTATTAGAATCAGCATGGCGTAGTGGAATGAGCAAGGACCTGGGAGATAGAGGACCTGAGTTCCATTACCAGCTCTGCCACTTATCTGCTGTGGGAACTTGAGAAAGTCGCTTAACCTCTTTGTGTCTCATTTTCTTTATCTGCAAAATAGGGATTCAGTAGCTGTTTTCACTCCTACTTATACTCTGAACCTCATGTGGGACCTGACTATTTCATATCGTCCCCCGCACTTAATAAGCACTTACTTATTATTATTATTATCATTACTATTAGCAAGGTACCTATGTCTACTAAGCTATAGAAAGGCCTAGAAAGATCCAGGAACCACAGACGAGATTCTCCGAAAGAAAAAATTCTGCTCTTCGGTGATCCCACATAATATAAAAGCTACAACCAGTAGACTGGTTTTTCTCCCATCTCTCATGAGCCTTGTTGGAGAGAGAATATTAGGGGGAAAATTTAGTGACCCTTCTCCCCTGAAGCCCCTAGTTTTATTAATCAAACCCCCTTTGTTTCAGAGCAACAAGATAGCAGTCAAAAAGAAGAGAAATGGGGCAAGGAACAGGAAAGATGAAAAAGGACAAAAATGATTATGCTAAATATGGAATGCGGCAGAAAATAAGAAATAGAAGACTAGATCCAGCTTGCCTTTTAATCTCCCAGAAATCAATACTTTCCTTCCTCCCTATTCTTCTTCTTCCTGCTATTTCCCCCCTCCCCACCAAACAGAAACTTGGGCCTTTGTTCTTAAGATATTTAGACTAGTTTAGCCAGAGGAAATGAGTACATGAATGACCATTTCACTATCTAAGACGAGGTGTTGCAGTATAAATAGAAATATCACACAATAGTACTCCATTTTTTCGTGCCTTTGAAACTGTGAGATGACTTTTGTTACTCTTCTTTAGGCTTAGCGAGGAAAAATAGTTTTCTCTGATGGGAGCCCTTTGATGTTACTTCAGTATGCCTACTTGAGATCCTTTCATCGAAAACTTTGAAAAACATTTGAGGCTGGCTAGCTAGCTGTTACCGGCACTGTGCCTCATAAGATGTCCTTTTATTAAGAATCAGTCCATATCATTAGCAAATATTTGTTAAAGCAAAGAGTTCAGCCCTCTGTCCTTCAGCAAGGCCTGGGGAAAACCATCCAATTTCCTGTCAGCCAAATATTTCTCACTGAGAGCTCACAACCAATTAAAGCATTGTCCATTAGGAAAGGTCAGGAGTTACATAGGAGGGGGAGATCAGGGTCTCTATCATGAGGCGTACAGTCCTATGCAAGAGAGCACCCATACATACACAAAACACAGACACACAAAGATGCATGGAAGTGCAAACAACAAAACACAAAGAACAACATAGTAATAATCGCGGTATTTGTTAAGTGCTTACTATGTGCAGGCTTACTAAGTACAAGATAATTGTGATAGACACTGACCCTGTTCCACACAGTTACCCTTTCTATTACCATCCCCCAACTGCTCCCTGTAATGTCCCTGTTCCACACAGGGCTCACAGTCTTAATCCCCATTTTACAGATGAGGAAATTGAGGCTCAGAGAAATAAAGTGACTTGCCCAAGATCACACAACAGACAAGTGGCGGGCCTGGGATTAGAACCCATGTTCTTCTCACTTCCACCACCATGCTTTTTCCACTAGGCCACATGCATAGCTACCTTTCAGGGTCGAATATGGAACTCATTATGGTGTGACCTTTTTATATCAGTGAGTGTTCTGTCCCGGATAATAATAATAATTATAAGTATACTTACGGTATTTGTTAAGTGCTTACTATGTGCCAGGCACTGTACTAAGTGCCAGGGTGGATAGAAGCCAATTGGGTTGGACACAGTCCTGTCCCATGTGGCATTCACAGGCTCAATCCCTATTGTATGGGTGAGGTTACTGAGGCACAGAAAAGTAAAGCAACTTGCCCAAGGTCACCCAGCAGATAAGTGGCAGAGCTTCAATAAGGCATGTAGGTATGATATCCTTTCCTTGTGCATCAGGTAGATGTACAGAATGTGTCTTGTTGCAATGTTGCATTTGTTACCTACAATATACAGCACTTTTTATTTCTCTCATGGTCGCAGTTTTCCTGAAGTCTGCATCAAGGCAGTAACTCCATTTCGGAATTCCAGGCTGACTTGTTTTCTATTACCATCCCCCAACTGCTCCCTGTAATGTCAGTGGACTGATTTTGCTTCATTATTCCTCTGACAGGTTTCTTCTACACACTGTGTTTACAGTTACCCTTACATAAGAGAAGCTGTTTGGGTAGCCTCATCATCCATTTTCTTCAAATGACTGGTCCAGCCAACGTGTGATGTGATGAATGTTGCATTTCTGCTGGTGGTCTGTCTGCAATCCATAACCTTAATGTTTGGGATCCTGACATGCCACTTGAAGTTAAGATTGTTTGTAGGTTTCTTGGTGGCACTGTTCTGGAAGTGGAATTGGAGATCTGAGAGATGCAGTTATCAAGGGTTCCAAAATTGCCCTCATATACAGAGATGCCAATACTTTCTCCAGTGTCCATTCCCCATCAGTTTCCAACTATAGTGGAAGCAGAATAGTCTAGTGGAAAGAGCATGGCCCTGAGAGTCAGAAGACCTGGTTCTAATCCCAGCTCTACCACTTGTCTGCTCTGTGAACTTTGGATAAATCACTTAATGTCTCTCTGCCTCAGTTCCTTCATCTGCAAAATGTGGATTCAATACGTGTTCTCCCTCCTACTTAGACTGTGAGCCCCAATGTGGGATCTGATTATCTAGTATCTATCCCAGCACATAACACAGTGCTTGACACTTAGTAAGCACATAACAAATATTACTATAGTTATTATCATTACTAATGGTATTTGTTAAGCGCTTACTATGTGCCAAGCACTGTTCTAAGTGCTGGGATAGACACAGGGTAATCAGGTTCTCCCACGTGGGGCTCACACTTTAATCCCCATTTAAAGGGAAGCAGCATGGCGTAGTAGGGAAGCAGCATGGTGTAGTGGAGAGAGCATGAGCCAGGGAGTCAGCAGGTCATGGGTTCTAATCCCAAACCACACCTTGTCTGCTGTTTGATCTTGGACAAGTCACTTCACTTCTCTATGCCTGTTACCTCATCTGTAAAATAGGGGATGAAGACTGTGAGCCCTTTGGGGGAGAGGGACTGTGTCCAACCCAATTTGTTTGTATCCACCCTAGCACTAAGTACTTTCCCTGGCTCATAGTAAGCATTTAACAAATGCCATAATTATAATTTCACAGATGAGGTAACTGAGGCACAGCAAAGTTAAGTGACTTGCCTAAGGTCACACAGCAGACAAGTGGCAGAGTCAGGATTAGAACTCTCGTCCTCTGACTCCCAAGCTTGGGCTCTTTCCCCTAAGCCATACTTACAGGTATTATCATAGTTATTAATTCTTTGAAGATGTTGTTTGGGTCCCCAAAACATTTGGGGTTAGACTTGCAGCCACAGTCAAGACAGCTTAAGTAACTCAAGTCTGAAAATAACAGGAACTGTATTTTTCCAACCTATTAACTCCTCATAGTCTGCCTGCCACTTCCATGGCAGACTCTTTTAGTCTTCATAACAAATGCCACTTATCTTTTGATTGTTATTGTTGCTATTATTGTCATCATCATCAAAGGACAAATCATCAAATTATCAAACTTTCAAATTATCCTACTTAATTTGGTTTCCTACCGTCTTATCTATCCTTGTGTCAATGAACGATTATTATTATGGTATTAAGCACTTACTATGTGTCAAGCACAGTTCTAAGAACTGAGGTAGAAACCAGTTGTAAATACAAGTTAATCAGGTCAGACACAGATCTTGTCCCATATGGAGTTCACATCCTAAGTGAGAAAGAGAACGGGGATTAATTCCCCATTTTGCAGATGAGGAAACTGAGGCACAAAGCCATTAAATGACACGCCCAAGGTCACACAGCATGCAACAAGCAGAGTTGGAATCAGAACCCAAAATCAGGAGAACTGGGTTTTAATCTTGGTTCTGCTACTTGCCTGCTGTGTGATATTGGATTAATTACTTAAATTATCTGTGGTTCAGTTTCCTCACGTTTCCCCTGTCCTTGAGAGTTTGAATTGAAAATAGGAGCAGTGTTCAATCTGATTATTTTATATATACACCTTAGCACTTAAGACAGTGCTTAGCATATAGTAAGTGCTTAATACCACAATTATTATCAAATAATCAATTAATCAATGGTATTTACTGATCACTTACTGTATACAAAGCACTGTACCTAGCACTTGGGATAATCTTAAGGTTATGGGTTCTAATCCCAGCTCTGCCACTTATCTGCTGTGTAACCTTAAGCAAGTTACTTCACTTCTCTGTGTTTCAGTGACTTCATCTATAATATGGAGATTGAGACCGTATGCCCCATGTGGAACAGGGAACTGTGTTCAGCAGGACTTGCCTTTATCCACCCCAGTGCTTAGTACAGTGCCTGACACATAGTAAGCACTTAACAAATGCCATAATAATAGTTATTATTACTATTACAAAAAAAAGTAGAGTGGAAAGACACAATTCCCAAACACAAGGAATTGACAACATTCAGTGATGTGGGACCTCCATGTGGGACAGGGACTGTGTCTGACTGGATTTTTTTGTCTCTACTTCAGCATTTACCAGATGGTAAACTCTAAACAAATATAATTATCATCATTCAATCAATCAATCAATCAATCATAATTTTGGGGCACTTACTGTCAACTCTGTGTTGCTGATAGAGATGTTTGGTTGTGGAGAGGTTTGACACGTGCAGACCTGTAAATAATTCCATCTTCAGATGAATTAATTGCCTAGTCCCGTTGCTTTACTACTTGTGAAAAACAGTTCATACCATCAGTATGAATTCCTCCCATGTCTGTACTTTCAGAGCACAATCATGTGTGGTATAAGAACTCTTAAATGAGTAATTTAAAGATCTGTTAACATTCTGAGCCATTTGAAGTAAATGTGTTTTCCAGGGGATCAGATTCATATTCTGAGGTGGGCTTCAAGATTCCTTCTGCAGTTTAAAGCATGGCTGCACAGAAAAGCTTGAAGGGATCGGAAGCAAGATGGAGGCTTCATCCTCTCCACTGGAGATAGGAAAATGATTCATTCATTCAATCATTCAATCGCATTTCTTGACAGCTTACTGTGTGCAGATCACTGAATTAAGTGCTTGGAAAGTACAATTCAACAACAGAGACAATCCCTACCCAACCATGGACTCACAGTCTAGAAGAGGGAGACAGACAACAAAACAAAACATGTAGACAAGTATAATAGCATCAGAATAGCTGAATAGAATTATAGATATATACACATCATTAATGAAATAAATTGAATAATAAATATGTACATATGTACCCAAGTGCTGTAGAGCAAAGGGAGGGAGCAGGGCCAATGGGGAGGGGAGGAGGAGCAGAGGAACAAGGGAGCTTAGTCTGGGAAGGTCTCGTGGAGGAGGTGAGCTTTCATTAGGACTTTGAAGGGCGGAAAAGTGCTAGTTTGGTGGCTGTGAGGAGGCTGTGAGGAGGCTGTGACTTAATGTAAGTCAATTATGGATAGTTATATAAGTACTAGGGTGCTGGGAGAGGAACAAATAAAGGGAGCAAGGCAGGGTGATGCTGAAGGGAGTGGAAGAAAAGGAAACGAGGGCTTAATCAGGGAAGACTTTTAGGAGGACCTGTGCCTTCAGTAAGGCTTTGAAGGTGGGGAAAGTAATCATCAGGTATATAGAGGTAGGGCATTCCAGGCCACAGGCAGGACACAGGGAAGAGGTCAGGGTCGAGATAAACATGATTGAGGTACAGTGAGCAAGTTATAATCATTGGCAGCATGATTATTATTAAATATGTTACCAACTCATGATGTGCAGAGCTTTTTTTTTTTTGTTGTTGGTATTTGTTAAGCGCTTACTATGTGCCAAGCACTGTTCTAAGCGCTGGGGTAAACACAGGGGAATCAGGTTGTCCCACGTGGGGCTCACAGTCTTAATCCCCATTTTACAGATGAGGGAACTGAGGCACCGAGAAGTTAAGTGACTTGCCCAAAGTCACACAGCTGGCAAGTGGCAGAGCCGGGGTTTGAACCCATGACCTCTGACTCCAAAGCCCGGGCTCTTTCCAGTGAGCCACGCTGCTTCTCGAGCTTCCTACTAGGCATGGGGAAGGAGGACATTTCTGCAGGTGATTCCCAAATCTACATCTCCTTTCCTGACCTTGGCCTCCTTCTGCAATCTCCCATTTCCCTCTGCCTTCAGGACATGTCTCAATGGATGTCTGCAGACTCCTCTACCTGAACTCCTTATCTTGTACCCAAACCCTTTCCTACTCCTGATTGTCTCATCACTGTTGGCAGTACCACCATCCTCCCCGCTTCTTGAGCCTGCAACCTAGGCATTATCTTTGACTCCTCTTACTATGTGCAGAGTACTGTACTTACTGCTTGAGAGAGTACAGTATAACAATAGACACATTCCCTGCCTACAATGAGCTTATAGCCCAAAGTGGGAGACAGACATCAATATAAATAAATTATATCCTTGTGTTAATAATAATGATAACAGTAATAATAATTACAATTCTTAAGCATTTACTATATTCCAAGCAGTATCTTAAGTGCTGGGGACGATATATGATAAGCAGGTACCATCACAACCCCACGTGCACACTTCATTCCTCTAATACCAGTCTACCCACTGTGCCTCAGTCTCATCTGTCTCACTGTACTTTCTCTCCCTTCCGTGTCACCTACACACATCAGTCTGTACCCCCAGCTACATACATAGTCATGCAATCCCACTCCCTTAACATTAATATGTATATTATTATTCATAGTTGCTTCCTTTGCCTATAACATATTAATTCTGTCTCCCCAGATAGACTGCAAGATCCCTGAGGACAGAGATCATGCCCACTTACTCTATTTTGATCTGCCAAATGCTTAGTGTAGTGCTCTTCACACAGCACACAATAAATACCAGGGATGGTGGATTAAAGATTGTGCATTTATAATAATTATAATAAGGTAATTATGGTGCTTGCAAAGCACTTACTATATGCCAAGTGCTGTACAAAGTGCTGGGGTAGATACAAGTTAATCAGGTTGGACATAGTCCCTGTTCCACATGGGGCTCATATTCTTAATCCCCATTTTTTTTTTAACAGATGAGGTAACTGAAACCCAGAGAAGTGAAGTGACATGCCCAAGGTCACACAGCAGACAAGTGGTGGAGCCAGAATTTGAACGCATGACCTTCTGACTCCTAGACCCCTGCTCTGTCGATTACACCATGCTGCTTCTCTCTTTATATTCATTTATATTTGTCATTATAATATAATAAATTATATTATATAAATATTAATAACAACATATATTATACATTATAGTAATGTCTATCTCCCATTCAAGATCGTAAGCTCCTTGTAGGCAGGGAATGTGTCTGCCAACTCTACAGTACTGTATACCTCCAAGCTCTCAATTCAGTGCTCTGCATAGAGTAAATGCTCAATAAATATCACTGATGATGATGGTAATAAAAAAAATTCCTGGGTTGATTAAAGTCACCAAAATCAAAAGGAATGTGCATTGCAAGTTTATAGGAAAAGCGAGTTTTGCCTAGTATTTTGAGGAGGGGCTAGGTTAGAATACATTAGAAGGTTCATTTCACTATGCCCAACTATGAACCATATGCAACATTGAAAGGCAAGACCCCCCCTAACTGTGGAGGTCCCTCAAGGTTCAGTTCTGGGTCCCCTTCTATTCTCCTTCTCCATCTTGACCCACTCCCTTGGAGAATTTATTATCTCCCATGGCTTCAACTACCACTTCTATGCAGATGATACTCAAATCTACATCTCTGGCCCTTATCTCCCTCCCCCTCTGCAGTCTTGCATCTCCTCTCTTCAAGACATCTCTACTTGAAGAGCACGGGCTTTGGAGTCAGGGCTCATGAGTTCGAATCCCAGCTCTGCCACTTGTCAGCTGTGTGACTGTGGCCAAGTCACTTAACTTCTCTGTGCCTCAGTTCCCTCATCTGTAAAATGGGGATTAAGCCTGTGAGCCCCACGTGGGACAACCTGATTCCCCTGTGTTTACCCCAGTGCTTAGAACAGTGCTCGGTACATAGTAAGCGCTTAACAAATACCAACATTATTATTATTACTTGGATGTCTTCCTTTCACCTCAAGCTTAATATGTCCAAAACAGAGCTCCTTATCTTCCCACCCAAACCCTGTCCTCCCCCTGACTTTCCCATCACTGTAGATGGCACCACCATCCTTCCTGTCTTACAAGCCCATCACCTTGACATTATCCTTGACTCCTCTCTGTTATTCAACCCACATATTCAATCCATCACTAAATCCTGTTGGTCTCACCTTCACAACCTGGCTAAAATCCACCTTTTCATCTCCATAAACTGACACCATGTTAATACAACCACTTATCCTGTACTGTGCAGATTAGTGCATCAACCTCCTTACTGACATCCCAGTCTTCTGTCTCTCCCCCCTCCAGCCATACTTCTCTCTGCTGCCCAAATCATTTTTCTACATCACCCCCCTCAAAACACTCCAGTGGTTGCTCATACACCTCCACATCAAACAAAAACTCCTCTCCATTGGCTTTAAGCACTCCACCACCTTGCCCTCAACTACTTCAATTCACTTCTCTCCTTCTAAAACCTAGCCTGTACACTTCACTCCTATAGTGCTAACCTTAGCACTGTGACTCTGTCTTGCCTGTCTCGCCACCGACACTTTTCCCACAGCCTGCCTTTGGCCTGGAGTGCCCTCCCTACTCAAATCTGACAGATGATTACTCTCTCCCTTTCAAAGCCTTACTGAAGGCAAATCTCCTCCAAACGGCCTTCCCAGGCCAAGCCCCACTTTTCCTCATCTCCCACTCTCTTCTTCATCACCCTGACTTGTTCTCTTTGCTCCTCCCTCCTCCCAGCCCCACAGCACTTATGTACACATCTGTAATTTCATTTATTTGTGTTGATGTCTGTCTTTCCCCTTCTAGACAGTAAGCTCGTGGTAGGCAGGAAATGTGAATGTTTGCTGTATAGTACTCTCCCAAGCACTTAGTACAGTGCTCTGCACACAGTAAGCACTCAATAAATATGACTGAATTAATAAAGGTTACCAACCAACAGGACCAAGACTGCAGTCGGCTCACCAGCACTGAAGCGTTACTCAAGGAAACCCAATCCCTCAGGGTGGGGCTTATGAGGAAAATGGATGACAGGAGGTTATTCAAGCAGCTACCATATAGAGAAATGAAAGGGGCCACGCCCACTATGGGTCAGCTGAAATAAAAATCAATCAATCATATTTACAGAGTGATTACTAGTTACAGAGCATTGTACTCTGTTCTTGGAAGAGTACAGTAGAATCAGCAGACACGTTCCCCACTCTTAACAAGCTTACGGTCTAGAGAAACAAGTTTTAAAGACATGGTAAAGCACACCTAAACAATGCAGTGGAGCAGTGGACTGTCGAAAGCAGAATAAGTAGGCTTGCAGGTAGAAATCAAGAGAAAGGTTACTCTTCTACAGCAATGGCTTGTGAAGATGGGAGTGTGAAAGGGCAGAGTTGAAAAGAGAGAAAATAAACCCATTAATGTAACAAAGATCCAACCTTCCTTCTTAACTGTGTGGGAGGGTTTCCTTTCAGAAACATTCACTCACATGGCTTGTTCTTTCCCTTCATAGTGTCATAATCTCCTTTCACTCCTACAATCAAGCAGTTCAGTGTGATTCGCAATTATGATAGTCTTATGAAGAAGGGAGAATTCAGAATTTGAAACTTGCTGCTCTGTTGGATATAGATAGGAAAGAGGAGTGAGTGGTAACAAGATGGTAAATAAAGAATCCATGGCAGTAGCTGAGGTATGAGGCTGAAACATTATTATGCTGGTATTTGTTAAGCGCTTACTATGTGCAAAGCACTGTTCTAAGCACTGGGGGGATACAAGGTGATCAGGTTGTCCCACGTGGGGCTTACTAAGAAACATTAAGAAACATTACTAAGACAGGACTGGCAGGCTGATTGTGAAGACTAAGTACAGTCAATCAATTGCATTTATTGAGCACTTACTGTGTGCAGAGCTCTGTACTGAGTCCTTGAGAGAATACAGTGTAACAGAGTCGGTAGATACGCTCCCTTTCCACAAATTATTAATGATCCTATAGTTAGGAACTAAAGACAGAGGAGAGGAATTCTTCTCAACTGTGGTTTGCAAATGGTATTTCTATTTATCCTTGGAACTCTTTATTGTTAAGTTCAGTACCCCTGGGGAGAAATGGAAACACTGGAAGTTCAGTTATTCAAAAACAGGACATATTTCTGGTTGAGATATTTGATATATCAACTGTGCATATCCTTTCTGACCAAACCAAGAGGCATATTAAAAAAATCCTATTTAGTAGACTCTATAATTAAGTCTAAGAGCAGTATCACTGAAAAAGAGACTTTTACAAAATCCCCACAATCCAATTCTACTGTAAATCTTGGAAGAATGCTACATAATGGGCTTTAGCATTTTAAATGTCCTTTGTAAATGTTTGTGGTATTGAAATAGTTTGGCAATTTAACTGAAAGACTATTTTATTTAAAATAATTAAATTTGATTCCTATTATAAAATGCCAAGGAAATACTACATAAATGCTTAAAGAATTGGTTACATGTCTTTTCTTTCTCCACGGCAAAAATTGTGATTTGGCACATCAGCAACTGACATACCAACTTACTGAGGAAGAAAAACGTCCCATTATCTAGGTCACGGAGAAAAAACATGCCAGTGTTGACCTCTAGAAATTTAGTTATGAAAGTCAGTTGAAGCAGGGTCTTCCCACTCAGAAAAAGAAGGAATCTTCAGACAAGAAAGAAATTCAGCTGAATCTATAGCAAGGCTGACAGATTGTAAACAGTTTGAGGATGGGGATCAAACATCCTCTAGTCTGATTAAAGAAAGTTAAAATGCAAATATAGTCTTAAAATGATTTTCTTTCTCTAAACTATAAGCTCCTTGTGGGCTGGGAATGTATCTACCAATTCTGTTGTAAGTGCTCTGCACACAGTAAGGCTCAATAGATAACAGTGATTGATAGTAGTGACAATAGTATTTATTAGGCACTCTTTAAGTACAGGACACTGTCATAAACACTGGGAGAGAATACCCAGGTGAGAATTAGACATGGTTACTGTCCCTCGGGGGTCCCTCACTATCAAAGAGTAAAAGTGGGGTGAAGGAACTGGAGGCAAGTGCATCAGGAATGATGAAATATTAAAACCTAACACAAACACGCACACAAAAACCTTAAACCAGTATGGTGCTCTGGCTAGAGGAGCAGAATTTCAGGCTCACAGTCCAAGGCATATTCACACCCACAACAGTCATTCCAGCAAACACCAGTCTCCCTGGGTTCACAGTCACTGAATTGGACGTTAGTACATGTGGGAAAGTCAGCTAAAATCTATCTAAAGCTTAAATAATTTTCATATTACAAAATTTGATTAAACTGGCCCTATGTGTAATAGTGCACAAGCCTGAAACCTAGGCCATCTCTGTGTCTCAGAAAAATAAAAGAAATTTAGTTCTCACACTATTACTTCCCCAACAACAGAAAAATAATTCTTTGTTTTAGAAAACAATAGATAACCCTGTACTGAGACAGACCTAGGTAAAAAGGAATATTAAGATAGTGATATGAAGGGCAGGCCAGTTCAACCACTAATCTTATCCTGTCTCAACTCCAGCATCACCCTCCTCACTGATCTCCCTCCCTCCAGATTCTTCTCATTCCAGCCCATACTTCAGGTAGGTTCAAAGATAATTTCTTTAAGAAATTGTTGAGCACATATTTCCCCACTTTTCAAAAATCTCCAACAGAAGTCCTTCTATCTAAGCATCAAACAGAAATTCCTAACCATAGGCTTTAAAGCACTCAGTCTGCTCTCTCTCCCCTGTACCACACACTTCACTCATTATACCAACCTACTCTGCTTGACGTCTCTTGCCTCTCTCCATCAGGCCCTTACTCATGCTCTCCTGGTTCCGCCCATTCCTCTCCATCCAAACTGCTACCTAGCTGGTAAAAGCTCTCATAATATCCTGACTGGATTATTGTATCATCCTCCTCTCTGATCTCCCATCCTCCTGTCTTTCCCGGCTCCAGTCTATTCTTCATTCTTCTGCCTGGATTATCTTTCTACAGAAATGCTCTAGGCATGTTACTCCCCTGCTCAAAATCCTCCAGTGGTTGCCTATCAACCTTTGCATGAATCAAAAACTCCTCACTCTTGGCTTCAAAGCACTCCATTACCTGGGCCCTCCTATCTCACCTTGCTTCTCCCCTTCTACAGTCCACCCCATACATGCAGCTCCTCTGCTGCTAACCTCCTCACTGTGACTCGTTCTTGCCTGTCCCGCCATCGACCCCGGTCCACGTCCTACCACTGACCTGGAATGCCCTCCCTCCTCACATCCACCAAACTAACTCTTCCCCTCTTCATAGCCCTACTGAGAGCTCTCCTCCTCCATGAGGCCTTCCCAGACTGAGTCCTTCTTTTCCCTCTGCCTCTCCTCCCTTCCCCATTCCCCCTACTCCCTCCCTCTGCTCTATCTAACCTTTTCCCCTTCCCATAGGACTATCTATGATTCTATTTATCTATTTTGATGGTATTGATGCCTGACTACTTGTTTTGTTTTGCTGTCTCCTCCTTTTAGACTGTGAACCCATTGTTGGGCTGGGATTATCTCTATCTGTTACCGAATTGTACATTCCAAGCACTTAGTACAGTGCTCAGCACATAATAAGCACTCAATAAATACTATTGAATGAATGAATGAATGAATACTGCCTGGAACTTCCTCCTTCTTCATATCCACCAGACCACCACTCTCCCCACCTTCCAATAACAACATGGCCTAGTGGGAGCAGTGTTGCCCTGGAAAACACACGGGCCTGGGAGTCAGAGTACCTGAGTTCTAATACTGGTTCCATCACTTGTTTGCTGCATGACCTCGGGCAAGTCATTCACTTCTCTAAGCCTCAGTTATTTCATCTGTAAAATGAAGATTTTTGGTGGGGGGGCTGGGGGCGGTATTTGTTCAGCACTTACTACATGTCAGGTATTGTACTAATCACTGGAGTATATACAAGCTAATTAGGTTGGATGTAGCCAATGTCTTAATTCCCATTTTACACACGAAATAAATGAGTCACAGAAAATATAAGTGATTTGCCCTAAATCACACAGCAGACAAGTGGTGGATCCAGAAAAAGCAGCGTGGCTCAGTGGAAAAGAGCCCGGGCTTGGGAGTCAGAGGTCATGGGTTCAAATCCCAGCTCTGCCACTTGTCAGTTGTGTGACTATGGGCAACTCACTTAACTTTTCTGTGCCTCAGTTCCCTCATCTGTAAAATGGGGATTAACTGTGAGCCTCATGTGGGACAACCTGATTACCCTGTATCCACCCCAGAGCTTAGAACAGTGCTCTGCACATAGTAAGCGCTTAACAAATACCAACATTATTAATTAGAACCGAGGTCTGTCTGACAACCAGTCATGTACTCTGTCCACTAGGCAACACTGCTTCTCACTTAAATCCTCCTCCTTCCAATTTAGACTGTGAGCTCATAGGGATTGTGTCCAACCTGTTTAATTTGAACTCTACCCCAGTGCCTTATACAGTTCTTAGAACATAAATAATTAACAAATACCACAATAATTATTCAATCCTCCTAAAATTGCTTATCATCAAGGAAGCCTTCATTGACTAACCTCCCAACTCCCAATCCTACTTTCCCATCCCAAATGCATCAACTATGCCCTTGAGTCCATATCTCCTAAAACGTAGGTTCTCACCTCACCTCCACCACACTAACTTCAACCAGTGGTATTTCTTGAGATCTCACTATGTGCAAAACATTGTACTAAGCGCTTGAGACACATGTTCCCTGTTGCAGTGTAGAGGATATGTATTTACACTCAGTTGTTTCTCTTTTCTGTAATACATTTGAATGTGCCTATTAGATTGTGCCCCTCGCAGGGTTACACCTGGAGTTTCCAGTCCTCTACCAGTCTCAGCAATGGCAGGGAGAGTCAAGCAGAGACCTGCCTATTCAATTCCTAGCTTGGCCAGTGGCTGGCGAGTGGAAGGTAATCTGCTACAAGTCAAAAATCCCCTGTGCTGGGCAGCAGCAGCATGGGAGAGAGTCAAGGGTGGAGACTCGAGTTTACTTCATGGAAGGCGGCAATGGTAAACCACTTCCATATTTTTACCAAGAAACTTCTATCGATACACTACCAGAATGATTGCAGAGGGAGAGCGAGGCACATTGGGAGAGATGTGTCCGTGGTGTCACAATGGGCTGGAAACAACTCGACGGCACAAGTCAAGACAATTTAGATTGTGAGCTTCTCGAGAGTGGAGATCATGTTTACTTACTCTATTGGACTCTCCCAAAGTCATATTACAGAGCTCTGTACATAGTGAGCACTCAGTAAATAGCACTGATTGACTTGTCTGCTGTGTGACTTTGGGCAAGTCACTTCACTTCTCTGTGCCTCGGTTACCTTATCTGTAAAATAGGAATTAACACTGTAAGCCCCATGTGGGACAGGCAATGTGTCCAACCTGATTATTTTGTATCTATCCCAGAGCTTAGAACAGTGCCTGGCACACAATAAGTGCTCACTGTGGGCAGGGAATGTGTATGTTTATTATTATATGTGTGTATGTTTATTATTATATTGCACTCTCCCAAGTGCTTAGTATAGTGTTTTGCACACAGTATATCAATAAATACGATTGAATGAATTAACAAATACCACACACACAAATAAAAGTTTCATCTGAGTAATTAAATGCTTACTTTTTTTGATAGCCTTACTGAATTTTTAGAAAAAGCACAAATGAGGACACATAGCAAGAAATAATCTTTTTACAATCAAACAGGAAGTTTAGTTCAGGAAATAGTTCAATCTTAATGGTTTGCTTCCAGAATTGATATTAGTCTTCCAACTCAATAAACCTGGGTCAATTGGGATTTGCAGGAAATTTCAGAAACTCTGGTCCAGTTTTAAAAAAATATGTTGCTTTTTTAACCAGATATGACACTGTGGTGGGAGAGACAGGTTCCTGAGCCTGTCATAGCACAACCTAAAGACGGAGGCTTAAGAAAGCATGCGTTGTCATCAAATGAAGAGTCAGTGTGTCAAACTTTCCTCTTAATTCATCCTTGGCTTCCATCATTTCATGTATTAACATGATATGAAATCAAAACTTTTAAACTTTAAATGAGTTAGATTTTTAGATTGAATGAAAGAAGCAATACAGTTTTCCCATGCGAATAAAAATGCAGGTCTTGAAGTGAGCTCTAAAGGTAGACTTAGTCAAGTGCCCTTGAACGGTCTGAGAGAAGGAAATTCAGAAACCCATACACTTCGTGAAACGTATTGCTGGTCTATTCTTGAGGTTGGCATGAAAAGCTGTTTCAGGAAAAATGTATTTAGAATGCAAGGCAGATTGACAGCAACTCAATTCCTGTAATTTAAAAAAGGAATTTCATCAGGCATTTCTCATGTTTGAAACTGGGCCATATTAGCTGTGACTTTGGAGAGGAGTAGAGATTAGGAAACATGATAAGAAAGTAGCTTGAAAAGCAGGGTGGCATATTGGATAGAGCACAGGCATGGGAGGCTGAAGGACCTGTGTTCTAATTCCAGCTATGCCACTTGTCTACTGTGTGACTTTGGGCAAGTCACTTCACTTATCGGGCCCTCAGTTACCTGATATGTAAAATGGGGATGAAGACTGTGAGCTCCATGTGGGACATAGTCTGTGTCCAGTCTGATTACCTTTAATCTACCACAGTACGTAGAATAGTGCCTAGCACATAGTAAGTGTTTAACAAATACCATAAAAAAAAGAAAGAGTTCCAAGACTGTGGCAGATCCCAAATCACTGATATCTAACCCCATTTCATCCCCCAGTGGGGTAACTAGAACTAGATGTACAGAAAACTAATCTACTCTTCCTGTAATATTTAATAGATATTCAATTGAGAAGTCAGTGCATAGCTCTCTGTCTTCCCCACTCCCTCCAAATACCATGCTATGCAAAAATCATTTCTTGAATCTCTTTTTTGCAATGGCTTGGGAGCTACACACTGTTAATTTTTTTAAGAGGTAGTGCATTTAAGGATTTTTCCCTCCCAAGTTTTTGGGTAGATTACTCTTACCCAAAAGGGGGTGTTGGCAGAAAGAAAAATATCATTGATTTAGAAATAGAGCCAACAGTTAGCAAATGGAAAAAAAAAACTTGACATGAACCTCTAATTTTCCAAAATAGATGAACAAATACAAAAAGGACTTATTCTGTGTGGTTTTATGATTCAACCTCATTCACACAGACCCCACCTGTTTTCTGGCTTAGAGAAAATATTTTAAGCCTGAATAAATGCAGTGAACCCCTTCCCATTTAAGAAGGGTATAATCTCTCTGAGAATGTGAATTGTATGGACCAGAAAATAATGAACTAATGCTAGTCAGGCAGAAGATTCAATTATCCATAATTACACCTATGAAGACCAGGATCATTTTGAAGAAATGAAATGTATTTAATATGAATTTTTTGCTCTACCTCATGGAAAATGCAGGACATATCACAGTCACCCTGTGCTCTAAAATGCAAGTAACTTCCTAGAATTGTTGTTTGAGAATTAATAATGCATATGGGAAAATAATGAGAATTAGCATAGTTGGGACAGGTTACATCTGTTAGCAAAGTCAATGTCAAGAATTGAGGCAATTATCCAAATATCTCAAACAAAATTACCACTTTCCCCTCCATTTATTAGTGTGTGAGTTATTCAGGTACAGTGATTATGTCTATGCTTCCTTTGTTTTGTAATTGCTTTAAACATTTGTAGCTTCTTCCCAGAAAAAAAAACAGCTTGGACTGTGTCCACATAACAGGGAGCTGGCATTTTGTCAAATGCATCTAACTGTGGGTTGCCAAAGAGTTTTGCCTCTTGGTTCATCTATTTTCCATCTCTGTTTCAAAACATTTGTAGTGAGGAGAGTGTTCCAGACCAAGGACCTGAGTGTCAATTAGTCAATATCCTATCCTGTTCTCTTTTTAACATCATCTCTCTTTTCAAGTTTGGAGTCAAGGAAAGGGTGTAAAAAAAATAACTCCAGATATATATTTGGAAGAGCATAATGATCTGAGCAAGAAATTCCTATGTGGTTTCACTCAAGATACTTCTCCCCTTTCTCTGTCAGTCATTGGCCTAGAAGATGGAATTTTAATGGAAAATGAAACTCCAATTGCTCAGATTTTGCAAATGGAGTTTTCAAAGAGGTAGATGGATTGCCCTCAGCTCACATATGAAGTGAACTATCAACGAAGAGGCTGAAAAGGTGCTCTTTATTTCCCCTTTGTACTGAAGAAGAACCGGGAGATCACTGGGCAGGGGATGCGCCTAACAAATCTACTGTATTGCAGTCTCCCAAGCTCTCAGTAGAGTGTCCTTCACACAATAAGAGCTCAATAAATACCATTGATTGATTACCTAATGAAGACACTTGCTGAGGCCATACAGCAACCCCTCATTAACACCAGCCTAAGAATTTGAAGAATGTTTAGTTCAGTTTACATGTTTTATTCATTTTATTTTAGAGAAGCAGCGTAACTCAGTGAAAAGAACATGGGCTTGGGAGTCAGAGGTCATGGGTTCTAATCCCGGCTCCGCCACCTATCAGCTGTGTGACTTTGGGCAAGTCACTTAACTTCTCTGTGCCTCAGTTATCTCATCCGGAAAATGGGGATTAAGACTGTGAGCCCCACGTGGGACAACCTGATTACCTTGTATCTACCCAGTGCTTAGTAGAAGTGCTTGGCACATAGTTAGTTCTTAACAAATACCAAAATTATCATTATGATTATTATTCCAAAGTTACATCATCTTGAAGAGAATGCAAAAGCTGCACCCTCATATGGTAAGAAAGTTATTAGGTGTGGCTAATATCATGTCATCTTCTTCTGACTGAATGGTAATCATTATATGATAATAATAACAATAATGACATCTTACTTGTAAATGTATGTCTCACCTCTAAGTGCTACCTCTGAAGTAGAATGCAGGGTAGTTAATGTAGCCCGCCACAGACAAGGACTAGGTAAGACAAAGAATATGTGCATTTGAAGACACATCTGAAATTTACTGCCCATGGATCCTGAAAGGGTTATTTACTCTGTAGTGATGGCTTTGGCACGTAGCCTTGAGCTAATGGAGCCACAGAAAGAAAAAAAAAGCACCAAATCATCAAATCATGTCCTTTAACTTCCATGATTTCCTCACTTATCCAATGGGCTAAACAGGAGGTTTTAATGAAAATGTATGAACCCAGAGGGTCAGAAATCAAATAAAGTATCGAGATGAACAATGCTACTGGCCTGGAGAATAGGAATTAACTTGTATTCAGATTTCCCTTTCCACAGGAAGCCAGCTGACAAAATAAGGGATTGGAATGCTGAAGAATGTTCACATGGACCACCTGGATTTTATGTTTTCCTGGAAAATGAATACCTCTCTGTAATAGTGGGAAGGCAATGTCCAACTGCCAGTAGATAGTGTACGTGTGTTGTTTTTTTCTGTCAGTGGTGATAGTAGTGCTGTAAAATTTACATTCACTTCTCGATCTTGTGTAACAAATTGCATATTGCAGAAAGATTAGCGGAGTTTAGGGGTGCAGTCTTCAGTTGTGAACAGAACATCTTGCCAAATCCAACAGCCTCTAGTGCATCCTAATCATGCTCAAGCTCACAGCTGCCTTGGACACTGTCAACCACCCACTTCTCCTGGAAACATTATCTAACCTTGACGTCATTGACACCTCTCTTCCCCAGGTTCTCCTCCTATCTCTCTGGCCTCTCATTTTCAGTCTTTCAGAAGCCTCCTCTGCCTCCCACCCCCTAACTGTGAGAGTCCCTCAAAGGTCAGTTTTCGGTCCCCTTCTATTCTTCACCTACACCTAATCCCTTGGAGAACTCATTTACTCCCATGGCTTCAACTACCACTTTCATTCATTCATTCAACCATATTTACTGAGCACTTACTGTGTGCAGAGCACCATACTAAGCACTTGGAAAGTACAATTCAGTATTAGAGATAATCCCTGCCCACACCTGTAAACTGTAGACTGTAAACTAGAATGGGGGAGACAGACATCAAAACAAGTAAACAGGCATTAATATAAGTAAATAGAATTATAGATATGTACATATATACATAAGTGCTGTGGGGTGGGAAGGGTGGGAAGACCAAAAGGAGTGAGTCAAGATGACGCAGAAGAGAGAGGAGCTGAGGAAAAGGGGGGCTTAATCTAGGAAGGCCTCTCGGGAGGGTGAGCCTTCAGTAGGGCTCTGAAGGAGGAATGAGTGATTGTTTGGCTGATGTGAGGAGGGAGGGCATTCCAGGCCAGAGGTGGGACGTGGGCCAGGGGTCAACGGTGGGACAGGTGGGATCGAGGCACAGTGAGGTTAACACCAGAGGAGTGGAGTGTTTGGGCTGGGATGTAGAAGGAGAGAAGGGAGATGTGGTAAGAAGGGCAAGGCGATGGAGAGCTTTGAAGCCAATAGTGATAAGTTTTGTTTGATATAAAGGTTAATAGGCAACCACTTTAGATTTTTGAGGCGGGGGGGTGTCATGCCCTGAACATTTCTGTAGAAAGATAATCTTGGCAGCACTTCCATGTGTATGATTCCTAAATTTATATCTCCAGTCTTGATCTCTCTGTTTCTCTCCAGTCTCGTATTTCCTCCTGCCTCTTGGGACATCCATACCAGGATATCTCACCGACACCTCCAATTTAACATATCAAAAATGGAACTCTGTATTCCAACAAAAATCCTGTCCACCTCCTGAATTTCCTATCACTGTAGACAGCATTACCATCCTTCCTGTCTCACAAGCCCATCACCTTGGCATTATCCTAGACTCATCTCGTTCATTCAACCCACATGTTCAATTTGTCACCAAATCCTATCGTTTTAACCTTCACAACATTGATTAAATCTAGCCTTTCCTCTCCATTCAAACTGCTACCATATTAATCCAAGCATTTATCCCATCCCACCTTGATTACTGCATCGGTCTTCATGCTAACCTACCTGCCTCCTTTCTATTCCCACTCCAGTTCATACTATACTATGCTGCCTGGATCATTTTTCTACAAAACCACTAGGTCCACGTTTCCCCACTCCTCAACAACCTCCAGTGGTTGCCCATCCACCTCTGCAACAAACAGATAGTCTTTACCATCAGCTTTAAAGTGCTCAATCACCTTGTTCCCTCTTTCATTCATTTATTCAGTTGTATTTACTGAATGTTTACTGTGTGCAAAGCACTGTACTAAGTGCATGGGAGAGTTCAATAAAATAATAAACAGGCACATTCCCTGCCCTCAATGAGCTTACAGTCTAGAGAGAGGGAGACAGACATTAATATAAATAAATTACAGATATTACATAAATGCTTCAGGACTGGGGAAAATGGGGGATGAATAAAGGGAGCAAGTCAGGATGATGCAAAAGGGAGCAGGAAAAGAGGGAAGGAGGGCTTCATCAGGGAAGAACTCTTGGAGATGTGTCCTCAATAAGGCTTTGAAGAGGGCAAAGAGTAATTGTCAGTTGAATTTGAGGAGGGAGGACATTCCAGGCCAGAGGCAGGATGGAGGCGAGAGGTCAGCGACAAGGTGGGTAAGATAAAGGTACAGTGAGAAGGTTAGCATTAGAGGAGCAAAGTGTGGGTGGGTTAGAGTAGGAGAGTACTGAAGTAAGCTGGGAGGAGACAAGGTTATTGAGTGCTTTAAAGCCAATATTGATAAGTTTTTGTTTGAAGTGGAAGTGGATGGGCAGCCACTGGAGTTTCTTGAGGAGTGGGAAAACATGTCCTGAGTGTTTTTAATAGAAAAATGATCTGGGCAGCAGAATGAAGTATGGATTGGAGCGGGGAGAGACAGGAGGCTAGGAGGTCAGCACGGATGCTGATGCAGTATTCCAGGTGGGATAGGATGAGTGACGTGGTAACAGTTTGGATGGAGAGGAACAGACAGAATTTAGTGATGCTTTGAAGGTGGGATCAACAGGATTTAGTGATGGACTGAATATAAGGGTTGAATGAGAGAGAGAGGAATCAAAAAAAACACCAAGGTTATAGGCTTGAGAGACAGGAAGGATAGTGGTGTCATCTACAGTGATGAGAAAGTCAGGGGGAGGACAGGAATTGGGGGGGGGGAGATAAGGAGTTCTGTTTTGAACATATTAAGCTTGAGGTGATGGGAAGACATCCAAATGGAGATGTCTTGAAGGTAGGAGGACATGCAAGACTGGAGAAACAGGGAGAGGTTAGGGCTGGAGAAGTAGATTTATGTATCATCTGCATAGAGGTATTTGAAACTTTTGGAACAAATGAGTTCTCCAAGGGAGTGGGTGTAGATGCAGAATAGAAGGGGACCCAGAATTGGTGGCGTCTGAGAGGGTGGTTTCTGTGGAGTGAAGAGTACGGAAGCCAGATTGGGGGAAGTCAAGGAGAGAATTCTTCTACCTTAGTTCCCTGATTTCCTACAACGCAACCCGCACACTTTTCCCCTTTAATCTCAACCTACTTACTGTACCTCAGTCTCATCTAGCTTTACATCATCTCATCCCCATCCTGCCTGTAACATGGAACTCCCTCCCCCTTCATATCCGACATATGATCACTCGCCCCACCTTCAAAGCGTTATTGAAGGCATACTTCCTTCAAGAGGCCTTCCCTGAATCAGCCCTCATTTCCTTTACTCCCACTCCCTTCTGTATCACCTTTGAACTTTGATGTGCACCCTTTATTCACTCCTCCGTCAGCCTCGTAGGACTATTTACATATCCATAATATATTTATTCATATTAATTTCTTTCTCCTCTTCTAGACTTTAAAATTGTTGTGGGCAGGGAACGTGCCTACCAACTCCAAATTATTGTACTCTCCCAAGCATTTAGTACAGTGCTCTTCATGTATTAAGCACTCAAATATCATCAATTGATTGACTGAGGGATTTCTCTGGCTACTTCAAATGTTGCTGTTGAGAGAGGAACTCATATCTGAGAGAGAAGTTATTAAAGGTTTCCAATACTAAACTAGTAGCAGATGATCTAAAAGTACTTGAACGGTGGTTGTCATTGGCTATTTTACACTTCATTCCTCTTGAGAACTTGAAATTATTCTATACAAGTATTTAATCAAAGATACAGGTGGTTGAGTTGCTGTAGAGAAAATAACAATATTCAACAACATCCTAAGTGTTTGAGCAGCTCTATTTAAGAACATACAGGTCCACCCTAAATGACTAAGGGACTAAATAAAGCACTCTAAACCTTGCTGGCCGCAAATAAACAGAGCTCTCCAAAGAGTTGTGAATCATCAACTTATTTTCTGTAGAATAAAAACTAAGAGAAAATCACAATACCAAAGAAATAACCATTTGAACATGGAACGTCCAGATACTAATTGATAACAAAATAGAGTCTCTAATGGAAAAAGGGTTTAAATTGCCATTTTCCTGCTCATAAAGAAAGGGGTGCTGTACACCTTTGTCTAGAAAGCTGCTCCCCAAAAAAGGCATGAATTCCTGGCATTAATTTTTGAACCTGAGACTCGCTTTACTCAGGACTCCCTTCTGTGATAAAAATTAGCCAGGCTTTTGCCTACCTGTTAAATGGAAGAACTAGATCTAAGGTGGCAATTTCCCCTACATTTACAAATTTAGGAGAAAATACCTTCCAATCATCTTGATATACTGTTTGCAACAGTACCGATAGTAGTCAAGCTTATCATAATAGAATCAATCAATCATTGTTGTTTATTGAATGCCTACTATGTTCAAAGCATTGTACTAAGCACTTGGGAAAGTACAAGATTTCAATGCTAGGATATCAGTGATGCCTAAATATGGGGGAATGTCACTGTGTTACAGGTTTGAAAATTTCAGTAGCAATACTCTGCTCAAGATGAGCAACTCTGATATTGAGTCAGCACTCAAAAATATGATTGACTGAGTTCAACATTAGCTTCCTGACTGACCTTCCTGTCTCTTCCTACTCCAGTCTATACTTCACTCTGCTGCTAAATAACGTTCAGTCCACATCTCCCCACACTCAAGAACCTCCAGTATTTGCCCATCTACCGCCACATCAAGCATGAGTTCCTAATCATTGACTTTAAAGCACTCAATTAGCTCACCCCCTCCTACTTTACTTCACTGATTTCCTACCACAACCCAATCCCACAACCCACTTTTGTCTTCCAACACCAACTTGCTCATGGTACTTTAGTTTCATCGATCTCACTACCTACCCCTAGCTCACATCCTCCTTCTGTCCTAGAACTCCCTCCTCAACTATATATGACAGATCACCCCTCTCCCCATCTTCAAAGCCTTATTAAAGTCATATCTCCTCCAACAGGCCTTCCCTGAGCCTTTTCTCCTACCCCCCCCCTTCTGTGTTGACTATGCACTTGGATCTGCAGCTTTTATTAATAATACTACTAATAATAAAAATCATATTTGTTAAGCACTTACTACGTGCCAATCACTTTTCTAAGCATTGGGGAAGAAACAAGGTAATCAGGATGTCCCACGCGAGGCTCACAATCTTAATCCCATTTTAGGGATAAGGTAACTGAGGCACAGAGAAGTTAAGTGACTTGCCCAAAGTCACACAGCAGACAGGTAGCAGAGCCGGGATTAGAACCCATGACTTCTGACTCACAAGCCTGTGCTCTTTCCACTAAGCCATGCTGCTACACTCCACCCTCAGCCCTCAGCACTTATACATATTTATTTATGCTGTCCGTCTCTCTGACTAGACTGTAAACCCCTAGTGTGCAGGGAATGTGGCTACCAACTCTGTTGTACTCAACCAAAAACTTAGTCTAGTGCACCGCACACAGTAAACACTCAATAAATATCACTGATTGGGTAAATGCCCCAGTCAAATGGATTCCACACATGTTTGGAATCCTGTTGTTAAGTTGTGTCTAAAGAGACATGAAAAGAAATCAAGCTCTTAGAAAATAGAGATCCTATGTGTGGAGGGAGTTTACAGAATCCAACAATGCAATTGTGAGGCAGCAATCAACACTGTGGACATTAACGAGCATCATCAAGAGGAGTATAATTTAAATGACCCAACTGATGCAAGCAATGCATCATCGACAGTTTACTGCAGCTCATGATCCTGACCAAGGCAGGCCTCAAAGTGTTGCACCACTGCATGCCTAATAGATCACAAATCTAAGCAAACCATCCCTAAACTAGTGGTCTAGTGGCTACGCCTCTAAAGAGAGTGAGTGACCGCCCTTCAGAAGAGACATGAAAGAGCATCTTGATGTATTAGTAGTTCTTCCTTTGTATGCCATAATTTGCACTGAGAATGAAGTGCTACAAAGTCAAGCAGTGTGGCTTAGTGGAAACAGTAATAATAATAATTATGGAATTAGTTAAGTACTTACGATGCTTCAAGCACTGTTCTAAGCGCTGGGGTAGACACAAATAAATCAGGTCAACCATAGTCTCTGTCCCCCATGGGGCTCACAGTAGAGAGATAACAGGTACTTAATCCGTATTTTACAGGTGAGGAAACTGAGGCACCAAGGAATGAAGTGATTTACTCAAGGTCACACAGCAAGGATGTGGAAAACTTGAAAGTAGAACCCAAGTTCCCTACCAGGCCCATGATTTTTCCACTAGGCCATGCTGCTTCCCAAAAAGAAGTGTCAGGACCTGAGAGTGAGAGGAGCAGAGTCGTAATTTCTGTTCTGCCACTTTACTGCTGTGTGAACTTGGACAAGTGACTTACCTTCTCTGTGCCTCATTTTCCTCATTGGTAAAATGGTTATTCAATATCTGTTCTCCACCTTCCTTAGATGGCAACACCATGTGAGACAGGGACTGCCTTGAACCTGACCATCATCAGCGTGGCTTTAGTGGAAAGAACCCGGGCTTGGGTGTCAGAGGTTGTGGGTTCTAATCCTAGCTCCACCACTTAGCTGTGGGACTTTGGGCAAGTCACTTCACTTCTCTGTGCCTCAGTTTCCTCATCTATAAAATGGGGATAAAGACTGTGAGCCCCATGTGGGGCAACCTAATTACTTTGTATCTTCCCCAGAACTTAGAACTGTGCTTGACACATAGTAAGCACTTAACAAATATCAGCTTTATTATTATTATCTACCTCAGCACTTAATATAGTGCTTGACACATGCTAAGTACTTTAAAAATGCCACTATTATCATTTATTATTACTATTATTACAAAACACAGCGTGAAAATGTGAAGAGTTGGCTTTTATTTCTACTTTGAAAAAGTTAACCATATCCATTAGTTTTGTGGAGATTGGTAAAAATTCTTGAACAATATCACATGCTGAAATCTCCAAGGAAGAAGAGATTATTTTGCCTAAAAGTCTGTATGAGCTTTTCCTGAAAAAATAGATGAAGAAATTAATACTACTGGATTTCTAATTTGCCACCAATATTTCCACCTTCAAGAAACATAGAGAATGCTACTGTGGAACTGCTGGGGATCTCGCTGTTCTCCATTGCTGACAAAATCCTAAACTTGTATCTTGGCAAGCTGCTGAAAACTATTTTTAATCACAATGTGGCTTTAATCCTAAATCACTACATGGCTTTAAACGGCAACGCGGCACGGGGAACATGAGCTTGGCCTCACATTAGAAACAGAAGTGCAGGGAACAATATAAAGCTACGATAACATGTTTATCAAAACTACAAAGGTATTTGACACCATCAGTAGAATGGGCTCTGTCAACTTCTAAACAAAGTTGGATGCCCTGAGAAGTGCATTCCCAATGATTTGACTGGAATAAAGATGTCTCATTTGACCTTCTCTCCATCGATGATGGATTAAAGCAGGGGTGGGTGCAAGTATTTTCAGAAACACCCACACACAGATAAAGTTCATCACGGTTGACAACACTGTCCCTGTCGCTGAAGCTTGCAACCTTGGTATTATCCTTGACTGTGTTTTTTCTCACCTTCTCATTCAGTCTTTGGCTTAATCTTGTTAATTCTTCCACGTAATTATTTCCCAGATGCATCCCTTCTTTTCCATTCACTGCAGGCAATTCATTCATTCACTCAATCATATTTATTAAGCGCTTAGTGTGTGCAGAGTACTAAGCACTTGGGAGAGTACACTGCAGCAATAAAGAGTGACAATCCCTGCCCACGGCAAGCTCACAGTCTAGAGCAGGGAGACAGACATCAATACTGATAAAGAGATATAAATATGAATAAATAAAATTACAGATATACACATAAATGGTGTGGGGCAGGGAGAGGGAGGAAGAGCAAAGGGAGCAAGTCAGGGCGGCTCAGAAGGGAATTGGTATGAGGAAAGGCAGGTCTTGGTCTTAGAAGGCCTCTTGGAGGAGATATGCCTTCAGTAAAGCTTTGAAGCGGGGGAAAGTAATTGGCAGATTTGAGGAGGGAGAGTGTTCCAGGCCAGAGGGAGGATGTGGGCCAAGTGTCAGAGGTGAGACAGGCAATGAATGCTCAATATGCATTCCAACTAGACCACAGGCGTACCCCCGAAAATAGATGGGATGTGGTCCTCAAAAATGTGAATAATAAATGCTTCTGTGAGATCTATTTTCCCATAGACTTTTAACTGATCAATCAGTAGCATTTTTTGAGGTCTTACTAGGTGCAAGACACTGTATTAAGCACTTGGGACAGTTCTGACATCCCAACCTCCTGCCTCTCCCCACTTCAGTCCATACTTCACTCTGCTGCCTGGATTATTTTTCTACAGAAACATTCAGGGCATGTCAACCCCTCCTCACAAAACTCCAGTCGTTGCCTATCAACCTTCGTATCAAGCAAAAATTCCTCAATATTGGCTTCAAAGCTCTCCATCACCTTGCCCGCTCCTACCTCACCTTCCTTCTCTTCTTCTACATCGCAGCCCACGCACTTTGCTCCTCTGTTGCTATCCTCCTCACTGTGCCTCCACTCACCTGTACCACCATCGACCCCTAGCCCACATCCTACTTGGACCTGGAACCCCCTCCCTCCTCAGATCTGCCAAACAATCACTTCCCCCACCTTCAAAGCCCTATTGAAGCAGAGTGGCTCATTGGAAAGAGCATGGGCTTGGGAGTCAGAGGTCATGGATTCAAATCCTTGCTCTGCCACTTGTCAGCTGTGTGACTGTGGGCAAGTCACTTAACTTCTCTGTGCCTCAGTTACCTCATCTGTAAAATGGGGATTAAGACTGTGAGCCTCGTGTGAGACAACCTGATTACCCTATATCTACCCCAACACTTAGAACAGTGCTCTGCACATAGTAAGCGCTTAACAAATACCAACATTATTGAAGGCTCAGCTTTTCCAAGAGGTCTTCCCAAACTAAGCTCCCCTTTTCCTCAGCTCTCTTCCTTATGCATCACCTCAACTTGCTCCCTTTGTTCTTCCCCCCCTCTGCCCCACAACACTTATTCATATATGCATATATCTATAATTCATATTGATGGCTGTTTACTTGTTTTGATGTCTGTCTTCCTCCTTCTAGAGTGTAAGCCTAGTGTGGGCAGGAATTATCTATTGCTGAACTGTACTTTCCAAGTGCTTAGTACAGTGCTCTGCACACAGTAAATGCTCAATAAACACGATTGTATGAATGAACGCATGAACAATATAACCGGACACACTCCATGTCCACAACAAATCTTGGGAGGAAGGGGAAGTAGTAGAAAATGAGCATATTAACCTAACTGTTGTGGGTCTTGAGTAAATATCAAAGTGCTTAAAGGTTTACACAGACAAGTTGATGCAGAGGGGATGATGAATAGGGGAGTAAATCTGGTAAGGCTTCTTGGAAGAGATGTGATTTTAGGAGGGTTTTGAAAGTGGGAAGAGTGGCAGAATGTTGGATACGATGGGGGAGGGAATTTCAGGCAGGAAGGAGAATATAGGTAAAGCCCCAGTGGTTGGTGTTAGAGGAGCACAGTATGTGGGCTGGGTTGAGTGGGAGATCAGTAAGGTCATATATGCGAAAGACAGCTTATTGAGTTCCTTAAAGTCAAAGGTAAGATGTTTCTGTTTGATGTGGAGTAGATAGGCAGTCAGTAGAAGTTTTGAGGAGTTCTGGGGATTCATGGACTGAGCTTATTTTCAGAAAAGTGATCCAGGCAGCAGAATGAGAGGTGAGAGACAGGGCAGGGAGGCCACTGAAGAGGCTGATGCAGTAGTCATGGTAGAAAATGACCAATGCTTGGATCCCCTTGACAACTATTTGGATGGAAAGGAAAGGGATTATAGAGACTTTGTGATGAAGGCACTGACTAGAGTATGTGACAGATTGAAAGTGTGGGTTTCATGATTGTGAGAAGTTGAGGATAACCCCAAGGTTACAGGCTTGTGAGACAAGGAAGGCTGGAGATTGGAGATGCTGCCTATAACAGTAGAAAAGAGAAGCAATATTTCTTAGTGGGTAGAGCAAGGGCCTGGGAGTAAGAAGGGACCTGAGTTCTAATCCTGGCTCTGCCACACACCTGTGGGTGGGGATTTGGGCAAGTCACTTCACTTTTCTGTGCCTCAGTTATCTCATCTTTCATTCATTCATTCATTCAATAGTATTTATTGAGCGCTTACTACGTGCAGAGCACTGTACTAAGCGCTTGGGATGAACAAGTCGGCAACAGATAGAGACAGTCCCTGCCGTTTGACGGGCTTACAGTCTAATCGGGGGAGACGGACAGACAAGAACAATGGCACTAAACAGCGTCAAGGGGAAGAACATCTCGTAAAAACAATGGCAACTAAATAGAATCAAGGCGATGTACAATTCATTAACAAAATAAATAGGGTAACGAAAATATATACAGTTGAGCGGACGAGTACAGTGCTGTGGGGATGGGAAGGGAGAGGTGGAGGAGCAGAGGGAAAAGGGGAAAATGAGGCTTTAGCTGCGGAGAGGTAAAGGGGGGATGGCAGAGGGAGTAGAGGGGGAAGAGGAGCTCAGTCTGGGAAGGCCTCTTGGAGGAGGTGATTTTTAAGTAAAGTTTGAAGAGGGAAAGAGAATCAGTTTGGCGGAGGTGAGGAGGGAGGGCGTTCCGGGACCGCGGGAGGACGTGACCCAGGGGTCGACGGCGGGATAGGCGAGACCGAGGGATGGTGAGGAGGTGGGCGGCAGAGGAGCGGAGCATGCGGGGTGGGCGGTAGAAAGAGAGAAGGGACGAGAGGTAGGAAGGGGCAAGGTGATGGAGAGCCTTGAAGCCTAGAGTGAGGAGTTTTTGTTTGGAGCGGAGGTCGATAGGCAACCACTGGAGTTGTTTAAGAAGGGGAGTGACATGCCCAGATCGTTTCTGCAGGAAGATGAGCCGGGCAGCGGAGTGAAGAATAGACCGGAGCGGGGCGAGAGAGGAGGAAGGGAGGTCAGAGAGAAGGCTGACACAGTAGTCTAGCCGGGATATAACGAGAGCCCGTAATAGTAAGGTAGCCGTTTGGGTGGAGAGGAAAGGGCGGATCTTGGCAATATTGTAGAGGTGAAACCGGCAGGTCTTGGTAACGGATAGGATGTGTGGGGTGAACGAGAGGGACGAGTCAAGGATGACACCGAGATTGCGGGCCTGCGGGACGGGAAGGATGGTCGTGCCATCCACGGTGATGGAGAAGTCTGGGAGCGGACCGGGCTTGGGAGGGAAGATGAGGAGCTCAGTCTTGCTCATGTTGAGTTTTAGGTGGCGGGCCGACATCCAGGTGGAGACGTCCCGGAGGCAGGAGGAGATGCGAGCCTGAAGGGAGGGGGAGAGGACAGGGGCGGAGATGTAGATCTGCATGTCATCTGCGTAGAGATGGTAGTCAAAGCCGTGAGAGCGGATGAGTTCACCGAGGGAGTGAGTGTAAATGGAGAACAGAAGAGGGCCAAGAACTGACCCTTGAGGAACTCCAACAGTTAAAGGATGGGAGGGGGAGGAGGCTCCAGCGTAGGAGACCGAGAATGATCGGCCAGAGAGGTAAGAGGAGAACCAGGAGAGGACAGAGTCCGTGAAGCCAAGGTGAGATAAGGTATGGAGGAGGAGGGGATGGTCGACAGTGTCAAAGGCAGCAGAGAGGTCAAGGAGGATCAGAATGGAGTAGGAGCCATTGGATTTGGCAAGAAGGAGGTCATGGGTGACCTTAGAGAGAGCAGTCTCGGTAGAGTGGAGGGGACGGAAGCCAGATTGGAGGGGGTCTAGGAGAGAATGGGAGTTAAGGAATTCTAGGCATCGACTGTAGACGACTCGTTCTAAGATTTTGGAAAGGAAGGGTAGTAGGGAGATAGGACGATAACTGGAGGGGGAAGTGGGGTCAAGAGCGGGTTTTTTTAGGATGGGGGAGACGTGGGCATGTTTGAAGGCAGAGGGGAAGGAGCCCTTGGAGATTGAGTGGTTAAAAATAGAAGTTAAGGAAGGGAGGAGGGCAGGGGCGATGGTTTTAAGAAGGTGAGAGGGAATGGGGTCCGAGGCGCAGGTGGAGGGGGTGGCACTTGCGAGGAGGGAGGAGATCTCCTCTGAGGATACTGCAGGGAAGGATGGGAAAGTAGGGGAGGGGGTTGTTGGGGGGGAGGGGAGAGGCGGAGGGGTGACTTTGGGGAGCTCAGACCTGATCGTGTTGATTTTCGTGAGGAAATAGGTGGCCAGATCATTAGGGGTGAGAGATGGGGGAGGGGGAGGAACAGGGGGCCTAAGGAGAGAGTTAAAGGTCCGGAACAATCGGCGGGGGTGACGGGCATGGGTGTCGATGAGGGAGGAGAAGAAGCTTTGCCTGGCGGAGGAGAGGGCAGAGTTAAGGCAGGAAAGGATAAATTTGAAGTGTGTGAGGTCGGCTTGGTGCTTGGACTTTCGCCAGCAGCGCTCAGCAGCTCGAGCATAGGAGCGTAGGAGGCGGTAAAACATCTGTAAAACAGGGATTAAGGTGTGAGCCTCATGTGGGATAAACACTGAGAGAGAAATGTATATGGCTAGCTTAAGAAAAATGTAGAGGAACTGCTCCCTCCTGTCCTATGGACGCAGGAGGGATGTATGCCATGAAGGTTTGTAATTTAGACAGGAGTTTAGCTCTAGCCTCATTTTTTGTCTCCTGCTTGCAGTTAGGCCCAGCCCGGGACCCCAGCAAGCTTCCTCTTGCTAGGGTCTCTGGCCCTGCTGAAAGCTCTTCTCCCTTTTAGCTCTGGAGTCCAATAGGGGCTAACCTGGTGCCTATCTTCACCTGTGGGGCCTGTCTTGATAGCCTGGTGGGTCTGGAACCAAGTGTATGTCCAGAATTGGTAGCCACCACTGCTGCTGACACTGCCTCTGTGTAATTGTCTACAGGCCAGAGTACTGAGGTGCTTCAGGGTTCACAAAGCTGGAAATGGTGTCACCCTGTTGTCTTTCATTGCCCATGCCATGACAATGACCCAGCAGCAAAGGTGAGTACCCTCTCTCCTTTCACTCCTCTTCTTCCCTAGTTCTACTCTTTCCTGTTCCCCATTTCCCTTCTTACCTCCTCCTGTAACTAGGAGTCCCCCCATGTTTCCATATGCCGGGACCCTCAAAACCTTCACCTGCCCCTGTTGGTGACCCTTCACTGAGTTAAAATAAAAGCACATGGCTTATGGACTTCCTTCAATAAAAGCTTTTATTAGGTCATTTTGCTTTTGAGTGAAACTCTGAAAATATTATAGTTCAGTTCATTAGTAAGGTGACAGGTATGGATGTTGACAGAAGGTCAATTGCCATTTCATTTATATGCTGGTGATTTAGAATAAATGATCAAAAGAAGCTTTCTGATTATATGGGCATCCTATAAGTGAAAAATACTTTCCATCGTGCTGCTTTCATTTTTTTCATTCTCTCGCCTTTCACAAGTGATTCATTTGCAATGGGAATGTACAAAGTACCTGAGAGAGTTGTCCTGCATTGACAGAATGATGAAGTAGATGACCTCATAAATCTTTTCTCTTTCCAATTTCTGTGACTTTTAGGAGACGCATCTTTTGACAGAAACTAATGGGAGTGAGAAAAGGATATGGAATTATACGAATTAAAATTTCCAGATGCCCGGAGGATCATAGTATCCAAACACCCCTGTTCATTACAATATGGCATCAGTTCATCCTTTTTTTCCTGGTGCTACCTAGCAGTAGATCTGTTTTACCCTTAGAAATCTGAGCTGGTTTTGGACAATGCTTACCTACCCTAACCTTAACTGTTGAGTAGCTGGCAATGAGGCTGGGGCATGTGTAGCTGATTATATGTAATGTTTGTAGTAATCAAACTGCATATGTAGAGGATAAATACCGGAAGGAAGAGGAGGATGAGGTGGAGCAGTAAAGGGCAGAAACGCAGTAATAAATGGAGCACAGACAGGATGATGGGATCAGAAGCAATGTGACCCAGTGGATTGAGCAAAGACCTGGAAATCAGAAGAACCTGAATTCTAATTCCGGCTCTGCCACTTGTCTGATGTGTGATCTTGGACAAGTTACTTCACTTCTCTGTGCCTCAGTTAACTCATCTGTAAAATGGGGATTAAGACTGTGAGCCCCATGTGGGACAGTGACTGTGTCCAACCTGATTAACCTGTATCTAGCCCAGTGTTTAATACAGTGCCTGGCACAGAGTGAGAGCTTAATACCATAAAAGAAAGAAGTGGAAATTCAGAAGAATTTTGATGATAGAGAGAGCCTGCCAGATGAGAAAGAGGAGGGAGATCCAGGCAAGGGGAAAGATACAGGCAACAAGTCAGGGGAGGGAGTGACAAAAACAAGGCCCAGTGAATAGGTTGGCTTGAGGGGAATGAAGTGTGCAAACTAGAAATAGAGGGAGAAAAGCAATAATAATAAGTGGCTGGGGGGAGGGGCGAGATGCTTGGATGTCTTATAGCAGAGGCTCTGGAATTTCTGTTTGTTGAGGAGGGGCAGGAGTAATCATTATATTTTAGCAGAGTGGGGAGTTTCTTGCAGAATTATGTTTCAGAAATAAGATTTCATCATTATGGTGAAAACAGACTGGAGATGGAAGACACTGGAAACAGGGAGATCAGAGAGGAGGCTGATGGAGTAGACAAGCCCCCACTAAGTGCAACGAATGTCCTAAGCACTTGGTGAAGTGTAACAGAAAGAATAGATATCGACCCTGTGCACCAGGAGCTTAGAGTCTAACAGAGAATACAGACATTAAAAATACATGTCAATGGACTAATAATTGGAATGAATAATTAAACATACAATTAAATTTACACAACTCTATTGTATTGTATTCTCTCAAGCATTTAAGTTGTTTTGCACACAGTGAGCACTCAACAAATAAGCATAAATTCAAAAGCGTTTGAGATAGTTGGTGGTCTCATATGACTTGTTTGGAGAATGTACCAGGAGAACACCATGCCCTAGTGGCAAGAGAACGGGCTTGGGAGCCAGACGACGTGGGTTCTAATCTCACCTCCATCACTTGTCTGCTATGCGACCTTGGGCAAGTCACTACTTCTCTGATTCAGTTACCTCATCTGTAAAATGGGGATTAAGATTGTGAGTCCCATGTGGGACAGAGACTGTGACTTACTACCCCAGCATTTAACAGTGCTTGTGCATATTAAGTATTTAACAAATATTATAATTATTAATTACTATTATTAGGGGAAGGCTTGTCTCCCATTCACCCTCCCTTTTACTTTGCTGTTGCACTTGGGTCTGTACCCCTTAATCGCTTGATATTCATCCCGCCCCACTGCATTTAAATAAATCTCCCAAAACTCCACCATCTCCCCAACATAAATGTATTTGAATGCCTTTCTCTCCCTCTAGACTGTGAGCTCCTCTTTGGCCAGAAATATGTCTGCCAACCCCACTGTATTGTTTTTTTTCTTCTGTTTTGATATTTGCTAAATGGCCACCAAGTACCAGACACTGTACTAAGAACTAGGGGTGGATACAAGCTAATCAGGTTGTACACAGTACCTGTTCCATATGAGACTCAAAGTCTTCATCCCCATTTTACAGAAAAGGTGACTGAGGCACAGAGAAGTTAAGTGACTTGCCCAAGTTCACACAGCAGACAAGAGGCAGAACCAGAATTAGAACTGGGGCCCATGCTCTATTAGCTTTTTCTCCCCCAAGCACTTAGTATAGTTCTAGGCACACAGTAAGCTCTCAATAAATACCACTGTTTGAATGATTGGATGGAGGAAGGGAATTGAGAGCAAGAGCTTTGTGCAGTTGCTGTTTACCCTCCCAAAATCCTAGTTATCCTGATTTATCTGGATTGGTTGGTTAAGTGGTTTCAGCATTTCCAGAATTTCACATTGCTATATTCTCTAATAGTCCTTGCATTGACAATGGCTTATAACAGATCCTCTTTAAGTGTAAACTCCTCAGGAGTGAAGTACTATCTTTTTCTTCCTCTGAAACTGTCCACCACACTCAGTACCCTATTTGCACCCTCTGGGTGAAAAATAGACTCCATTATGAACAACTCCACATATTTGGTTTCAGTGATATCTTCAAGATGTTCAATATCTGGTTGACACCGATATGTATCATTGACATACTATCAGGGTGGGCAATGTGGTAAGATTTTGTAACTGGACACATATGTGCTGCTATGTATATGCATGTAAAATGCACAGAATGATAAGCAAACATTCAATATTATCCACATGTGAGCAGGAAAACTGTTACAGCAAGCAAAGCTATTTTTCTAAGGGGAATCATGTGCTGCAAATTATCTGTAGCAATAACTTTATTTTGTTACCATCACTCTGAACTGTTTCAGCTTACACTGATTTTTATTCTTGTATCATTTGCCAAAAACTGTCTGGGAGCCTTTTGACCATTTATATTTCAATCTTCAGAATGGACATGCCAGCTTAGGTCGTGAGGCTGAAATTCATAAACAGTCTTTTTAGTGCTTGAACTCAAAAGAGAAAAACCAGTCATCTGTAGATGATCTGTGTTGCAGAAAAATGTAATTTTTCCTTCTGACAACGTGTTTATGGTTGTTAACTTGTCTTGATTGCCAAAAGAAATTTGTTTTTTGGGGCAGACTTCCCTGGCTTAAAATGACAGGTACTTTCTCCCCCCACACTCTTAACTAATTCAGAAACTGAGTTGACTCTTTCTTAGGTTAAAAATAATAATTTCCTGAAAAATTAAAAGCCTGGCACAATGCTAAACTAAAAGTCCATTTATCTTGTCTACTTTTATAAAACTGTTTCTGTTTCTGGCTAAATTCCCAATTTAGGTAATAAAGTCTCCAAGGACATTTGGCATCTGAGATTCTTTGTTCCTTCACCCTGAAAATGTTCCTGAACTTCCTCACACGTGATTAAAATTGCCCACAGTTGGTTTTCATAACTTTAAGTTATTACTACCAAGAAGAAAAGAGCAAGGTAAAAAAAAAGTGCTTTATATATATGATCTCATAAAGCCTATTACTATGAAGAATTTATCTTCAGGACTTTGAGGCCTAAAACCTCAGTTGCCAAAAATGGTAACTTCATGGCTGGGCTGTGAAATCAGGCAAAATTAAATCTGTTGTATGAACATTATTTTTTAATGGTATTTGTTAAGCACTTACTATGTGCCAAGCAATGTACTAAGCTCTGAGATAGATATATGATAATTACGTTGGAAACAGTCCATGTCCCAGATATGGCTCAGTCTTAATCCCCATTTAACAGATGAGGTTACTGAGCCACAGAGAAATTAAGTGTCTTGCCCAAGGTCTAACAGCAGGCAAATGCAGAGCCAGAATTAGAACCCAAGTCCATCTGACACCCAGGTCTTTTCTCTATCCACTAAAACATGCTGCTTCTCTAATTCAGAAAGCTGATGGAATAAGATTTCTACAGAGAGCAGAATGGCTGATTCACTCTCCTCCAACCATCCACAGCTTGTTAGCATACCTAATTATCCCAGTGTAAACCCAACTAATCCTTTCACTTGCCTGCAGGAAATTGTGATTGCCCTTGTTTATTTCTGGCCCTTAATATTCGGTAATTTTCCTCCTCTTCCCTCTCCTCATCACAGTCATCAGTGGCTCACCCAATTCTAAACAGTATTTCAGGTCTTCCAATCTAGGACTTGATTAGTGTTTCCTGTTGATGTGAAGTTTGACATTCAACCAGGAAAATTGGAAGTGTTGACTCACTTATGGCTCCAAGCAGTAATAACAAAATTATTACACCAGCCCTGCTCATCTTTCATGGTTTTATAAAGAAATGGGTGATCAGTTCTGTGCTTGAAACCTTTTTTTTTTTTCTTTTTTAACTGAGTGCTCTGACAGATGTGATTTCTGGACAGCTCTACAAGATTTTATGTGATGTTTCCTTTTCCGATTTACCACAACTCCATGAAAAAGGCCCAGATAGTTTTCGCCTACAATCGGATATGTTAATATAAAGCCACTTTGTCAGCCACTACAATCGGTTCATTTTACCTCAATTATTCAATCAATGGACTGTGTATATACTCCTCATGAACTGAAATGTCATTTTATCTGGGCATTCCTTACATTGTGGCTATCTATACCGAATTCCAGTGTGCTTACAGAATTTCATTTTTCACTTTATTACATTTTGAATAATGAAAGATTTTTCTTTATTATGCTATGCCATATTAAGGGAGTCTGAAAGTCTTCTGATGCATGACCAAAGGTCCAGGTCTATCTGTTTAATTTTTCTTATTCATGGCATGCATGGTTTATTTCAAACAGTGTATGTATTTCACTCTAATTCTACTTTGTCTGTCAGGATAACTATAATAATAATTGCAGTATTTGTTAGGTGCTTGCTATGTGTGAAGCGCTGTTCTATGCTCAGGGGTAGATACAGGATAATCAGGTTGGACACTGACCCTGTCCCATATAGGGCTCCCAGTCTCAATCCCCAATTTTCAAATGCGGTAATTTGACCACAGAGAAGTGAAGTGACTTGTCCAAGATCAGACAGCAGATAAGTGGCAGACCCGGGCTTAGATCCCACTTCCTTTGACTCCCAGGCCCATTCTCTTATTGTGTCAGCCTTCTCTCTGACCTCCTTTCCTCCTGTCTCTCCCCACTCCAGTCTATTCTTCATTCCGCTGCCCGGATCATCTTCCTGCAGAAATGCTCTGGGCATGTCATTCCCCTCCTTAAAATCCTCTAGTGGTTGCCTATCAACCTCCGCAGGAAACAAAAACTTCTCACTTTAGGCTACAAGGCTCTTCATCCCCTTGCCCCCTCCTACCTCTCCTCCCTTCTCTCTTTCTACTGCCCACCCCGCACGCTCCGCTCCTCTGCCGCTCACCTCCTCACCGTTCCCCATTCACGCCTATCCCGCCGTCGACCCCTGGCCCACTTCCTCCCGCTGACCTGGAATGCCCTCCCTCCTCACCCCCGCCAAACTCTCTTCCCCTCTTCAAAGCCCTACTGAGAGCTCCCCTCCTCCAAGAGGCCTTCCCAGACTGAACTTCCCCTTTTCCCCCTGCTCCCTTTGCTCCCTCTCTGCTACCCTCTGCCCTCTGCTCCCTCCCCCTTCCCCTCTTCACCTCCCATCAGCTAAGCCCCCTTTCCCTCTGTTCTCTCCCTTCCCCTCCCCTCAGCACTGTGCTCATTTGTATATATTTTTATTACCCTATTTATATGTTAATGAGGTGTACATCCCTTTGATTCTATTTATCGTGATTATGTTGTCTTGTTTTGGCACGTCAGACTCCCCTGATTAGACTGTGAGCCCATCATTGGGCAGGGATTGTCTCTATCTGTTGCCAAATTGTATATTCCAAGTGCTTAATACAGTGCTCTGCACATAGTAAGCGCTCAATAAATACTATTGAATGAATGAATGAATGAACTAGACCATGCTGCCTGAGAATGCTGACAACACATCACATAATCTCTGATGTGTGGTCGTTTAGCCATAGGACTTTGCAAAAAAAAAATGCATAAAATGAAAACACCTTTTGTAAAAAATACAGAAAAAAGGAATTGAAGGCCCATGGGGCTAAAAGTAGGAAATATAGGCTTCATTATTGGTCAACACTTTAAAATGCCACAGCATGATATAGAATAACAGAGAACTTGTGAAAACCAATCAGTAACTGTGGTCTAGTAGACAGCTATGTCAAAATTCCAAAACTAGTACAGAAATAGGCAGTTTTCCATTCTTTAGAGCCAGGGACAAGGTCAAAGATAATGAATGGATTTGAACAATGAACATCCTTCTAGACCTTCAAGAAGCCCTAAGTTTATTAGGGCTCACTCTGAAGGATGGAAGCTTCCACCTCTGAAACTCTTTTCAACCACTTAGATAACACCAAGTAAAAATAACGACTGTGGTATTTAAGCACTCACTATGTGCCTGGTTACGGGGATAGAGTGTATGCTTATCGGACACAGTCCTTGTCCTACATGGGGTTTGCAGACTAAGTAGGAGGAAGAACAGGTATTAAATCCCCATATTTCAGATGAGCAAACTGAGTTACAGAGAAGTTGAAAGATTCGCCCAAGGTCACACAATAATAATAATAATAATGGTATTTGTTAAGCGCTTACTATGTGCCAACCACTGTTCTAAGCGCCGGGGTAGATACAAGGTAATTAGTTTGTCTCACATGGGACTCACAGTCTTAATTCCCATTTTACATATGAGGTAACTGAGCCACAGAGAAGTTAAGTGACTTGCCCAAAGTCACGCAGCTGACAAGTAGCGGAGCTGGGATTAGAACCCATGACCTCTGACTCCCTGATCCATAACCTTCTTGACTAGGCCATGGTATCCCTCTCAGGAATTCTATTCCTATTGACAATAAAAATATACTCATCTTTTACTCAATATTATTACAGATTGTGATTTCTAATGAAGATGATATTTTTTGTCCCAAGAACTTGTATTTCATATCTATACAGGGTTGATTTCAAAGAAGGTGTTGCTTGTTCATAGCCAAGTTTATTTTGTCCTCATTTTGTGGAATCTAAATGGTACATTTAGAAAAATTGATTTGTTACTCTTTTGCAGTTCTTACCTCTAGAACTGCAGATACTGTGCAGTTCTTTTTCTGCAGTTATTTGCACTTTTTCCCTCTAGAGGAACATGATCCACACAAAGTAAGTGCTCCCTTGACTCTGCTCTCTCATTCACCCCACACATCCTATCCATCACCAAAACCTGCCGATCTCACCTTCACAACATTGCCAAGACCTGCCCTTCCCTCTCCATCCAAACTGCTACCTTGCTGGTAGAAGCTCTCATAATATCCCGACTGGATTACTGCATCAGCCTCCTCTCTGATCTCCCATCCTTTGGTCTCTCCCCGCTTCAGTCTATACTTCACTTAACTGGCCAGATTATCTTTCTACAGAAAGAATCTGGGTATGTCACTCCCCTCCTCAAAAGCCTCCAGTGGTTGCCTATCAACCTTCCCATGAAGCAAAAACTCCTCACTCTTGGCTTCAAAGCTCTCCATCATTTGCCCCCCTCCTACCTCACCTCCCTTCTCTCCTTCTACAGCCCACCCTGCTCAATCCACTCCTCTGCCACTAACCTTCTCACGGTCCCTCGATCTCGCTTGTCCCACCATCGACCCCTGGCTCATATCCTACCACTGACCTGGAATGTCCTCCCTCTTCACATCTGCCAAACGCTCTTCCCCTCTTCAAAGCCCTATTGAGAGCTTACCTCTTCCAGGAGGCCTTCCTAGACTGAGCCCTCCCTGTCCCTCTGCCCCTCCTCCCCTCCCCACTGCCCCTACTCCCTCCCTCTGCTCTTACCCCTTCCCCTCCCGACAGCACTTGTATATATTTGGATATATTATTTATTACTCTATTTTATTAATGATGTGTATCTATCTATGATTCTGTTTATCTATTTTGATGATATTGATGTCTGACTACTTGTTTTGTTTTGTTGTCTCTGCCCTCCTTTTAGACCATGAGCCCATTGCCGGGCAGGGATTGTCTCTATCTGTTCCCGAATTATACATTCCAAGGGCTTAGTACAGTGATCTGCACATAGTAAGTGCTCAATAAATATGATTGAATGAATGAATGAATTGATTAATTGATTTTAAAGTCAAGACTTGTGCTCTTGTGAAACCTAACATTAAGGGATATTTGTGGTGTTCTGGTCGACGGTTCTGATCTGATTCCATGTACAATTTCTCCTGTGAAGAGGCACACTAAGCCAGAAGTATAAATCATATTGTTGGAAAGAATGTTCTCTAATTTCCTAATCCCATTCTAGCGAAATCCACACTGAAAACAAGTGTTCTGGCCAAGCAGAGTGTTCAAGTCTCTTTAAAGCTTGAAGGAAGTAATGTGAAGTATCTTCCAAGGGAACTTATTTCAAAAGCCTTTCATGAAACTTGTTTTACTTTCATTCAAAGACATTTGTTCTTCTAACATTTCCTTTTACCTCAAATGAAGTAACTTTCTATTATGAAGATGAAGCATCTGCCAATGGGGAATTTTCATCTATTTCCATTTTATGCTGATTAGGGTGACAATGTTCAAATTCTATCCTGGTAAATTTTGGAGTAGCTATTTTCCAGCCAAACGAAGAGCAGCAGAAATCTCATTTACATGCCTGCCCATTCAGCTGAAGATGTCTATCCTTTGGGTACTGCAAGGACATCCCTGTAAATTATAAAGGGAATCTACGCAAATGAAAAGCCAATCTCATCATGGAGTTAGACTTTATTGCTTCCATTCTTCTTTCAGCAATGAATCAATGGTACTTCTTGAGCAGTTACTGTATGCAAAGCCCTGTACTAAATCCCAGGAGGAGAACAATAGTATAAGTAGACACAGCCATTTTAGAATTGAGTAGGGGAAAACAGGCATTGATATAAATTATGAGTAAGGGAGATTACTAAGTGTAAAGGCAAGTCTTTAAGTGCAGTGAGGATTGTGGAGGTGGTGACTGCCTAAATGCTTTGGGGTGCAGATTCAAGGGTATAAGTGACAAAGTAAGGAGGGAAAACAGGGAGGGGAGTGATTAGTCGGGGAAGCCTCCCTGGCAGAGACATGATTTTAGCCGGGCTTTGAAGATGGGGAGAGTGTGGGGCTGTTGAATGTGATGAAGACAGTTCCAGGTAGGAGAGGACAGGGGTTGACAGTGAGAAAAGTGAGACCGATACATAGTGAGTACGTTAATTTTAGTGGAGCAAACTGTGCAGGCTGGATTGTGGGGGGAGAGGATTGAAAAAGGAGGCACAGCTGATTGAGTGCCTTAAAGTCAATGAGTGGGAGTTTCGGCTTGACATGGAAATTGCTGGGCCACCAAAAGATTTCAAACAAAATATACTTCTGCTTTCTAAAATTATATTTCTTTTTCAGAATGATCATCTGAAATATTCCAGTGAATGGACTAGAATAAATAAAAGAGTAGGCACAGTATGATTTACATACCTGATATTTATTCCTAATTTTAGAGTCCAAGGAAGAAGATAAATGAGCCATTTTGGGTGAAAAAATTAATACCCCAAAATTCTGACCACCTCATGTAACGTGGTACCTCTGGTCACCTAATCCTTTTTCCATTCATTCAATGATAGTTTGGCTTTTGTAAAAGGGAGGGGTAAAAAGCACATAGTAGGTAAATGGCAGGTCATCAGAAGAACAGAGTATTGGAAGCAAGTCCATTGGTTTAATTTAGATTAAAAAAAAAGAGAAACTAGTTACCCATAGGTCAAGAAGTTTTCTGTCCCTTTAGCTTCTACCCAATAATATGTTTTTTTCCTTTGGTGGTTTGTGTTATAATATTCATTCATTCATTTGTATTTATTGAGCATTTACTGTGTGCAAAGCACTGTACTAAGTAAGCACTTGGAATGTACAATTCGTCAACAGATAGAGACAATCCCTGCCCAGCAATGGGCACACAGTCTTAAAGGGGAACAACAATATGGCATATGAATAAGGAAATGGTACCTTAGTGGCAAAGTAGTACTGAATTTGTAAGGCAACTCTTCCTTTTCATTATTTTTGATACTCCACACATGCATCTGGTCTGCTGGTTTCAGGAATGCACCACTGTGCAAAAAAAGTCAGTATGGGAGGATCGACAGCCGAGCTCTTTGCTTGTAGTACATATCATTTCCCGATCCATTACGCTTTCTTGGATTCCTATAAATAATTGAGCGCATTTTACAGAAACCACTCTTGTCAACTAGTGTGTATGCAAATTGCTTGTCTGTATGATTCTATATGTCTGTGAGAGGTCTGCTAAGATAAAAGCATAAGTTGGCCTGCTCTAAGATCCCAGTCTCAACTGCCTCAACCTGTAAATGTGTTCAACAGCCATAAATTAAAGAGTTTTAAGGGGTTTATACAGATGTTAATAAATTTCATTTACAAACCAGCTTTTTTAAAATTATAAAATCTGGGTACTAGCCTTCACATCATACACCTGTTCTCATTATAATAAACATTTACATTTGCTTGATAAAAACATTCCTTAGTGATAGAATAATTAAATATCATGTTTCATTCATTCCATTTTGATCATTTAGTATTCCCATTTGGCAATAAAAGCACAGTGCTATAAATGACACAGATATGACTGTGGTGAGATTACATTCCACTCTGAAAAATAAGTGATTTTGCAAATATGCTTTATAGAATGTTCATAAATATGAAATCCTATAATTCATAAAAAGCTAAAAAGACTGCACACATAAAATATATTAACTTGAGCCTTGCTTATTATGTATATTCATCATACCATTATATAAATTTGTTTGCATATATAGACTGGTTTCAGCATTAGTAAAATACTAATTTTTACCCATCTAAGTATATTTTTCAATATATTCCAAATAAAATGTCAGGGAGTCTAGATTGTAATTCCTTTTTTGCCAAATACACTGCATAACATGTGAGCACAAGATCACTTTTTGTGGCTAAGTCTTACGTGATTGAGTGTGTACGCGTTGTTTGGGATGGGACAAAACCTATAAATTGTACTGATTAAATGATCCTAGAGAAGTAAATTGAAATAGTTTTATGAATAATTCAGAGAAAAAGATAATTTTCAACTGAACTAGATAAATGAAGTGGGAATTTTTTTAGCATGACAGATAATTGCCTCAGTTTTCTACCTCACTTTGGGATAGGGACCCCGTCTCAGGAAGATTGGAACGAAGACTAGACCAAAAGTAATTGAGTTCCTACCTAAGTGGTCATTTGGGTTTAAATATCAATGAAATTGATATATTTTTAATAATAATAATGTTATTTGTTAAGCGCTTACTATGTGCAGAGCACTGTTCTAAGCGCTGGGGTAGACACAGGGGAATATTTCTTGTGTGGTCTATCCACATAGTCGATATACACTGCTGACTACCATATACAACAGTTTACTCTCCACTGTTTTTTTCCTGCATTGTCTTCAAATATGCTCATGTATCCTCCATCTTAAAAAACCCTCCCTTGACCCCACAACTCCCTCTAGCTATCGCCTTCCTACCATTTCTCTCTAAACTCCTTGAGCAAGTTTTCTACATCTGCTGCCTCAACTTGCTCTCCTCCAATTCTTTCCTTGAGTGTCTCCAATCTGGCTTCTATCCACTCAAGTCCTCTGAAACTGTCCTCTCAGAAATTACAGACCATCTCCTCCTTGACAAATCCACTCAGCCTCTGTTTTGTCTTATGCCATCGAGTCATTTCGAACCCATAGCAACACCATGGACACATCTCTCCCAGAACGCTCCGCTCTCTACCTACAATCATTCTGGTAGTGTATCTATAGAGTTTTCCCCATAAAAGTACAGAAGAGGTTTACCATTGCTGTCTTCTGCACAGTAAACTCAAGTCTCCACCCTCGACACTCTCCCCTGCTGCTGCTGCTGCCCGACTTGGGTGAGGTTTGACTTGTAGCAGATTGCCTTCTACTTGCTAGCCACTGCCCAATCTAGGAATGGAATGGGTAGGCCTCTGCTTGACTCTCCCTGCTGTAACTGAGACTGGTAGAGTACTGGAAACTCTCCAGGTGCAACCCTGAGAGGGGACACAGCCTCTACTCCATCCTAATCCTTCTCAATCTCACAGCTGCCTTTGAAACTGTAGATCATCCACTTCTCCTGGAAACATCATCCAACCTCAGAGTCACCGATACCTATTCTCTCTGCTTCTCTTCCTATCTAGTCTCTCATTCTCAGTATCTCTCACAGGGGCCTCCTCCCCCTGACTGTGGGAGCCCTCAAGGCTCTGTGCTGGGTTCCCTTCTATTCTCCATTTACACCCATTCCCCTGGAGAACTCATTTGTCAACTACCAACTCTACACAGATGATTTCCAAATGTACAACTGCAGCCATGATCTTTCTCCTCCTCTGCAGTCTCACATTTCCTCCTGCCTTCAAGACATCTTACTTGGATGTCCTGCCAACACCACAAACTTAACATGTCCAAAACAGAACCCACTCCCAAACCCTGTCTTCCCATCACTGTAGACAACACCATCTGCCCTCTCTCACAACTCCATTACCTTGCTTTGTCCTCTACTCTTCTCTTTAATTCAGCCCAGATCAGCGCTTAGAACAGTGCTTGGCATATAGTAAGTGCTTAACAAATATCATCATTATATTCAATATGTCACCAATTCCTGTCAGTTCAACCTTCACAACATCGTTATATCCACCCTTTCTTCTCTACCCAAACTACTACATGAATCCAAGCAATTATGCTATCCCATCTTGATAACTGCATCAGCCTCCTTACTGGCCTCCCTACCTCCTATCTTGCCCCGCTTCAATCCATACTTCACTCTGCTGCCAGGATCATTTTGCAACAAAACTATTTAGTTCGTGTTTCCCCAGAACCTCTGGCAGTGGCCTATCCACCTCCACATCAAACAGAAACTCCTTGCCATTGGCTTTAAAGCACTCAGTCACCTTGCCCCGTCTGATTTTTTTTTTTTTTTTACTACAACCCACATACTTCTCTCCTCATTTCAACCTACTCACTGTACCCCAGTCTTGTCTATCTCACCACCATCACACCACATCTGGCCTCTGGCCGGGAACTCCCTCAGCCTTTGTATTTGACAGATGATCACTCCCCCCACCTTCAAAGCCTTATTCAAAGCGCATCTCCTCCAAGAGACCTTCTCTGACTGAGCCCTCATTTTCTCTTCTTCCACTCCTTCTGTATCGCCCTTGCACTTGTATTTATACCTTTTATTCACCCCTCCCTGAGCTCCACAGCAGTTATGTACATATCCATAATTCATTTCTTTATATTAATGCCTGTCTCCCCCTCTAGACTGTAAGTTTCTTGTGGGCGGGGAACAGATCTACCAACTCTCATATTGTACCCTTCCAAGCACTTACCGCAGTGTTCCGTACACAATAAGTGCTTGATAAGTGCTTAATAAGTGCTTGGGAAGCAGCGTGGCTCAGTGGAAAGAGCCTGGGCTTTGGAATCAAAGGTCATGAGTTCGACTCCCGGTTCTGCCACTTGTCAGCTGTGTGACTGTGGGCAAGTCACTTCACTGTGCCTCAGTTATCTCATCTGTAAAATGGGGATTAACTGTGAGCCTCACGTGGGACAACCTGATTACCCTGTATCTACCCCAGCGCTTAGAACAGTGCTCTGCACATAGTAAGCGCTTAACAAATACCAACATTATTATTATTATTATAAATATGAACAATCGATTGAAATAGAATATTTGTATAATAATCCAAATTCCATTCTTGAATATGCAAGGTTAAAATTTGTCTTCATTAAATGCATGCAATTAGATGGCCCACAGACTATGAATCATAGACTAAATTAAACTAATTACCAAAGATTGGGTTCTATTCTCCCACTTGAATTTGTCATGCAACAAAACTGTATCACATAGCTATTACATCAACTCTAGGTAAACCTTACTGAATGACAGAACGGCCCCATTAAAAAGCTCAATTTTAGACACAGTGACCAAGGTTACCATCTACCAAATAACTTATCAAAGTTGTGCAGTGTAGATGAAAACAATTGGGAGTAAGGCACCACCGGTCCTACTTCCCTAAGAATAGTGATATCTGCACTTCTCCTGATTGACAAGAGCATTTCAGATATTCTTGCCCCACAGCCAAAATGGGTCCAGACGGCCCCAGTAGCAAGGCCAGCAGAAATGAATCCCCTAGCCTTCCCTCTAAAATGGTCAGTGGAACACTTTAAAAGATCACCTTCAGTACTTGTAGTGGGAGACCTCAGGAATCTGAGGGGAGGGTTGCAGCCTGTAGTGGCAAACAGCAGCGCCAGGAGAAAATGAGAGAAGAGAGTTTGCAAAGCTGCCTCTTCTACGGCCCTTTCTTGCCTCCGTTCTCTCAGCTGCCATGACAACTTCCATAGCGTGTTCCCTAAGGATTTCAAAAATTACAGAAGCCATGTACAAGGCTGTCAGGAAGCATCAGAAACCTCCAAGGAACAGCTTGCAGCAGCTGAATGGTAGCAGCTGCAGCAACTTGTAGAAGGCTGAGACTTCTTTCTTACTTTGTATCCTGCTGGAATGATTGGTCGTGCCAAGCAGGAGAGCATCATGCTGAGCGCTTCTGAGTTGTTGGGGGGGGGGTATATGAGTGGGAGTGCTTTGGGAAAAATATGTGCGCATCTGAGCCATTTGGAGTACAGGAACGTTGGCCTCTCTGGTCCTTTCCTTTCCACTCCCTTTCTCTCCTCCAAGAGGCCTTCCCTGATTAAGCCTTCTTCTCCCACTCTCTTCTCACCCTGCCTTGCTCCCTTTATTTATCTCTTTCCCAGCACCACAGCACTTATGTACATATCTGTCATTTATTTATATTAATGTCTGTCTCCCCCTCTAGACTGTAAACTTATTGTGGGTCGGGAAAGTGTCTATTGTTAGATCGTATTCATGTATTCAATTGCATTTATTGAGTGCTTACTGTGTGCAGAGCACTGTACTAAGTGTTTGGGAAAGTACAATATGACAATAAACAGTGACATTCCCTGCCCACAGTGAGCTCCCAAGCACTAAGTACAGTGCTTACTGTAGATAGTAAGTGCTCAATAAATACGAATGGCTGACTGCTTGACTCTCTCCTTGTTGAGGTGTTAGTGTGACATCCATTTCTGGGTAGCAGGAGAAAATGAGAGACTGTAGAAGAAGTGAAAGGTCAGGGCAGATTGGGGCATCGGATGGTTGAAACTGTGAGAGCAGATGTGCTCCCCAGGGAAGTGAGAGAATAGGAGGTCTGGGAAGGGAGTCTTTTTATCTCTGCCCCTCTGGAGACCAATATTAGGCCTGCCACCTGAAAGATGAGCAGCAGCCACTACCCTCCCACCGTCCCAACTATGTTTGTTCAGGTCGTGGCACAGAATACAAGGTCCACTTGCAGAAAAAAAAAAATCAATTCATTCATCCATCCATTCAGTCATTTACTGAGCGCTTACTGTGTACAGAGGACTGTACTAAGTGCTTTGGGAGAGTATAGTACAACAATAAACAGACATACTTCCCCCATCGCCATCACCCTGCAGTCATCAGATCTAGCAATTCTTTCATTCCCCTGGGGACCACCTCTGCTCTCACACTTTCAACAGTCTGAGCCCCCCAGTCTACCTCTCCTACTCTGACCTTTCACTTTTTCTACAATCTCTCATCTCCTCCTGCTTCCCAAACATCCTTACTTGGATGCTGCGCCAACATCTCAAATTTAACAATACAGAACATCTCATCTTCCCACCCAAACTCTGCCGTCCCCACAACGTTTTGATCACGTTAGGCAATGGCACCATCCTCCATGCCCCACAAGCCTGTAACCTTGGCATTATCCTCAACTCATCTCTCTGATTCAACCTACATACTGAGTCAGCCATCAAATCCTGTTGGCTCTACCTTCACATCATCTCTAGATTTCACCCCTTCTCCTCCATCCAAACTGCTACTGTGTTTGTCCATGCATGTCACATTCCTCCTCGATTACTGCATCAGGCTCCTCAGTGACCTCCTTGCTTCCAGCCTCAACCTCATCTATACCTCTTCCCAGTGTCATATCTAACATGTCCAAAATTGAACTCATCTTCCCTTTCAAATCCTCTCCTTTACCTAACTTTCCCATCAGTATTCCCATCCTCCCAGCTGCCAAGCCTGCAACCTTGGCATTACACTTGACTCCTCTCTTTCCACTACCTTCTCCTTCCTGTCCTATCCCATCTTGATTCCAGAGCTTAGAAGAGTGCTCGGCATATAATAAGTGCTTAACAAATACCAACATTATCATTATCATTACTGCATTAGCCTCCTTGCTGAATACCCTGCCTCCTTTCTCTTCCCAGTCCAGTCCATATGTGACTCTGCTTTCTGAACCTTTTTTTTTTTTCCAAGTTCTGTCCATGTATTCCCTTCCAAGAGTTGCATATTTTCCCCATTCCAGTTTCCCCATTCCACCAATTGCACATCCACCTCCACATCAAATTGAAACTCCTCACCATTGGCTGTAAAGCACTCAATCACCTTGCTCCCTCCTATCTTACCTATCTGATTTCCTACTACAACCCAGTACACCTACCTTGATCCTATAACAGCAACCTACTCACTGTATCTCGATCTTGTCTATCTCACTGCCGACCTCTCTCCCACATTCTATAGATCCCTCCTCCTTCATATCCAACAGACCACCACTCTCCTCACCTTCAAAGCCTTATTAAAGTCACGTCTCTTCTGAGAGGCCTTCCACAACTAAACCTAAATAAACTTAACAAATGGTATTTGTTAAGTGCTCAAAATAAACAGATTGGACCCAGTCCATGTCCCATGTACGGCTCATGGTATTAATCCCTATTTTACAGATGAGATAGCTTAGGCACAGAGAAATTAAATGACTTGCCCAAAGTCACACAGCAGAAAAGTGAAGGAGCTGAGATTAGAACCCAGGTCCTCTAATTCCCAGGCCCGTGCTCTTTTCACTTGTCCTTGCAGCTGCACTGGAATTTGTTCCTTTTATTCAACTCACCCTCAGCCCCCAGCTCGCAGTATATATCCCTACTTTATTTCTTTGTATTATTCATTCATTCAATCGTATTTATTGAGCTCTTACTGTGTGCTGAGTACTGTAATAAGCGCTTGGCAAGTACAATTCAGCAGCAGAGACAAACCCTGATCACAAAGGACTCACAGTCTAGAAGGGGGGAGACAGACATCAAAACAAGTAAACAGGCATCGGTAGCACCATTATAAACAGAATTATAGATATATACACATCATTAATAAAAATAAATAGAATTATAATTCTAAATATGTACATAAATGCACAAGTGCTGTTGGGAGAGGAGGGGAGGTAGAAAAGGGGAGCTTAGTCTGACTATTAATCTCTGACTCCTCATCTACACTGTAAATTCCTAATGGGTGGTGAATACCAATTCTGTTGCACTGTACTCTACCAAGTGCTTAATAAAGTGCCCTGCACACAGTAAGTGCTCAATTAATATGTCATAGTGCTTATTACTGCATCAGCCTCCTAGCAGACCTCTTTGACTCCAATCATGTTCCAGTAAATTCACAATAATTCTGCTGCCCAGATTGTTTTTCTAAAATATCATTTTGCATGTCTCCCCATTTCTCAGTAACTTTAAATGGTTGCTCATTTCTCTGTACCTCAATCAGAAACTCCTGATATTGGCTTTAAGGACTTGGAGCAAGTCACAACTTCTCTGTGCCTCAGTTACTGCTTCTGTAACGTGGCGATTAAGACTGTGATCCACAAGTGGGGCAACCTAGTTACCTTGTATCTATCCCAGCACTTAGAACAGTGCTTGGCACATAGTAAGTGCTTAACAAATACCATAATTGTTATTATTATTTAAGGCATTTAATTAACTTCTCTCTCCTCACTACTTATCCTCACTCCTCTCCCACTACACCCCAGCTTGCAGTCACCATGCCTTGTGACCTTTGGAAATTTGATATTTGCCTCACCCAACAACATTTACGGATATATGTTGACCGGTGGGATTTGGTGTTAGATGACCATGTTTACTAATTCTGTTGTACTGTTCCAAGTGCTCTGCACTGAGTACTCAGTAAATGCTATTGATCAATTGGTTGATTCTTGCTGGATATGGTTAGGAAACAGAGACAGCATGTCTTCTGGTTTTTTATAGCGTAGGTCAGGATGTGACTCTTGTGAGTGGTCAATTCTGAACAGCCCTATATGAATTGGGACTACTCCTTTAGCACAAAATTCAGCAACTCTCTTTCTATGCACTCTTGTCCTTGTCATCTTTATTGTTTTTATTGTTTTATTGACTCTTGTGAGTGGTCAATTCTGAACAGCCCTATATGAATTGGGACTACTCCTTTAGCCACAAAATTCAGCAACTCTCTTTCTATGCACTCTTGTCCTTGTCATCTTTATTGTTTTTCTCCTTTTGTTGCAAAGCAGCAATGCCTAGTGAAAAGAGCAAGGACCTAGGAGACAGAGGACCTGAGTTCTAATCCAGCCTCTGACACTTGTGTGCTGTGTGACCTTAAGCAAATCACTTCATTTTCTATAAAATGAGGATTAAGACTGAGCCCCACATGGATAATGGCATGTGTCCAAGCTAATTAGCTTGAATTTATTCCAGCCCTTCTCCCTGGCACATTGTAAGCTCTTAACAATTGCCATTTACTAGAGATATATTTATTTTAGAGTTGGTAGAGGCAATCCCAATCCCAAAGAAGCTCAGTTTCCTCATAGGTAAAATGTGGATCGAACACCTTTTCTGCCTCATATTTAGAGTGTGAACTCCCACAAAGGACAGGGACTATGGCCAACCAGAAGGATTTGCATCTCCTGAGCCCTTCGCATGATGCTTTTTCTTTTTTTTCTTTTAATTGGTATTTGTTAAGCCCTTACTATGTGCCAGACACTGTCCTAAGTGCTGGGATAGATACAAGCTAACCAGGTTGGACACAATCCGTATCCCACATGGGGTTCACAACCTTAATCCCCATTTTACATATGAGGTAACTGAGGCACAGGGAAGTGAAGTGACTTGCCCAAGGTTTCACAGCACACAAGTGGCAGAGCCAGAACTAGAATCCAGGTCCTTCTGACTCCCAAGCCCATGCTCTCTCCACTAGGCAACACTGCTTAACATGCTATTATTAGTAGTAATAATATTATCTCATCTATCTCTAGTTATCTACCACTAATCCCTTATTCTTGACTGTGATCCTCTTTGAGAGGTCAGTGACTGGGTCTGCTTCTCATCTGTGGGTTTTTTTTTTTTTCCCAGAGTTTAGTTCACTGCTTTGCATACAGAAGGCCTTTGATAGTATTAAAATGGATGGATGAGGCACCACTCCCCTGCCTCACTTTGAGCTCTGGGAAATACAGTTACTTAACATTCCAGTCATCTGTGGAAGATGAAGCCTATTTTGGAGGCCTCAAGGAAATTTTCAGAGTCTTGGAAAGATGGTGGTATTGTCCAGGTATGGACAAGATCTAAGATTCTGAGCATTAGCTCTCAATTTAGACAATTCGCAGGACAAGGAAGCTACACCAATGAGCTACTCTCTTACCTCCACAAATTCCAATTTGTGGTTTCCAGGCAAAATGCATCAAATGTTCAATCTTATTTCTCCAAATTGATATTAAATTTAGATAAGTACAGATATGAAGCAGAGGGCTTTTATATTTTTTTTTCAGTTAGGACCAATTAAGAATCAGTATTTCATTTTAAATATTACTGAAAATATTTCTTGAACGGATGGAAAATCTTTGTAAATTTTCCCATCTCTGTAATGTGGCACAGAGTGAATTATTTTCTAAAAATAAATCCATTTGTAGGATATACATTTTACTGAATTAAGTGGCTTATGGAAAAGTCACAAACCTATAATCTTTCTATGTTGGATGAACATACATTGACAGTTCAGTGGAAGTAGCTCCAAACTGTAACTAGCCCCCACCCATTTGCATCAGACTGCATGATTGATAAATGTTTCAAATGAATCAGATCACATCTGCAGGAACCAATAAGAGGACATGGCTCATCAATGGGCCTTCAATCACCCAAGCACACACATAATCTAACCAAATGCATTTTAGTGCTGGAGTAGACATAAGGAAGTCAGGTTAGATGTAATCCATACACCACATGGGGTTCACAGCCTTAATCCCATTTTGCATATGAGGTAACTGAGGCACAGGGAAGTGAAGTGATTTGCCCAAGGCCTCACAGTAGACAAGTGGCAGAGCCAGGATTAGAACCCAGGTTCTTCTGATTCCCCAGCCCATGCTCTATCCACTAGGCAATACTGCTTAACACACTATTATTAGTATTATTAGCAGTATCACGTGCAACCCTATCATGTGTCTATGGATGGTTGAATAAATATTCACATGACATATTCATGAATAATAATAACAATAATGGTACTTTTAAGCACTTAATATGTGCCAAGCACAGTTCTAAGCACTAGGGTAGATATGAGTTAATCAGATTGGACACAGTCCCTTTCCCACGTGGGGCTCCCAGTCTCAATCCCCATTTTACAGATGAGGTAACTGAGGCCCAGAGAAGTGAAGTGATTTGCCCAAAGTCACACTGCAGACATGAACAGGAGCCAGGATTAGTACCCAGGTACTTCTGACTCGAGTCCTAAGCTCTATCTACTAAGCTAAGAAGATGACCACATATATTTATGGATGTTAGTCTTGAAAGCACTTTTCTCTTTCCGCTTGACTGTATGATGGTAGCTAAGAAAAAAAAGATCTAGAAACTGAAAGAAAGTCAGCAGTGTTTATGACATGCATGAGAAATACTGTATGCAGTTTACATAATGCCTAGATGAGTTTTCCCATCAGAAGCTATCATTTATGTACCATAAGGTAGGTAATACACGTCACAACAGCAATTTCCCTTTCAAAAGTAGGACATATTATGGTAATCGCACCTTTTGGGATTTATTATGAGATCCAACCCTAAGGGAAAAAGCACTGTAAAACTTGTGAAAGAGTCTGTCAGCACAAATTAGAGTAATTGATATACTATGAGCATGGTGTGATGGTGTACAACACTGAAACCTCCCTCTTATTTGTCAAACATTCCCAAGAGGATTTTCTCTGTGACCCTGAATGGCACAAAGCACTCACACTCAGCTACCTATTGAAGAATTATTTTGCTAATGTGCATCCACAGATCCTGGCTCTACCTGAAAAGACTGACCAAGTAGTCAAAACTTTGCTCATCCAGCCCAAGGGGTTCATAAAAACGAATGGGTGTATGTTCAGGGTTGCTTATAAAGACACGAACGGACACTCTTAGTAGTCAAAAGTGATAACTTCCGAGATGTATTTTTTCCTTTTCATATAGTTTTTAAACTTGAATTTCAACCACTCTCCTAAATTCCATTCAGATCACCTTCCAGAGTGTAATCTCCTTGTGGGTAGGGAACATATCTACCAACTCTGTTATAGTCTATTCTCCCAAGTGCTTAGTACAGTGCTCTGCACATAGTAAATACTTAATAAATATTACTTTGGGCCAGCCACTGGGTCTTAATGATTATCCTTTTACATTTTTCCAGAATTAATTCAGTGCTTTACGGTGTTCTTAAACAAGATTACAAGTACTCACCACTTTATTTTTTTCTTTTCCATTTAATTCTCATAATCAGTTTGATCCTAAATCCTGCCAGTTCATCCTTCATAATAGCTCACAGATCCACCCCTTTCTCTCAACCCTTGTGGCAACCACCCTGGTTCAAGCCTTCATCGTCTCCCATCTGGATTAACAAACTTTTTATTAATCCTGCCTCAAGATGCTCGACTCTTCAGTCTGTCCCACACACAGGCACGAGTAATACCTCTTATAAAATGCCATTCAGGACCCCATTTTTGTCTCACTTTAAAATGTCCTTCAAGTGCCTCTTCCTGTAAATCCTGTTATCTATCCCCCTTCTCCCAAGCACTCCACACTTCATTCATTCTACAATAACCTTCTAGCTGTACCTCACTCACAGTACTGAGAAACCTGAACATGCTTGAAGAAAGAGGTGAAAGCCATCAGAAAATGAGCAGTTGAAACATGGCCTGGTAGAGAAGAAAGAAGCATAGACACGAGTGTGAGAGGGATGAGGTCAAAAGTACAGGGGAAAGGGGTCGACTTGGAAAGCAGGTGGGCAAGAAAGACTAGAGAGAGTGGTTGTGGTGTGGGAGATAGTTGGGTAGCAGAGGATGAGGTGTGGGGTGTTTGTGTCCCTATTGTCAATCATAGTTATTGAGCGCTTATTGTGCGCAAAGCATTCATTCAATAGTATTTCATTCATTCAATAGTATTTATTGAGCGCTTACTATGTGCAGAGCACTGTACTAAGCGCTTGGGATGAACAAGTCGGCAACAGATAGAGACAGTCCCTGCCATTTGATGGGCTTACAGTCTAATCGGGGGAGACGGACAGACAAGAACAATGGCACTAAACAGCGTCAAGGGGAAGAACATCTCGTAAAAACAATGGCAACTAAATAGAATCAAGGCGATGTACAATTCATTAACACTATACTATACTATACTATACTAAGTATAGTACTATACTATACTAAGTATAGTACTATACTATACTATACTAAGCACTATACTAAGCACTTGGGAGAGTAAAATACAACAACAAAAAGACACATTCTCTAAGTAGTCCCAAACGGGCTCGTTCAAATAACAAAGCCAAGGAATGCTCATTAGGGAACAGGCTGAAATTGGGCCAGGCTGAAAAGGGTTTTGCACTCATAAGAATCTTGTTTCTAGTGTGGCCTCAAAGTGGAGCCTCAACATGCAATTCAACTCATACTGTTTCAAAAAAAAAAAAAAACAAACTGGTTTCTTAGGCAGAGGTTGCAAGCACAGGACAGGGACATAACTATTCACAGTATGATTTTCAAATCTGTGATTCTGCTGGGGATGAAGATGACTGTTCTCTGAGAAATGGGATATTGTCAATGAAACAAACTGCCACTTTACTTTAAAAATAAAAAGGAAAAGCTTTAGCATTGTCTCATGAATCAGCACTGAAACTCACACCTGACACCACAAGAAACATGCATAATAATACACCAAAAAACCAGTCAACACACATCCTAAGGTGTAAATCTCCTAAACAAGCTTGCCCAAAGGCCAGTGTAGATGCAAGGAGAAAGGTAATTCAGTAGTCATGAACCTAACTGTGCTACCACACACAAGTAGTTAAATCTGTACAAAAATAGAATATCTGCTTTACAGCTTTGAGAATATGCAAGCTACAAGAGTTTATAACTAGCACAAGATAGTTTGCCTGACCACTGACAACATTGCCCAGTGGATAAAGCACCGTCCTGGGAGCCAAAAGGTCCCAAGTTCTAATCTTGGTTCCACCAGTTGTCTGCTGTGTGACCTGGGCTAGTCACTTCACTTCTCTGGGTCTCAGTTACCTCATCTGTAAAATGGGGTTTTAGACTGTGAGCCCCATGTGGGACAGACACTCTGTCCAACCCCATTTGTTTGTGTCTAACTCCAGTCTTAGTACAGTGCCTGATACATTGTAAGCACTTAACAAATACCCCAATTGTTACTTTTATGAAGATACTGTGTCTTATGTATCCCTGCAAATCAGTCAAAAGACGACAGTTAATTTAGCAGAGGAGAGACTAAAAGCAAACCCGAAAAAAAGAAACTGGCTACCCTATCCACTCTATTTTTTTTTTCCTGTGGTTTCAAACTCTCAGATGATCTTGATTCTTCCAGAAAAACCCACTGCAAAATCTCCTACTAGTTCTTCTCCCAAGAAGAGAAGACTTTGGGAAGGAGAGAATCTCTCTCCTGAGAGTACATTAGCCACCCAGAGCCAGTGGGGAAGCCACTTGTTTTGTCATATGCTGTCGAGTCTTTTCTGACCCATAGCGACGCCATGGATGCATCTCTCCCAGAACGCCCCACCATCATCTGCAATCGTTCTGATATTGTATCCATAGAGTTTTCTTGGTAAAAATACAGCAGAGGTTTATCATCTCCTTCCGCACAGTAAACTTGAGTCTGCGTCCTCAACTCTCTCCCCTGCTGCTGCTGCCCGAAAGACTCGCTGGGCAGTGCGTAAGCTAAGAATGGAATGGATAGGCCTCTTCTTGACTCTTCTTCCCATAGTTAAGACAGAGAGTACTGGAAACTCTCCAGGTGCAACCCTGAGAGGGGCCCAAGCCATTAGTTTTTTAATAACATAAACATTTCCAGCCTTGTTATGATGAAATTAATGCAGTATTTGCAAGGTTACTTTAAATCAAGTTTCTATTAATCCAGCTGATATCCATTTTGTTGTGGTCTTTCTCACAGAGCTTGTTTGTCCAGAATTTGGATCCTGGGGCAAACCTTTTGATTGACCTGGTGGCCCCCACATTTTTCTTTTGGTTGTTTGCATTTGTTAAGCTGTTACTATACGCCAGGCACTGTAAGCACTGAGGTAGATATAGGATGGACACAGTCCTTGTCCTACATGGGGCTAACATTCATTCATTCATTCAATAGTATTTATTGAGGGCTTACTATGTGCAGAGCACTGTACTAAGCGCTTGGGATGAACAAGTCGGCAACAGATAGAGACAGTCCCTGCCGTTTGACGGGCTTACAGTCTAATAGATCTTAATCCCTATTTAACAAATGAGATAACTGAGGCCCAGAGAAGTTAAGCAACTTGTCCAAGGTCACACAGCTGACTAATGGCAGAACCTGAATTAGAAACCAGGTCCTTCTCACCTCCAGGCACCTGCTCTACCCACTAGGCCACACTGTTTCTCTCCCAGTTGACAGCTGCTGTTTGAGAATGATGACAGTTGACCCAAACTCAGGGGTCTAGCTCAGAGCCCCAGAGGTGGAGATTGGAAAGCCATATAGGAGCATAGGGCAGGGAACTGGAAATATTCAAAATAGTATTTATCAACCAGACCGACATCTGAGGACCAGTGCACCACCTCGGGTTTATGTCTCTAAAACAGTTTTCTTCATGGTAAAGGAAGACTGCATTTATCGCTTTCAAATTCACATCTAACATGGATATTTTCACTGAGAATACTCCCTCAAAAACTACACTTAGCCCCAGAAGACTGTTCAACTTCATCTTGACCAGAGAGGGAAAAGCATATTTTCCTCCACTTTGAAAAATGTTCACCTTGCTGGCATCTAAACCATTTCCCACCAAGCAGATGAATGTTTAGTTTCTAACAATATCCACCTCACAGTCTTTAACAAGGACTAAGCCCATAAACGCAAGTGTATAAAGCTTTCCACTATTTGTATTTTAGCTTTTAAATATTCATAAACTGTCACTACTTGATATAGCAAGTCCAATAGAGACAGATCCCTATTTCCTTGTTAATTGAGCCTCCTTACATAAATAAATAGGACATTTGCTTTTCTAGTCTTGTTTACATATTTTGTCAGATGAATGTGCAACCTTTGACCTTTAACTAGAGATTTCCAGCTGTTAGTAGAAAGCTTGATATGCACAGCTTGAGAGCTTGAAACATGCTTAAGACACAGCTACTGCTGATCTTAAAATAGTATTAAAAGTTAGTGATGTGACAATTCACCATAAAAAGGGGTCTGAAATTTGGGAATCCTTTAAAGATCATAGGATTGAAAGGAACCTTAAATTAGAGGCCGCTGTTCAGCAGAGGTGCCTGCGTGGTCTTGTGAAAGAGCACAGGAACATACATTCTAATCCCGGCTCTGTCACATGCCTGCTGTGTGCCCTTGGGTAAGTCACCTAACTTCTAAATGCCTCTGGTTCTTCATCTGTAATATGGGGATTAAATACCTGTTCCTACTCCCTGTTAGAATGTAAGCCTCATTTGGAACAGGGGCTGTGTCTGTGTCTGATTGTATTACATCTACTCCAGCATTGAGCATGTAGTGAACACAAAATAAAAACTATTATCATTATTATTATTGTTACTATTATTTAATGGTATGTACTAAGTGCTTACTATATGTCAAATACTCTTTTAAGTACTTGGATGTACACAAGTTAATTAGGTTGGACATAGTCCTTGCCCTACATGGGGCTGACAGTCTAACTAGGAGAGAGAACAGGTATTGAATCCTCACTTTACAGATGAGGAAACTGAGGCATAAAGAAGTCAAGTGATTTGCCCAAGGTCACACAGCAGACACCTGGCAGAGTCAGAATTAGAAAGCAGGTCTTCTGACTCCCAAGCCTGTGGCACACTCCTTCTGGTCTTAATGTTATTATTATTATTATTATTCTAAGGGAACTCAAGGAATAGGAGGGTCTTTACAGGCCCAACCCTTCAGCTGCCCTGCCACCCAGCAGATTTCTATTTCCACCTCTCTGCCTTCCTCCATCCTCATTAACAAGCCATTATCTGATGATATGGGCATTTTTGTGTTAGTTGGAAGAATAAAAATGCTAATATGCAAGGTAGGGTAAATGGACACAGGCTGCTATTGGGAAGAGTCCCTGCTGTCCAGCAAAGAAAAGGAAACACACCAGAGGTGAGGCCTAGGAATGAGTTGGTGACACAGAGAGAGAAAGGGTTAGGTATGGCCTTCCTTGGAAAATCATCCAATCTTTCTCTCTGTTTACAGGAAGAAGCATCCTAGGAAAATGAGATCGTCTCTTATTCGTAAAGACACAGACTTGTCAATGTTTCCTGACATAACCACATACATCAGCAATCATGATGCTACTGATGCTTGTCTACTCATTTGTTTTGTTGCTTGTCTTCCCCTTCTAGACTGTGAGCCCGTTGTTGCATAAGGATTGTCTCTATCATGTCCCAACTCAACCACTGCATCAGCCTTCTCACAGACCTCTCCATCTCCAGCCTCTACCTTTTCCAGTCCCTACTTCACTCTGCTACCCAGATCCTTTTTCATGTTGCAGACTTCTCCCCACCTCTGAAAATCTTCCATGTGCTGCCCATTCAAGGAGAAACTCCTCTAAAAATAATTATGGTACTTGTAAAGTGCTTCTATATGCTAAGTACCATGCTAATAATAATAATAATAATGTTGGTATTTGCTAAGCGCTTACTATGTGAAGAGCACTGTTCTAAGCGCTGGGGTAGATACAGGGTAATCAGGTTGTGCCACGTGAGGCTCATGGTTAATCCCCATTTTACAGATGAGGTAACTGAGGCACAGAGAAGTTAAGTGACTTGTCCACAGTCACACAGCTGACAAGTGGCAGAGCCGGGATTCAAACCCATGACCTTTGACTCCCAAGCCTGGGCTCTTTCCACTGAGCTACGCTGCTTCTCACTAAGCACTAGTACACTGTAACTCTCCTGTTATAGTGTACTCTCCCAAGTGCTTAGTACAGTGCTATACATTCAATCAAAGTAGGATCATTACAATCCTTCATGTGTAAGTTGCCCTCACTCAGACCACGTGCAGAAACCTACAGGGAAGAGTGGGACTAAAGGAGCCTGACTTGTAGGGAGTTTGTTTTTCCTGTCTTCTCTACACTATACCTCTCTGGGAGCTGTAGCACAGTGTTTGGCACATAGTGCTTAACAAATAATAATAATGTTGGTATTTGTTAAGTGCTTACTATGTGCAGAGCACTGTTCTAAGTGCTGGGGCAGATACAGGGTAATCAGGTTGTCGCACGTGAGGCTCACAGTTAATCCCCATTTTACAGATGAGGTAACTGAGGCACAGAGAAGTTATGTGACTTGCCCACAGTCACACAGCTGACAAGTGGCAGAGCAGGAATTCGAACCCATGACTTCTGACTCCCAAGCCCAGGATCTTTCCACTAAGCCACACTCGTTCTCTATATAATAAGGATAATAATAATTACCATATTCAAAGAATGAATGAAACTATACCATTGAATACTCTGCCCACACTGTTCCGCACTGATCATAATTTATCTTTAAACTGTGTCTTAATGACTGTCTATCCCTCTAGAATATAAACCGGGAATATGTCTACTAACTCTCTTGCATTTTCCCAAGCAGTTAGTACAGCGCTCAGCACAGTTACTAAATACTATTGATTAATTAGAACATGAAATATTACTCAAAAGAACTTCTGTCAGGCCTTCACTGTTCAGTCCGAATGAGTGGCTAAGATTAATAGCCAAATGAAGCAGCGTGGCCTAGTGGGAAGAGCACAGGTTCTGGTCCCAACTCTGCCATTTGCCTGTTGCATGACCTTGGGCAGCTCACAACTTCCCTGTGACTCAGTTCCCTCATCTGCAAAATGCGTATTCAATTCCCTCTAGACTGCAAGCTCACTGTGGGCAGGGAACGTGCCAACCAAATCTGTCATATTGGACTCTCCCAAGTATTTAGTACAGTGCTCTACACACAGTAAGTGCTCAATTAATATGATTAATGATTCTCCCTCCTCCTAGGACATGATTATCTTCTGTCAACTCCAGTGCTTAGTACAGTTCTGGGCATATCACTCCCTTCCTGAAAAACCTCCATTGGTTGCCTATCAACCTCCGCATGAAGCAAAAACTTCTCACTCTTGGCTTTGAAGCTCTCCATCACCTTGCCCCCTCCTACCTCACCTCCCTTCTCTCCTTCTACAGCCTACCAGGTACACTCCGCTCCTCTGCCGCTCACCTCCTCACTGGTCCTCATTGTCTCCTGTCCCGCTTTTGACCTCTGGCCCATGTCCTACCACTGACGTGGAATGCCCTCCCTCCTCACATCCACCAAACTAGCTCTCTTCCCCTCTTCAAAGCCATACTGAGAGCTCACCTCCTCCAGGAGGCCTTCCCAGACTGAGCCCTCCCTTTCCCTCTGCCCCTCCTCCCCTCCCCATTGCCTCTACTCCCTCCCTTTGTACTACTCCCTTCCCCTCCCCATGGCACTTGCGTATATTTGTATATATTATTTATTACTCTATTTTATTAATGATGTGTATATATCTATGGTTCTATTTATCTATTTTGATGGTATTGATGCCTGACTACTTGTTTTGTTTTGCTGCCTGTCTCCCTCTTTTAGACTGTGAGCCCCTTGTTGGTCAGGGATTGTCTCTATCTGTTGCCGATTTGTACATTCCAAGCACTTAGTACCGTGCTATGCACACAGTAAACCCTCAATAACTACACTTGAATGAATATGGTGCTTAGCACATACTAAGCACTTTCACAAAAAAAACATAAACGCAGGCTTCAAGAGCAATTGATTAGTGCTGCTAATGTAATATGTTCATTCCACTCTTCATTTTTGCAATTCGGCTTTCATCATCGGGAGATACTGCTTCCTGGACTAATAGAAAGGTTAACTAAAGCCATGTGAAGGCTAAAAAGACGCACTCTAAAATGCTTGTCAATACAATTTCATCATTAGAACCCTGAATAAATGAAGTACCAGGTTAAAACTGAATCAGCAATTGCTTTCATCTCTTTGCTTCAAACTGAGTTTTGACTTGGTTGTCACTATTTGTCCACGTACATTTGCAAGACATAGGCATCATGAATTACCACTGCTTGGGAATACTGGATGCTGTAGGTTTAGAGAAGCAGCATGGCCTAGTGGAAAGTGCAAGGGTCTGGGGATCAGAGATCCTGGCTTCTAGTCCCAGTCTGCACTTGTCTGCTCTATGACTTTGGGCAAGTCACTGAACTTCTCTATGCCTCAGTTCTCTTATCAGTAAAAATAGAGATTTAAATTCTAATCCTTCCTTCCTAGACTGTGAGCCCCTTATGGGACAGGGACAGTGTCCAAACAGATAACCTTGTAGATACCCCAGTGCACAAACCAGTGCTGGGCACATCATAAATGCTTAACAAATACCATTATTATTATCATCATTATTAAGTATTTTGGTTCTATTCTACTACTACTTTCAGCACACTTTTAAAAAGAATCAGATCACTATCAATCACAAATGTGAGTATCCCAAGAAAAGATAGATATTGGTTTCCACAAATTATCTTTTCCTTCCAAGGTACTAACCTCAGTAATTCCATTTTTGGCTATGTGCCTGCAACTGAAGTTTCCTTACATTTTTACTCACATTTTCTGCTATAAAATTGATGGGGCCATTTAAATAAAGGTAACATGCAGGGTAATTATAGACTATTGAGGGTTTTCCTGTTGCTTGAAAAAAGTATCCACTTAAAATATTTTAGGACCTGATCTTTGTCCCTCAAAGGGCCCCCATCTAAGAATATACATTGGAGAGATTGACGGATAGAAACATAAAGCAAGGAGAAAGAGCAAATTTTAAACCAACAACAAGGATCAGGGCAAAGGTAAAAAAAAAAAAAGATAATAATAAGGCTGGTATTTGTTAAGCGCTTACTGTGTCCAGAGCACTGTTCTAAGTGCTGGGGTAGATAGAGGGTTATCAGGTTGTCCCACGTGAGGCTCACAGTCTTCATCCCCATTTTACAGATGAGGTAACTGAGGCACAGAGAAGTGAAGTGACTTGCCCACAGTCACACAGCTGACAAGTGGCAGAGCTGGGAGTCGAACTCATGACCTCTGACTCAGAAGCCCAGGCCCTTTCCACTGAGCCACGCTGCTTCCAGTCTGTAGTTGAGGATAGGGGATAACCTTCAAAGAGCTGTAGGTTGCAAAGCCACTGAGTTTCTTTTTGTTTTTCGTCTCTCTTTATTTTCATTCTTGACTGGAAACCCTCAGGTATGGTCAGACTCCTGGGCCAAAAAGTCTGTGAGTCAAGGTCAAACAGCTGTGAAGGCAATTCTTTCATTCAGTAGTATTTATTGAGTGCTTACTATGTGTAAAACACTGTACTAAGTACTTGGGAGATTCAGTCATTCATTCAATTGTATTTGTTGAGAGTTTAGTGTGTGCAGAGCACTGTACTAAGCGCTGGACAATAAACGGAAACATTCGCTGCCCATCACTCCCAGTGCCACACGGGTGCCCCCATGAGGGTATATTCAATTAGGTTACACTACAGAACCAGTCCTCACTCAATAATAGAGCCCCACGACAAGATAAAGATTGCAGTGGAAACCTGGCTGTTTCCTCCCACATCCTCTCCTCCCCTTCTGTTCTTAGCAAATTTCCTGCTGCCCCTCAACCTCAAACATGGCCCCCTCTTGTGTTTCCTCATGCTCCAGATTTGCTTCTCTTTGGCACTGAATTGGAATTATACAGCATTTATTACTGTGGCCGTAACTGCTGTCACCAGGCACATCTTGTTGCTCCTCCTGTTTCCATACTCCTTCCCCTTCTGGCTTGTAATAATAATAATAATAATGTTGGCATTTGTTAAGCGCTTACTATGTGCAGAGCACTGTTCTAAGCACTGGGGGAGATACAGGGTAATCAGGTTGACCCACATGAGGCTCACAGTTAATCCCCATTTTACAGATGAGAGAACTGAGGCACAGAGAAGTGAAGTGATGACTTGCCCACAGTCACAAATCTGACAAATGGCAGAGCCGGGATTCAAACCCATGACCTCTGACTCCCAAGCCCGGGCTCTTTCCACTGAGCCATGCTGCTTGTAGGTCCCTCACCTCCCCCACCCCCTCTGCCCCAATGTGTAAAATGGGGATTAAGAGTATGAGCCCTATGTGGAGGAGGGCCTGTGCGAACTCGACTACCTTGTATTTATCCCAGCGCTCAGAACAGTGATCGACACATAGTAAGCACTTTACAAATACCATTATTATTATCATTATCATTATTACGTGCCAGAGCCCTGACACGGCATCACCACCCTGCAAGGCTGTGGACCTGACCAGGCTGCAGAGGGCCAGGTGGTCAACCAGTCACTAGCCACGCTGTTTCTCCCAGAGAAAGACAACCTCGGTCCAAGTGAGGAATGGGGTGCAGGGTCTGGAAGAGGTCTGGTGTAGGAGTGAAAGCCAGGTCGGCACTCCTATGCTTCCATTCTTCCTCCAGGCAAGGCATGGCCATCAGGCTTTCCTAGGAACCTCTGGGACTCGCCCCACTGCAGCAGTTTCAATGCCTTGCTTCACTAACCGTCCCCCACGCTCCTGCACAACACTTGATCTTATCCAAACGGGCGGGCATTAAAGGAGCCAAGGCCTCGCCCTCCCCCTCCCCATCAAATTTCAGGATGAGTCAACTTTAACTCTCACCTTTGGGGATGGGAGGGAGTCTGGGAACAGAAGAGAGTGGAATAGGAGAAAGGCAAGGGGAGGTGAGAGCAGTAAAGCTCCTGGAGGGCAGAGATCATATCTGACAACTCTACTGTATTTTACTCTCTCAAATTCTTAGTACAGTGCTCAGAAATCAGCTTAGAGAAGCAGCGTGGCTTAAGGGAAAGAGCCTGGGCTTGGGAGTCAGAGGTCATGAGTTCGAATCCCAGCACTGCCACTTGTCAGCTGTGTGATTGTGGGCAAGTAACAACTTCTCTGTGCCTCAGTTACCTCATCTGTAAAATGGGGATTAACTGTGAGCCTCACGTGGGACAACTTGATTACCCTGTATCTACCCCAGTGCTTAGAACAGTGCTCTGCACATAGTAAGCGCTTAACAAATACCAACATTATTAAATCAACCAAGCATATTCATTGAACACAGTGTGTGCAAAGCACTATACTAAACGCTTAGAGAATACAGCATAACAGAGTTGGTAGACACTTTTCCTGCCCACAAGCTTACAGTCTAAAGGAGGAGATAGGCAATATAAACAAGTACATAAATGTTTATATAGAGCACAGAGCAAGCACGGGAATGTGTCTGCTTATTGTTATATTGTACCCTTCTAAGTGCTTAGTACAATGCTTTGTACACAGTAAACACTCAATAACGTGGCTGAGTGAATAGAGCAATGTGGCTCAGTGGAAAGAGCACGGGATTGGGAGTCAGATGTCATGGGTTCGAATCCCAGATCTGCCACTTGTCAGCTGTGTGACTATGGGCAAGTCACTTAACTTCTCTGTGCCTCAGTTCCCTCATTTGTAAAATAGGGATTAAGACTGTGAGCCTCACGTGGGACAACCTGATTACCCTGTAACTACTTCAGCGCTTAGAACAGTGTTCTGCACATAGTAAGCGCTTAACAAATATCAACATTATTATTATTATTATTATTGTTAGAGCACGGACCTGAGAGTCAGAAGGACCTGGGTTCTAATCCCAGCCCTGCCACATGTATGCTGTGTGACTTTGGGCAAATCACTTAATTTCTCTGTGCCTCAGTTATTGCATCTGGAAAATGGGGATTAAGAGTGTGTGCCCCAACTGGTACAGGAACCGTGTCCAACCTGATTAATTTGTATCTACCCCAGGACAAAGAACAGTGCTTGGCACATAGTAAGTACTGAACAAATACTATAAATATTATTATAAATATGATTGAGTGAACAAATAAATAAATATCATTGACTGAAGGAATTGACTTCTAGTGATTGAACAGTAAGAATTTAACAAATCCTTAATCCTTATTAGGGATTAGGAAGGGGTAAATCAACAAGTCAGCCTTTTTGGCTCCTGGCACTGGAGGGAGGGGCATGCCTGATTTTATCACACTTCCAAGTCAACCGATGTCTCATCTGTGAATCTGAGGAGGATCCCCTCCTCGGTAGATTTTTCGTCCACCTTAAACAACCAAAAGTGTATTTTGCCAGAATTTATTTGGTTCTTTTTGCTCATTTAAGATCCTAGGACACTTTTCATAAACATAAAGCTGTTAAACCCAGTTTTCTACCAAATTCCAGCTTGGGCAATTAAATTCCATCTAATTTTCCTCTATAATGTAAATGAAATGAATTATTCTTCATTTCTCTTCCTAAAATGATTTTATATTGTTGCCATGCATGCCATTCCTTCCTCTCTTTAAAAGGAAATTAATTACAGTTCACGCACATTGTTTCCCCTAACTTTAAAATTAGAGGGCTCTAACCTCATAAATGAAAGTGCATGGGCTCTGAGGAAACACCAGATAAACCAGTTTAAGACCGAGGTTTGAAACTTCAAACCACGTCTCCCATCAAAGAACAACATGGCAACGTTAATACCATAAATATACTAATAAAAGGAATGCACTTCGATGTGTTCTTCCAACTTAGAATCTGTACTCACTAAGATAAGGAAGGAGTTTTATTTTTAAAGTATTAGAATTTGCTCTATGTTTTGCACTCTTCAGTTCTCCCACAAGGCATCAGAAAGCATGCAGATTCCACTTTACAAAATTGCAGGGGGTAAACTGGTAAATACATACACAAATCACTACTACAGTTTAGCTTAACTCATCTTCCCTGCATCAGCCCATCCATCTGATCTCATATGCCTGGTAGAAGTGGGGTTGGCGAAATCAATTATTCATCCTACAAAGTGGAATCCAGCCAGGCTTAATCCATGTACATAGGACCGGGATTCAATAAAATGGACACAACAGCAATAGTAATAATAATATTTTTGATATTTATTAAGCATTTACTATGTGCCAAGCACTGTAGTAAACCCTGGGGTAGACATAAGAAAATTCCGTTGAACATAATCCCTGTCCTACCTCATTCTTAAAGTCTAAATTGGAAAGAAATAGGTATTGAATCCCATCTTCAAAGAGGAAATTGAAGCACAGAGAAATTAAGTTACTTAACTAAGCACACACAGCACGGATTAGAGGAAAGAGCATGGGCTTGGAACTCAAAGATTGTGGGCTTGAATCGTGGCTTCGCCACTTATCTTTGTGACTTTGGGCAAGTCGCTTAACTTTTCTGTGGCTCAGTCACCTCATCTGTAAAATGGGGATTAAGACTGTGAGCCTCACATGGGACAACCTGATTACCTTGTATCTACCCCGGTGCTTAGGATAGTGCTTGGCACATAGTAAGCGCTTAACATTAGCATTATTCTTATTATTGTTATCACAGGGTGCAGTTTCAGAGAAAGGAGGGTGAAGGTAATTAAAAATGCATTTGTTTAGTGCAGTGCTCTGAATACTGTAAGCACTAAATAAAACGATTGATTGATTGATGTTGGAAGCCTGAATTTTATTAACAGGGAGGAGGGAATACAAATTACTCTGAGGAAAATCTCTAGGTTCAGAGGTTCAGTTGCGCTTTTGCACAACATCACATAGAACACTGTTTTGTTTTGCTGTCTGTCTCCCCCTTTTAGATTGTGAGCACGCTGTTGGGCAAGGATTGTCTCTATCTGTTGATGAATTATATATTCCAAGGGCTTAGTACATTGCTCTGCACATAGTAAGAACTCAGTGAATACGACAGAATGAATGAATGAGGGGAAGTGGAGAGGGAAGGATTTTTTCCCTGGATCAGTCAAGTGTTTGAAGGCCACCCAACACAGCCCCACCAATTCTTGTGCTGAGACATCTGCAAACCTTAAAAACAACTACACAAATTTAAAGTTGAATTTTACAATCATTGATTTAATTGGTACAAATCTTTTTTTTCCCTTGTGGAATCTCTGGAATTTCCTTCATAAGTACATGTAAGTTTAACAGCTCCTTGAAATAGATACACAATTGCAATGTGCAGCTTCCGTTGAGAAGTTATTTTGAATTACCCATTGTCAAATTGACTCAGCATGAGTGAATTACTTTTAAAATCAGTCTTCCAGACCTTTAATCTGTTCCTGACAGGCTACTCAGGCAGTTTTAGACTTTACCTTGAGCATCACTGTGTCAAGACAGAGTTCAAGGTATTGGCCCTTCTCTTGATTATTCAGGAAAGATAGAGTGAATTTTCCCTAATGCATTACTATGAGAATAGGCGATCCATTTTAACAATGGCAACCATATCCTTAGAGCAGAATTTTCAATCCTGAGATTCTCTAAGCAAATGTGTCCTGAGAACTACTACTAAACAAACTACTAATGACGTGGAGGATATAGCACGGCCCTGGGAGTCAGAAGGTCATGGGTTCTAATCTCAGATCCACCACTTGTCTGCTGTGTGACCTTGGGCAAGCCACTTCACATCTCTGTGCCTCATTTACCTCATCTGTAAAGTAGGGTTCAAGACTGTGAGCCCCATGTGTGACAAGGACAGTGTCCAATCCGAATAAATTGTAACCACCCCAGTGCTTAGTACAGTGCCTGACACATAGTAAGTACTTAACACATATCATAATTATAGTTATCATTAATAATAATGATGAACATGATTGAGAAATTTTATGATTACCCACACTAATAAAGAATTTGTAAAAGCCTATGTGTATGACCAAAAGAACTTTTAAATGAAACATTTAAAACTTGAAAGAAAGTGTGTGCCCAAGCTGGTAGGAGTGGGTAAAGTGGGGTGGTGCAGGAGGTTAGTGGAGTTGAGGAGTGATAGAAAGTGGGTAGTGGAAGTGTCAGCAGGAATATCCAAAGATCAGTGCAGGGATGCAGAAAGAGAGAAAGTGAAAACGGGTTTGAAATATTTTAAACAGTTGGAGGTGGGGCCTTGGAGTTGGTAGATGACCTGCCTAGTACCTGGGGTGTGTGATAGAGTTGGATGATATGGGTTTCAAAGGACGGGAAAGAGGGCTGGGGGATGTAGACAGGTACAGAAATGGCACTGGGGAACAAGAAGATAGCTGACTCCTCCCCTTTTCCCTGTGAGTCTGGGAAAGTGAGAGAAGGATGAGGCCAAATATATGAGAACTATAGGGAATCACCCTTTCCAGGACAGTCTGGCCAACCACTACAAACTCACTGAGGGCAGGGAACACGTCTACCAACTCTGTTATATTGTACTCTCCTAAACTCTTAATACAGTGTGCTGCACCCAGTGAGCACTAAATAAACACAATTGATTGATTGTAAATTCCTTGTGGTCAGGGACTTGGTCTACCAATCATATTGCATTCTACTATTCCAAGCACTTAGTACATTTCTCTGCACACAATAATCATTCAATAAATACCATCAATGTATTTTACAAAGATCACAGGGCCCAACTCAGAAAAGTGGTTGCACAGCACTGCTTCAGAAAATTCATGACAAAAGCCTATTTACGTGAATTGTTCAGGTAATTAAGGTAAATAACTGTTTTGCATAGTTGCTTCAATTCTTTGCTGCTTTTTTCTCCCCCCGCTTTTTTTTTGATGGCATTTGATAAGTGCTTACTGTGTGCCAGGTACCGTTCTAAGCACTGGAGTAGATAGAAAATAATCACACAGGACACAGTCCAAGATCCACATGGGGCTCACAGTCTTAATCCCCATTTTACAGATAAGGTAACTGAGGCACAGAGAAGTCAAGTGATTTTCCCAAGGTCACATAGCAGACAAGTGGCAGAGCCGGGATTAAAAGCCAGTTCCTTTTGACTCCCAGACCTGTGATCTATCCACGCATGAAGGTCTGGCTTAAAATATCAATATGCTCCTACTCATTTCCTTTCCTTCTAACTGTGGGTGGCCTGACAGGCTCAGTCCAGGCTTCTCTAGTCAACTTGTTCACATTTTCAGGGATTCCATCTGCTCTCATGATTTTCGTGACCACCCTTCATGTAGATAACTCCCAGATCTATCTCACCAGTCCTGTTCTCTGACCTGTGGTAAAATCTTGTATCTCCTCCACCCGCCTACAGGACATCGTCCTCTGACTGACCCACTGGCACTTTAAACTTAATGCATTAAGAATGAATTCATCTTCCCTCCTAAACCTTCTCTGACTACTAAATCACTATTGATAACCCAGTCTTCTATTGGTCTGACTGTATGCTTCTTTAGGGCAGTGTTTGAATCTATTAACTCCGAAGTGCTGAATTCAGTTTTATGCACAGAATAAAAGCTCAGTAAACACCGCTGATTGATACCATAAACATTTTACCATTTCAGGGTTCAGAACCTTCCTCTTCACCCTGAACAGTCCCAAGACTTATTTGGCTTGCCTTCACTTTGTCATTCATTGCAGACTTACAATATTTAAGACACCGTACTAAGAACTGTAAAAAGCTACGAGGATTCAATCTCTAGTTGTGGGGAATGGAAACGATTAATCAGTCAGCTCTCAACCTCCTATTAAAAACTGTGGTATTTGTAAAAAGTTTTACTATATGTCAAGCATTGTACTAAGTTTTCTCTCATCAGGCTTACAGTCCAAGTAGCAGAACATGTCTTGAATCTCCACTTTATAGATGACACTAAACATTTGGCAACATATAATGGAAGTAAAAATTGGGGTCTCTGACCTCTGGGTTACAATCTAATATTGGGTGTGAATTTGGCATAATTGTCAAACGTATAATATATAAAAATGAGAGACTAGATATGAATGGAGGTGCACAGGGACATGATTTAGCTGATCTGAATGCAGGGGTAGCTGCAGGGAAGGGAAAAGACAAGAGAAAAAGGTCAGACTCAGGAAAGTCATGAATGAGGTTCATTGGGATTAGAATGGAACAGCGAAGAACATGAGCAGGGGATCAACAGGAATTTTCATTCATTCAGTACAGTGTTCTGCATATAATAAGTGTTCAATAAATATGTAGTAAACATTCAGTGATTTAAGAAGACCTGGGTAATGACTAGACCTTACCATCATTAAACTGAAACTTCTCACTAAGTCCAGAATAGAGACTGTAAGTAAATAAAGCTTTCTTTGAACCTTAGGGAAGAATCAAACCACTTGTTTGGTAGTGCTTTAGTATGAAGATGCTACAAAATGTGATATTCTAAAGTGTGCTGCTTTACAGAACCTTCCCTCTCCCTCCTGCCCCATGTTCAAACAAAAAATCTAGCCAATGGAAAAAAAAAATGAGAATCCATTAATAATGTCTGAGCTGGAATCTGATAAATTTATGACAACTAGATGTGTGCAGGAGGCAAACAGGAGAAAGAGGTTTTCTCACACATATTTGGTCTATTAATTAAGCGCTCAGTTTTTAACCCCAGGGCATAACTCTCTCCTTCTCCAAATCCATCAGACTACATCTTCACATATATTCAAAGCCCTCCAAAAATCCAACCTTCTCCCAGAAGCCAATCTGCTTAACTCCTTAACATCCCAATTTGTGTAAATCCACCAGCAAATTTGTTTATAAATGCTTATTAAATCATACATTCAATGTTGTAGTTTGATTATACTAGTTGCAAATACTTTCATGTTTGTTTCCCTGTTGCAGTCCTATTGGCAAGGACCTCTTTTGCCTTTCAAAGCTTTCTTTTGTTTTACTTTGTTTTACTGTGTCTTTAAAACAAAGGTTCAGGCAATCCCAGCTGAAAACTGGAAAAACTAGACTATCATGGTGCACTGCTATCAAGAAGGGAGTGACTTCTTTGAGCAAAGGCTTCTTTGGGAAAGAGACATGGAAGCAAAAGAGAAAAGAGCACAAACAATAGATGCAACATAACGAGCGAAAAAATATTTGTGTCCCCTATGTGGCAAGGTTGAAAGCTCTTGGAGGACAGAGAACATAGCTAAACAACTCTTATTTGTTATTATTATTATCATTTGTTAAGCACTTACCATGTGTCAAGCAATGTTCTAAGCTATGGGGTAGATACAAATAAGTCACATCAGACAAAGTTCCTGGCCTACATGGCGCTCACAATCTAAGTAGGAGGGAGGACAGGTAATAAATCTACATTTTACAGATGAGGAAACTGAGGTATAGAGAAGATAAGTGACTTGCCCAAGTCCACACAGCAGGTAATTGAACCTGGGTCTTCTGACTCCCGAGCCTGTGCTCTTTGCACTAGACCATGTAGCTTCCTGCAGTCTACTCTCTCAAACATTTAGCAGAGGGCCCCACATATGGTAAGAGCTCACTACATAATATTTATTGATTGATAACTGTGGGTCCCTCACTGACCATTTCAGCCACACATGCACTCCTAAATTTCATAGTCAGTGGTGTTGTCTTCAAGTACAAAGTCACTCTATGCATATGCATACATATATACCCACTTTCCTAAATGTGTAGTGCAGTAAGCACTCAAAAAACTACTACTGATATAATTTAGTATTGATACTATCATCTATGTTATCTTATATATTTCTACATTATTGAAAAGTTCCCTTAACATGCCCCTTAACCTTGGGGACGGACTCACCCATCCCTCTTTCTGAGCTTCAAATCCACGTACTTGTTCCACTGTGTTCCAGTAGAGAGCAAAAATCTGCTCTTATCGTTACTCAATGAAAAGACATTTAGAGCGATTATATCCACTGGTCAATTACTTTCCATTATACATAGTTAATGGGGCTCTTTTGCCAACATCAAGAACAAAAAGTGGTCATCTAGAGAGTAGATCCTACCCTCTACCCTGGATACTGTAACTGAGCTCTGAGCATTTAAGAAACAGAATGATAAAAAAACAGTGATAATAATAATGATGATGATGGTATTTGTTGAGTACTTACTATGTGCCAAACACTGTTCTAAGTACTGGGTGGATACAAGCTAATTAGGTTGGACACAATCCCTGTCCCACATGGGGCTCACAGTCTTCATGCCCATTTTACGCTGAAGTAACTGAGGCCCAGAAAAGTTAAGTGACTTGCCCAAGGTCATACAGTAGGGCAGTGGAGGAGGCAGGATTAGAACCCAGGTCCCTCTGACTCCCAGGCCATGCTGCAAGGTGGGCACAATCAGGGCACGGACACAAACACTCCAGAAAAGGTCAAACTATGATCTCAGAACCTTGGTTTATAATTCCAGGAGTCCAACAGTGCTGTAAACTGTCCAGGAGAAAATATTGAGATTACTAGGTGGAGCCCCTGGTTACTCCTCAGAAATTTTTTAATACAACTATAATTCTGCTGTTCACTGTTGAGATCTATATCAAATATCTCATCAAGGATGGTAAATTCACATTCTGAATTGACTCTTGACTCTTGATAGACTGTGCTCAAGGGTAGTCAAAGCAAACTATTAATAAACAGTTGTTCAAGCCCATTGTTCTGTGTCCACTAGTGCTTGCATTTCTTCAGAAGTTTGTCCCATTATAACACTATTTTTACTGCAAGAAAATCAGGCAAACTATTGAATAACCTACATGATGAGAGATGATGTTTATGGACTCACTTGTCAATTTTCATTTTTATCAGGGAGTTATTTTTTTTTCCAGCAGTTGTTCTATAAGTTGCAATTCATTTTTACAGGAAGAAACAAAGCATACTATCCAATCTTGAGAGATGTTGAAGAAAAGCTAGCAGTGAGAAGTAATATAAATGCAGATGCATAATTTTATTGGCCTTGTGATCTTTGTAACACTCAAATTTACACTCTCAAGTTCAGAAATGCTATAAAATTTGCCTAGAGAGTAACCCAGAGCAGCGTCCTGGAAGCTTCATCTTAAAACCAATACGGTAAAACCTTGTTAATTCAAAACAGACCCCAATCTAAAGCAAGTGCCTTGTCTCTAGCAGATTGGGTAGTTTTCCCATTGGAATTATAGGGGTAATTAAAATTAGGGTTCATAGGTAATTCAGAGGAGAAATGTGGCTTCAGCTGTGTACTCCTAAATCCACTGATGAATCAGAAGGGTTGCAAATACAAAATAGCAGGTACTACAACCCTGCTGGCACACTTCGGTCCTCTAGTGCTAACTTCCTTGCTATGTCTTGATCTCATCTACCTTGCCACCGACCTCTTGCCCACATGCTGCCTCTGTCCTGGAATGCCCTCTCTCCTCAAATCCAACAAACAATTGCTCTCTCCCCTCCAAAGCATTACTGAAGGCACATCTCCTCCAAGAGCCCTTCCCTGATTAAGCCCTCCCTTCTCTACTCCCTCTCCCTTCTGTGTCACCTTGACTTGCTCCCTTTATTCAACCCCCAGAACCCCGCTAAGCTTCAAGCCCCTTAGCACTTGATGTCTGTAGTTTATATTAATATCTCTCTCCCCTTCTAAACTGTCAGCTCATTGTGGGCAGGGAATGTGTCTGTTTACTGTTGTATCGTACTTTCCCAACCACTTAGCACAGTGCTCTGCACACAGTATGTGCTCAATAAATATGATTGAATGAATCAATCAATGGAATTTATTGAGTGCTTACTATGTGCCAAGCCCTGTACTGAATGCTTAGGAGAGGACAGTGCAACAGAGTTGGTATATGTGTTCCCTGTCCACAAGGAGCTAACAGTCTAGAGGGTAGGTATCTGGAGAGATTTTGCTGTGAACCCAGAGCCTTAGTCTCCAGAGAGTTGTGTTCCTATCCAGGCAACCGTTCTGTGTACAAAGCAAGCACAAAACTGGTTCATTCAGAGTATCGAGTTAAAAGTGAAATGAATTTTGGCTGCCTCCTTAATTCCAGGGTACATTTCTTGGTTCTCCAGACTGTGAGCTTTCTGTGGGCAGGGATTGTGTCTACCAACTCAACAGTACTCTCCCAAGCATTAGTACAGTGCTCTGCACATAGTGAGCACTCAATAAATACCACTGATTGATTGATCCCACTGAAACTCATATCTGAAGACTAGGACTATAGCTATATAAGATGAGAAACAGTGTGGCCTGTTGGATAAATGCCGGGCCTGGGGACCTGGGTTCTAATCCCAGGTCCAGTGCCTGTCAGATGGGTGACCTTGGGCAAGTATCTGTGCCTCAGTTCTAACTATAGCTTCTCGGTGCCTCAGTTACTCTATCTGTAAAACAGGGATTAAGACAGTGAGCCCCATGGAGGACATGGACTGTGTCCAACCTAACTGACTTATATCTACCTCAGTGTTCAGTACAGTGCCTGGCACATAGTAAGCACTTAAAAAAACTGTATCAACATTTATTCCTTCTCACTTCCTTGGCTATATTTGGGAATGTTTGGGGTGGTTGCTCTTTTTTTCCTGGCTGATTTTACACCCCTTTTTTTCCCTGAAAGCAGAGTGAACTTAGTTCAGTGAATTGTTCACTCTGAGTTTCACTGGACACTGTAAGTGGAAAAGCGGCCTAGTCATTTGTGTGGTTACCTTATAATGGCAGAAATCATATTTATTGAGTGGCTGGAGAGTAAAATGCACTGCACTATCCTTGTTTGGGAAAGTTCAGTAGAAAAAAATGACCTGTTCCCTATCTGCAAGGATCTTACACTCTAATGGAGGAGACAGAAAGATTTATAATATATTTACAACAAACAGAATAAAATTACAAAGCCAGTACATGAAACTTCATGTATCATCATTATGGAGTGTGGCCTGGAAAACTATGGGAAATAACTCATCTAAATTTAATTTTCTACTTCAATATCATACTTTAGATTTTCTACGGAGCTGGAAGTTGCAATGAATTCACCCAAGTACAGGATTACATTAGGAAAATGAAGTACAGCTATGAAGTAATTATCTGTTCAGACAGTATCAGATTTTTGGTCTAAATTATCAATCTAGATAAAGAAGAGAAAGGTGTGCTTTCATGGTGTGAAATATCTCGTTTTATTAAAATAGCTCTGGTCTAAAAGGGTTTCCCTTTCAGATTTTCAAATTAGGCTCTGGCAAATAAGAATGAATTTCCATATCATCCCAGAAAATCCCTCTTCCTCCCTCCCCCACCCATTCTCCCTCTCCCTGAGCAACCAATAGTCAAGTGACATCACCAGGAAACCAAGCAGGGTGGTTGTTGGTTTTTAACTTCCATCTATATAATTAAACATGTCCATACTCGTTGTAATCTTATGATCTGGCACATTTAAAAATAAAGTGAGCTGGCTCGTTCCCCAGATTTTCTGAACTTCTCCCAACAGGGAGTGGAAAACTTCAAGACTCCATGAATGCATCTGTCGCCCATTGCTTCTTCATGCAGTTATCTCTTCTTTTAATCCATTGCGTTTTCTTATTGCCAGAGATGTTCTGTTGTTTGATAGAACACTAATCTCCTATAATCTCAAAGGATCAGTTTACCTGTGAACGCCCAGAAACTGTCTCCATCCTTATCCTCATCTCCTTTCATGTTTTCTTCATCTCTGAACAAATACATTGCTTTATGTCTGAGAATGAGGCTTCTCTACTGTTTGTGGTTTTTGAGTGATGCTGACCTAAAGATGCACTGTACCCCTTCAGTAACAGGAAACAAAAGAAGCTTTCAAAATCACTTTGTAACAAATCCCAGCTGTTGATAGGGCATGCCACACATGGGCAAGGGCATCAGTAACAACTGATAAGAAAATTTGTTGAATTAATCTTGTCGCTTTTACTAAATGACAAATTACATAAAAAAACAGACTTGCATAGGTAAATCCAGAGGGGGGGGGAAGCTCCATTTTCCCATAGTCTTTTTTCCTCCAAACTGCATTTTCTTTTCTGATCGTATTTGTTAAACACTTACTTTAGGCCAAGCAGTGTATTAGGCCCAAGGTAGATGTAAAATAATCAGACTGGACATGGTCCCTGTTCCACCAGGGGCTCAAAGTTTAACTGGGAGGGAGAAGAGTTACTGAATCCCTATTTTACAGGAATTGAGGCCCAGAGAAGGTAATGACTTGCCCAAGGTCACAAGGTCTGCAAGCAGGTGGCAGAGCCAGGCTTAGAACCCAGGTCCTCTGACTCTCAGGCCTATGGTATATCCACTGGTCCACTCAGCTTCTTCTTTTATTGTTATTTTTCTCTTTTATTTCTGTCTTCCCTTCTAGATTATAAAATCTTTGTCGGCAAGAATCGTCTCTTCTAACTCTATTATAGTCTCATTTAATACAGTGTTCTGTGCACAGTAGGGACTCAAAAAAAATACTATTTGCTATAGGAATAATTGCCTACTATGTGCCAAACACTGTGCTAAGTAATGGAGTAGAGACGATCAATATAACATCAACTATAATCCCTGCCTTACATGGGGCTAGGTGGGTGTAGACAAGTAAAAGCAATGACAGCAATGGATTGCAACAAGTCACAGAATCAACAAACCAAGACAATGGTGTTGAGACAAGTAAATGCACAGTTCTTGGAGTGGGAAATCCTCAAATGCCCCACCTGCTCCAGTCAAAAGCACTTCTCTCTGATAAAACTGACAGAAACACAAGGTTCTAGCCTTGATTTTATCTTAGCTGGCAAAGATAAACAGAATTCTGGTTTTGTACCTACACAGTCTTTCCCTAATACGTGTGAGAAACTGGAACTTTTGCTAAATGTAGTCCGTGGATAGTGATATAACCTCAGAAACAAGACAACCCTGGGGAGTTGAGTGGCCACACGTACTCAAGGAATAGCGTAGAACCAAGAGGAGTAGGGAATAAGAGAGAAAGGATTTAGAAATGGAGTCTGTGCTTTTTGTTTCTCTCAAGTCCGCTTTCTGCGATTTGTCTCGTCATTCCTGTTCATGTAAAAGGATTAACAAATAACATGCTGGGAATGGGGACCGAAGATTTAGGATTTACGAGAAACAGGGTTTAGTAGTGGTCCTGACCTTGGGGAAATGTTGCCACAAATACGCAAATCCCCAACCCAGCTTTGCCTCCTGACTTCCCTGTCCCGGCACCATCTGGAACATCCAGCCAGCTTCTCTGACTCCAACGTAGGGCCACTCCCAAAGTGTCAGCAGCTTTAGTGAAAAGGGAGTGGAGCCAGGTTAAAAAAAATCAGGAGGGTGGCGAGTGACAGAGAAGAAAGCCCTAATCCTTGCATGTCTGTATTCCTGTAGACCTGCCTGGGGGCCAGACATTAGGAAAATTATCCCAGTTTACTTCAATCTTGATCCAAGTCCAGTATTTTATTGGTAGGGAGCTGGCTCTATCACTTCTGAAAGCTAAATGGAATGGGGTAGGCCCATAGCGGGTAGGGTTTTGGGCAGAGATGTCAAGAACTTTGGAGAAGTAGCCACAGCCTAGTGGATAGAGCATAGGCCTGGGCATCAGAAGGTCATGGATTCTAATCCCAGTTCCGCCACTGATCTGCTGTGTGGCCTTGGGCAAGTAACTTCACTTCTTTGGGCCTTAGTTACCTCATCTGTAAAATGGGGATTAAGATTGATAGCCCCAGGTGGAACAGGGACTGTGTCCAACATGATTTGCTTGTACTCACCCCAGTGCTTAGTACAGTGCCTGGCACATAATGAGCACTTAAAAATACCACAGTTATTATTATTAAGGACATCCTGACACAAACTGTCAATCATGTGGACTCTTGGACCAACCAGGAAGCATCTCCAAGAAGTTTCACCATCCCTGGCTGCTTGATTTTATTCACAATTTTTGGAGAACCATGATATATCATTACCCAAAACAGGAACTTCTTACCCACCCTTCACCTCTGCTGGGGTTGAAAAGGAGCCTGCAAAGGCAAAGACTGTTAAACAGCAGGTGGTATGTGTGGGGATTTTTTTACATTTTTTTTGTGTGTGAAATGCCATGCGGTGTCTGTTTTAGACATGACAAATGTTCCCCGCTCTGTTTACTTGTTTGCCATTTAGAAAAAGGAAAAGAAGAAAGAAAGATCCCTACACCCCCACAAAAAAGTGGGAGGTCAAAATAATTAGTGCAGCTGGAAAATGTTCAGTTCATAGAGGCACAGCCTTATATTTGGAATTGAGCTCGGGCATCGAGAAAGAAAGAATTCAACACATGGATGAAAAGAATCTGGAAAGGAGAAATGGAAGGAAGCCTAGTGATGGAGGAAGATAGCAAATCAGAAATATATTTGAAATGCAAATTAAGAAGAGTTTAAAAGGCAGAAAAGTTTCTTTTCCATTGATTTTTCTTCCCCCCACCACCCCTTCCCCCTAACAAAGGAAAGACAACACCTAGAATCTCGCTTTTAGTCTTGGACTTCAGTACCTCAGCCCTTGGCAAAAGTTCAAAGAAGAGGAACCAAAATGATTAAAGGAACAGAGGGATTGGAAGTGATTGACTGATGAGAAAAGATTAAAGGAGGTAAATCACTCTAACCTGGTTAAGCAATAGCTGAGGGGGAAAAACGATAAAAGCCTACAAATATCCGAAATGTGTAAACACCAAATAAGGAGGGCAGTCGTTGAGGCTGATTCATGGTAGTGCAGTGAGAAATAATATAAATTAGCAAAGGAAAGCCCCGGATGGTTGTTAGCAGAACTTGGACAGGTAAAATTGTTCAATTATGGGAGGGATTACATATGAAATAGAAGGAAACTGTGCAGTGTGGGCCATGTACAATTACATGGTAATTACCGGAGAGCATACAGTAATAAGTGATCCATCCCTCATCAGAGCAGGGTGAACCGAATGACTGCTTAAAGACACTATCCTCTCTGATTCCTAAAATCACTTCTTTCCAGTAATAGGCCTTTTTTGATGAAATGCCATTTCATTAATCTTAGAAAAAGTCGACTAGAGTCTTTGGTTAAGGGGGCATTGTATGTTGGAAAGCTAGATTTAGTTTCAAACAATTCAAATCCAACTGCGGCAGTTAATGGCAAAACAACCTACTAAAGTTAATGAGGTGAACAGCAGTGGCAAAGGCTACTAAATTTAAAGTGAAAATAATTAGAAAAACGTTTCTTCCAAAGATACGTTTTGGTAATGAGAATTAACACTGTCAAAGCCCACGTTTCAAAGGTAACAGTTGGAAGTGGCGTCTTTGATTTTCATGAGTTACTTTAAACCTGGGCCTCCCCTCTCTCCCCACCCCTGCCCAAGAAATCCCGACTGTGGCACTGTATGGAAGTTTTCAAGGAAACACCTCTTAAATTGTAAATAATTCTGAACATAATCAACATGGTCATACAACTGTCAAGAGTCTCACATTTGGGTCTGAATAACCAATCCTTAAAACCATTTTGCGCTTAGAGAGTTAAGCAAATGAAAATCTGTTCTTGAAGATGACTTTTTCTTTTGGTTTTTTTTAATGGTATTTTGGTATCATGTTAAGAAAGCAAGCCTAATTCTTCAGGAAGCCTACTGTAAGATAGGCAGAAAGCTAGAAGTTCCATTCACATTTAGGTGACTTTTCCCTTAACACTTTCCCAAATCTCAGGGCCTGATAAATTACAAACTTCTCCCTTCCCCTAGCATTCTCCAGTCATGCAAAGTGGTGCAAGCTGAATCAATCGATTCCCCCAGATTCTCCCCCTATAGCTCATTGTGGGCAGGAAATATATCCACTTAATAATAGTAATTATAGTATTTAAGTACTTTCTATGTGCCAAGCACTGTTCTTAGCACTGGGGTAGATTCAAGGTAATCAGGTTGTCCCATGTGGGGCTCACAGTCTTAATCCCCATTTTACAGATGAGGTAACTGAGGCACAGAGAAGTAAAGTAACTTGCCCAAGGTCACACTGCATACAAGTAGCAGAGTGGGTATTAGAATCCATGACTTCTGACTCCCAGTCCTGGGGTCTACACACTATGCCATGCTGCTTCTCATCAGCATGGATTTATTGTTATACTGTTTTCTCCCAAGTCCTTAGACAGTGCTCTGCAAACAATAAACATGACCAAATGAATGAAATACAATTGAATGATCAATCAGTGGTATTCAACCTTCCCAGTCTAAGCCATTTTTACCCCACTCCCTCTCCTTTCTGTGTTGGCTACACATTTGGATCTGTAATGATAATAACTGTGGGATTTGTTAAGGGCTTATTGTGTGCCATGGACTCTACTAAGTGCTGGGGTCGATACAAGAAAATCAGTCCCTTATGGGGCTCACAGTCTAAGTATAAGAGAAGCACACTTTAAAGCACGGACCCTTTAGGAACATGATATTCACCCTATGTGTATTGTCTTTCTTTTTATCTATCTGTTCATTGATTTATGTTAATTTATGTCTCTCCCTCTAGACTGTAAGCTCAATGTGGGTATGGGATGTGTCAAGAAGCAGTGTGGCCTAGTGGAAAGAGCACGGCCCTGGGAGACAGAGAGCATGGGTCCTAATACCAGCTCTGCCACATCTGCTATTTGACCTTGGGCAAATCATTTAACTTCTCTGTGCCTCAGTTACCTCATCTGTCAAGTGAGGATCAAGACTGTGAGCCCCATGTAGAGCAGAGACTGTGTCAAACCTAATTACCTTGTATCTACCTCAGCACTTAGAACAGTGCTTGGCACATAGTAAGCACTTAAATACCACACTTCTTAACAACAACTTTATTGCATCATATTTTATCAATGCATTCAGTACAGTGTTCTGCACATAGTAAGTCAATAAATGCCATCAATTTGGTGATGATAGTAACAGTAAATAGCAAATGCTTACCTAGTGCAGAGCACTATCCTAAGAACTTGGAGAAATCCAATAAAGTAGGCAAAATCCCAGCCTTCGAGGAGCTTAAAGTCTAATGGGGAAGACAGATACTATAAGTTACTGATATGGAGAGCAACTGAGTATATGGTATGTACATAAAAGCTGTGGGAGTTGATGTACAGGTGAATATCTAAGTGCATAGATGACAGTAGGGAGAGAAAATAGGGTGGGGAAATGGAAGATAAATAGGGAAGGCTTCCTAGAGAGATGTGTTTTGAGAAGGGTTCTGAAGATGGGGAGAGTGGTGGTCTGTTGAAGAAGAAGCAGTAATGCCTAGTGGTTAGTTAATGGGCCTGGGTTCTAATCCCAGTTCTGCAACTAGCCTGCTGTGTGATCTTGGGTAACTCTCTTAAATTCTTTGTGCCTCAGTAACCTCAACTTGAAAATGGGGATTAAGACTGTGAGCCCCATGTGGGACAGGGACTGTGTCCAACCCAATTTGCTTGTATCCACCCCAGCGCTTAGTACAATTCCTGGTACATGGTAAGCTCTTAAACACCACAGTTATTATTATTATTACATAGTGCTTAACAAATACCAAAAAAAAAGGAAATGGAGTTCCAGAAAGGGAGAGAGGGAGTGATCAAGGGGATGACAGTAAAAGAGATGAGGCACAGAAATCATTCTTTAGTTCTTGGAAGATAACCTAGCTACCATACAATGCCCATAAGTTTACCCATACTCACCTTTCCAGTTGCATGATGTCCTTCTCATCCAGGGCCGCCAAATCATGTCCCTCCTCCCTTCAGTGCCCTCCTATAATGTCCCACCTGCAGGAGGCCCTCCTAATTCTCCACATTTTATTAATAATACTAATTATAATTAAAGTGTGGCATTTGTTAAGCATTTACTATGTTCCAGGTACTGTACTAAGCACTGGGGTAGATACAAATTTGTCAGATACAGTCCCTTAATCCCCCTTTTCCAGTGAGGTAACTGAGGCACAGAAAAATGAAGTGATTTGCCCAAGGTCACACATTATTACACATATAGGTTCATAGGCAATGCAAAAGGGAAGGGAGTGGGGGAAAAGATGACTTAATCGGGAAAAGCTAAATGCCACTGATTGACTGACTGATTTTGATTTGGCTGAGTGCTTCTCAGGACATACAGAGAAGACCCAGTGGGAATTTTCCCGATCACGCGTAAGATGTGAGAAGTAAATGAAGTTTTCCCCACATTCTTTCCATTTGTATGGTTTCTCTCCAGTAAGAATTTTCCGATGATAAGATGTATCGAATGAAGATCTTTCTGCATTCGTGACATTTTTAGACTTTCTTGCAGGTGTGAATTTCTATGACAAATTTCTCTGCTATAATGTCATGATGGGCAGGGGTAGTGTCTACCAAGTCTGTTGCATCTTCCTTCTCCAAGTGTTCAGCAAAGTGCTCTGCATACACTAAGTGCTCAGTAAATACCACAGATAATGATGGCAGTTATTTATTTATTAGATTGATTGATCTAATACAGAGATTGATTGATTGTGAAGAGACACAAGGTGAAGTAACTGTGAAAGCAATCCATTTTCTCTAACCCTGTGTGCCTTCTGAATTGTTGCACTCTGTATCCCAGTGGGGGTACAACTGGCAAGGACAAAAGAATGTCAATGGCTCTAATAATAATAATGTTGGTATTTGTTGAGCGCTTACTATGTGCCGAGCACTGTTCTAAGCGCTGGGGTAGACACAGGGGAATCAGGTTGTCCCACGTGGGGCTCACAGTCTTAATCCCCATTTTACAGATGAGGTAACTGAGGCACAGAGAAGTTAAGTGACTTGCCCAAAGTCACACAGCTGACAAGTGGCCGAGCCGGGATTCGAACCCATGAACTCTGACTCCAAAGCCCATGCTCTTTCCACTGAGCCACGCTGCTTCTCTATCATCCAGAAATCTCAGAACTGAGTCTCACAACTTTACTTAATAGTTTTTCAGTTAATTTAATTGCTCCCATCATTTTTTTTTACATTTATTCCTCTTCCTTACTCCTGTACTCATCATCTGTCAATTTGGGTTGAAGATTCTAAGCTTCATGAGGAGAGGTATGTTCATAGTTCTGAAGTCCCCTCTAGACTGAGCTCATTGTGGGCAGGGACTGTCTCTCTTTATTGCTGTATTGTACTTTCCTAAGCGCTCAGTACAGCATCCTGCACACAGTAAATGCTCAATAAATACAATTGAATGAAAGAACGAATGCAAATCTCAAGACAGAGACTCATCCATCATTCCTGATGAGAGTCTATCAACTCCATCATTATAATCATCAATCATCCTGGCTCTTCTCTTGATATAAATTAAACTCGGCTTAAATCCCCAGATCCCAAGTTGAAATTGCCATTGGCCTCAGGTCTCCATTTTCCTAGGTGTCATGGTCGGGGGACAAGATGAAAGGAGTTATCTTGTGTGTCTCGGGCCTATCCTTTCACCAGGATAACAGTTTTATTTTCTGCCAATAGCTTCTCTTGATAGGACTGGAATATGAGAAGAGTGAATTGCAGGAGAAGACCAGAGTTGCTGGGGAACCCAGAAATCCTGATAAAAGGCCAGAGAATCTAAAAGCTCAGTGTACAAGCTTCTCTCGAACTGGGCTCTCTGAATGGCAAAGCATTAATCCCTTAGTGATTGAGAGAGAAAGTACACATGTGCTGTCTGGATGGATAAAGGTGTAAGGTTATACAAAAATATGTCCTTGTATATTTGAGTTTCCCCAGGGTACACATTTTTCATGAAAAACCCTTTCCTGTTCCATAAAATGGAGTAATTCATCAATAAATCGACTGTGATTTCTTCCTTGATTAAAGTACTAGGGGTAAATTTGTTGTGTCTTTAGTGTGTTAGATTATACATTTTTGTCTTAAGATATGCAAAATACCTCAGTCAACTTGTTTTTATCACATTAAATGATCTTAATAATCTTAATGTTTCCTTTCTGAATAACTGCTAACTAAATGTGTTACTGTAATACATTTTAAATTACTACTTTAAAAAAGTCAGTGCTGATTTCCAGTTTCCACACACTGTATTAATTATCTATAAACATGTGTGAGATTTCCTTCAGCAGATTTCCACAATCCCTTTATTATCCGCATAGAGACACTTTAAAGCGTTTCAGCTATTCTAAGTTCAACATCCCTATAATTTACTCAGACCTTGTAACTGATATTTTTAAGCTTGGCAAATCTGGAAGGAAAAAGAAATCTTAGCCATCCCAATTTAAGGTCAGAGGACCACAACTGGGATGTAAGTATCAGGATTGTGCTTCAGAGGCAAACAAGCACCCCTCTTTTGTGTGTCAGTGTGTTTACCTCTCTTAGTATGCCCAGATTCACTTCTTTTATGAGGGATCAATTCCCTATGCTTGTTCATTCTTCAGTAGGCAGTAATGCAAAACTGACTATTGGAAAAAAGTATTCATACAAGTTTGAAAAAGAACCTGAGGGATGCATTGTCTTTCAGGAAAAACTGATTTGGAGGGCATAGATCAATCATATTTCCTGAGTGCTTATTGTGTGCAGAGCATTGTACTAAGCACTTGGGAGAGTACAATATAATAGAATTGGTAAATGTGTTCCCTGCCACAATGACTTTACAGTCTAGAGACTGTATCAGCATCAACAACATTAATCAATCAATAAATGTGATTTATTGAGTGCTTACAGGATGTTGAGTGTTGTACTAAGCACTTGGGAATACTTGGGAAGCAGCATGGTAGAGTGGATACAGCACAGGCCTGGAAATCAGAAGGTCATGGGTTCTAATCCCAGCTCTATCACTTGTCTGCTATGTGATTTAGGCAAGTCACTTCACTTCTCTGTGCCTCAGTTACCTCTTCTGTAAAATGGGGACTAAGACTGTGAGACTTATGAGGGACAGGAACTGTATCCAACCCAATTTGCTTGTATCCATCCCAGTGCTTAGTACAATGCCTGGCACACAGTAAGTGCTTAACAAATACCATAGTTATTATTATTGATATAAGAGAGATGATCTCTGCCCACTAGGAGCTTATAGTTCATTAAATTTCTGGATTGTGTAAATTCCCAACAGATGCTATCTACATACTAATCAAACTTTGATGCATTTACTGGCTGTAGCCATATTCTTTGCTATTTGTTCCTCAGTTGCCTTAGCTATTCCTCCCAGATTTCTCTTCCCACACAAAATGTACAATCTAGGAAGTCTTCATGCTAAGTACCACCTTGTAACTAGTACTCAAGGATGTCCAGTGCCCCCTTCCTTTCCTCAGGGCATAAATCTGGGTTAGAGAGAGAATGGAAAATTCCATCAGAAACTCTTTTCCCTCCTGACCCTGGAAATGTTTTCCCTGACAATCTAAGAAATGCACAGACCAATGTTTTATTATTAAAAATTCAGTCTATTCTATTTTAAATATATACAGGAGCATTAAAACTCTGGTAAGTGAAAAACATCTCTAAAAATGACAATAACAATAAGGAAGAGATGGTCATTAATGGGAAAAAAAACCATGAAATTCATTCATTAATCCGCTTGTGAAGAGATCAAGATTTTCCAGGTGCAGTGCTCATTGCTGGCAGAGAAAACACCACAACTGACAGAAGCAGACAGTGAAGCAGTATAAATAAATCTCTGGGCTTGGAAAATGGCTAGGGGATCTTGAGTCCTCACAATTAAAGTAAAACAGACTTCGAATTCATGTCAAAAAAACACAAAGAAAAAGAATGAAAGAAGCAAGGGACTTTCAGTATGGTTCATGGAGGATTACTCAAAGACCTCAGGGTGAAAAGAACAACAACAACAACAAAAAAGGTCTTGTGGAAAAAGTTAAAAAAAAAAAAAGAAGCCAAAATAGAGGTGAATTGGCTGGAAGCAAAGAGGACAGGCTCAGCCCAGTTCTGGGTCAAGGGTGAAGACTGGTCCCTCTGGAGGAAATGTTGAGCCACTGGGAAAGGTGTGATTAGTGAATTTGTCTAGTCACTGCCCAGCTGGAGCAGTGCAGAGCCTGAAAACTTCCTTTAATTAAACCCAATTCTCACTGTTATACTGGTTATGTAGTTTGCCAATGTACTACTTTTCCATTATCGGTTATGTTATTTACTTTCTTGCAATTGTAGATTCATTCATTCATTCAATAGTATTTACTGAGTGCTTACTATAATGTTGGTATTTGTTGAGCGCTTACTATGTGCAGAGCACTGTTCTAAGCACTGGGGTAGACACAGGAGAATCAGATTGTCCCACGTGGGGCTCACAGTCTTAATCCCCATTTTACAAATGAGGTAACTGAGGCACAGAGAAGTTAAGTGATTTGCCCACAGTCACAGAGCTGACAAGTGGCAAGCACTTGGAATGTACAATTTGGCAACAGATAGAGACAATCTCTGCCCAATGACGGGCTTACAGTCTAATCGGGGGAGACACGCAGACAAAAACAAGATAATCATGATAAATAGAATCAAGGGGATATACACCTCATTAACAAAATAAATAGGGTAATAAATATATACAAATGAGCACAGTGCTGAGGGGAGGTGAAGGGGGAGCAGAGAGGGAGCAGAAGGAGCAGAGGGAAAAGGGGAAGCTCAGTCTGGGAAGGCCTCTTGGAGGAGGTGAGCTCTAAGTAGGGCTTTGAAGAGGGGAAGAGAGTTAGTTTGGCGGAGATGAGGAGGGAGGGCATTCCAAGACAGCAGTAGGACGTGGGCCAGAGGTCAACAGTGGAATAGGCATGAAGGGGGGACGGTGTGGAGGTGAGCGGCAGATGAGTGGAGCGTGCGGGGTGGGCAGTAGAAAGAGAGAAGGAAGGAGAGGTAGGAAGAGGCAATGTGATGGAGAGCCTTGAAGCCCAGAGTGAGAAGTTTTTGATCCATGCGGAGGTTGATAGGCAACCACTGGAGGATTTAAAGGAGGGGAGTGACATGCTCAGAGCGTTTCTGCAGGAAGATGAGCCAGGCAGCGGAGTGAAGAATAAACTGGAGCAGGGAGAGATAGGAGGAAGGGAGATCAGAGAGAAGGCTGACACAATAATCCTGTCGGGATATTATGAGAGCTTGTGCCAGTAAGATAGCCATTTGGATGGAGAGCAAAGGGCAGATCTTGGAGATATTGTAAAGGTGAGATCAGCAGGCATTGCTGATGGATTGGATGTGTGGGATCACTGAGAGTGCTGAGTCAAAGATGACACCAAGGTTGCAGGCTTGAGAGACGGGAAGGATGGTCGTACCATCCACAGTGATAGGGAAGTCAGGGAGAGGACCAGGTTTGGGAGGGAAGATGAGGAACTCAGTTTTGGTCATGTTGAGTTTTAGGTGGCGGGCAGACATCCAGGTAGAGACGTCTTGGAGGCAGGAGGAGATATGAGCCTGAAGGGAGGGGGAGAGAACAGGGGAGGAGATGTAGATTTGTGTGTCATCTGCATAGAGATGATAGTTGAAGCCATGGTAGCGAATCAGTTCACCAAGGGAGTGAGTGTAGATGGAGAATAGAAGAGAATAGAAGGCCAAGAACTGACCCTTGAAGAACCCCTACAATTAGAGGATGGGACGGGGAGGAGGAGCCTGCAAAGGGGTCCGAGAATGAATGGTCAGAAAGATAAGAGGAGAACCAGGAGAGGACAGAGTTTGTGAGGCCAAGGTGAGATAAGGTGTGGAGGAGAAGGGGATGGTCGACAGTATCAAAGACAGCTGAGAGGTCAAGGAGGATGAGGATAGAGTAGGAGCCATTGAATTTGGCAAGAAAGAGGTCATTGGTGACCTTTGAGAAGCCAGTCTCGAGAGAGTGGAGGGGACAGAAGCCAGATTGGAGGGGGTCCAGGAGAGAGTTGGGGTTGAGGAATTCAAGGCAGCGAGTGTAGATGACTCGTTCTAGGAGTTTGAAAAGGAAGGGTAGGAGGGAGATAGGGCGATAACGGGAAGGGGAAGTGGGGTCGAGAGAGGGTTTTTTTTAGGATGGGGGGACATGGGCATGTTTGAAGGTAGAGGGGAAGAAGCTATTGGAGAGTGAGTGGTTAAAAATAGAAGTTAGGGAGGGGAAGAGGGAAGGGGAGATGTTTTTCATAAGGTGAGCGGGAATGTGGTCCGAAACACAGGTGGAGAGGGTGGCATTTATGAGGAGGGAGGAGATCTCCTTTGAGAATACTACAGGGAAGGAAGGGAAAGTAGGGGAGAGGGTTGTGGGGGCTGGGGGGAGGCAGAAGGGGGAGGGGTGACTTTGGGGACCTCAAACCTAATTGTGTTAATTTTCGTGATGAAGTAGGTGGCCAGATCGTTGGGGGTGAGGGATGGCAGAGGGGGAGGAACAGGCCTGAGGAGAGAATTAAAAGTCCGGAACAATTGGCGGGGGTGATGGCCATTGGCGTCAATGAGGGAAGAAAAGTAGTTTTACCTGGCGAAAGAGAGGGCAGGGTTAAGGCAGGAAAGGATAAATTTTCAATGGATAAGGTTGGCTTGGTGCTTGGACCTTCGCCAGCAGCGCTCAGCAGCTCGAGCATAAACGCAAAGGAGGCAGACAGAGGCAGAGACCCAGGCTGTGGGTTAGTGGAGCGAGAGCAGCAAAGGGAAATGGGGGCAAGTGAGTTGAGATGAGTAGAGAGGGTGGAGTTGAGAGCGGTAACCTGATCATCGAGAGTGGGAAAAGAGGATAGGGAGGCAAGGTGGGGAGAGATGTCTTTGGAGAAACGGATGGGATCAAGAGAGTGGAGGTCTCTGTGGGGAGTAATACAGATTTGCAGGGGGAGAGAGTGTGAGAGAGGAGGCAGGTGAGAAGGTTATGGTCCGAGATGCAATCATACTACTTATTGAGCTATTACTATATGCCAATCACTGGTGCAAATATGAGAAGCATGAGAAGCATGGTATGAGAAGCATCATGGCTTAGTGGAAAGAGTACGGACTTGGAAGTCATAGGTCATGGGTTCCAGTCCCAGCTCCACCACTTGTTAGATGTGTGACCTTGGGCAAGTCACTTAACTTCTCTGTGCCTCAGTTAACTCATATGTAAAATAGCGATGAAGACTGTGAGCCCTACGTGGGGCAACCTGATTACTTTGTATCTACCCCAGCACAGTGCTTGGCACATAGTAAGTGCTTAACAAATACCAAAAAAAAAAAAAATACAATACAAGCTTCTCAAATATAGTCCCTATCCCATTAGGGGTGCCTCACTGTAAGGGAAAAAGAGACTATTATTTAATGCCCACTTCAACAGATGAGTAAAGTGAGGCACAGTAAATTTAAGTGACTTGTCTAAGGTCACCCAGCAGGCAAGTGGGAAGAGCTAAGATTAGAAATCAGATCCCCTTCTCCAAATCCTGTGCTTGTTGCAAAAATCCATGCTGCTTGTCCTTCCTTTATAGATTGTGAGCCCCCTGGGAGCCATAGCCTGTGTTCTAATTGCTATCTTTATACCTTTCCCTAGACTGGGTACAGTTTTTGCATAAAGTATTCCACACGTGCAATAAACAGTTACAACAGCAGCGGTAATGACAATAATGTGAAACTGAGCCGTGCTGCTGGTACAATATAGAGACCTGATAAGGGGAAAAAGTAACTGCCGATAGGATGAGAATACTGATGTAAGTAATAATAAAGGAACCAATTTCACCCTAAAAAAGTTTCATTTAAGTATTGAAGATCAGCCTGGCCTAGTGGAAAAAGCTTGGGCCTGGAAGTTAGGGGACCTGAGTTCTAATCCCACCTCTGTCTATTGTGTGAAGTTGGCCAAATTGTTTAACTTCTGAGTCTCAGTTTCCTCAACTGTAAACTGGGGATTCAGTACCTCTTCTCCCTCTTACTTGGGCTGTGAACCTCATGTAGGACAGTGCTCAGCACATAGTAAATGTTTAAGAAACTCGTTATTTTTTCAAACTTGTAGAAATTTTTCATACAAAGCCTTCCAATTAGTTATTACTAGTCCCCATATCAACTGAGATTCCATTCTTGCCTCTTCTTCTCTTAGACAATCCGTACAGAAGAGGAAAAATACTTAGGGGAAGAAGATTAGTTGGAGAATGACTAGCAAATGTATTCATGACCTGAGGCTTCCAAAAGTTTTAAAACCCTGGCTCTGACCCTAGAAATGCCAAATCATCACGCATGACAATTTGCTTTAGAGCTTAAGTTTCTCTCTGGTTAGGAGTAATGCACAAACATTTCTGGTTTTCTCATAAAATGCAATTCATTCCATCTGGCAAACACCTTCCAATTTAAAGCAGGCCCCTGCAGACTGTTCTAAATCCAGATCAGCACCAAAGACAATGATTTTCTGCTTTCAAAGACATGCGAAAAAAATCACGTTGAGTCCACCAGATTTTCTTGTATGAAGACCATTATTGAACCATAATATTAAAATGTCTTTATTAATTACAACAGCAATAATAATAGTAATAACGGTATTTATTAAGCACTTTCTTTTTGCCAAGGGTACGCTAAGATCTGGGGTAGATACGAGGAAATTGGGTTGGACGCAATTCCTATCCCACATTGAGTTCACGGACTGAGCGGGAAGTAGAACCACTTTATAGATGCAGAAACTGAAGCGTGGAGATTTTAAGTTACTTAGCCCAAGTCTCCCAGCAAGCTAGGACAAGAACCCAGATCTTCTGACTCACAGTTCTGGGCTCTTCTCACTGGATAACACTTTCCTTTATCTTGATGGTTTTCCTAAAACCTATTAAAAGTTTAACTTATAACTCTCAAACCCTAAGGATGTCTTAAAATTAAATCAATAGGTCAGAATCAGTAGAAATATTTTATGGTCTCTTCCAATTGTCTATATTACCTAGGTGTTGAAATCAGCTAATAGTTCTAGAAAATAATATATGAGTAGGTGAAAATATGAATCAAATCTATTACTATCATTTCGGGAGCAACCGGAATGGTGAAATTAATAACATCCTATTATTTTATTATTGTATAAGAGTTATAGTTGTTCTGTCATTGAAGGGACTAATTCTCTCCTTTATTGGGTTTTATTAGACCTTATTAGACAAGGCATCCTCTGATGTCTCTGGTGAATTCCCTCTTTGACCTGGACAAGGTCATCCTCTCAGCACATCATCCAACGTACTCCTCTCTCTTTTCTCCAGGTTCGTACAAAGTTCACCCATAAAAATACATACATAAATCAGAGGTTGGAAAATCAGCAGAAGGAAATTTGAATGGTAGAACTTTAAATCAGACTCATATTTGATAACGACACACTGTGGACTTTCTGTCAGGTCATACATAGCGTGTTCTAAATAATCCCTGTGCATGTTTGTGTTCCCGCATGTTGGAAACCCGGAGGTTGATGTTATCTGTGAGAAACAGAGTCTACTGCAGACTGATTGTTGCCAGAGAAAAATGTTCTACTTGATGCACTTTTCCCATTCAGATTTGTTTTCCTCAAAGAGAGAAAAGCTACTAAGTATCAGGGGTTGTCGCTAATGATGTTATCATTTTAAGGGCAATGTAAATGTTTAACTTCTCTCGATTTTGGCAATGACTCATTTTTTGATTACTGTCCAAAATTTAAATTTCAAATCCATGCCATAGTCAGTTCACTGACAGAAATTTGAACAAATGAAGGAAAGCAACTGTATTGGGAATAGTCATCTCCAACTTCCTGGTCATGTCAACACATCGGTCACTTTAGCATTCAAGGGTATTTCTCCATTTATTTCTCATTTCATTCAATTGCTTCTTTTGTTATTTAATCATTTATAGCTTTGCTTCTGGTTTGGCAGTCTCAGCCCAACTGCCTCAGAACGTGGGCTTGGGAGTCGGAGGTCATGGGTTCTAATCACCACTCCACCACTTGTCGGCTGTGTGACCTTAGGCAAGTCACTTCACTTCTCCAGGCCTCAGATACCTCAACTGTAAAATGGGGTTTAAGACTGTATGCCCCACATGGGACAACCTGATAACCTTGTATCTACCCCAGCGCTTAGAATAGGGCTTTGCACATAGTAAGTGCTTAAATACCATCATCATCATTACAGGCAAGGACCATGCCTCTTATTTATGCTGTATACTCCCAGACACCAGGAACACTGTTCTGTATATGGTAGATACTCAATTAGTGCTACTGATCATGACGACAACAGTGTCTCACTGGTTGACTCACCGGAGAGCAAAAGAAAAAGTTTGGGCAGGATGAATGAGACTTTAGGAAGTGATTTAGCAGATGTAGACTTTACTGTTCATTTTATTCATTCAATACAAATGATATCTTTTAATTGATAGCAGAAATTCAAGATAGAAAAAACTCAGGACTAGAAGTCAGAAGACCCAGGTTCTAATCCCAGCTCTGTGATTAATCTTTTATGTGACTCAGGCTAATCACTCTCTCTATGCTTCTGTTTCATGATCTCTAAAATGGGAAGAAGATACCTACCAGCTCTCTCTTCCTCCCAGGTGTGAACTCCATGTTGTGGGAAGAAGTGTGTAAGATATGATTAACATGTATCTACCCAAGTACAAACTACAGTGCTTGGTATCTAGTAAGACTTTAATAAGTACTATTATTGTTAAAGTAGTAAAATCACTGAGGGAATTATCATTATGTCTTCATTCTCAGATCCAAACCAAAGTTTTTTTTTCTGTCATTGATAGAGGCTCTTTGGTGTTCAGAGGAAGGCAATACTTGGACTGATAATTTATTTTATATTCTGTTTACAATTTATGTCTATGTGTCCATTTGCTCATCTTGCTCTTTTCCCTAATGATTTTCCCTAATAATTTTCCCTAATGATTAATTGCCATATATTTATAAACTTTTCTCAGGCAAAAGTCTCCCGCTCCCCTCAGAGTTCTACAAAGAGGTGAATAATAATAATAATTAATGATAATTATGGTATTTGTTAAGTGCTTACTATATGCCAGGCACTGTTCTAAGGCCTAGAAAATGTGGGCTGAGCTATTTACATAATGTCATCCCATAACAAACTGGATTTTCACAGTAGTACTGGTTTCCTTTTTTCATCAATGACTTTACTTTTGGATGTGATAATCAAAATGAAAAAAGGATGGGTTTTTTTTTTGTTTTTGCTTCTTTGTTTTTAATGGTATTTGTTAAGCATTTATTATGTGCCAGGCACTGTACTAAGCACTTGGGCAGATATAAGTTAATCAAGTTGGACACAGTTCATGTTCCACATGGGACTGAGTCTTAATCCCCATTTTACAGATGAGGTAACTGAGGCACAGAGAAGTGAAGTGATTTACCCAAGGTCCCACAGCAGACAAATGGCAGAGCTGAGATTAGTACCTGGGTGCTTTTGACTCCCAGAATCTATCTACTAGGCCACGCTGCTTCCAGTTAAAGTTTTACCAGATTTTTAATGATTTTTTTCTCAACAATAAAAAAAGATGCATTAATTCTTCAAAGACTGATTTTAGTTCATATATCTACCTAGTGCCAAACTGGGAAAAGCCAAGCAACAAAAGATCAAACATTGAAGAGTAATGTCGGACATCTAAAATCAATTAAGAAGAGAAGCAGCATGGCCTACTGGATAAACTTGGGCCTGTGAGTCTGAAAAACCTGGGTTCTAATCCCAACTCTGCCAGTTCTCTGCTGTGTGACTTTGGGAAAGTAACTTTATTTTACTGAGTATCAGTTACCTCATCTGTAAAATGGGGATTAAGACTTGAGTCTCACATAGGCAAGAACTGTGTCCAAGAGGATTATCTTGCATCTAGCCCAGCACTTAGTATGGTGCCTGGCACATAGTTAGAGTTTAACAAATACCATAAAGTTAAAAAAAGATCTGTTTATAGAAAACCACTTTCAAACTATGGTAAGAATTAGGAGAAAGTGTAGTTAAAGTTCATTTTGGCATTAGTTAAAAGTTATGTTTAGGGTTAGATTTAAGGCTAGAATTAATGCTAAGGTTCAAGATAAATATCATATCTAGGGATTACATCAGGGTACCAGGTAAGATTAGTATTAAGTCTTATATAAGTAATAGGGCTAGGGACAAAGATAGAATTAAGGTTATTATAGTAAAGGTTAGGGTAAGGCTTCAGAGACTGGTTCAGTTGACTGACTTATGATTGATGACTGGATCTGTCAATAATTAGTGATTAATTTGTTGATTGTACATGCTTAGCTATAGTACCTGGAATTCCTCCTAAAGAGCAAAACTGGAATTAAGATATTTTCAGCTACCAGTATGAGGCAGGTAATTAACAAACCAATTAGACTCATTTCAATTGCTATTTTCTTCTTCATTAGAGCAGTTAGTTATACAGTGGAAAAGGTTAATAAGATTTTCCCAAACAATAGCTTTGAGGCAGCTTTTAAAACCTGGTCATCCAGGATTGAAATATTTGAAAATTTCTTTTCAATTCTGAAACAAGGATCAGAAGTGGGAGAGTCAAGAACAAGGTAAGGAGAGTAGGTCATTTTAGGACGATGGAGAGAATGAGCTGGGATATAGTAGGAGGAGAAAATGGAAAAATAAGACTGGGAGTGCTGATGGAAGGCCTTAAAGCCAATCAGTGGTCCAGAGATTTTCTGTTCAATATGAAGATGAATGGGTAACCACGGAAGATTTTTGAGGAGTGGAAAGTGGAATGCAGAATAAGATTTTAGAAAGTTGATCTGAATAGCAGAGTGAATAACAGACTCGAGAAGGGAGAAGTAAGAAACAGGAGAAGAGTAAAGAGCTTAGACCAAGCCTGAATAAAGAGAAAGAATGGTGATTGTCAATTGTGATGGAAAAGTTAGGTATCAGAAAGTATTTAGGGGAAAAGATGAGGAATTCAGTTTTTGACATATTGTGAGTACGTACAGTCCCTACCCAAAGAGAGCTTACAATCTATATACCTCTAATTTATGGCCAAATTGTACTTTTCAAGCACTTAGTACAGTGTTCTGCATGCAGTAAGTTCTCGATAAATTCGATTGAATGAATGAAAGAATGTAAGCCTAGTAGACAGACATTAAGCAGCGTGGCTCAGTGGAAAGAGCACGGGCTTTGGAGTCAGAGGTCATGGGTTCGAATCCCGGCTCGGCCGCTTGTCAGCTGTGTGACTTTGGGCAAGTCACTTAACTTCTCAGTGCCTCAGTTACCTCAACTGTAAAATGAGGATTAAGACTGTGAGCCCCTCATGGGACAACCTGATTCCCCTGTGTCTACCCCAGCGCTTAGAACAGTGCTCGGCACATAGTAAGCACTTAACAAATACCAACATTATTATTATTATTATTAAAATGAATTACACATAGGGAAAATGATGGAGTGTAAGAATATGTTACATTAAGTGCTGTGAGGCTCAGGTGCATACACAGCCAAGAGTGTGGATGACAAAGAGGGGAGGGAGAGGAGGAGAAATAAGGGCTTAGTCATACAAGACCTCTTGGAGTATCACTCAATTGTATTTTTTGAGCGCTTACTGTGTGCAGGGCACTGTACTAAGCACTTGGGAGAGTACAGCATAGCAACATAAAAGACTCATTCCCTGCCCACAACAAGCTTGCAAGACTAGAGGTGGAGACAGACATCAATATAAGTTAATTTTGGATCTAAACAGATATAGAAAGAGAAATCAGGTAGGAGGCAATGATAAGGATTTATTGTTTAAAGGAAAAGAAGATGGACAGCCATTGGTGGTTTCTGAGGAGTGGAGAGTTAAGTATTCATTCAATTCATTCAATAGTATTTATTGAGCGCTTACTATGTGCAGAGCACTGTACTAAGCGCTTGGGATGAACAAGTCAGCAACAGATACTGGATCTGAAGTACTGGATGAAATTTCAGGAAGAGTGCTCAGGGAGCAGAGTGGAGTGGGAACTGAAGAGGGAAAAGGCACACCATAAGATAATAATAATAATAATGATGGTATTTGTTTATAATTGTGGTATTTGTTAAGCGCTTACTATGTGCAAAGCACTGTTCTAAGCGCTGGGGGATACAAGGTGATCAGATTGTCCCACATGGGGCTCACAGTTTTAATCCCTATTTGACAGATGAGGTAACTGAGGCACATAGAAATTAAGTGATTTGCCAAAGGTCACACAGCTGATTAGCTGCAGAGCCAGCATTAGAACCCATGACCTCTGACTCCCAAGCCCGCACTCTTTCCACTGAGCCATGCTGCTTCTCTAAGCACTTACTATATGCCAAGCACTATTCTAAGCACTGGGGTCGATACAAGGTTAACACTTGTGCCCTCTCTTCTTCTTTCCCTGACCGTCACCTTCAATAGTTCACTGTTGGATGGTTTCTTGCCCTCTGTTTTCAGATCACGCCCATGACTTCCCTATCCTAAAATAAAGTTTTCCCTTGGTCCCAGTACACCATATGGCTAGAATCCCATCTCTCTCTTACCATTCCTGTTAAAACTCCTGGAATATATTGCTTTCCCCCAGTCCCTCCTTGGCCTCCTGCACTCAGCTTCCACCCCTCCACTTCACTGAATCTGCCACATCTTTAGGTCACTAACAACCATGCTAAATCAAAAGGACTGTACTCTGTCCTGTTTCTCCTTGATCTCTCAGCTGACTTGGACACTGGAAACGCTATCTAACCTCGGCTTCTCTGAACCAGTCAGTTGTATTTATTGAGCACTTACTGTGTGCAGAGCACTGTACTAAGTGCTTGGAAGAGTACAATAGGGCAGTAAACAACAAGTTTACAGTCCCTGCCCACAATGAGTGTACAGTCTAAAGGGGGATACAGACATTTATATAAACAAAGAAATTACAGATATATGAATAACATATAGCCTGTCTTTTTTCTCCTCCTACTTCTCTGTCTTCTTTTTGGTCTCCTTTACTAGCTCTTCCTCTGCCTCCCATTCCCTGTATTTGGGTATCCTTCAAGGCTTATTTCTGGGCTTACTGTGGGCAGGGAAAACACCTACCAGCTCTGTTACATTGTATTCTCCCAAGTGCTTAGTAAAGTCCTCTGCACACAGTAAGCGCTCAATAACTATGATTATTTGATGGATTGTGTCCACTTTTATTCTAAATCTAAATTCACTCCCTTTTGAGCTCATCAACTCTCCTGACTTCAACTACCTCCTCTATGCAGCTATTTCCCAAATCCTTCTACCCAGCCCCAACCTTTCTCCTCTGAAATCAAACATCTCCTCCTGCCTCCAGAACATCTCATTAATCATCTGCTGACATCTCAAGCTGAACATGTCCAGAGCTGAACTCATCGACTCTCCAAGATTCTCTCTGCCCCCAGACCTTTCTATCATGTCGACAACACCACCATCCCCTTAGTCTCACAAACCTGCCAACTTGGCATTATCTGTAACTCATATCTCCTCAGTCCATTTGTTCAATCTGCAACCAAATTCTGCTTATTCTTTCACATCATCTCAGGAATTCACTCCTTCCCCTCTATCCAAACTGCCACCATGCTTGTCCAAGGACTTGTCACATTCCGACTTGATGACTGCATCTGTCTCTTATAGACTTCCCTATCTCCAGCCATTCCCCTCTCTAGTCCACCCCTTACTTGTTCAGACCATTTTTTTAAAAACTTTGTTTTGCATATGCCTTCCTATTCCTCAAAAACCTCCAATGGTTGCCTATTCTTCTGTTTATCTGGGAGAACCACCTGACCATTATCTTCAATTAATCAATTGAATTTATTGAGCTCTTACTGTGTGCAGGGCATGTTACTAAGCACTTGGAAGAGAACAAGATGACAGCCACATTCCCTGACCACTGAGAGTTTAGAGTCTAAAGGGAGCTTAAGTCATTCCATCGGCTCTGCCTCTTCACTCTTCTGCCACTATACCCCAGCTCACATGCTTCCCTCCTCTATAGCCAATCTATTTATTGTGAATAGTTCTCATCTCTCTCTTGCTTAGCTACCTCTTGCTCATGCCCTTCCACCTACGGGGAACACCCTCCTTCATATTCAACCGACCTTTGTTCTCCCTCATCTTTTAAACCTTTTTATAATCACATCTCTTCCAGAAAGTCTTCCCTCATTAATCTATCTTCCCACACAGTTTCCCTGATTATTACCATGTCAGTACTTCTGCATTACCTAAGCACTTGGTTACTCACTGCTTTCTTATGCCCAAAAGCACATAAATATATATCTTCAAACTTTGTTGTTTCCTGTAACTTTAGGGTCTGAAAAGGGTTGAGTTTACTAGCTCTATTATTCTCTTCTATGCTCTTAGTACAGTTCTCTGTATACAGTTAGTATTCAATAAATACTCTTGATTGAGGGATTGAGATCATGGAAAAGTCTAACTGCAAGTAAACAAATTCAGATGATCCTCCTAGGATCTGAAATCTAAGTTCCATTATGAAATGAACCATACAACTAAGTAGTCTGGAGAACAAGCTCCACTCTGGTAACAGAACATTGTAGCTTAATGGAAAGAATGCAGGACTAAAAATCAGGGACCTGGTCTTAATTCGCACTCCACTTCCTGCCTGCTGTGCGACCTTGGGCACATCTCTTAGCTTCTCTGTGCCTCAGTTTCCTCATCTGGAAAATTGGGACTACATAAACCTGTTCTCCCCTTTAGTCTGTGAATTCCATGAGGGACAAGGATTTGTGTCTGATCTGCTGGTATTTTATCTATTCCTACCCCAATGTGGACTTCGGTCCATTGTGAGTGTTTAACAAATATCACTATTATTATTTTTATTATTATCAAAATATTGCTAGAGTTCTCAGTGGTCCCTCACTCAAAAATGAGTGATACACTTAACCATGCAGAAAAAGAGAATGAAGACATACCAATGTCTGTTACTAAGAAGAATACACAGATATAGTGTGCTTTAAAGCTATAGATTGCAACATAACTTCTGTCAGCTACCTCTTAAACCAAACAGCTCTGTTTAGGAAGTCATTAACAATGAACAAGGAAGGATTTAGGAAAGATGTTCTAAAAATGTCCTGCCTCATTCATTCAAATTGTACAGAGGACTCAAGTCACACTGTCTTGCACGGTAAGGCTCACACCATCAGCTAACTTCTTCAGGTACAAATGACACCATGTGTGTGTGTGAAAAGATTGATGAAAATGAGCCCCACATTTGCTTTTAGGCTTGTGAGATATAGAATTGGTCAGAATAACTGGTTGCACTTCATTCAGCATAGATTTAAATAAGATGACATCTCTTTATAGACAAGGTTAGAGCACGGGCCTGGAAGTCAGAAGGATATGCGTTCTAATTTCACCTCTATCACTCGTCTGCTGTGTGACCTTGGGCAAATCACTTCTCTGTGACAGAGTTACTTCACCTTTAAAATGGAGATTAAGACAGTGAGTCCCATGTGGGACACAGACTGCATTCAATCTAATTAACTCTTATCTTCCCCAGCACTTAGAACAGTACCTGGCATATAGTAAGCACTTAGTAAATACCATTAAAAAAAAAGCAAAAAAAAATAAAACCAAGAAAACTCTCTGCTTAAAGTTTCTTATAGATTTGTAGAGAGTCAGCCTGAATAATCTAACATTTTCTATCATTCCCTGAAACAGTAACATCTTTTATATATTCAGGCCCAAAATCATAATGAAGAGGGTGATGAAAAATCCAAGAGGTACATTCTGATTGCAATGACAGAGGTTGGGCATTTACCCCTCAGAAATCATTTTAAAAATGGGATGACCACAAGCAAGAAAGCATCATGCCATTATTGTAAAACAACAGACAATCCAGTTCCCATCCTCTTTTGCTAATTATTTGGCTTCTTTTATTCACATCTGTCATAAATACCTCCCCAGAAGAAGAGAAAGATTGCTTTATATGATGTCTGTTTTCAGATCAGCTGTCCAATGAAGGAGTTGTGAGAAGGGGGCCTGTCTCTTTAGCTGCCTAGTGCATTAGGTTTTTTGTTCTAATGCACATCAAAGCTTGGTTCAAACCATCTATCATTAAAACTTCAGCCAAACATTAACTTCCAAACACTAGCAAAGAAAAAAGATGAGACACACTTTTAGGTAAAGAAAAGCAGCTCATCATTTGGGTTTCATTAAAATGTTTTTTAAATGGCAATCTCATTTTAACATTTCTAAATATTGTTTCCAATTAGCTTTAGGTAAATTCATGTTTCAGGGATAAACAGAGAGTGAGCATACAAAATATTCAAGGTATTTATTTTTAATTGATGGGGGCAGATTTAATTTCTCCTGTTAAGAGACAACAGACGCCTGCCCCATAACCCATTCCTTGCAGCTCACTATGGGCAGTGAATGTGTCTGTTTATTGTTCTATTATAGTCTCCCAAGTGCTTAGTAGAGTGCTCTGCACACAGTAAGTGCTCAATAAATATGATTGAATGAATGAGTGAATAGGAATGGAAATGCAACTCCGATGTTGGAAAAACCAGGTAAGAGGTATTTATAGAGAACAGGTTTTTTTTTTTCTGTTGTTCCATTTGTAAATGTACATAACTAGAATGGCTTATAGGAAATGAGATGTACAGGTGTTTCTACCTGAGTCACATGAGTTCTCCCAGTCTCTGTCTCACTAAATAAATCCACAGATGTACATCTGACAGACTGTTGAAGCTGAAAAGTCTCGACAGGAGCAGCAGAATCCATCAGCTCACTGAACTGGGACAGTCAGGAGCTCTGAGGGGGGTTTCAGTATTACTATCGAAAGCATTTATTGGGTTCCTATCAAGTGTAGTACGTGATACCAGGCATTTATAAATTCTACAGAAATTGCAAAAAATGTGTTTCCTGCTCTCAAAGATCTCTATTAGGGGAGACAAAAGGATCGGAGTGAGCAAATAAATACAAATAATAGATGGCAACAGATGAATGAGAAGCAGCATGACCTAGTGGATATAATAATGTTGGTACTTGTTAAGCGCTTACTATGTGCAGAGCACTGTTCTAAGCGCTGGGGTAAACACAGGGGAATCAGGTCGTCCCACGTGGGGCTCACAGTCTTAATCCCCATTTTACAGATGAGGGAACTGAGGCACAGAGAAGTTAAGTGACTTGCCCACAGTCACACAGCTGACAAGTGGCAGAGCTGGGATTCGAACTCATGAGCCCTGACTCCAAAGCCCGTGCTCTTTCCACTGCGCCACGCTGGATATGGCATTGGCCTGGGAGTTAGGAGGACTTGGATTCTAGTCCTGGCTCCACCACTCATCTGATGTGTGACACTGGGCAAGTCACTTCACTTCTCTGTGCCTCAGATACTTCATCTGTAAAATGTGGATTAAAGTTGTGAGGCCCATGTGGAACATGGACTATGTCAAACCTGATCAGCTTGTACCTACTCTAGTCCTTAGTATGGCACAGAGTAAGTGCTCAAAAAACACTGAAAAATAAACAACAATTTACCAGAAATATGCATTCATAATAAGGTAACTTTTTTATTATTGTTTTTGACGGTATTTCTTAAGCACCTGCTATGTGCCAGGCACTGAACTAATTGTTGGGTTAGATAAAAGATTATCAGCCCCTGTACCACATGAGGCACACTTGCTTAATTCCCAATTTACAGATGAGGGAACTGAGCCAGAGAGACATGAAGTGACTTGCCTAAATTCACACATCAGACAAAAGGCAGAGCTGAGATTAGAACCCAGATCCTGGCATGAGCAAAAGTACATGGGATTTATTGGAGAATGATTTCTGGAGAAGCCACCTGTCAGAAAAGCATTGAAAGAGGGGAGGAATGTGGCTTGGTGGGCTTGAAGTTTAATATGGGGTTTCGAAGCAGGGGAAAGCCCATGAGCAATGGATCAAAAGATGGAGAGTTGGGAGTCAAGGACACTTAGAAGGAGGCTGGGAAGAAAAAACACTTAAATTGGAATTAACAAGAAAAGAAAGCTGGATGGTAAGATGGAATCAATTGTTGGAGGACCGTAGCTCTTATGGTGAGTGTTTCTTTCTTTTAAAAATACCTATCTCCCCTGGTAGACTAAATTCTTTTGGGGCAGGGATCATGTCTACTGATTCTATTGCATTATTCTCTCCAGAACAGCTAGTACAGTGCTCTGTCCACAATAAGCCCTCAATAAATGCCACTGACTGAGTACTGTTCTATTCATATATATTTCTTAAAGATGATACACGGGTACCTCAAACATGTCAAAAACCAAACTACATGTCTGCCCATCAAGCCCTCTCCACCTCCTAACTTTTCCATTTAGGTCCTCTACTAATGGCACTACCATCCTCCCAATCCCAGAAGTCAGTGTCATTATCTTTTAGCTCTCACATTCAATCTACTGTTAAATCTTGCCTGCCCTAATAATAATGCTAAAAATAATGATATTGTGGTATTTGCTAAGTATTTGCTTTGAGACAAGCGCTGTTCAAAGTATAGAATACACACAAGATAATCCCAAATGAGACAGTATACTTGACCCACAGATTAAGGTGTGGAAGAGCAGGAAATTTCATTCCCAATGAGGAAACTGAGGAACAGAGAAAGGAAGTGCCCAAAGTTACAGAATAGACAAGGGCAGAGCCAAAATTAGAACCCATGTCACCCGAATCCTAGGTCTGTGCTTTTTCCATTAGACCATGCTGCTTCTCTAACACCATTTCCCACAACTGCCCATTCTTCTTTACCCAGACTTTACCAATTTGATCCTAGCTTTCAGCACAGTGTGTCTGGACTACTGTATCAGCTTCCTTATGGGCATTCCACCCTCTAGGATCTCTCAGTCTATACTATAATGATAATAATAATAATGTTGGTATTAGTTACACGCTTACTATGTGCCAAGCACTGTTCTAAGCACTGGGGTAGATACAAGGGAATTAGGTTGTCCCATGTTGGGCACACAGTCTTCCCCACCATTTTACAGATGTGGGAACTGAGGCACAGAGAAGTTAAGTAATTTGCCCAAAGTCATACAGCTGATCAGTCCCGGAGTCGGGATTAGAAGCCACGATCTGTGACTCCCAAGCCCATGCTCTTGCCACTGAGTCACGCTGCTTCTCTACTATACACTACTACCTAGGCCATCTTCTTGGAACATCATCTCACAACTTTATTACTTCTGAGACCAGCCCAGGACAAGGCTGAGAGAGTGAAGATGTGAGAGTGAAGTAACTTCTCAGGAGTTAGGCTGAGAACTAAGTACTCTATGAACCAATAGAGAATAAAAGTGATTTTTCATCACCTGTCCTAAGAACATATAAGATCGTTCTCCTTCCTGTGACTTACTGGAGATCAGCAGAAGCTAGTTAGGTTAGAATAAATTAGATTAAGTTAACCCACTCTCTGCCTCTTTCTTCTCTCTTCAAACCCCTGAATTTTTTTTTTATGGTACTTGTGAAGTGCTTACTATGTGCAGGAGACTCTATTAAGCACTGAGGGTAGATAAAAGCTAATCAGGTTGGACAGAGTCCAAGTCCCACATGGAGCTGAGTCTGCATTTTATAGGGAGATGAGGCACAGAGGAAGTGAAACGACTTGCCCAAGGTCACACAGCAGACAAGTGAGAGCCACGATTAAAACCAAGTGCTTAGTACAGTGTTCTGTACATAGTAAGCAGTCAATAAATACAATTGAATAAATGAATTAAAACCCAGGTCCTTCTGATTCCCAGGTTTGTGCTCTACCCACTAGGTAACACTGCCTCTCCATCCACCTATTGCTGCCCCTGTGCCTCCTTTTTGATGATGATGATGGCATTTGTTAAGCACTTACTATGTGCAAAGCACTGTTCTAAGCGCTGGGGAGGATACAAGGTGATCAGATTGTCCCACGAGGGGCTGACAGTCTTTATCCCCATTTAACAGATGGGGTAACTGAGGCACAGAGAAGTGAAGTGACTTGCCCAAATTCACACAGCTGACAACTGGTAGAGCCGGGATTTGAGCCCATGATCTCTGACTCCCCAGTCCATGCTCTTTCCACTGAGCCACACACCTCCTCTAATTCATCCCCTTTCACATCTGGCACACCGCTACTCTCCTGATCTTCCAAGCCATCCTCAAATCACAACTCCTACAGGAAGCCTTCCCTTATTGATTTCTAATCTCTCCACCTGACACTTCAGCACTTCTACACCATCTAAGACCTGAAGTACACATACCCTCATTAACATTTATAGTACGTGAACTTCACAGTCAGCGGTATTGCCTTCAAATACAAAGAATGACTATATCCAGGATCAATCGACTGCTTGATCTGAAGACTAGAATGATATGAAAAAATGGTACTATTTGAATAAAAGATGTCCCATTCTTGAGGAGGATGGGAGTAAAATAAGAAATATATTTGCTTAGCTATAATGGAATGTTCAGAGTCAGAGCACAAGATGATGATGGTGAACAAATGGATAAAGGTAGGATTTCAACAACCAAAATTGGGATTTTTAAATTTAACTAGAGAAGTAACTTAGAGCCCCTGGAGGTTGTATGAGAGAGAAGTGATACAATCAGAGCAACGTTTAGAGAAGAAATGTTTAAGGACTTCAATCAATCAATCATATTTATTGAGTGCATACTGTATGCAAAACACTGTACTAAGAGCTTGGCAGAGTACACCAGACTTGGTGTTCCCTGCCCACAAGAAGCTTTCAGCCTAAGGGGTAGCTAGACATTAAAATACATTATAAATATGTGCATAAGTGCTGTGGGTGGGATGAATAAAGTTTACGAATCCAAGTACAAGGAAGAGCAGAAGAGAGAGGATATAGGGGAAATGAATGTTTAATCAGAGAAGGTCTCTTGGAGGAAAAAATCCTTAAGCGAGTTGTGTACACTCACTCCCTCCTCCAGTTCCTCTCCTTCAACTCTCTCATTGACCCCCTCCAGTCTGGCTTCCTTCTCCTCAACTCCACAGAAACTGGTCTCTCAAAGGCCACTAATGATCTCCTTCTTACCCAATCCAAAGGCCTCTATCCATCCTAATCCTCCTCGATCTTTCAGCTGCCTTTGAAATCATTGGTCACCCTCTTCTCCAGGAAACATTATCCAAACTCAGCTTCAATGACACTGTTCTCTCCTGGTTCTCCAGCTACCTCTCTCCCAGCTCATTCACAGTCTCTTTCACTGGCTCCTACTCTGCCTCCTACTCCCTAACTGTAGGAGTCCCTCTAGAGTCAGTTCTATGTACCCTTCTACTTTCCATCTATACCCATTATCTTGGAGAACTCATTCATTCTCATGGCTTCAGCTACCATCTCTATGTAGGTGATTCCCAAATTTACATCTCTAGCCTTGATCTCTCTCTCTCCTTCTTTGCAATGTCACTTATGCTCCTGCATTCAGGACCTCTCTACTTGGATGTCCCACTGTCACTTGAAATTTATCCAAAACAAAACTCTTTGTCTTTCACCCAAACCCTGTTCTCCTCCTAACTTTCCTGTCATGGTAGACAGCACCACCATCTTGCCAGTCTCTCAAGCCCATAACCATGGCAGTATTCTTGATTCATTTCTCTCACTCAACCCATGTAGTCAATCTGTCACCATATCCTCACTCTTCAACCTTCACAACTTCACTGAAATCCACCCTTTCCTTAGAAGAGTGAAGTGACTGTGCTGGGTTGTAGCAGGAAATCAATGAGACAAGATAGGAGGGGATAAGGTAATCACGTGCTTAAATGTGAAATGAGCTGTTTGGGGACTGGAGGTGGGAAGAGAACTTGGTAAGAATATAATTATCAATCAAATTATCAGTGGCCTTTAATGAGCATTTATTTTGTGGAAAGCACTATAGTAAGCACTTGGGAAAGTACCATAGCATTGGTAGACACAAAATAAGGTTATTTTGGAAATCTATGAGCAAAAAGGTAAGTTGTTGACAATGGTGTCCACCTAGAATTGCTTTGGGACTTTAGGCCTACAACCCGATACAGTGGATAAGATCACTGCATAGCAGCTGATAGAAGAGGTATGCAATGCTTCCTAAGGAACTTAATAATGATATGGCAGGTAATTTCAATTGGGGATATCCTATGCATTCCCCATTACCAGTGGAGTGAAGAGAATTTGCATAATGAGTCCAGTTTCATGATCTTTTTTGAACTGATGATGTTCCTATTAAGTACTTAAGATCTGCATCATTTACATGAATTTCAGATTAGACCTCCAGTTCCTGTCCCACATGGGCTCACGGTCTAAGAGAGAGGGAAAAGACAAATTTCATCCCCAGTTTACAAATGAGAAGACTAAGGCACAGACAAGTGAAGTGATTTTCCCAAGGTCTCAGCAGGCAATTAAAACTTGGGAACTTGATTCTCAATCCTCTCCTCTTTCCACTGGACCACACTGTCTTCCTTACTCATCCGAGATCTTGGACTAAACAAGAGGCCTGAAAACTAGTGAGAAAATTCACAAAATATGAAAACCATCCAAAGCCCTGGAGATATGAGTTTCTGTAATTGGGAGTCAGGGTTTTCAAAGTGCAACTATAAAATGATTTTATTAACCATTTACAACTTCATCACAGATTCATGAAAATACTAATGTTATGCCCTAGGCTAGCAGGAAAGCTATGCACCACCAATATGTTTTCTTTTTTGTAATCAATGATAAAGTTAATGTTGCCCTTGAATTCTGATACCTACATCATATGTATCCACCAATGTATTAACAGTCTATTGATCAGAGTCCAACATGTCTTTCAGCAGGTTGATATCAGAGTTCAGGACCAATATCATTATAAGCTTCAAACCAATGAAATGTAAATTTGGGATCTGCCATAATCATCTCATTTAGCATTTTGAGCTATGCTACTAGTAAACAAGAAATCTGCCAACCAGAGTACTAATAACAGTATGTTAAAATGCAGTGAGTTCATTGGGATAGAAGTGATACATGTTATAGCACAAGTCTGAAGGGCAGACATGCATGGAGAATAGATGCGAGCAGGAATTTGAGAACTAGAGTAGAGAGCATTGAATCAAGACATCCCCAAATACATTAAGCAGAGTAAGACCTAATCTTGCCTCAAGGATACGCGAAAGCCATTTTCGATCAGGGTGGCAAAGCTGCCAACTTCTGGGTCACAATAACATGGACACATAAATATAAATCAGAAATGGGCTGGGACTTTTGGAACAAAGCCATCAGGTAGGCCATGAGCCAAAGTGGCAGAGCCACTGACACTGCTGAGATTTGAAGGTAGCTGTGAAACAAAGAAGGGCCTTTGTGTGTATACAGTGGGACCACACATATGTCTTTTTAATCACACACACACACCTAGAAAATGACATCAGAAGCATAATTTTGATATACTTATCTCCCTGTTCATATGAATAGGAATTTTAACAGTGTAGATAACTCCTGTTCAGCTCTTTGTTCCGGGGCAACCGTAGTTCAGAGAATGTTGTTATTTTCTTCAAGAAACTATGTCCATTTCTAGAATTTACTGGGTTGCTCTCTAAAATGCTGAGTTTTGTTTTTCAAATGTCCCTCATTAATTGTGAATGCAAGTTAAAACCCAAATCTCCAATCTTCGAGGTTGTTCACGATTTTGGCACACAGTTCTTCAGTTCATAGCTGACGCTATAAAAGTCACTACTATAAACAAGGATCCTATTTGTCAGTTGCACTTCATAGACATAAGGGAAGGTAGATAAAATCTATTAATACAGTATGGCACCCATTAATGTTCCAGTGGTAGTAATTAAATCCTGATGGAAATACAAATATTTCTCCAAAACTGAACCAGATGTCTTGGCAAATGAACGAAGAAGCAAACCTTGAGGACTCTGTAAACAACAAAATGGAAAGCAGCTTCCTCTAGAGACACTTTCTGCACCTTGCCTCAGCTTATGAGAAATGCTAAATAGATAAGAAAGTCATTTCTTTTCTTCAGGTTAACTGTAGCACATTACATTGTTGGGTAACAATTGGGAAGACAGTGGATCAAAAATCCCTGAAATAATGAGGCATAAAGAGTAACACATTTAGATTTCAAAGTAAGAAGCCTTAATAAATTAACACAGTCACTCAGACTTAGTCTTGCCTCATAAATCACATCTACACATGGTTTTTGTGGCTTACAATAGTCTAATTAATAACCAGTGAAAATATTAATTATTTCTGTATTCATGGAGTCAGTGTTCAATTAACAAATGAAATTATAAAATCCATCCTTTTGAATACCCCAGTGTGACCTACTGAAATGTGAACTAAACATCTGGTTGCATTTATTTTTCAACTGTTTCGTCTTTGGTAGAGACCAGCTCTGTTCTTTTCTCTTTCACAGCACATCATTTAAAATACTTGACAAAATGTTTTACTTTGGAGCAAACCTCAGTCTAGTTCTGCAGTGTATATCCACCAAGAACCTGTCAGGATAGTTTGTCAGTGAAATTAAAAGAGAAGAGCTATTTGATCCATGGAGACATGAATTAATAAAGCAAGCAACCGCTTCCATCCAGGGGTGGAATTGATAATTTTCAATCAGTCCAGTTTTAATCAAATTTGGTATAATTTTAAATCGAGAAAGAAAATTTAAATTATTCTCAAATCAGTGTGCCCACACTGTACCCATTTACTAACTCCAAGTACCATTTTCTTAAACTATTGCAATTCATTATGACAGGACAAGCACTCTCCTAGTACCTTTCTTATTTTAAGCTAATTTATAATCAGTGGTAAAGAGGCCAACTGCACTGGTATTTCCTCTGTTACTTAGCTTCAGTGCATGTCTGCAATGGAGGACATCACAGAGGATATGGCTTAACAGTAAATATACTTTTATATATATATATGTATATGATATATATTTAAAATATGTATCCTATGACACTGGAAATTCTGAAAGACGATACTAGTTTGGGTGGGTAAAGATATCATATTTTACAATTCATGAAAAATACAGGAAAATGACTATACATTCCTTAAAATTTAATATCATGCAAATGGAACATGAAGAATACCCCATCATAATTTCCAAATAGCTTATGCGAGAAGTCATACTGAAATTTATTATAGTAATTCCAAGTGTTTTTCACCCAAAGAACCTTACAGGTCTATTATGAAGCCCAATTTTGGGTGCTCCATTAATTTAAGTAATTTGGGACAATTAGGCTCTATTCAGTCAATGACATGTTATAAGATTCTAGACTGTAACCTCATTGTTGACAGGAAACGTGGCAGCTAATTTTGTTGCATTGTACTCTCCCAAATCCTTAGTATAGTGTTCTGCACATAGTAAGCACTCAATGAATATTACTGATTGATCGATTCCTGGTGGTACCCTATTGACTGAAAGGTTATTTCATCTTTGGAATGTAATAATGTTCCCTTATCATTATGGGGATTGGGTTTTATATGTAGCATGTCACTTGTCTGGTGTGTGACCTTAGGCAAGTCACTTCACTTCTCTGTGCCTCAGTGACCTCATCTGTAAAATAGGGATTAGGACTGTGAGCCCCATGTGGGACAGCCTTATTACCTTGTATCAACCCCAGCGCTTACAACAGTGTTTGGCACGGAGTAAGCGCTTACAAACACCGTAATTATTATTATTATTATTTCTAACTGTGAAGGCTTTGGAAAGTGGCTGAGGAGAGGTAAATAAGGAATGACCCTGCTTAAACAAAGAGGAGCCTGGAAATTTTCTTTAACTATAATGGCCTATACCCACATTCTTAGATTAGATTCCTATTTTATTTAGATGAGATGGGAGATTGTGAAATTATGAAATTATAAATTCCATCAAAGTAAGGAACTTGTCCTCCAATTTTTGTACTCTCCCCAGTGCTTAGTTCAATGCCTAGCACTCCATATGTCCTCAGTAAATGTCATTTAATGATAGATTCTTATCAGTGTTTGTAAATTTATTGTTTTACTTTTTCCTTGTATGTCCAACAGCAGTTCCTCCCCACCTTCTGTATTTTCTTAGTGGGGAGGGATAAAATCTGAAACATTCTCCCACAATCCTCAGTACAGTGTGATATCATCAGCCTGCACCAGGGAAGTTAACAAACAATATATATTAACAACACAAACACAGTCTCAGAACGGTATTAGGCTTCAAGCCAACTAAAGGTCAGTCCATCAGCGGTATTTATTAAGTGCTTACTGTATGCAGAGCACTGTACTAAACCCTTGGGAGAGTACAATGACTGTGAAAAGCAGCCTGGCTTAATGGAAAGAGCCCGGGTTTGGGAGTCAGAGGTCACGGGTTCTAATCCCTGCTCTGTCACTTATCAGCTGTGTGACTTTGGGCAAATTGCTTAACTTTTCTGTGCCTCAGTTACCTCATCTGTAGAATGAGGTAGAGAAGCAGCGTGGCTCAGTGGAAAGAGCCCGGGCTTGGGAGTCAGAGGACCTGGGTTCGAATCCCAGCTCTGCCACTTGTCAGCTGTGTGACTGTGGGCAAATCACTTAACTTCTCTGTGCCTCAGTTCCCTCATCTGTAAAATTGGGATTAACTGTGAGCCTCACGTGGGACTACCTGATTACCCTGTATCTACCCCAGTGCTTAGAACAGTGCTGTGCACATAGTAAGCACTTAACAAATACCAACATTATTAGAATGGGGATTAAGACTGTGAGCCCCACAAGCGACAATCTACCCTAAAGCGTAAAATAGTCAGCACATAGTAAGTGCTTAACAAATTCCATCGTTATTATTACAGTGCAATAGTCTAGAGGGGAAGACACATTAAAACAATATATATTAAAAAATTAAATAATAATATTGATAAATTACAGATAGGTTCATAAGTGGTTTGGGACTGAAATCTAGAGAGCTTTAGTGTTGTCCACCTTCCTTTACATCTGTGAGACCTGGATCCCTCCATATAGGAAATTAATTTTATTCTTGAGATTTATGTCCCTCATATATTTCATATCTTAGACCTACGGCAGTCAATGTCTAATCAAATGGCACGCATCATGCTTATGACACATACATATATTTATCATATAAAAATCCTTTAATTTTGTTGATACAATCTTCTGATTCTCTTGTTCATATTAAAATTATCAAAAACTAAACTGATCCTACAGAAGCAGTCCCTTTAAAACCCACCCTGGGGAAAAAAGGGACATTTTCCCCACTCAGTAATGTTATGCAGTCCAGAGTATCATGGTTCTTTATCTTTCTTTATCTTGTCGCAACATACTTTCTAACCATTCTAGCAGAAAAATAGGCATCAGACTTCCTTCTATATAGCAGAGGTTTCCTTTTGAAGAACTCAGTAAAAGTAGCAAGTACATAGATCTGACAACAATCCAGTAATCCAACCAGGAGGAGACTTTCAATTAATCAATAAGAAATATTTAATGGGACCTTTCACTTAGATGCCTGCAAATGTTTGTGTTGGTTTTTTTCTACAACTTCTGGAACACTAAAAATCGCCCAGAGGCTCCAGAGAGGCAAACATCACCATCAAAAAGAGAGGTGAACACTGATTATGGAAACTATTAGGGGAGTTTACTGCTTTCTATTGCCAACAAGCCTCAATGAAACTAGCTTCTGGAGAATATCTGGTTCTTGGCTTGTACAGTTCAAGGGGCATCATTGCAGCTTGACAAATAAATGAAGTTTGTTGTTGTTTTTATGACAGTCATTGGGAACTGCTCTAAAAGTTAGAGAAGCAGCATGGAAAGAGCATGTGTCTGGGACTCAAAGGACCTGGGTTCTAATCCCATGTCTGCCACCCCCTGCTGTGTGAATTGGGGCAAATCGCTTAACTTCTCTGTGCCTTGGTTTCCTCCAGTGTAAAATGGACATTCAATAACTGTTCTCTATTCCTGCCAAGAACCCCACCCACGGTAACCCAAGGCAAATTTCTTCATAGAGAAGCAGCGTGACTTAGTGGAAAGAGAATGGGGTTGGGAGTCAGAGGTCATGGGTTCTAATCCCAGCTCCGCCACTTGTCTGCTGTGTGACCTTGGGCAAGTCACTTAACTTTTCTGTGCCTCAGTTACCTCATCTGTAAAAATGGGGATTAAAAAAAAATGCGAGCCCCACGTGGGACAATCTGATTACCCTGTATCTACACCAGTGCTTAGAACAGTGCTCTGCACATAGTAAGTGCTTAAATACCGTAATTATTATTATTAAACTCCGTCTTCCCTCCTAAGGGTCCCTGTTCCAACCTGTCCATACTATGCTCCCTCTGACTTCATCATCATCATCATATTTAAGTGCTTACTATGTGCCAAGCACTGGTCTAAGCACTGGGGTAGATACAGGGTAATCAGGTTGTCCCATGTGGGGCTTATAATTTCAATCCTCATTTTACAGATGAGGTAACTGAAGCACAGAGAAGTTAAGTGGCTTGCCCAAAGTCACACAGCATTCAAGTGGAAGAGCTGGCATTAGAACCCATGTCCTCTGAATCCCTAGCCCAAGCTCTTTCCACTGAGCCACACTGCTTCTCTGGATTCTGAGCCCTATTATTAACTAGATGATTTTGTACTGACCCCAGGACTTCATACAGTGCTTGGCATATAGTAGGTACTGAACAAATACCACGGTTATTATTATTGGCTCAAAGTAAACATTTACCAAATACCACAATGATTATTATTATTATGATTGCTCTAGGCTGATGGCTACCCACTGAATGCACACACACAAGAAGTCACGCAGATGGTGATCAGAGCCAGCACAGTTCATTTATTCATTCAATCGTATTTATTGAGCGCTTACTGTATGCAAAACACTGTAGTAAGTGCTTGGGAGAATACAGTATAACAGTTGCATTCCTGCCCACAAGAAACTCACAGTTTAGAGGGGGAGATAGACATTAATATAAATATATATAGATAACTAAATTACAGATATATACTCAGTTCTACGGTCTGACCTGAAAAAAATGGAGGTTTGGTACCATCCTGCAACTATGAATTAGAGAAGCAATGTGGCTTAGTGGAAAGAGCTCGGCCTTGGGAGTCAGAGGACATGGATTCTAATCCTGGCTCTGCCACTTATCTGCTGTGTGACCTTGGGCAAGCCGGCTTAACTTCTCTGTGCCCCAGTTACCTCAACTGTAAAATGGGGATTAAGACTTTGAGACCCATGTGGGAAAACCTGATTACCTTTAACTACCCCAGTGCTTAGAATAGTGCTTTGCACATAGTAAGCTCTTAACAAATATAATAATAATTATTATTATTACAAAATCCTGTACACCACTAAAGGATTTCGGCAGCAATCAGAATTTAAACCGGCCAGCAGTTTTCTACCGAGGCAGTAGAGTAGCAGTGAAGAATGGATAGACAAGGGAGTAGCAAACAGAATAAAACAGGCCAGAATGACTTTTATTGAGAGATAAAATCTGGCAACAGCAATGCATCCAACTTGTTATCAAGTTGAAGATCTAGAAAACTGATGAGATGTTCTACCATCTTTATACCTGTGAGTCCTGGACCTCTCTTCCAAGGCACTTCCAGCTTCTTGAACAGTTTCACGACTCTGACCTCTGAGCCGTACAAAACGGAGCCATCACATAACAGAGTCACGGGACGGTCAGGTCTCCCACTTAAAGGCTGCCCTGGAAGAAGCACAGCTTCACTAGCTCGAGGTTTACAAGCATCAACTCTGTGGTGCGATTAAAGGGGGTATGGCCATTTTTAATGGTTTAAAAATAGAGTGATTGAATCCCAATCTAACCCAGTGTGAAGCGTCGCCTGTGGAGGAGACAGACCAGCTTAATGAGCAGTGTTTGAGTGTGTGAGGACATAACTTCAGTTTTTCTTATTTATTTGCAAAGTGACGGTAATGTGGTAACTCCATAAAGGATTCGAAGGAGCCTCTCATCAGCCAGTCGAAAAAATTGGGGAGCTGCATGAAAAAATGCGAATTGAATTTCGAGGGTCATTCATACTCTCGTTCCTGCCTGTTTGGACAATAGGATCATTAAAATAATGTGTTATAATAAGTGTGGTATTTATTAACCATTTCTTATGTACCAAACACTATAATGCACTGAGGCAGAGTATAATCAGGTTAGACGGGGTCCCTGTCCCACATGTGGATCATAGTCTAAAGGAATGAATGGGTAGGGGTGCAGGACATTGAAAAGTACACACGACATTTATAAAACCCATTTTTAATGGTATTTGTTAAGCATTTACTGCGTGTCAAGCACTGGAATAGATACAAATGAATTAAATTGGGCATTGTTCCTTGTCTTGCATGGGGTTCACAGTCTAGGGGGGAGAACAGGAGAACTGAGGCAGGGAAAAGTTAATAATAATAATAATTATGGCATTTGTTAAGCACTTACTATGTGCAAAGCACTGTTCTAAGCACTGAGGAGGATACAAGGTGATCAGGTTTTCCCATGTGGGGCTCACAGTCTTTATCCCCATTTTACAGATGGGGTAACTGAGGCACAGAGAAGTTAAATTACTTGCCCAAAGTCACACAGCTGATTAGTGGCAGAGCCGAGGTTAGAACCCATGACCTCTTACTCCCAAGCCCGGGCTCTTTCCACTAAGCCATGCTGCTTCTCTGCAAGTTAAGTGACTTGCCCAAGGTCACCCAGGAAGCATTTGGCAGAGCTGAGATTAGAACCCAGGTCCTCTGACTCCCTGGCCTGTATGCTGCTTCTCCATTTATGGCAACACAGACACAGACTAGTCAATATGGTCTTCGAAGTCCATGTTAGCCAGCTATTTTCAGGATTCCTGCTATGTACGTCCACCCCATGATACCCAATGTTGTTCTTGGTAGAAACATATCACTGATGGCCTAACCCCAGCAGGCATTCCCCCAGTACTCCATCTGCTGTTTCCCCTACACCACCTCAGTGAGCTGTGGATCAGACCTGGAAAGGATTATAGAGGGCTCAAGTTATAGCACCTCACGTGCTTAGTCTCATGGAATTTCAGTTCAGTATTAAAAAAACACTCTGAATGTGAAAGTGTGGAACACTGAAAAAAAACAACAACCCAAAAAACAAAACTAATTCAACCTTCTGCCTGTATCCCTCTGCATCAGAGGTTTTGGTGAATCAGAGGAGGAGGAAAGCAAGAAACAAGCAAGAAAAATAATAATATATTTGTGGTATTTGTTAAATGTTTATCAGGTGCTAAGTACTGGATTAGATACAGTATTATCAGATCAGATATAATCCCTGTCCCACACAGGATTCACAGTCTAAGAGAAGAGAGAATTGTAGAGAAGTAGCATGACCTAATGGGAAAATGACAGGTTTGGGAGTCAGAGAACCTAGGCAATAATCCCATCCCTGCCACATGTCTGCTGTGTGACTGTGGGGAAATCATTTTACTTCTCTGTGCCTCAATTTCCTCATCTGTAAAATATGGAGGTGATAGAGAAGCAGCGTGGCTCACTGGAAAGAGCACGGGCTTAGGAGTCAGAGGTCAGGCGTTCTAATCCCAGCTCTGCCACCTGTCAGCTGTTTGACTTTGGGCAAGTCACTTGACTTCTCTGTGCCTCAGTTCCCTCATCTGTAAAATGGGGATTAAGACTGTGAGCCTCAAGAAGGACAGCCTGATTACCCTGTATCTACCCCAGCGCTTAGAACAGTGCTCGGCACATAGTAAGTGCTTAACAAATGCCAACATTGTTATTATTTTTTCTCCCTTTACAAATACTACAATTATCAATTGTTACTTAATCTTTCCTATTTTGCAGGAAAGATGACCTCATTTGTTAAATGTGGTTTAAGGCTATAAACCCCATCTGGGCCATGGACTGTATCCAACCTAATTAGCTTGTATCTACCCTCAGTGCCTGGCACATTGTAAGTACTTAAATTATATATATAGGGCTCACAGTCTTTATCCCCATTTTACAGATGGGGTAACTGAGGCACAGAGAAGTTAAATTACTTGCCCAAAGTCACACAGCTGATTAGTGGCAGATCCGTGGTTAGAACCCATGACCTCTTACTCCCAAGCCCGGGCTCTTTCCACTAAGCCATGCTGCTTCTCTGCAAGTTAAGTGACTTGCCCATATGTATATATATATATAAAATGTTAAGTGCTTACTATACATATATTTGTGAGGAAATATATATATCTATATAGTATTTATTAAGTGCTTACTATATGTGTGTGTGCTCATATATATATATATATATGGTAACTAAGAGCTAGAGAAGAAAAAGAAGGAACTGCCAAGAGTTCAGTGTTCTGGTATTTTTTTAGGTACTTACTGTGTGTAAAGCACTGTACTAAGTGGTAGGGCAGATAAGATAATCTGGTCAAACATAATGCTCACAGTCTAAATCAGAGGTAGAATAGAGATTCAATCTCCATTTTGCAGTTGAAGAAATTTAGGCATAGAGAAATGAAGTGATTTGTCCAAGGTCACAGCAGACAAGTTGTGGATCAGGATTAGAACCCATAACCTTCTGACTCCCAGGCCTATGCTTTATCCATTACATCATGCTGCTAGGAGCAGTAATAGTCATACTGGGAGTCAGAAGACCTGAGATCTAAACCCAGTTCTTCCATTTGCCTCCTATGAGACCTTCTGCAAGTTATTTAAATTTTCTGTGCTTGACTTTCCACCTCTGTAACGTAGGCATTAAGTCCTTATTCTCCTTACCCTTTCATTCATTCAATCGTATTTATTGAGCACTTACTGTGTGCAGAGTACCCTACTAAGCGCTTGGAAAGTACAATTCGGCCACAGAGACATCCTTACCCAACAACGGGCTCACAGTCTAGAAGGGGGTGACAGACAACAAAACAAAACAAGGAGACAGGCATCAATACCATCCCCTTAGTCTGTGATCCTCAAATGATCAGGACCGTGACTGAGCTAGTTATATGATTATTATTATTGTATTTGTAAAACACCTACTATATGTCAAGCATTGTTCTATACACTGGAATAGATCAAAGTTTATTGGTTTGGACACTGTCCCTGTCCCTTACGGGGCTCGCAGTCAAAGTAAGAGGGAGAAGAAGTATTTTAATCATCATTTTACAGATAAGGAAACAAAGGCACAGAAAAGTGAAAAGATTTTCCCAATGTCACCTAGCAGGAAAGTAGTTGAAAGGGTTTAAAAACCAGGTCCTCTGATTCCCAGGCATGTGTTCTTTCCTTTAGGTCATGACACTTTTCGTGCACCCAACACTTAGCACACGCTTAATAAATATTAATCATTAAACCAAAGCCACAATTATTAGTAGTAATAGCATTTATTGAGCCCCTACTGAGTACAGTGTACTGTGTTAAGCATTTGGAAATAAAGAACAAATAAGTGACATGTTCCCTGACCATAAGGAGCATAGTGAAGTATGCTAATTCATAAAGCAGTTTACGAAAACTTTAAATAAAAGGTATCCAAAAGCTACATTCATATCTTCATCGCAACTCTCTTCCCGCAAGACAGATCTCTTCAGCTAATACTGCTCTAGTAAATTTTAGTCAAATTCAGTGAGATGGATTTTAAAAAGGTTTCACTGATTCTAATTTATTTGAATTAAGCTTGGAAATATAAATCAAATTTCTGATTGGGCTAAATTTTACAAAGTAAATGGGGAAAGAATTGCATCACAAAGCAATTTTTAAAGTCATTGACTACAAAGAAAGTCAGTCTATACAGATCTATGAAAACATTCCTTTTTTATTCATGCTACTTATGGGGACTGAGGAGATTTACAGATGCCACATTGATTTTTAGTCTTTCTTTTTTCTCAGGGTAGGAAATTCCACCTTATGCCTTTCATTTTTCTTTTTTAAGGTGACATTCCAAAGTTATGGATTTAGTTTCAGCCAAAGAGAATCTTCTGATATTCACAGACAATATAAAAAGGCTCACACAGATGTGCATAAACAAAATAGCTTAGTCAGTTTTCGTGTTATTGAGTCAATTAAAGCCTCTCTCCTCATCTATTTTAATTATCTGTGCTCACATTGATTAGCTGTACATCTCCCTGGGGAGCTTCTTACTACACTGAAGGACTTGGGTGTATTATAATTTCTATGGTGGTCTTTCCTCATCATCATCTGAATTTGGAATTACTTTAAATTCCAGCTGAACTCTGGAAAAAGCAGTAAATCAATCAAACCTTGGGGTGACCACTAACTATAATTGGGATTCTGGGCATTCAGACCCTTGTGGCATTACACATTTTTTTTTGTCTTTTTTTTATATATTTGTTAAGTCTTACTGTCTGCCAGGTCCTATACTAAGCGCTGTGGTAGATACAAACTAATCAGGTTGGACACAGTCCATGACCAACATGGGGCTCATGGTCTTAATCCCGATTTTCCAGATGAGGTAACTGAGGCACAGAGAATTTAAGAGAGTTGCCCAAGATCACACAGCAGGCTAGTAGCAGAGGTGGGATTAGAATCCGATCCTTCTGATGCCCAGACCCTTGCTCTTTCCACTAGGCCATGCTGATCCTCACACTTAGTCTGAGGATTTGTATTCCACCATGCTGTCCTCATATACACCATATGACTGAGGTTTGCTGAGTTCATCCAGTAATATACACTGAGCACTTACTGTGCAGAGAGCACTGTTCTAAATGCTTGAAAGAGTACAATGTAACAGAGTTGGTAAACACATTTCCTGCTCAGAGTCCCCCCCCAAAACCTAGGGTGCTCCTCTAAGGGGATCAATCGTATTTATGTAGTACATACTGTGCACACCACTGTATTAAGCTCTTGGGAGAGTAATAATAAGAATGATGATATTTGTTAAGTGCTTACTATGTGCCAAGCACTGTTCTAAGCACTGGACAATATAATAGAGTTGGTAGGTCCGTTCCCTGCCACAACGAGCTGAGTCTAGAGGGGATTCATTCATTCATTCAATCGTATTTATTGAGCACTTAATATGTGCAGAGCATTGTACTAAGCGCTTGGAAAATACAATTTGACAACAGAGAGAGACAATCCCTGCCCAACAATGGGCTCACAGTCTAAACGGGGGAGACAAACAAAACAAGATCCCAATGTCAGTTTCCTTCTTCATAATTATAGTAATAATTGTGGTATTTAGTTGCTTACTATGTGACAAACACTGTACTAGGCCCTGGGATAGACACCATATGCTGGTCCCCAACTCCGGTCCTGGTATCGTGGCCTTGGGCCATCGTCTCCGAGCAGTAGAACCCAATAGCCACAGTCGTAGCGGAGGGAAACTGAGCCAAAAAGAAAACTCCTGGACCGCTGGGCTTTCCGTGCTGAATCCATAACAGCCAGGGCACAGACCAGTAGATAACAGCACTGCCCAGTGTAAAATAAGATGACTGGTCACCCTAGAGAGCACCCTAAAGAAACAGCATGGCCTAGTGGATAGAGAATGGGCCTTCGAGTCAGAAGGACGTGGGTTTCTAAATCCCGGCTCTGCCACATGTCTGCTGGGTGACCTTGGGAAAGTCATTTAATTTCACTGTTCTGATTATCTCGTATCTTCTCTGGTACTTAGAACAATCATTGTTATTAGTAGTACAAATAACCTGAACATCACCTTCTGTTTAACTTCCTAACTCCTCTGAAGTTATAGCTATGCAGCTATAGGCTATAAAATAAAGGGTTTGAGATAAAAATACTCACATGTTTAGAAATAAGAAGTGAGAAGATGCTAATTTATCAAAGGTAGTTTCTATAATGATCTTTTTTATGTATGCACTTCTGCACAGACAGAAGCTAGTTCTGTAAAAATATGCACAATGAGAATATGAATATGAGAAGTTTCATTCTCAGAAGTATTGCTCATTTTCATTAAGAATGTAAGAATGGAAATATAGGTTATTCCACAGTGCTATACGCTTTCCAAATAAAATATACAAATGGGCACGTAGTTATTTTGTAGCATACTAACAGCTTATAGGGAGATTTAAAAACCAAACATTAGGCTTCCCAGAAAATATTTTCAAACTAATGCATTTTATTAGGGCAGCAGAGTCAAAAGTTTACATTAAGCCGTTGTGATGGCAAAAGTTTTTCCACATATTTCGACAGGCTGACTGCCACTTTCCTTCTTCCTGCTGAGAAATTTCCCATTCCTAGGATTGTGTGATGAAAATAGATGTAAAACCAGTAAGTGTAGCCCAAGGATTTTCCAAAGATTTGGAAAATATTTGCCTCACCTTGTCAGACTTTGTTTTCCACTGAAGAAGCCAATATAGGCACCAACTGATATCCTCTAGAGACAACTCAGTTTTACTTTGCTCCATGCCAGTTTAACTCTTTATAGTGAATGGCCTAGGATATACACTATATAAAGCTAAAATTATAAAGTTATGATATTTTCCTGATACTGACAGATACTCAAGACCACCTATTTAGAATGAAGAATAGTATTCTCCTTTGAGGAAGACTAAGCACTTGAGTCCTCAAACCTCCTAGCATTTATGTTTATATCTTTATACTCTATTGCTTCCTCAGCTATAATATACTTCAGTGGATGTTTCCCCCACTAGATTGCTTGCTCCTTTAGGGTAGGGGCATGTCTACTGAGTGACTTTGCTCTACCAATCACTCAGTATAGTATTCTGTTCAGAATAAGGAACACTAATGACTGATCCAATTAATCGTAGTTATCGGGCACTTATTGTGTGCAGAGGACTGTACTAAGTGCTGGGGAGAGTACAGTATAACAGAGTAGGTAGACATGCTCCCTGCCGAGTGAGCTTATAGTCTAGAGAAATTGATGAAATTGTTTATGTCTTTAATTTAAAAGGCCTTACTATCCAGTCCCAATATTAACACTGTAGTCATCATCAATTCATTCTTACTAAAGCACCTCTAGATTTACTACATTTCATTAGCTGTTTTTAAATCTTTTAGCCAGTATCTCTTGAGCATTTTATATTTCGACATTTGAATTGCTTCCATCTGATTTCAGTCCAAGGAGCAGTAGAACACCTTAGAGAAGCAGCATGGCACAGTGGAAAGAGCCCGGGCTTGGGAGTCAGAGGTCATGGGTTCTAATCCCAGTTCTGCTTCTTGTCAGCTGTGTGACTGTGGGCAAGTCACTTAACTTCTCTGTGCCTCAGTTACCTCATCTGTAAAATGGGGATTAAGACTGTGAGCCTCACGTGGGACAGCCCGATTACCCTGTATCTGCCCCAGCGCTTAAAATAGTGCTCTGCACATAGTAAGCGCTTAACAAATACCAACATTATCATTAAAGTAAGAGTAATATCAGAAGAAATTCCACAGATGTTCTGTACTTTGCTCTTAAGATGTTGAAACTACTTTAGCACATCACCTCATAAGTGATTATAAATGTCAAATCAAAAGTCCGTGAGTATTTATGGCATACAGAACAACGCATTGCAACTTCGACAGTACACTCAATCTAAACCCAATGCTCTCAGCCTCCAAGAAAATGTCAAATATTTCTTCTAGTTTACAGATTCAGTTTTCAATAGTATTTATTGTTTACTGTGTGCAGAGCAGCATACTAAATGCTTGGGAAAGTACAATACAACAATCAACTGTGAAAATCCCTGCCTACAATGAGCTCACAGTCTAGAGAAGGGGAGAAAGACATCAACACAAATAAGTTTACAGATATATATGTAAGTGCTTAGGGCCCTGAGAAGCGTCATGAGATAGTGTTTCGCAGGCAGAGCTAAGACTAGTATTTAGATGCACAGTATTCTTGATGCACAGTCCAATAGTAAAGCAGATTTTTGACACATTACCCCTCTCTCCCCACCGTATTTGCCCCTAGAGCAACTACCAATTGGGAAATTTTAAGTTCATGTCTCACTACCCTAAGGCTTAAGACAGTTTGGGATTTTCCTCTATTGCCAATATGCCAGACTCAACTACGCTTAGAAAGTCAATTAATCTATCAGCGGTATTTAGTGATTGCTGTGTGCAGAATGCTGTATTCAGTGCTTGGGAAAGTGCAGTATAACTGAGTTAGTAATAATGATAATATTTGTGGTATTTAAGTGCTTATTATGTGCCAGGCACTGTACTAAGCATGGATGCAGTCCCTGGACCACATGGGACTCTGTCTTAATTCCCATTTTACAGATGAGGTACTGAAGCACTGAGAAGTAAAAGTGACTTGCCCAAGTTAACATAGCAGACAAGTGGCAGAGCTGGAATTAGAACCCAGATCCTTCTGACTCCCAGGTCTGTTGTCTATCCAGTAGGGTAAGCTGCTTTTCACAACAGAATTGATAGACATGTCCCTGCCCACAATGAGCTTACAGTGTAAGGGAGAAAGATTTGTTAATATAAATAACTTAAATTATGAATATGTACATAAGAGCTGTAGGGGTGAATAAGGATACAAATCATAGTAGAAAAGGTGATGCAGAAGGGAGTGGGAGAAGAGGAAATGAGGACTGAGTCAACCAAGGTCTATTGGAGATATGTTTTAATAAAGCTTTGAAGGTGGGGAGAATGAACCTCTATTGGACATAAGTAGGAAGGGGGTTGCAGGCCAGAGAAGCAGCATGGCTCAGTGGAAAGAGTATGGGTTTGTATGTCAGAGATTATGTCTTTTAATCCTGATTCTGCCTCTTATCAACTATGTGATTTGGGGTAGATTACCTAATTTCTGTGTGCTCTACTTAACCTCATCTGTAAAATGGGAATTAAAACCGTGAGGCCCAAGTGGGACAACCTGATTACCTTGTATCTACCCAGTGCTTGGCACATATAAGCGCTTAATACCAAATTATTGTTATTAAGGGCAGGACACAGGTGACGTTTCAGCAAATAGATGAGTACAGTGAGTAGATTGGCATTAGAGGAGCAAAGTGTGCAGTCTGAGTTACGGTAATAATATAGTATTTGCTAAGTGCTTACTATGTGCCAGGCACTGTACTAAGTGCTGGTCAAGCAGGAGGGAAACAGGGAGATTGAGTGTTTTAAAGTCTATGGTAAGGTAAGTTTCATTTGACACAGAATAGGGTGGGTAATACTAGAGGTTCTTGAGGAGTGGGGCAAACATGGACTGAATGGTTTTGTAGAAAAATGATCTAGACAGCAGAGAGAACTGTGGACTGGCGTGAGGAGGAACAGGAGGCAGGGAGGTCAGCAAGGAGGCTAATGGAGAAATTAAGGCAGGATAAGATCAATTCTTGAAATAACATGGTAGCAGTTTTCATGGAGGAAAGCATGGATTTTATCAGTATTATGAAGGTTGAACAGACAGGATTCAGCGACAGACCCAGTATGTGGGTTGAGTAAGAGAGATGAGTGGAGGATAGCACCAAGATTATAGGCTTGTGAGACAGGGAAGATGGTGGCACTGTCTGTGGATGGGAAAGGGATCTCCCTGCCTCCTATCTATTCCCACTCCAGTTGATACTTCACTCTGTTGCCCAGATTGCTTTTCTAAAAAATTGTTGAGTCCATGTTTCCACGCTCCACAAGAACTTCCAGTGGTTACTCATCCACTGTTGCATCAAACAGAAATTATTTACTTTCTGCTTTAAAGCACTCAATCACTTGACCCCTACCTTGCTTCCCTGATTTCCTACTACAACCCAGCCTGCACACTTTGCTCCTCTAATGCCAGATTTACACATTGTACCTCAGTCCCATCTACCACACCAACCTCTTGTCCACATCCTGCCTCGGGCCTGAAACACCCTCCCTTTTCATATAAAAAACAGTTAATCACCTTCAAAACATTATTGAAGGGATACCTCCTCCAAGAGGGATTTCCTGTTTAAACCCTCATTTCCACTGTTCTCACTTCTTTTTGTGCCACCCTTGCACATCTTCATTCACCCCTCCCTCAGTGCTATAGTAATAATAATAATTATGTTGGTATTTGTTAAGCACTTACTATGTGCTCACCACTGTTCTAAGCACTGGGGTAGATACAGGCTCATCAGGTTATCCCATGTGGGGCTCACACTTTTAATCCCCATTTTACAGATGAGGTAACTGAGGCACTGAGAAGTTAAGGGACTTGCCCAAAGTCACACAGCTGACAGGTGGCAGAGCCAGGATTAGAACTCATGACCCCTGATTCCTAAACCAGTGCTCTTTCCACTGAGTCCTGCTGTTTCTCTATATTACTGATGTACACATCCATGATGTATTTATATTGATTGTCCATCTTTCCCTCTAGACTATAAAATCACTGTGGACAGGGGACATGTCTACCAACTCTTTTATATTGAACTGCCCCAGGTGCTTAATATAGAGCTCTGCCCACAGTAAGCGTTCAATAAATACAACTGATTAGTCCTGACTCCAAGATCCACATTCTTTCCACTAGGCCATGCTCCTTCCGGATGTAGAAAATGGCCAGGGAACAGTTTTGAAGTCAAAATAAATAATCAGGTGTACACATCAGCACTTGATTAGTGGCCTAGATAATGGTAGGAATTCCCATGCTTGCTCTGGATTGGAAGTAGCTCTCTTAGACCTTTGAACCTACTCCTTCTGGAGTATTGGGGTGGATATGCCAGAGGTTCAGTTCATCACATTGTCACAGATTTTAAACTGCTGTGTCGTAAGCTTGGATATTCTGGTGAAGTGCATGGGAAAATTCAGCAAATGAATAATGTCTAGACAAAGTTCTGCATACTGATTTTCCTTTTCTGAGTGACTGACTAAATTGAAAACACATCAGTAGAACAATATTAAATCTAGTAATGCCTTGAATTTTCACAGCATCTTTCCTCTCACTTGTTCCAAGTCCGTTCACATATTTTTCCCTGAAAGAGTCCTTGTGAGGTAAGAAGTGGAAAGCATTATTATACCCATTTAGGCCCACCTTTACAGATCATTCATTACTTTAGCCTTACCACATTCTAGCTCCTAAGTGCCATATAGCACCTGAGATGTAGAAGTGTGAACAGGTAAGGAACATGAGTCATGAATAGGTAGCTTTTGTTTTGTTTTTTCTGGCACCAACAACAAAAAAAAGGAATTTCCTAGCTTCCTTCTCTCAGTGATTTTTACTGATTCCAATTCAATATTAGAGGAAATTAAAGCAAATTATCTGCACACCTGTTGCTTTTTGTTTTTTGTCTTAACTAAGATGCAGGTGCAGCTCTGAGGACTCAAGCAGGCTTTTGTAGGAGCAGTTGACACTTACCCTGGGCAGAAGCAGGTGGGTCTATCCACAGATCAACACAGGCACCCCAAGGGAGCATTCAGTACCTCAAGGACTCAAATACAAGGAGCTGATTTTTTTTTTAATTTGGCTGAACATGAATAAGTTATATTGCAGGAATATCCATTTCAAAGGTGCCAATTTCCACAAAAATGAGTCTTTTCATCCAAGTTCAATGGCTAAATTTGGAATATGCCAGGTCCAGATAAGTTCAAGATCTCAGTTATTCTATATGAGTAAAGTTAAAATCTATTCTTCAACGTCTTCCAACTTTATTTAGGGCACATTTTGGGAATAATTTACTTCAAACTCAAGTATGTTTTTGTTATATGTATTTTACTGTGAAATGAATGGTAGTTTGGTTTTAATGCTAACATTAACTCACCACTTAATTGGCCCTAAGAGGAAGAACTGAAGACCTTGTGAACCAATTGGCAGACACACTTGAAAATCATTATCAAGAAACTGGTAAATTAACTTATTTCTTTCTATTTACACATAATGAACACACCTCATTTTATTGGGTAATGATTCATTCCATAAATTCCATTAGAGTAGATAAATGCATAAATCACTGTGAATTATAGGATTTTTTAGGTGTTGACATCTATTTATAATCAAAATAAAAACACAGTGCTGAGACCCACATTCACTCAGTCTTATGGTCATTTTGAAACTCACAAGTAACAAAAACAACAATATATGTAAAGTTTGGCAATGAAAATTTCTGACACAGCTCTACCTCCTGCAGTGTTTGAAACTTTTTTCTTTTCTGTGGCCTGGCTTTAAAATTTGGGAATCAGCCTGAATTTATTTCAGTTAAGCCCGGCCCCACCCTCAGGAAATAGGTAGACAATACTAGGACTTTAGGTTTGGAAAAGGCACTGTGGAAATCTAACATTCTCAGTCTTCCTGGAATCCAACTCCCAAATCTTTGGAGTTTTGCCTTCCACTGAGGGTCTGCATCTGCCAAGTGGAACACAATGAACCCACTTCCAGGGAAACTAACCCCAGAGACTTTTCCATTCAATCCCCCCACCCTTCACCACTGGAACAGTCTTGGGTTGTTTTTTTTTTTTCTCTCCTTGCACCACTTTCCAGAATACAGAACTGGCTATGATTGTTCCTCCAAGGCAGCTTACTTGAGAAATCTAGGTTCAGTTCCCACTCAAAGTAGTTCACTTTAAGATCCTTTCCTTGAAATAGAATGAACACACCCCTCCTTCTTCTCTTCTTTTAAAGTGAGTCTTTCTTCAATCAAGGATACCACCTCTCTGGACACAGAAAAGATATTCTGCTTCGAGGATGCTTGTTTCACTCCATCAGACATCAGAATTCCACAGAGGAGCTGTGTGCAAGTTATGATTTGTGAATTCAAAAGAAAAGAGATCTTCCCCTGAGTTTGAGAAATATTTTCCAAAAGGAGAATACAGTGGCAGAAGGATGAGGAACAAAACTGGTAGAGACTAAAGGTTACTCTGGCTCAAAATCTCATATTTGAGTCCAGATGATAGTAGAAAAAGAAGTGGACAAGGAGGAGGATGGGAAAAGAAAAGAGAGGCAATGACTCAGTGAGTCATGTCTTCCTTGCTCTCCATCCTTTTCCCTTTCTTTGCCTTCCTACCCATCCCTCTTTCACCCTCTACTAATCTTTCTTAAATTATCTCTATCTTTACCCTTTCTCCAGCTTTCTTGCTTTCTCAAGTACTACCCTGCTCTAGCCCTTAAAGCCTTCCCAAACACTGCTTGAGTCCCCTGATCACATTAGCAGAGTAGGTTGGCAGTGGATCTGAGAGCTAGGGGAAGGGATTTAATTCAGGGTGTCGGGGATGTTCAGTGGTTTGGCTCTACAGGGGAACTGAGGTCAGTTATGCCTCTGGTCCATGGTCAAGTCTTACTGGAGGCAGGGGGTCTGCTTGGCTGGCCTCAGGCACCTGTTTAGACACTGATCTAAATTCCCATTTAGTACATCTGGTCTACATAGTTGTCTAAAATCACAACTAATCCAAGCGGCCTTTCCTGTTGAATTTCTCCTCTCCCATTTATTCATTCATATTTATTGAGAGCTTACTGTGTGCAAAGCACTGTACTAAATGCTTGGGAGAGTACAATATAACAACAACAGATACATTCCTGCCCACCACAAGCTCCCAGTCTAGAGAGGGAGACAGACATTTATATAATTAAATTAAATAAACTACAGATATATACACGTGCTGTATCAGAGGGAGGATGAATGAAGGAGCAAGTAAGACAGTACAGAGAGTGGCAGAAGAGGAGGAGGGTGGCCTAGGCAGGCACTGCTTCTTGGAAGAGATGTGCCTTCAATAAGGCTTTGAACTGAGGAAGAAAAATTATCTGTCTGATATGAGAAGAGAGGGCCGTCTAGGACAAAGGTAGGATGTGGGAGGAGAGGTCGGTAGCGAGATAGATGAGATCGAGGTACAGTGAGAAGTTAGCATTCCATTACTGGAGAAGCAGCGGGGCCTAGTCGATAGAGCACGGGCTTGCAAGTCAGAAGGACCTGGGTTCTAATCCTGACTCCACCACTCATCTGCTGCGTCATCTCGGGTCTGCCACTTCACTTTTGTGCCTCAGTCACCTCAGCTGCAAAATGGGGATTAGGAATGTGAGCCCCATTTGAGACATGGACTGTAATCTATGAGCCCCATATGGGACAGAGACATGTGTCCAATCTGGTTGTCTGAATCTACCCTGGTGCATTAGTATAGTACTTGGCATGTAGCAAACGCTTAAACATACTCATTACTGTTATTATTCAGCATGTAGTACTGACTGCTTGTAAGAGTATGTACTTAGTAGACCTGAGCTACTTAGCTGTTGTGTAACCTTAGTCAGTCACTTATCTGTGCTTCAATTACCTCATCTGTAAAATGGGGATTAAGACTGTGAGCCCTTTGTAGGACTTGGACTGTGTCCAAACCGATTAGCTTATATCTACCCCAGTGCTTAGTACTATGCCTGACACATTGTAAGTACTTAAATATCATAAAAAAAAAGATTTATTTCCCCTCAAGGAGCTTACATTCTAATAAGAAGCAGTGTGGCTCAGTGGAAAGAGCACGGGCTTTGGAGTCAGGGCTCATGAGTTCAAATCCCAGCTCTGCCACTTGTCGGCTGTGTGACTGTGGGCAAGTCACTTCACTTCTCTGTGCCTCAGGTCCCTCATCTGTAAAATGGGGATTAAGACTGTGAGCCCCACGTGGGACAACCTGATTCCCCTGTGTCTACCCCAACGCTTAGAACAGTGCTCGGCACATAGTAAGCGCTTAACAAATACGAACATTATTAATAGAGATGAACAATTGAAAAACAAAAACATAGTGAAGAGTAAAGAAAGCTATGTAAATTCCATTGTCTACAAATATACCTTTATTTCTAAAATGGGTGATTTTTCCTAGGAAATAAGATAATTATGGTACTTTTTAAGCACTATGTGCCAGGTACTATTCTAAGTGCTGGGGTAGATACAAGGTAATGCTGTGCTTTGTACAAAGTGCTTAATAAATAGTATCACTGTTTCTACATTTAATAAACATTCAAAAAATTGCTTAAGAAGACTGGCCATTCACACAGGCTCAGTTCTCCGTATTCTATCACCCCAAGTGCCATTTCAACACTTCTGTGTTAGCTGAGCCATCTTGTACGTGCCCTGAGCACGTATGAAATCACAACCTCTTGTATAGATGCACATATAGTACAAAAACTATTACTTAAGCACTAAATACATATACCCTTTTCTCTTTCCTCTTCTCTATGCCTGTCTTCCTCATTAAAATGTAAGCATTTTATATATAAGGAAAAGTCTACTAACTCTACTGTACTTTCCCAAGTGCTTAATACAGTGCTCTGTACTGGGTCAGTGCTCAATGTTGTTGACAAATTGATTGGTTGAATGTATAGATTTGAAAAAAAATACCCAAACATCATTTTTATTATATCACTTGCTCATCTAAATTCTAGAATAATAGTAACAAAAATATTTCTAGCGTTTGCTAAGTGCTTACTATGTACCAAGAATTGTACTAAGCTTTAGGGTGGATACAATATAAAGTTGATAAGGCAAAGTATCTGTCCTACATGGGGCTCACACATTTTTACAGGTGAGAAAACTAAGACCCAAAAAAGTTAAGCAATTTGCCCAAATTCATTCAACAAGCAAATGGTAGAGTTGGGATTACAACCCATGTTTCCTGACTCTGGTTCCATGATCTTTTCACCCATCATATTTATTGAGCACTTACCATGTTCAGAGAACTTTCCTAAGCACTTGGAAAAGTTCAATATACCAGAATTGGGAAACATGTTCCCTGCCCTCAGTGAGCATACAAGTCACATTGCTAAATTCTGATATTCATGGAAGTTCCATCACACCAAGTCCTCATAAAATTGTGCACTTAGATTTGAAGTATAAGTTGTCATCTATGTACCACAAATTATTTAGGCCAGCTTTATTCATTTTTTTGATGATCAGGATGAATAAATTAAGAGTATGTGTCATATTTAGATGGTATTAGTGTGGTCTCGTGGAAAGATCATGAACATGAGAGTCAGAGGACCTGGTTTTTAATCCCAGATCTGTCATCTGTCTGCTGCGTGACCTTAAGCGAGTCACTTAACTACTCTCTTCTTCAATTTCATCATCTAAAGTGCAAGTCCCATGTGGGACAGGGACTGTGTCCAACATGATTAATTCACTTACCCCAGCTCTTAGGGCAGTCCTGGGCCCATAAGCACTTAAATTCCACAATAATACATGCCAAGCTGAGCTTTAATAATAATAATAATAATTAATTTGTATTAAAGTTGCAATGGTAACCTTTTATAACTCAGGAATAAAATTCAAGGGGATTTAGGAAACATGAAAAAAGTCATTAGGGATGAATGCAAAATAATGCACTTGGGGAACCAAAAACAGCACAAAGCCTACCTAAAGAGAGAGAGACTAGCTAGTACAAGAACAGCAGACAAAGATAGGATAATCAGCTGGTAATGCCCTGGCAAAACTGGGACATATGAACCTCAAGCAATCAGTGGTATTTATTGAGTGCTTACAGTGTACAGAGCACTGTACTAAGCACTTGAGATAATAATAATGGTATTTGTTAAACATTTACTATATGTCCAGCACTGTTCAAAGCACTGGGGTATATATAAGATAATTATGTTGGACACAGTTCATGTCCCAGATGGGGCTCAACAGTTTTATTCCCCACTTTACAGATGAGGTAACCAAGGCATAGAGAAGTGACTTGACCAAAGTCACACAGCAGACAAGGGTGGAGAGGGATTAGAACCCAGGTCCTTCTGACTCCCAGGCTCATACTCTATCCACTAGTCTTTGGAGTTGGCAGACACGTTCCCTACCCACAACAAATATATCTGTCATCAAAGTCATGGAGGATTTGGGGAACCAATTCAGTTGCACAAGAAGAAACCGACACATTAAAGCAGGATAGATTGCAATGGGACATAAGGGAGACCGCTTGACTCTCAGAGTAATAACACACTAGAATTGGCTACCAGAAGAAGTTGTGCAGTCTCCATCCTTGGAAATCTTTTAGAGAATACACTTCCATCTGTTCTGGATGGTTTAGTTTCTCACCAGATGGAAGTCAGGGGGCTGGACCAGATGATCTCTTGAGAGTTCTTCCAGCTCTACAATGCTGCAATTCCCAAGTGTAAAATGAATTATTTGAAACAAATCCAATTAAAAAAAATTAAAAAATGGAGAATTCTGAGAAGACATGAAGGTCATTCTGTTCATCCCATTACTGGCAACATGTGTCTATGTCCCTCTTTCAACTGGGCAGATTATGCTAAATATGTCACTAGCAATTTAGAAAACCATGTCTGAAATCAAATATTATCCAAAGGTGTAGACGGGATATCACTTGTTCCCCCCTTAAGTGTTCTTAGCAAATGATATATGTGCACATAAATGGATGTAATTTTCCATAATATACAGCAAGACAGATATTTAATGTTTTTTGTAAAAGCTTGAAATAAAATTCTCAAAATACTTTAAGTAAATGATGATTAACGGCATGCATTGTCAGCCATTCTGAGTTCCTTCTACTGGCTAAGACTTGAAATTTACAGTCACCTGTTCACTGCCGGCAAGCATAAATTTGACACTGGTGTCTGTGCTCAGGAAAATAGCCTAGTTTTCAGGGTCAAGCACCAAGAGTGTATGCTGTTGCCAGTGACTCAGACTAAAGATTGAGAGAATGCTAAAACTGACCCTCTCAGGATTACTATTCCCAACAGTATATCTGAATCTTCGTAAAATCAGGAGCAAACTAGAGTGAGCCAATGCATGACATAATTGATAGAGCAACAGCCTAGGAGTCAGAAGTTTATAATAATAATAATTGAATGTTAGGTGCCACACACTGTATTAAGCGCTGGGGTGGATACAAGCAAATTGGGTTGGACACAGTTCCTGACCCACGTGGGGCTCACAGTCTTAATCCTCATTTCACAGATGAGGTAACTGAGGCACAGAGAAGTTAAGTGATTTGCCCAAGGTTACACAGGAGACGAGGCGGAGCCAGGATTAGAATCCGTGACCTTCTGTCTTCCAGGTCCATGCCCTATCCGCTACACCATGCTGCTTCTCTTATCCCGGCTCTGCCACTTGCTACTTTGGGCAAGTCACTTCACTTCTCTATGCCTCGGTTACCTCATTTATAAAATGGGGATTAAGTCCACGTGGGACAGGGACTGTGTCCGACCTGATCTTCTTGTATCCACCTCAGTGCTTAGAATAGTGCCTGGCACATAGTAAGCAAGTACCATAATTATTATTTTTGGCAGCTGAAACCTCTGGGGAGTTAGGCCTACATGGGCCATACACCTAACTCAATAACTTCTAGGAGTGATTACCAGAGGAATGGTATTTTGTGTGTGTAATAAAGTTGTGGCCTCAAATTGAATCCACTAAATCCGCAAAAATCTCTGAAAATCCATTACCCACTCTGGGATGTCACAGAGGTCTACAAATAAAAAGGCTATTTAAGGGTGGGTGCTTTTTTTCAGGTGGCTTGGGTAATTTATTTTCACAGAAATGTTGATATCAAGCTGACAAGGCATGTTAAAGCAAAGCAAAGGAGACTGCTGGACTAATAAAAGAAGATTATCCATTGTTTTTGCAGAAAAGAGATATTAGTTTCATACAGAACACCGAGAAGCATGAAGGGATTCAAGGACATAAAATGACAAAACGGTAATTCTGACTGTCCATAAAAGATTATGAGGGAGGAAGAAAGACAGAGACAGTTAAGGAAGAATGGCACCTTACCCCTAAAGAATAAAAACAATCCAGGGCACTAGTGACCCTGGTCCCCTCCGGCGGAGAGGAATAGTTCTTTTCAACTACAAGAAATGGTCAAAAGTGCCTTGCAATCAAAGGAGAGCCATGTGAAGAGGTAGCATTGTCTAGGGATTTGAGTCTGCGGCTGGGAAACAGGGATTATGGGACCTTCAGACTCTGTCAGTGATTTGGGTGTATGCAATATGTACATGTACTCAGGCACAATGGGAGGAATCAATTAACTTCAAGAGTGCCTGGATTTTTTCATCTGCAAAAATCTCCTGCCTCCTGAGGTCAAATTTGCATAATTAATTAACGACAATTCACAACGCACACTTTGCAGGTATGAAACAAGTCAGAACTCTGCAAGTAAATGACATAAATGGGAACAAAAATCCCAGAATCTTGCCTCCCAGCATGAACCTAAAATCCCAACAAAAAACGCAGGAGCCACAAACCAACAGAAGGAAAAAAAAATCCCTTCAGCAGGAGTGACCAGTCCAAACAGTTCTCAAGGAGAAAGTGACTTTAAGAGGAAGAGAAGAATGATATTTCATTCATTCAATGCATTCAATAGTATTTATTGAGCGCTATGTGCAGAGCACTGTACTAAGTGCTTGGATTGTACAATTCATCACCAGATAGAGACAACCCCTGCCCAATGATGGGCTTACAGTCTAATTGGGGGAGACAGATGGACAAAAAAAAGACAACATAATCACAATAAATAGAATCAAGAGGATGTATACCTCATTAAGAAAATAGGGTAATAAAAATATATACAAATGAGCACAGAGCTGAGGGGAGGGGAAGGGAGAGGGGGAGGAGCAGAGGGAAAAGGGGCTTAGCTGAGGAGAGGTGAAGGGGGCAGGTGGAGGGAGCAGAGGACGGAGGGGGAGCAGAGGGAGCAGAGGGAAAAAGGGAAGCTCAGTCTGGGAAGGCCTCTTGGAGGAGGTGAGCTCTTACTACTCTACCTTCTAAAAACAGGTGGAATTTAGGACTTGATCAGAAAAAAGAATAATTCATACGCAAACTTACTTATATGCTTAGTACACAGTAAATTCTCAATAGGTATGATGATGATGGTATTTGTTAAGTGCTTACTATGTGCCAAGCACTGTTCTCAGAGCTGGGGTAGATACAAGGTAATCAGGTTGTAACACATGGGACTCACAGCCTTAATCCCCATTTTATCAATGAGGGAACTGAGGCACAGAGAAGTGAAATGACTTGCCCAAAGTCACACAGCTGACAATTGGCAGAGCTGTGATTAGAACCCACACAACTCTGATTCCCAAGCCTGTGATCTTGTCCCTAAGCCATGTGCTTGTCCCAGCTTTCCTTCTACAATGCAGCCCATATACTTCATTCTTCTAATGCTAACCAACTCACTGGACCTCAGCCTCGCCCAACTCCCCACAAACCTCTCTCCCACAACCCACTTCTGGCCTGCAATGCTCTCCCTCCTATCAGACAGATAATTGCTCTCCCCCACTTTAAAGCCTTAATGAAGGCCCATCTCCTCCAAGAGGCCTTCCTTGACTGACTAAGCCCTCCTTTCCTCTTCTCCCATTCCTTTGAATGAATGCCAGAACTAAGAGGAAACGGATACATAGCTCATTGGATTGATTCTGAACAATCCTGATGTTTAGCGGGAGCCAACAATCAGAAATCTCACTGTGGCCCACTGCTGACTGTCCCCAGCAGGAACCATCTCTCCAACATGGCAGTGCCCTCCTGGGGTTTGGTCTTGGCCATTTCAGCAGAAAAGGCAAATGCTGGAGCTCCAGACACGCCTTCCAAATGACTTGTGGCTATTGGACTTATAGCTACCTTGACAGAGCTATGGAAAATCTGAAAAAACATTGAAAATCCTTCTTGCTTTTATTGTTGCCTTCTTTTCTTCCCCACCTCCCCATTTCTCCCCACCATGTGTTTTTGTTTTTTTAAAATTTCAAATATTTTCATATGTGTCTGGGATGACCATTTCCACTGGCTCCCACACTTGGGAGAGAGAAAGGGAAGACAGGAGAGTTCACTCCATGATGCCCCTCCCTGAGGGAAGTGTAAAGATGTGGCTGAGCCAGTCGACAAGAGGGATTAGAGAGGAAGTTGGGAAGAGAAGTAGTCCCTCGGCCATCTTGAGGTGAGAATTTAGCAGGCTGTGTCCCTCCCTAAGAGAGCAGGACATGAGGAGAATTTGTGCTGAGTTCCCTGGACAAATACAAGCAGCATGCCCTAATGAAAGGAGTATGGCCTTGGGAGTCAGAGGACCTAGGCTCTTATCCCAGCTCTTCCTCTTGTCTTGTATGACCTTGGGCAAATTACTTAACTTCTTCATTTCTCAGTTTCCTCATGGAAATGGGGATTAAATATCAATGAGTGATATTTGATGGCTTACTGTACAAAGCACTATACAAGGCTCTTGGGAGAGTACGATACAACAGAGTTGGTAGACATGTTCCCTGACCAAAGGGAGTTTACAATCTAGAGGGGGAAACAGACATTAATATAAATAAATAAATTATGGATGTGTATTAGTGCTGTGGGGTTGAGAGTGGGGATAATATCAAGTGCTCAAAGGGGAGAAAGTGACACAAAAGGAAGGGGAAGTTGGGGAAGAGAGGACATAATCAGGGAAGGCCTCTTGGAGATGCGGTCTTACTAAGGCCTTGAAGGTGGGAAGAGTGGTGGCCTGGCCTATAAGGAGGGCAAGGAAGTTCCAAGCCAAGTGGAGGATGTAGGAAAGGGGTCATCGGCAAGCTAGACAAGATGGAGGCACAGTGAGCAAGCTGGAGCTAGAGGAGCAGAGTGTGCAGGCTGGGCTGTAGTAGGAAATCAATGTAGGAGGAGCCGGTTGATTAAGTACTTTAAATCCAATGGCAAAGAGTTTCTTTTTAATGTAAATTCTACTCCCTCAAACTTAGACTATGAACTCCATGTGGGACAGGGACTGTGTCCATTTTAATTATTTTGCATCTACCCCAGTGATTAGTTCATAGTAACTGCTTAACAAGTACCATTAAAAAAAGGCAGGAATTAAAAAGGCTTCCCAAAGATACAGACTCTATTAGCTAGGGTTTTTGTTTTAATGGTATTTGTTAAGCACTTATTCTGTGCCAGGCACTGTTCTACATTCTGGGGTAGATATAAAGTAATCAAGTTGGACACAGTCCATATTCCTCATGGGGCTCACGGTTTTAATCCCCATTTTACAGATGAAGTAACTCAGGCACAGAGAAGTAATAGGACTTGCCCATGTCACACAGCCAAAGAGTGGCAAAGCCAGGATTAGAAACCAGGGCCTTCTGACTCCCAGGCCCACCCTCTATGCACTAGGCCACATTGTTTCTTTCGGATTCTGGAGCTACAAGGTTTCTGCCCCTGAGGGGGTGAATATCATGAGTCTCAGTACACCTTCAGGGAAGTACAGAGAGTGCTAGAGCTGGACAAGTAGAAGATCCAGGGAAAAGTTGTTGGAAATATATTTGTTTTCATGTTACCTCAAGAACCCATTTAATTTTGTTGAGATCTTTGATCTGGTATCAGCCATAGGTAAGGGCTAATGGAGAAGCTCTGGGTACTGGGGAGACTCATGGACTTCAGAAAGTGTGGGAGCAGAAAGAAATGCCTTTTTTGTGGTCTTCCCTTAGCCAGAACCCAGAGAGATTAGAGGGGCAAGGGAGAGGTGGTAGGCTAGTCTCCGATGACCCCTTTGCCTTCTGGGAGATGCCTGGGCTCCTTTGAATACTGATGTCAGTGACATGGGTGCAGGGATATGGGGAGCTCGGAGTACACCCAAAAACCTGAATTAGAGCAGTAGAACTGGAGGGCTTTTGAATCCAGCAGAAGCTTTCTGAAGTCTGGGCACCTCTCAACTGACCACTTGTGCTCTTTCAGCTGGGATTGGACTGAGAGGTGCCCAGACTTCAGTCAACTTCTACTGGATTCAAGAGTTGGTAGACACATCCTATGCCCATAGGGAGTTCTTCCCTATAGAATGAGTGCTTAGTTGGGGAAGGCATCTTGGAGGAGATAAGATTCTTAATAAGCCTAGTGTAGGCAGGAATTGTCTCTATTGCTGAATTGTACTTCGCAAGAGCTATAGTACAGTAGTCTACACACAGGTGCTCAATAAATAGGATTGATTTATCAATCCTCTCCTTTCTCCTGTGTTGCCCTTGCGCATGGATTTGTACCCTTTATCATTCATTCAATAGTATTTGAGGGTTTACTATGTGCAGAGCACTGTACTAAGCACTTGGAATGTACAATTTGGCAACAGATAGAGACAATCCCTGCCCAGTGACAAGCTCACAGTCTAATCGGGGGAGGCAGACGGCAGAGCAAAACAGAATGAAACAAAAACAAGACAACATTATCACAATAAATAGCATCAAGGGGATGTACACCTCATTAACAAAATAAATAGGGTAATAATATATACAAATGAGCACAGTACTGAGGGGAGGGGAAGGAGGAGGGGGGAGAGCAGAGAGGGGAGGGGGAGCAGAGGGAAAAAGGAGCTCAGTCTGGGGAGGTGAGCTCTCAGTAAAGGAGGTGGGCTTTGACGAGGGGAAGAGACTTTGGTGGATCTGAGGAAGGAGGGCATTCCAGGACAGTGGTAGGAGGTGGAACAGAGGTCGACGCGGGATAGGCATGAACGGGAGACAGTGAGGAGGTGATCGGCAGAGAAGCGGAGTGTACGGGGTGGACTGTAGAAGGAGAAAAAAGAGGTGAGGTAGGAGGGGGCAAGGTGCTGGAGAGCTTTGAAGCCAAGAGTGAGGAGTTTCTGTCTCGTGTGAAGATTGATAGACAACCACTGGAGGTTTTAAGGAAAGGAGTGACATGCCCAGAGCCTTTTGTCCATCAGCCCCACAGCACTTATATATAATCCATAATCATTTTAATTATGTCTCCCCCTCTGGACTGTAAACCCTTTGTGGACAGGGAATACACTCCCAAGTGGTTAGTATAGTGCTCTGTACACTATAAGCAGTTAAATAGTATTGATTGATTGAAGCTGTTAGAAAAATCAATAAGCGAATAGATAAAGAAGAGAGGGTGGGGTGTTGTGAACAAAGTCAACTTTGAAGTGTTGCTGGAACTGAGAGAGACGGGACTGAGTTTCAGTAATTTAGAAGGCTCAGTGGAAAAAGCACAAGCTTGGGTGTCAGAGGTCATGGGTTCTAATTCTCGCTCCCCCACTTATCAGCTGTGTGACTTTGGGCAAGTCACTTAAAGTCTCTGTGCTTCAGTTACCTCACCTGGAAAATGGGGATTAAAACTGAGTTTCACATGGAACAATCTGATTACCTTGTGTCTACCCAGTGCTTAGAACAGTGCTTGGCACATAGTAAGCACTTAAGAAATACCAAAATCATTATAAAATTATTATTAGAAGGGGAGAGACTAGCTTTGCAGACAGGTAAAAGATTGTGTTCTTTGCCTGACAGTAAAGTTGGCAACTTATCCCAGCCTACAGGAAAGTCATAGGCATGCTGTGTGTGTGATTTTGTGCTGTGATTTGTTACAGTGCTATGTTGTCATTTCCTTTCCTGCTCCCCAAGTCATTACACATTTTCTACTATTCAAATCTTCCCTTTATCTTTCAAGTTAAAGGAAAAAACATTACAAAAGCTTTATCTGTTCCTTGAAACCAGTGGATTTTTCAGTCTGACTTTGTGCCTCTTCCGTGACGTTCTGGGACACTTTGAAGATTGGTGTTCTAGGACCTTAAAGTTGTTTTTTTTCCTACTTGTATATGCTTTGTTTCAATATCTTGTTTTGCTTTGGGAAGATTAGGCTGATGTCACCTGCATATTATTGCCTTATGGCAACTTGCTTTCATTACTACTATTAAAAAGTTATGTTTGCTGAGTCTGAGAGGTTAGTGTGTTTGTTTTATTATTGTTGATATGGAGCTTAAAGGAGGAAGGAAGGATTTAACACCCATAGTGGAGGCCAGTGCATGATTCAACAATCTCCCAGTAATTTATCCTATAGACAGACTGGTTTGAACTATCAGGGGAAAAGCAAAATAATGAAATAAAGAGAAGAGTGATTAAGAGACTGTTTTCAAACAGAAATATGTAGTGTAATTTTCTTTTCTTGTTACTGGCATTGCTCATGGAGTTTGACAATTTCCTTCTTGTAGACTTTTTCCTTCTAAGCTGTCCTATCAGTAGCAACTGCAGTGAGTGAGTGCCTGTCATAGGCTATTTATGGGTATGTCCTTCACCCTGATGCTATGAGCCCATTGATGGGCAGGGATTGTCTTTATCTGTTGCTGAATTGTACATTCCAAGCACTTAGTACAGTGTTCTGCATATAGTAAATGCTCAATAAATATGATTGAATGAATGAAACTCACCTCTATTCTAGGGACTTTGCTGAGGCCCCTGTTAAGGTAGCTGCCATTTGGCGACAAGATTTGGAGGAGAAAAACTTAAAATATTCTCTGTATTTTATTATCTGTAATCTCTCTCCTGCTGGATTATAAACTGCTTAAATTGTCCATTCCTCTCTGCATCAAGCTGAAACCCCTGACCGTTAGGTTTAAAGCGCTCTCCTATTTATATTTGCACCTTTCTATTCCATTCCACTCACTTTTCATTCATTCATTCAATAGTATTTATTGAGCACTTACTATGCGCAGAGTACTGTACTAAGCGCTTGGTATGGACAAGCAGACACTCTATGCCTTGTTCTCATCTTTTTCTCTATGATCTCTTGCTTACATCCTCTTTCCTGCCCAGAACTCCCTCCTGCTTCATATCTGGCAGACCACTACTCTCCCCATTTTCAAAGTCCTTCTGATATCTCCTCTAGGAAGCCCTCCCTGGTTCATTTCTCAGTTGCCCAACTTCTTTCATCTCATCACCTCACTACTGCTACATTTTCTGAGCACTTGGGTACTCACCTCCCAATCTAGTGGCATTTATATACATGTCTTCAAATTCTGGTGCTTCCCTAACATGATGTGTTTTTTAGCAACTGTCTCCTCCACTAGACTATAAGTTTCTTGATGGCAGCAATTGTATGTAGTAATCTATTTTACTCTTCCAAGCCCTACATAAAATGTTCTGCACAGAGTGAGCAGAAAATACTACCATTCATTTATGGAATACTTAATGTATGCAAAACACCACGCTAAGTGCTCTGGAGAGTACAAAACAACAACAGACATTCCCTGCACATAATGAGCAAGGGCTTACAGTCTAGGGAGGGAAACAGACATTATGACAAATAAATTACAGATTTGTACATAAGTGCTCTGGAGCTGGGAGGGGTAAAGAACAATCAGAGCAAGTCAGGGTGATATAAAAGGGAGTGGGAGAAAGGGAAAGGGGTGGCTTAGGCAGGGAAAGCCTTTTGGAAGAGATGTGCCTTACTGAAGTGGGGAAGAATAACTCTCTGCCAGATTTGAGGAGGGAGTGTTTTCCAGACCAGCTTCAGGATATGGGCAAGGGCTCAGCGGCAAGATAGACAAGATCGAGGCACAGTGAGAAGGTTAACATTAGAGGAATGAAGAGTGTGGGCTAGGTTGTTCAAAGTGAGTAACAAGGTGAGGAAGGAGGGGGTAAGGTGATTGAATGCTTTGAAGACAATGGGGAGGAGTTTTTGTTTGATGCAGAGGTGGGTGGGCAACCACTGGAGTTTTTTGAGGACTAGGGAAACATGTCCTGAATGATTTTGTAGAAAAACAATCAGGGCAGCAGTGAAGTTTGGTTTGGAGTGGGGAGAGACAGGAGATTGAGAGGTCAGCAAGGAGGCTGATACAGTAATACAGGTAGGAAAGGATGAGTGACTGTATTAACTATTAACATAGTAGCAGTTTGGATGGAGAGGAAAAGGTGGATTTTAGCAATTTTGTGAAGGTGGGGCTGGCAGAAATTAGTGATGGATCAATATGTGGATTGAATGATAGAGAGGAGTGGAGGATAATGCCAAGGTTATGGTCTTGTGAGACAGGAAGGATGGTGGTGCCATCTACAGTGATGGGAAAATCTGGGGGAGGACAGGGTTTGGATTGGAAGACAAGGAGTTCTGTTTTGGATATGTTAAGCTTGAGGTGACGAGAGGACATCCAAGTAGAGGTGTCTTGAAGGCAGGAGGAAATGCAAGACTGCAGGGAGGGAGAGAGATCAGGGCTGGAGACGTAGAGTTGGGTATCATCCGCATAGAGGTGGTAGTTGAAGTCATGGGACTGAATAAGTTCCCCAAGGGAGTGGGTGTAGATGGAGAATAGAAGGGGACCCAGAATTGTACCTTGAGGGACTCCCACAGTTGAGGGTGGGAGGAGGAAGAGCCCAAGTAGGAGACTGAGAATGAACGTTTGGAGATGTGGAAAACCTAGAGAAGACGACAGTGTCTATAAAGTGAAGGATGGATAATGTTTCCAGGAGAAGGGGATGGTCAACTGCAAAGGCAGCTGAGAGGTCAAGGAGGATTAAGATTGATTGAGTACAGGAAAACAGACAACAGATGAAGCACTGGAAGAATGATGCATGTGTTTTAGAATCAGAGCTCTATTTTTCTTCAGGATCAAACTCCCTACGAACAAGCAGCTCATCACATGATAAAGCTGATATGATTACTACATTTGTAAATTTTTGCTTATTTAGGCAGACAAAACCTCTATAACAATTATGACCTCTCATGCCCTAGGGAGGTAGCATGGTTTTATGAGAAGACAGCAGTCAAGAGAGCGAGGTTCTATACTCAGCTCGGATCGCTGGTGTTCTGTGTGACTTTGGTTATATCAATTAACCTCACTGGACTTCAGCTTCCTTACCTGTGAAATGGTGAGAAGCCACCTGCTCACCCTACTGTTTAGACTGTGAGCTCTGTGTGGAACAGGAACTGGGTCTAAAGTGATTATTTTGTATATGCCTCAGACCTTAGCACAGTGCTTGAAAGGTTACTTTTGACAAAAATCTAAGCCCAGCTATTTCATTTACCCAAAATCAAAATGCTTCCCAGCATTTGTATTAGCTCAGATAAGTCTGATGGCAAAGTGTTGTTCTTAGTATTACAATGAAACTCCATTCTCCACAGAATCTAATGCAACTTCATTGGAAAGACTATAAGGAAAAAAAAAAACAAACTTTCCTGGGCCAGTGGTCCACATATTCTATCCATAATGGAGATAACTAATTCTGCAAGAATTTGTACATTGTTTTCCCTCCTTGATCTCCATTCTAGTACTTAGGAATGTACCTACATTCCCTCCATATCTTCATCCTTGTTGTTAATTGCCATTAAGGACATCTCTTTTGTGAAAACATACAAATTCCTCAATGCAGTGTCACTGTAATATGATATTTCACTCCGTGAGATCTAGGTCTGAGTTCTGTTATATGCTTGTCAAAACAGACTCCCCAAAAGGGAATATGAAAAGAAAAGCTGAACCTCTGAACGTTATGCTGAAGGAGCTTGTTATATGCTTATGTTAAAGATTTCTTCTCCATGTCCCTCCTCAGTCTACAGATATTATTTCAAGGTTGTTTTCCCCTCTTTGCCTTCTCTGCAACCTGCAGCTACCACAGTAGGGAGCTCAGCATAATCTAGAGAATCCAGGAAAATTGGCACCAGGATGAGGGGGATACACAATCTAGCCAATAATAACCATTGCAACTACTGGCAATAGGGCAGTACACAAGCAAGAATTGATTACCCTCAAATCTAGCTCTATAACTGGGCTTCCAATTCCACTGAACAATCAAGAATTGGGGATTTTGCCTAGAAAGAGAGGAATCTATTACTTCCTTTATGGTCTGAATTCTTTCCTAGTTTTCCTTAACCCACACTTTGTTTCCAACATTAGATTGGCAGATTTTGTACTCTATCAAAAAGAAAAAAGCTAATCATATCTGAACTGAAGTGTAACTGAGTCCCTATTAAAAAGGTAGCAGTTATAGCCTATTGATCATGGCTCCCAGGAAAAGCTTGTCATGTCAAGTCAAGAGGTTAATGTAATTACAAGAAGGGGCAGCAGGGGCAGCTGAAGCCTGGAATGGGCGAATAACTAAAAGCTGCTTTAGAGACACATAATGTTGTCAAAGCATAAATAATTCATCCCAGCATTCGAGAAGAAATTACTACTCTGTTCCAGCGTATTATTCAGCCATTAAAATCCTGCCCTGCTAAAGACTTCTGATGTAGTCATATTTTCAATTCCAAGAGTAGTTTTGAGGCATTCAACTTTTATTAAGCTTTATATTGTGCAGTTCTCAAAGTACTAAAAAGGCTATGAAATGGACTTACAATTTGTTTAATAAGTGAATTGCAGCTCAGATAAGAGGGATATAATTGGATGGATTTACAGAGTGTCAGGAAGCCAAATGAGGACATAGCTGGGTTAGGGATGTGATGGAATTCTTTAACTCCTAAAGCAGGTCGGAATTAAGGTGGCATCCACACTTTTCTGGCATTGATAGCTGTATCGATCCTTGAAGTATTTTGTGAATCACTTAAATGGACTCAGATTAGAAACGTGAAACAGCAACATGTCCACCCGCCCTTCCCAATTGCCTTAAAAAACCTGCCCTTCCCATTTGCCTTAAAACAGTTTTCTAGCACTTAATAAACCTTCTCATTTTGAAATGAAAATGAAGTCTACGTTTGACAAAATTATTTTATGTAGGCTTTACACTGGCCAGCATTAAAACGATTATGGCCACCATACCTGCACTGCTTAGAAATAGAGAGTTATCCTTCATAAAACAAACAAGATGTCAGTGAGAGTGAAATATGCCCTTGAATGCAAATGTAACTGAAAAGCAACATTGCCTAGTTGATAGAGCACTGGCCTGAAAGTCAGAAGGACTTGGGTTCTAATCCCAGTTTTGCCACTTGAGTGCTGTGTGATCTTGGGCAAGTCACTTGGCTTCTCTGTGCCCCAGTTACCTCCTCTGTAAAATGAGGATTGAGACTGTGAGCACCATGTGGGGCATGAACTGTTTCCAACTTGATTAGCTTGTATCTACCCCAGCAATTAGTACAGTGGCTGGCACATTTAGAAAGCTTTTAACAAATACCATAAAAAAAGATAAATAGAAGTCCCTTGCAGGACTCACTGTGACATGACTATTACTTTCTCTTTTTGTGGCTAATTCATGCGTCACAATCAGAGGTTCATAAAAAAAGTTAAAATCCTTAATTTGTATGAGAAAATATAAAGTTTCTACAAAGGTTACGTTGGAAATCTTTCATTCTCTTCAATGCTTGAGCAAAATTTACAAGTGCATAAATCAGACCAGATAAGAAATAATGTGGTTCCCTTCAAATTCTGCCTAATCACTGGTACAGCGGCATCTTTAATGTCAGTCTCCCCCTAAATTCTGGTAGATCCTTGTGGGCAGGCATCATATCTACCAATTCTGTTGTATTATACTTCCTCAAGCATTCAGTATAAGGCTTGGCACGCAGTAAGACCTCAATAAATACAATTGATTAATTATTCATGCGGGTATATGGGTGAAGAACAACATTTCTGGATATATAGGCACCATAGAAATGTGTTTCTTCCCAAGAACCAGAGGGAATCTCCAGTCATTCCCCATTTAGCATCAGCTGGCTGAGGGCGGTTGGTCACTTGCCTAAATTAAGACCGGTCATAAAAATAAATGAGCACCAGAGGCCTTATCTCTGGACTTTATCATTCTAACACTGAGTCTCTTTGTACCATAGCTCCTTTCACTGAGTCCCTTGACCTAAAAGCAGAAGAATATGCAGTGGAGAATGGCAGAGAATACAATGGTCTGGAGCAATTAGAGGGGTCAAAATATCCCAGAGAAGCATATCAGCAGTTTTGGAAGGGTTAGAGTGGAATTAGGCGAGCGTCTGTAAAAGTAACATCAAAGTAATCAAGAAGCTATGTTATATGCTGGGGTAATACAGGGCATCACATGGCATGGGCTCTACCCCCCTCATGATATTGTTACTCACCCTACTGTCCAGAAGCAAAGTGGTAGCAAGGACATGGGAATCAGTAGTGGTGAAAACCCATTTGAGGATGTTAACCATAAAATGGCTTATTATCTTTTCATGATGCCTGATTTCCTTTAGACTCACCAGGTTCTACAAAGCCCCCTTTCCCTTGAAGACAGAAGATGAGAGCTGGGCTGTATATCTGTTCATTGCATCCTGCATTGGAGCTTGGATAGAAAATATATAATTTCCCTTACCTTTTTGGGAAGGGAAAAATTTGTGAAGAAGAATGTAAAGAGGAATGCCTCCTTTACTGCAAGATATGTCAACTTCATTTTTCACCTTGGGAAGGTGGAAGATGTGCAGGGTCAGATACTCAGAGAAAGAATCAGATCATAAGGAGAAAATGTCTTACTCCTTACTTGCCTTACTGAACCACTGACAATGTTGCATGCCATTTAGGTTGTGGTCATGAAAGACTAGCATGGTGGTGAGGAGCCCAAGATAACCAACCAGGTTCAGGTGCTTCCTGGTGAAAGCTTCCTCACAAATTGATTACAGTTCCTGAACATCCGTAAACACTCATTACTATTTTAAATAACTGATCTATTATGTTGAAGTAAACATTCGTTGGCAAATGTTTCAAGGATTATTCAGTCCTCAGTTGTGGAAGAAGTCATAATCTTGGATGTGTTTTGATGAGTTCTTCTCTAGATGTAATCACTCCAATTCATCCTAAAGCCTAGAATCCGTAACAGCTGACAGAAGTTCTGCAATGCACAATCATATCAGATGTGTTAAACTAGCTTTACAAATGTAGCAACCTGATGGTCCCATTGAAAGCTCATTTATGAAAAGATAAAATAAAGTAGGTTCTGAAGGGTTCACCCCGGGGAAACTTTTAAGTTATTGCCTAGAGGAGAAAGAAATTCATCTTCAACTGCATTGAGTGACATCTGCACCATGATCTCATATGCTTGATTGAATTCAATAAAATACAACCCAATGCTATCCATCTTTCCCAATTCCTCTGGGATAAGGAATCAAGTTGGAAGCTTTGATTCCCAGAGAGTGTTCATCTTCATATAATAATCAAGCTTTGCATGAAAACTAATTAATTATGTGTTATGTGGATGTCATTTTTCAATTCTTTTAACCAATGTTGAAAGAGACAGGAGTTTAATATTTGTTCAAAACCACAAAATATGTCTTGGGTTAGAGTTGGGATTAAAAGAAGGAGAATATTGAATTTGAAGGAACATATTTACCCTGAAACTCTACTGGGCTTTATAGAGCAGAGTAGGGAGCACAAACTGCATTTATTAGCATGCTGTAAACCCTGTAGCCAACACTGCTACAGGAATAGATAACTATTTTGGCCATGCTCAAGGGAGTAAACCAGGAATTCTGTTTATTGCCATTTAAACACTAGTTACATTACGTTATAATGAAATCTCAGATGACCAGTGAGTTCACAACCTCTCACTGACTTCAAATAGAAGGTGAACTTGCCAGAACTTGAAAAATGCAGCCACAAGGGAACCACTGACTATCAATTTTCCATAATGAAGAAGTGTCACCCTGCCCTGCACTTCACTTACATGGTGCCAAAGAATACTGCAGGGACACCTTTTCACAGAGGACCTTAATATTATCTTTGAGGCCTTCTCTGCTACTTCCTTCTACGTCCAGAGCATGCTGGACCTTCTGCAGTCCCTTCTTTTCTACCTGAACCCTGTCTTCACAGCCTGCACCACCCTGAAGCTAGCTCCTCAGTGTGCTTGCCTCTACTGCCAGTGTTGGTGAAATGGTCACCTTGGCTAGCCAGGGTCACATCTAGGATTGTCTTGGCATGGGGCTTGGGGGTTTCATGAGGCCCCCTAGTAACCTGCAATGCAGAGGATGCCATATGAGCCGTTGTGTGGTAACGTACCACAAGACGTGACATAGCACAGCTTAGTGGATAGAGCAGGGGCCTGAGAGTCAGAAGGTCATGGGTTCTAATCCCACCTCCACCCCTTGTCTGCTTTGTGACAATGGCAATAGCTTCACTTCTCTATGCCTCAATGACCTCATCTGTAAAAAAAATGGGGATTAAGAGTGTGAGCCTAATGTGGGACAGGGATTTCGGCTCACCTAATTAACTTGTATTTACCCCCGTGTTTAGCACATAGTTAAGTGCTTAACAAGTACTGTAATTATAATTACTATACTGTGCCATTACAATGTGATTTGCAACTTTTTCTCCCTTCAAATCCCCTAGGCCACAGCATCAAAACCCTTCTGCGCACACACACACATATATCTTTTTTTGTTTCCAGGTATTGTAGTAACAGTGGCAACGTGAACAGCTTGGAGAAGCAGGGTCGGTGAGGACTCTTTGGGACACCCTGAGCCGTGGCATCTGGGTAGCCCTGACTGGTACCAGCCCTGAATCCTCACGGCTGTGGCCTTAGCAGTTCGAGATTCCCCCAAAACAGCCACAATTAATAATGGTATTTGTTAAGTGCTTACTATGTGCAGAGCACTGTTCTAAGCGCTGGGGGTGATACAGGGTAATCAGGTTGTCCCACATGAGGCTCACAGTTAATCCCCATTTTACAGATGAGGTCACTGAGGCCCAGAGAAGTGAAGTGACTTGCCCACAGTCACACAGCTGACAAGTGGCGGAGCCGGGAATCGAACCCATGACCTCTGACTCCCAAGCCCGGGCTCTTTCCACTGAGCCACGCTGCTGCCCAGGCCCCAGAGACTACAGCAGCATTTTGACAACGTTATCTGTGACCCAGACGCTCATGGCAGCACGAAGCTGGGAGATGACCACAGAGACATTATCAGGGTGGAAGATGACAGTGGTGGAAGTTGGTGGTGTTGGTGAGGATGGAAGCATATGCAATAATGACATCATGCACAGCAATGCTAATTTGGGCTTCCTTAGAGCATATAGTAAGACAGGGACAGTACACCTGAATCTCCCCATGACCTCTTGAGTCCAAGGTTTGGAGCTGAAACTCCATGAACGTCTATAATAATCTGATCCAGAGGCTAACCCCCGTGTTTTCACCAAGAGCAAATGTCTTACAAAAGTAATGATCTTGTCACAAAACTGCTTAGTATATTTCATTGAAAATTTCATATAAAATTTTTAGAACCTAGACAATGAGATTATATAAGTAGGTGGGAATGCAGTGGTAGCTCGAGTGAGAGGGTAGGTAAATGAGGTAAAGGGAAAAAATACTTGGTACTTACCTCTGTTACAATATTACCCACATTTCTGTGTGTGTGTGTGTGTGTGTGTATACACACATTCAATTGTATTTGAGTGCTTACTATGTGCAGAGCACTGTACTAAGAGCTTGGAATGTACAATTCGACAACTGATAAAGACTATATATTTCATTCTTACTTCTTTTGGTATTTTTTTAAGTTTCTAGTATGTACCAGGCACTATATTAAATGTATTCATTATTTGTTAAATGGTAGTTAAGACTGTGAGCTCTAGGCAGGGCAAGGACTGTATCTAACCTGATTAATTTGTATCTATCCCCAGTGCTTAGAACAGTGCTTGGCACATAGTAGGTGCTTAACAAATGCCATAATTATTAATTATTATTAATTGATCTTGATTAAATTGTCAGGCATGATGTCTGTGAATGGCCCAGATTCACAGTGATTTAGCAGGTGGGATACCACTCCTGATCTATATGCAAGCAGTTCACCCTCCTCCCCTGCCTCTATCTTGGTGAAGTTCTGGAAAAACTGAGAAACCACACGGTCTGGGGCCAATGAAATGGAGACAGACAGCTTACATATTTCTGTTCCATTAGCATTCAAGTATTTTAATGAACACCAGATTTTAACATTTTAACAGAAATATTTAAGTTTACAGTAGACTGTTATATTTTCAAGATTTAAAAAAACCTTCTTGATGAGACATTACTGTAATTATGGTTTCAAGGAGCCATAGTGGCTTTGGTTAATGGAACAATTTTTATAAACAGTTACAAAAATTAATTTTGCATTATTTTCATTTGGGATGCTGCATGTGGTGCTTTTCATTTTGCTTTAGAAAGCACAGAATGTCTTTAGGTTGACCCTCTTCCTGTGAAGTGTGAATACGAATGCACTATAACTCATAAGAGACTGCCAAGCAAGTACATTTAAAGGAAAACTCCCATACAACATAAAAGATATTCAAATTTTCCAACTAACCACAAAGAACAAGTCATCCACAAACCATAAAGAGTTTTTAAAGACAAAAAGTAGAGAACTAAATTTGCATCTGACATCTTGACAGCCTTATGACCTAGTTTCAATCACAAAGATTAGAAAGTGCAAGATAGAGAGGAAATGGAAGAATGGGGGGGGGGGGGGGGGTGATGGTCGGGGAAGAGAGAGAAAGAGAAAGAAAGAGAGATAGAGATATTTAAATAATGGAGCTCAGTGACTTCCTTTATGCAATTGTTTACATTGTTTATTCATAGGACCACTGGTTGTAACTCTGAGCAGTAATTTAGTTTCTCTGATACTAGCTAATAGATACACAGGATCTCATAAGCTCTTGCTGAAAATAATTTTGCATTCAAATGGTGTGAAAGGAGTTAGAAGGCTAAAACTGTGCTGATAAGAGAATGTACAGCTGATGGTTAGTGTGGTCACTCCTCTTAGCTCCAACTAAGAGCTAAGTTGAATTGAATTTTGTTCCAACTTAGCCTGGTAGTCCTATGTGGACAGGAACTCTATCCATACTGATAATCTCATACCTATCCCAGTGTTTACAACACTGTTTGACACATAATAAACATAAATACAATTAAAACACAAAGAATCCTTACCTGATATGGGCTCTTCTGGCTAGAATTGCTGTAGCATTAGCAGAGTGTCCTCCCCTAAGAGGACCAACAACCAACCCACCAAAAGAGCTCTGCTCATTGGGAAAACACCATTCTTATGCCTAACAATTGGCTAGGGTATCTAGGCCCCTCATCACATGGTGAAGAGTTCTTGCCCACGTAGCTTTGAACTAACCCCACCTGAAGTGCTTGCATCTTTTATCCTGAACAAGTGCCAGCTTGTGGAGCAATGCTGAAGCTGTGATCCTGAACCCACACCCAACCAATAACACCTGAGGAAAACCTATTATCACAAGGGTTTCTTCTGTAAACCTCCCAGATTATAAAATCCTTCAGTGCAGGGATCGTGTATGCTAATTTCTATAGCACATTCCCCAATGCTCAGTACAATGCTTGGTGTTCAGCAGGTGCTCAATAGTTCATTCATTCAATTGTAGTTATTGAGCACTTACTGTGTGCAGAGCACTGTACTAAGTGTTTGGAAAGTACAATTTGTCAACAAATAAAGACCATTCCTACCCAACAATGGGCTCACAGTCTTACTATTGACTAAATGATCACCACATAGTTGGTGTTTATTAAATGCTACTAGTGGACCGATCTGGTATGCCAGATCTTCCTTTGCATGAGGCCAGCCCTGCATCCCCATCAGGGGCTAGGATAGTGGCTGGTGTTGTGTTATCTACTTAGGCTGTTGCCTTAAAACACCAAGGTGGGTGCCTTTGAGATTCTTCCAAGATCCAATAAGCCATTCTTATTTCAAACTTACTAGTGGATATGAGCACTGAGTACTCCTAGAATGAATCACTGTTTCAGGGTTCAAGGTGAGGAGGGTCTCAAGTCTTGGTTCAGAAGTTTTTCTTAAACTGAAGAATTTTCTATTAGCAGCAATCCCCAACATTCAGGTTCCGTGGGCAGTTGTCACAGATTAGCATCTGTAAAGCTGATTTGCCCTTAGTAGGCCCTAAGAGATAGAGTGAACCCAAAAAGTCACATAGTCCTCCACTCTGACCTTTCACCACTATCTACACTAGAGAAGCAGTATGGCCTAGATGAAAGAGCAGGGACCTGGAGCAAAATTCAATTCAATTTAGCTCTTAGTTGGAGCTAAGAACTGAACCCACTAACCAGCAGCTGTACTTTCTCTTACCAGCACAGTTTTACCCTTCCAACTCCTTTCTAACTCTTTGTCTGTTGTGTGAACTTGGGCAAATCACTTTACTTCTTTATGCCTCAATTACCTTATCTGTAAAATGGGGATTGAGACTGGGAGCCCCATGCGGAACAGGGATTGGGTCCAATTCTATTTGCTTATATCCACCCCAGCACTTCATATGGTGCCTGGCATATAGTAAGTGCTTAACAGATACCATAATAATTATTTTTATAATTATTAATATTATCAATGGTTTTAATTGAGTGAGTACTGTGCACTGAGCAGTGTATTCATTCATTCATTCATTGGTATTTATTGAGTGTTTACTGTGTGCAGAGCACTGTACTAAGCTCTTAGAAAGTATATTTCAGCAACAGATAGAGACAATCCCTACCCAACAATGGGCTCACAGTCTATGAGGGGGAGACAGGCAACAAAAGAAAACAAGTAGAGAGGCATCAATAACATCAAAACAGATAAATAGGATTATAGATATATACATATATAGATATGTACTAAACACTTGTGAGGTTACAGAGTTGGTAAACACATTCCTTATCCACAGTAACTTCTACTCAAAAAGACCCACCTCCCACTCATGAAAATCCCATCTTTATAGAGTCTTCCCTTTGCCATACAAGCAACCTGAATTAGCTCCTTAGATGGATCTACACTGTGGCAATCACACTTTTGCTCCTTCTGCACGCTTTGCAGGGACTCCAATCTTTTCCCAATTTCCTTCCGGGGTGACTCAGCTGCTCCTGGATTCTACTTTACTGGGCTCCTCCCTAAATTTAAATTTAGACTCTAGACTCCCCCTCTACACTGTCAGCCTGCTGTGGGCAGAGAATGTGAAAACCAACTCTGTACTCTCCCATGCATTTAATAGAGTGCACACATTAAACACTTAGTGAACATCATTGATTGAATGATTGATCTGACAGTGTGGCTCAGTGGAAAGAGCACGGGCTTTGGAGTCAGAGATCATGAGTTCGAATCCCGGCTCGGCCACTTGCCAGCTGTGTGACTGTGGGCGAGTCACTTCACTTCTCGGTGCCTCAGTTACCTCATCTGTAAAATGGGGATGAAGACTGTGAGCCCCACGTGGGACAACCTGATTCCCCTGTGTCTACCCCAGCGCTTAGAACAGTGCTCGGCACATAGTAAGCACTTAACAAATACCGACATTATTATTATTACCTGTGAAGTGACAGGGGATTTTCTGGGTGTTTGTGTTCAGTTTTTTGGGTTAATCTAGCCAGAGGATAATTCATCACAAGTCCAATAACAATGATGATTGTGATATTTGTTAAATAATTATTATGGGCCAAACCTTGCATTAAGTGCTGGAGATAAATCCAGTGCAATCAGATCATTCAAAATTCAATCCATCACGAAATCCTGTAGATCTCACCTTCACTGTATCGCTAAAATCCACCTTTTCCTCTCCATCCAAACTGTAACCACATTAATACAATCACTCATCCTAGCTCACCTGGATTACTGCATCTGTCTCCTTGCTGAACTCCAAGCCTCCTATCTCTCACCACTCTAGTCCATACTTCACTCTGCTGCCTGGATCATTTTTCTATGAAAACACTCAGGACATGTCACCTCTACTCGTCAAAAAACTCCAGTGGTTGCCCTTCCACCTCTGCATCAAACAAAAACTCTTTACCATTAGCTTTAAAGCACTCCACAACCTTGCCCCCTCATACCTCACCTCACTACCCTCCTTCTACAACCCAGCCCACACACTTTGCTCCTCTAGTGCTAACCTTCTCACAATGCCTCAGTTTCACCTATTTCACTATCAACCCCCAGCACAAATCCTTCCTCTGGCCTGGAACTCCCTCCGTTTTCAAATCTGAAAATTTGTCCCATCCCCCTTCAAAGCATGATTGAAGGGACATCTCTTCTGAGAGGCCTTCCCAGACTAATATTGAGACTTGAAGCACAGAGAAGTTAAGTGATTTACTAGAGATCACACCGCAGGCAGTAATAATATTTGTGGAATTTGTCAAGGGTTTACTAGGGTCCAACACTATACTAATAATGTTGGTATTTGTTAAGCGTTTACTATGTGCAGAGCACTGTTCTAAGTGCTGGGGTAGATACAGGGTAATCAGGTTGTCCCAAGTGAGGCTCACAGTTAATCCCCATTTTACAGATGAGGTAACTGAGGCACAGAGAAGTTAAGTGACTTGCCCACAGTCAGACAGCTGACAAGTGGCAGAGCCGGGAGTCAAACTCATGACCTCTGACTCCGAAGCCCAGGCTCTTTTTCACTGAGCCACGCTGCCTCCCTTACTACTGGGGTATGTACAAGATGATAAGGTGGGATACAGTCCCTGTCTCTCATTAGGCTCTCTTGCTAAGTGTGGGTTAAAGGGGTATTCAATCCCCACTTTACAGTTGAGGAAACGGAAGGCCAGAGAAGTTATGTAACTTGCCCAAGGTCATATAGCTAGCTCAGTACGCTAGATTTATCTTTTGGTAAAACTCTCCCTGCTGAGATGCACGAGTTCAGATCTCCTTTACACTAGAAGCGGCATGGCTTAGTGGATAGAGTACAGCCCTGGGAGTCAGAAGGACTTGTGTTCTAATCCCGGCTCTGCCACTTGTCTGCTGTGCAACCTAGAGCAAGTCATTTGACTTCTCTGTGCTTCAGTTACCTCATCTGGAAAATGAGGATTAAGACTACGAACCCCATGTGGGACAGAGACTGTGTCCAACCCAATTACCTTGTATTTACCCCAGTGCTTAGAATAGTTCTTGGCACATAGTAAGTGCTCAACAAACACTGTAAAAACAATAAGTGCTGGCGCTGGGATTAGAATTTAGCCTTTGATTTAGGTTACACTGCTTCTCAAGTGGTAAATCCATTTTCTTCTTGTCTATTTAGATGAAGGGCAAATATTTTTTCACAACCATATGCACACACACTCACACAAAGTGTGCGCGCGCGCACACACACACACACAAACACTCATCCTACACCAGCCAGTACTTCTGAGCAATGATAGAAGTGATAATAAAAACTCTCATCCCTTCTCTCCTCCACCCTTAACTTATATCTTCAACTGCTCACTCTCCCATGGCTTCTTCCCCTCTGCTTTCAAACATGCCCACGTCTCCCCCATCCAAAAAAAACCCCCTCTCGTGACCCCATTGCCCCTTCTGGGTATCACTCCATATCCCTCTTATCCTTCCTTTCCAAACTGTTAGATCAAGTTGTCTACACTTGCTGCCTTGAATTCCTCAACTCCAACTCTCTCCTGGACCCCTTCCAATCTGGCTTCCGTCCCCTCCATTCCACCGAAACTACCTTCCCAAAAGTCATTTTAATGACCTCCTTCATGCCAAATTCAATGGCTCCTACTCTATTCTAATCCTCCTCGACCTCTCAGCTGCCTTTGACACTGTCGACCATCCCATTTTCCTCAATACGTTATCCAACCTTGGCTTCATTGACTCCATCGTCTCCTGGTTCTCCTCATCTCTCTGGCCATTCATTCTCAGTCTTCTTCGTGGGCTCTTCCTCCCCCTCTCATCCCCTAACTGTAGAGGTTCCTCAAGAGTCAGTTCTTGGTCCCCTACTCTTCTCTATACTTATTCCCTTGGTGAACTCATTTGCTCCCATGGCTTCAACTATCATCTCTAGGCAAATGATACTCAAATATACATGTTTTCCCCTGTTCTCTCACCCTCCCTCCAGGCTTTATCTCCTCCTGCCTTCAGGACAACCTGGATGTCCACCTGCCACCCAAAATTCAACATGTCTAAGACTGAGCTCCATATCTTCCCTTCCAATCTTATCCTCTCCCTGACTTTCCCATCACTTTGGAGGGCACTACCATTCTTCCCATCTCATAAACCAGCAATCTTGGTGTCATCCTTGACTCCGCTCTCTCATTCATCCCACGCATCCAATCCATCACCAAAACGTGACGGTCTCATCTTCACAACATCTCCAAGACCCACCCTTTCCTCTCCATCCAAATTGCTACCTTGTTGGTACAGTCTCTCATCATATTCCGACTGGATTACTGCATCAGCATCCTTTCTGATCTCCCAGTCTCCTGTGTCTCCCCACTTCAGTCTATACTTCAGTCTGGTGCCCGGATTATATATCTACAGAAATGCTTTGGGCATGCAATCCCACTCCTCAAAAATCTGCTGTGGTTGCCTATCGACCTTTGCATGAAGCAAAAACTCCTCACTAATGGCTTCAAAGCTGTCCATCACCTTGACCCCTCCTACCTCACCTCCCTTCTCTCTTTCTACAGCCCAGTCTGCACACTCCACTCCTCTGCCGCTAACTTCCTCATGGTCCCTCATTCTTGCCTGTCCTGCCATCGACCCCTGGCCCACGACCTACCTCTGTCTTGGAATGCCCTCCCTCCTCACATCTGCCAACCTAGCTCTCTTCCCCCCTTCAAAGCCCTACTGAGAGCTCACCTCCTCCAGGAGACCTTACCAGACTGAGTCCCACTTTCCCTCTGCTCCTTCTCCCCTCCCCATCGCCCCTATGCCCTCCCTCTGTTCTACCCCTTTCCCCGCCCCACAGCCCTTGTGTATATTTGTACATATTATTCTATTTATTTTATTAATGATGTGCATTTATCTATGGTTCTATTTATCTATTTTGTTGGTAGTGATGCCTGTCTATTTTGATTTGTTTTGTTTTGTTGTCTTTCTCCCCCCTTCTAGACTGTGAGCCCATTGTTGGGAAGGGATTGTCTCTATCTGTTGATGAACTGTACTTTCCAAGTGCTTAGTACAGTGATCTGCATCCAGTAAGTGCTCAATAAATATAATTGAATGAATGAATGAAAAATATTAATAATGGTGATATTTGTTAAGCACTTACTGCTTGCCAAGCACTATACTATGCACTGATAGATGTAAGCAAATTGGGTTGGACACAGTTTTAATCCCCATTTGAGAGGTGAAGTTACTGAGAAATAGAAAAGTGAAATGACTTGCCCAAGGTCACACAGCAGACAAGTGGTGGACCCGGGATTAGAACCCAGATCCTTCTGACTCCTAGGTCCGTGTTCTATCCTTATGCCATGTCGCTAAATTAATCAATCAGTCATATTTATTAAGTGTTTACCACTTTCAGGGTGCCATACTAATTGCTTGGGAGAGTACAAATAATCACAGCTATTCCTTTCTTCCATGCCCTCCCCAAATCCCACTCCCTTCAAAAAGCCATCCCTAATTAATTTCCAACACCCAAAGTTATGTCAACCTGGCGTAACTTGAGACATATTCCTTATATATATTTACCCCATCCTCGGCACTTGGGAACAGAGGCATTCAATTACTTTTTTCAGTTCTCATACTGAAATACTAGTACAACTCCCTGTAATATCCTTGTTATTCCTGTTTCTCCTACTCCCAGTGCAGAGAATGTGGAAATCATTTCCTTATAAAATGTTACTCCTTCTGGAATGGAAATTTGAACAGCATGGAAAGTTAGGGTATGACCTTTTGAAAATTTTCAAAATCAACTATTGGAATTTAAGCATTAAATACATTTAAGATCCTAAAGTATTATAAATGATGAATCCCTGCTAAAATGATGGTTCTATTTGGAAACTTATAAAGGAATTACTTTGGGCATATTGATTGGTAGGCATTTTAAATTCATATTTATGCAGGCTAACTTTCCAGAATTTAAGGAACAGTAATGTAGTTCTTGATTACCGATTTAACCCAAAAGTTGAAACTTTATCGAGGGGTTTGATAAAACCCAAAGATGCTGGACATGTCTTCATGAGCATAACTAATCAATCAGTGGTATTTACTGAGTGTTTACTGTGTACAGAGCACAATTCTAAGTGCTTGAGAAAGCCAATAAAATAGAATTGGTAGACATGATCCAGCCCTAACCAGCAATAAATTTCCCCACAAAATACCAAACACTGGATTTTCTTAACAGCACTAGCAAAGTCTACTTTATTATAATTCACATTGAAAAGAAATGGGAAGAAACATTTTTATTTGGTATTTCAGTAGTATTCATTATTTTTGAGAATCTACTGAATAAGGCATTAGAGAAATAGCATGGCCTAGTCAGAGAAATTGGGTGCTAATTCTTGCTCTGCCACTAGTCTGTTGTGTGACCTTGGGCAAGTCATTTAATTTCTCTGTGTCTCAGCTACCTCATCCATAAAATGGGAGTAAGATCATGAGCCCAAGTGTTCCTCCCAATTATATTTTATCTACCCAACCACAAATACCACAAATACTATTATCATTATTATTGTTAATAATAATAACGATAATAATAATAATGGAGAAGGTATGGAATGGGGGTAGCTGAATGACGAGGGGGCTGTCCCTCAGACCTTTTCCCCTGCCATCCCTCCTCTTATCAACCAGTCAGTGGCTTTTATTGGGCACTTACTGTGTGTGGATATCTGTACTAAGTGCTTCGGAGAGAACAGTACAATAGAGTTGATAGACAAGATCCCTGCCTACAAGAAGTTTACCATCTGCAAGTGGAGACAGACATTAAGATAAATTAGAGATGGCTATTCACATTTAGGAAAAACTATAGACGAAGGATCAAATAAATTCCAGTGCATACTGAACAGGAAATAATCCCTAGAGTAAGGTAATTAAATGCTAGAATTCTACAATAGCCCCTCTCAGGTTCACACCTGGAGAATTTTCGGTACTCCACCAGTCTTGATTAGGGGAGGGAAAGTTCAGCAGAAGCTAGCAGCATGGCTTAGTGGCAAGAGGTCTTGGGTGTCAAAGGGCATGGGTTCTAATCCAGCCTCTGCCACTTGTCTGCTGTGTGATCTTTGGCAAGCCACTTAACTTCTCTGTGCCTCAGTTATCTCAACTGTAAAATGGGGATAAAGACTGTGAGCCCCACGCGGGACAACCTCATTACCTTGTATCTACCCCAGCCCAAAGAACAGTGCTTAGCACATAGTAGGCACTTTAAAAATACCATCATCATTATTATTACTATATCCATTCCATTACTAGCTTGGGCAGTGGCTAGCGAGTAGAAGGCAATCTGCTACAAGTTAAAACTCACCTGTGCTGGGCAGCAGCATCATAGGAGAGAGTCGGGGGCAGAGACTCAGGTTAACTGTGTGGAAGGAGACAATGGGAAACCAATTCCATATTTTTACAAAGAAAACATTATGGATAGGCTACTGGAATGAATGCAGATGGAGGTGGGACATTCTGGGAGACATGTGTCCATGGCATCATGATAAATTCATTTAATCCTGTGCATTGAGTGTTTACTGGGTGCAGAGCTCTCTAATCAGCACTTGGGAGAGTACAGTACAACAACAAACAGATTCCCTGCCCACAATGAGCTCATAGTCTAGAGGGGGAGATATGAACCTGTGTAGTGGGGCTGTATCAAAAAGCTTAAGGAATACACAACCAGGTGCATCTCTTACTTCCCTACTCCCACCTCTTTGCCTGACCTCATCCCATCCCAGCCTAATTCCACCTTCCTGTTTTGTAGGCCAGAAGAGAGGCAATCCTGGATGTGGAGCAGAAAGGTCAACGATGGAACTCAGCTCCACTAGCAGCTGTTCCCCAAATCTACAAAAGCTAAGAGAACAACTCTAATGACCCCTTTGCCCTAGTCCCCTTGTGTCAGGATTCTTGCTAGTAAATCTCACTTCTTGAAAGTAGAAGTCATCTGGAAAAGATATCAAGATGGAACAGAAAAGGATAGGGTGATCAAAGAGTCTCATAAGTGCAACTGAAACCAGTTCTCTTTAAGAGTTGTTCTTCCCAAGGACACTATCCTAAATTCACTCCCTTTCCTCTCCTCTGTCAGGTAGAACTCATGTGGAACCAGCCTGATAGATGTGGTCCATATATTTGCTCTACACAACTAAGAGCTGAGTAAGTGCTGGGCAAAGAGTAGGCATTCAATGACTCCACTGATTAATTGATTGTTGACAGAGTAGGGGGAAATGAACTGGGAAACGCTTCCTGGTAGAGAAGGAATTTCAGGAATTCTTAACAAGCATGGCCTAGTGGATAGAGCAGGGGCCTGGGAGCCAGAAGGTCATAGGTTCTAATCTTAGCTCTGCCACATGTCTGCTGTGTGACCTTGAGAAAGTCACTTCACTTCTCTGTGCCTCAGTTACTTCATCTGTAAAATGCGGATTGAGACTGTGAACCCCATGAGGGTCAGGGACTGTGTCCAACCCGATTTTGCTTGTCTCTACCCCAGTGCTTAAGTGCCCTGCACATAGTGCTTAACAAATACCACAATTGTTATTATTATCATTACTATTATTATTTTTATGTAGTATTTGTTAAGCACTTGCTTGCACTCCTCCCACTGCTTTCCAGCTGCCATCACTCCCATCTGCTCCGTCTCCCCTGGAAAAGGTTGCTAACTAGTGGAGCCAGGCATGACAATGGGAGGGGCCAAAATGGCCTAATCTTTAAAGCATAGTCAGGATAAGGATCCAGGTTTGGTGACTTGACTGGTGCATTTCAAAAGACTTACTCACGTAGAGACTCATTATTTTAATCTATTGAGTTAAATGTTTTTCTTCTGACCTATATTTAAAAGAATACATTTTCAAAGATGGGCACATGCAGGAACTTTTTATGCTTCCTATCATGATTGCCCTGATCCATTCATTCTATATAAGTGTAAATCCCTTATACATGCATTACAATTCATATTTTATAATTACAGTTAATGCAACCATACCTGAAAAACAAACTTATTATGTAGCTCTTATGACTTAATCACTAAGATCGTTGTGGACAGGGAATGTGTCTACCAGCCCTGTTGTATTGTACACTCTCAAGCACTTAGTTCAGCGTGCTGCACAAAAATATTATTGACTGATTGACTGGTTGATCATTTAGACAGTATTAATAGAAAATCCTTAATCTAGAGGGTGGGTAACAGGTCTACTAATTCTATTATACTCTCCAAGCATTTTGTACAGTGCTCTGGAAACAGATATCTAATAAACATTCGTGATTTACTTAAGCCTCATTTAACTTTTCAGTGATCTTTACACCCGTAAGTGAAGTGAATTGGGTCTTCTTTAAGCACAAAAGATTTTTTAATGGTACTTGTTAAGCAGTTACTATGTGCTGGACACTGTACTAAGCAGGCAGTTAGATACAGGTTTATCAGGTTGGATTTAGTCTCCGTACTAAGAGAGAGAGATTAGAATGAGGATTCCAGAGTTTGGTTAAATCCTGGCAGTGACAAGATTACTCACTACTGTTATGCCATTGGGGTGGGTGTTAACCCTATTAAGCCTAAAAGGTTTCATATGGGCCAGGGTTCATGAAGGCAATACTGTTTTGGGGAGACATAAGCTAGTTCATGAGTGAATGAATAGTGGTCTGAAAGCTGCAGAACCAGATCTTCCCATGAAGACTTTTTATCAGAACAAACTATTTGAATTAATCCACTTATTCATAGGGCCCTGTCTAATAATAATAATAATGTTGGTATTTGTTAAGCGCTTACTATGTGCCGAGCACTGTTCTAAGCGCTGGGGTAGACACAGGGGAATCAGGTTGTCCCACGTGGGGCTCACAGTCTTAATCCCCATTTTACAGATGAGGTAACTGAGGCACCGAGAAGTTAAGTGACTTGCCCAAAGTCACACAGCTGACAAGTGGTAGAGCCGGGGTTCGAACCCATGACCTCTGACTCCAAAGCCCGTGCTCTTTCCAGTGAGCCACGCTGTCTACTGAGTTCAAGCCACCACTAATTTAAGAAAAACAAAATACTAAATAGTGCCTCACTCCATTTTCACTCAGATAAAGGGAGAACATTGTCCAAAACCATTTACATTTTTGTTGTTGTTCAGCTACCAAATAACTTCCAGAGTCTCTCCTCACTCTCTTCTCAGCCAAAGAGATTGCTTGAATCAGAGGACACTGGAGAGGCTAGTCGCCCTGATCGAATCCCTTCACTCATTTTTTGACTTAATCCCTCCATGCTGCTGCCTGAGTCCCCCATCCCCATCACCTCCCTGCCTCCCCCACACCCCCGCCACCCCCTTGGGTAGTGATCCTTTGGCCTGGAACAACAGGCTCTTGAATTTGCATCTTGAATCTCAATTTGAATTTGAATCTCAAAAAAACTCTTGAATTTCCAGGATATTCCTTCTAGAATTCTTAAACCTAACCATAGTAGCAGATTTTGGCCATGGGTAAAAGAAATTTTGGTATTAGGGCTAAAGAAGAAGAAAGAAAGGACCTCTCCGGCCCACCTCCTAGGGTATCAGCCAGATTCATTCATTCATTCATTCAATAGTATTTATTGAGCGCTTACTATGTGCAGAGCACTGTACTAAGAGCTTGGAATGAACAAGTAGGCAACAGATAGAGACAGTCCCTGCCGTTTGACGGGCTTACAGTCTAATCGGGGAGACGGACAGACAAGAACAATGGCAATAAATAGAGTCAAGGGGAAGAACATCTCGTAAAAACGATGGCAACTAAATAGAATCAAGGCGATGTACAATTCATTAACAAAATAAATAGGGTAATGGAAATATATACAGTTGAGCGGACGAGTACAGTGCTGTGGGGAGGGGAAGGGAGAGGTGGAGGAGCAGAGGGAAAAGGGGAAAAAGAGGGTTTAGCTGCAGAGAGGTAAAGGGGGGGTGGCAGAGGAAGTAGAGGGAGAAGAGGAGCTCAGTCTGGGAAAGCTTCTTGGAGGAGGTGAGTTTTAAGTAGGGTTTTGAAGAGGGAAAGAGAATCAGTTTGGCGGAGGTGAGGAGGGAGGGCGTTCCAGGACCGCGGGAGGACGTGGCCCAGGGGTCGAGGCGGGATAGGCGAGACCGAGGGACGGTGAGGAGGTGGGCGGCGGAGGAGCGGAGCGTGCGGGGTGGGCGGTAGAAAGAGAGACGGGAGGAGAGGTAGGAAGGGGCAAGGTGATGTAGAGCCTTGAAGCCTAGAGTGAGGAGCTTTTGTTTGGAGCCGAGGTCGATAGGCAACCACTGGAGTTGTTTAAGAAGGGGAGTGACACGCCCAGATCGTTTCTGCGGGAAGATAAGCCGGGCAGCGGAGTGAAGAATAGACTGGAGCGGGGCGAGAGAAGAGGAAGGGAGGTCAGAGAGAAGGCTGACACGGTAGTCTAGCCTGGATATAACGAGAGCCCGTAACAGTAAGGTAGCCATTTGGGTGGAGAGGAAAGGGCGGATCTTGGCGATATTGCAGAGATTGCATTGTAGCCAGATTGCCCAGTCCCCTCCCTCCCACCTTCATTACTGGGTGGCCGGTCCCCATCTATGTTCAGCCCCTGGAAGGATAAACTAGCAAGTCTATCCCCCTTCACACCCCCTCCAGATGTTCCACGTATTCTCACCACACCAATCACAGGTTTTCATTCATTCATTCATTCATTCAATAGTATTTATTGAGCGCTTACTATGTGCAGAGCACTGTACTAAGCGCTTGGAATGAACAAGTCGGCAACAGATAGAGACGGTCCCTGCCGTTTGACGGGCTTACGGTCTAATCGGGGGAGACGGACAGACAAGAACAATGGCAATAAATAGAGTCAAGGGGAAGAACATCTCGTAAAAACAATGGCAACTAAATAGAATCAAGGTGATGTACATTTCATTAACAAAATAAATAGGGTAATGAAAATATATACAGTTGAGCAGACGAGTACAGTGCTGAGGGGATGGGAAGGGAGAGGGGGAGGAGCAGAGGGAAAGGGGGAAAAGAGGGTTTAGCTGCGGAGAGGTGAAGGGGGGGCGGTAGAGGGAGTAGAGGGAGAAGGGGAGCTCAGTCGGGGAAGGCCTCTTGGAGGAGGTGAGTTTTAAGTGGGGTTTTGAAGAGGGGAAGAGAATTAGTTTGGCAGAGGTGAGGAGGGAGGGCGTTCCAGGACCGTGAGAGGACGTGGCCCAGGGGTCGACGGCGGGATAGGCGAGACCGAGGGACGGTGAGGAGGTGGGTGGCAGAGGAGCAGAGCGTGCGGGGTGGGCGGTAGAAAGAGAGACGGGAGGAGAGGTAGGAAGGGGCAAGGTGATGTAGAGCCTTGAAGCCTAGAGTGAGGAGTTTTTGTTTGGAGCGGAGGTTGATAGGCAACCACTGGAGTTGTTTAAAAAGGGGAGTGACATGCCCAGATCGTTTCTGCAGGAAGATGAGCCGGGCAGCGGAGTGAAGAATAGACTGGACCGGGGTGAGAGAGGAGGAAGGGAGATCAGAGAGAAGGCTGACGCAGTAGTCTAGCCGGGATATAATGAGAGGCCGTAGCAGTAAGGTAGCCGTTTGGGTGGAGAGGAAAGGGCGGATCTTGGCGATATTGTAAAGGTGAAACCGGCAGGTCTTGGTAACGGATAGGATGTGTGGGGTGAATGAGAGAGACGAGTCAAGGATGACACCGAGATTTCGGGTCTGAAAGACGGGAAGGATGTTCGTGCCATCCACGGTGATAGAGAAGTCTGGGAGAGGACCGGGTTTGGGAGGGAAGATGACGAGCTCAGTCTTGCTCATGTTGAGTTTTAGGTGGCGGGCCGACATCCAGGTGGAGACGTCCCGGAGGCGGGAGGAGATGTGAGCCTGAAGGGAGGGGGAGAGGACAGGGACGGAGATGTAGATCTGCGTGTCATCTGCATAGAGATGGTAGTCAAAGCCGTGAGAGCGAATGAGTTCACCAAGGGAGTGAGTGTAAATGGAGAACAGAAGAGGGCCAAGAACTGACCCTTGAGGAACTCCAACAGTTAAAGGATGGGAGGGGGAGGAGGCACCAGCGAAGGAGACCGAGAATGACCGGCCAGAGAGGTAAGAGGAGAACCAGGAGAGGTTTTAAGACAAATGCATGAATAATAATAATAATAATGGTATTTAAGTGCTTACTATGTGCCAAGCACTCTTCTATGCACTAGGGTAGATACAAGGTAATCAGATTGTCCCATGTGGGACTCACAGTCTTAATCCCCCATTTTACAGATGAGGTAACTGAGGCACAGAGAAATTAAGTGACTTGACCAAGGTCACACAGCAAACATGTGATGGACCGGAATTAGAACCCTTATCCTCTGACTCCCAAGCCCATTCTCTTTCCATTAAGCCACTCTGCTTCTTATTGTCATCCCTATTGTGGGATGACCTATTGACCTATTGTCATCCCATGGCCCACGCTGTTGGCATAATCAGACATTAATAATAACCTATTATCAATTATAAATTAATAGTAACCATTGATATTAATTTTAATTGGACAGTATTCAGTCCATAATAATGATAATAATTCTGGTATTTGTCAAGAGCTTACCTGGCACTGTACTAAGCAGTAGGGGAGATACAAGATAATCAGATCAGACACAATCCCTGGCCCACATAGGGCTCACAGCCTTAATGTCCATTTCACAATGAGGTAACTGAGGCCCAGAGAGGTTAGGAGGCTTGATCAAGGTCATATAGCAGACAAATGGCAGAGCTGGGATTAGAACCCAGGTCCTCTGACTTCCTAGCCCATGCTCTTTCTATTAGGCCATGCTGAGTCCATGTTTCTCCCCTCCTCAACAACCTCTTGTGGTTGTCCATCCACCTCTGCATCCAACAGAACCTTGTTACCATATGTTTTCAAACATTAAATCACCTTGTCCCCTTCTACCTTACCTCCCTGATTTCCTACTACAAACCAGTCCACATTCGTCACTCCTCTAATGTCAACCTAGTTAACATTTTTTTGTCTTAAGTACTAAACTATATGTCAACCACTGTGCTAACTGCTGCAGTAGAGTCTAGATAATTAACTTGGACTTAGTTACTGTTCCACATGGGGCTCAAATCAAAGAGGGTGGGACAAAAGATATTGTATCCTCATTTTAAAATTGGAAACTAAGGCACAAAGAAGTCACACAACAGGAAAAAGACAAAGCCGTGACTGAGACCCTGGTCCCCTGACTCCCCAGTCTGTGTCCTTTCCACTAGGCTATAAAAGAATAAATGTATCTCCCAAAGTGGCTGACTAGCTTACAAAAACAAGCACTCCCTGGTTCTGGATCTGGTTGATTGAAATAATACAAGCAAAACTATAAACACAGAGAATCATTTTGTCAGAAATGTATTTTAGCAGTGCCATTTTTTATCTATATTTGTAAGACTAATGTCATCCACTGCAGGGAAGGATTGAGATTTTCATTTTGCAAATAAAATAAAATTACATTGCACACTCCTGATACAAAATCAAATGTACATGGAAGGAAACTCAGCATGTGACACATAATAAACAACCACAATTCATCTTCACTCCTATCTATGGTCTAAATCAGTGAAAGCACTTGGGTACAAGACATTTTAAACAGCAACAGTTTTAGCTCATTATGCATTTTACCAACAACTCATTTGACAGACACTATAGAGTGTTGATAATTAGCTAAATTGAAAAAAAAATTCAGCATGATTAATTAGTTATATCTTTTGGTTATATGTTATGATTACAAGTCAGACAGCAAGGCATGGGCATGGCAAAGGGACTAATCACCTGCCATGGAATTATTGGGAAGATTACGGAACTCAGCTGGCCCTTTGACAATAACAAGATGGCTCCACCCTGGGGGTGGAGCTAAATTGTCCTGAACTCTGAGCAAAGGGAAGTACTCATCTTCATTCACTTCCCCAGACACACTGGGAAAGGGAAGAGTCAGCTTCCTTCTTCCTTTTCAATGCCACTTTCACAACATTCCACCTCCCTCATCCCTTTTTTCCCTTCTTTTGAAGCCTACAACTTCTGCCTTCAACACCCATTCCAGATATTAGTCACAGTTATCTATCACCCCCCAGACAAGGCCCCACCTCCAAATTATTGAAAAATTTTGATCCCTTTCTTACATTATTTCTGTCTTTCTCCATCCCTAAATTGATCCCTGGGTATTTCATTATCCACATAAATCTTCCTGATGACCCATCCACTCCCCGTTTTCTCTCTCTCCTCAACTCCTATGACCTCCTCCTGATCCACTCCAGCTCCCTCACCGCCCAACTTGATCTCATCATCTCTACTCACTATACAACCTGTACTCTCACTAACTCTGAAATTCCTCAGTCTGACCTCAACTTCCTCAACTTCCTCTATCCCACACACATCCTCCCCACAAATCCATGCTCTTCCCCAACAGAGATCACCAATCTTTTGACACCATCCAATTTTTCCCAACTCATCATGCTTCATTTTAGCTCCATATCCAAACTACCTTCCCTCGATGACCAAATTGACATGCTCAACACCACTCTCTGTATCAAACTCAACTCACTCAACCCACATTCTGACTCTGACTTAGAATTACCTCCCTCTTCATTTCCCCTTGCTTCAAAGCCTTGTTGAAGGCAAATCATCTCCTCCAAGAGGGCTTCCCTGACTAAGTCCTCATTTCCACTTCTCTGACTCCTTACTGAATCACCTGGACTTACTCCCTTTATTCACCCCTCCCTCAGCTCCACAGCACTAACGTATATATCTAATTTATTTATATCCATGCCATTGAATTTCCAGGATATTCCTTCTAGAATTCTTAAACCCAACCATAGTAGCAGATTTTGGCCATGGGTAAAAGAAATTTTGGTATTAGGGCTAAAGAAGAAGAAAGAAAGGACCTCTCTGCCCCACCTCCTAGGGTATCAGCCAGATTGCTGATAGACTGTAAGCTCATTATAGGAAGGGAATGTGTCCACCAACTCCCCAGTGCTTAGTACAATGCTCTGCATACAGTAAATGCTCAATAAATAATTGACTGAAAACATTCTTACTGTTGTGGGCTGTACATAATCTACTTCTCTGAGATCCAACAATCTCTCTACCTCAACTATCTTGATTTAAAAAGGAAGCTGGTTAGAGGGTGCTGTTAATTTGATATTACCATAATTTATGCATTGACTTAGACTAAACTCTATTTCCCAGCTTCTACTTCAAGCAAAGCTGTTGGAACAGCCCAAGGCATCTACCTTCTATTAGTTAAATCTTCCACTTGGCCCTGATAGCCTTAAGCCTCAATGGCTTTATATATTACCTTCAAACTTTGACTTTCTGTTGAATGTTTTCCAATCTAGAAGCAGCATGGCCCAGTGGAGAGAGCAGGGGCTTGGAAGTCAGAGGTCATGGGTTTGAATCACAGCTCTGCCACTTGACAGCTGTGTGACTGTGGGCAAGAAATTTAACCTCTCTGTCCCTCAGCTCCCTCATCTGTAAAATGGGGATTAAGACTGTGAGCCTCACGTGGGACAACCTGACTACCCTGTATCTACCCCAGCACTTAGAACAGTGCTCTGCACATAGTAAGCACTTAACAAATACCAACATTATTATTAGTGGATAGAGTATGGGTCTGGGAGTCAGAAGGTCATGGGTTCTAATCTTGACTCCACCACTTGTCTGATGTGTGACCTTGGGTAAGTCACAACTTCCCTGTCACTCAGTTACCTCATCTGTAAAATGGGAATTGACGTTGTGAGCCACACATGGGATGAGGGACTGTGTCCAACCCAATTTGTTTATATCCATCCCAGCACTTAGTACAGTGTCTGGCACAAAGTCAGCATTAATAAATACCACAATTATTACTGTTAATTAGTATCTCAACTTTAATCCAGTCTCGTTGGGCAGTTGTTTCATCCATGGTCACTGGAACCTACCTAAGGCTCGATTGCATCCTGGCCAGAGTTTTTAATCCCATGTCTGACTTGGCTAATATCAACATAGGGATATCAGACCCTACTTCGGGAGTATGCAGAAACGCAGGTCCAGTTTCTATCTCTTTTTGTTAATTTAACTAAGGCAGAATTGTATTTGCTTTGGAGCTAAATCTTAGATTTTCATCTGATTATATGTTCATAGAGAAAATGAGTAACAAATTAACTAAATAGGATCAACTTGGAGACGCTCAGATGACCAAACTCTTCAATATGCATTTCCAAAGTAATGAGAATCCCATTATGTGACTTAATATGTAAATGTACTCAGTTATCAAATTCATTTACTATGCATTGAATAATACTTTCATGAAAGATCTGAAAGAGGCTGGGATCAACTAACATGTTCTTTCAGTAGTAAAGATAGAATGGCACTTTTCCCTCTGAAAGAAGGAAAGTTTTGTACCATGGGATTCTTACAAAAACTCATTTAAAAGAGTTTCAAGAACATTCCTGTTCACCCACATGGACTCCTGCTATTAGTGTCACTGCTGAATTTTGATGAATGATTGTCACATAAAATGGCTCAGTAGGCTAAGCAATAGCCTAGATCTCAGACGTTTTTAGATACATTATTTCATAATAATAATGTTGGTATTTGTTAAGCGCTTACTATGTGTCGAGCACTGTTCTAAGCGCTGGGGTAGACACAGGGGAATCAGGTTGTCCCACGTGGGGCTCACAGTCTTAATCCCCATTTTACAGATGAGGTAACTGAGGCACAGAGAAGTTAAGTGACTTGCCCACAGTCACACAGCTGACAAGTGGCCGAGCCGGGATTCGAACCCATGAACTCTGACTCCAAAGCCCGTGCTCTTTCCACTGAGCCACGCTACTTCTCTATAACTGCTTCTCCACGCTGCTTCTCTATAGGTTTCATCTATCAATGTCATCGCCTCTAAAATGGCTATTTTAGATTATTACTCAGGAGCTTTTCCAGGTCCTTCCCTTCTCTGACTTCTCTCATCTGGCACCTCCATCTTTGTCCATTGAGATGAAGGGACACAGGCGGAGGAAAAGCAGACAAAATTTAGAACTGCCAATGCATGTCTGTCTATTACTCTTTGTGGAGGATGACACGGTGATTCTAATTACATTTTTGGATTATCCACAGATTTCATTTATCTGTGACATCCCTATCTCCAATAGGAGGAATGACTCAGTGATGACTTATGAAATGAATACATCTGACACAAATGCGAACAATAGCTAGAAAAGTGCAGTAGTGTGATTGACACTTGAACGCCATCCCAGGCACAAAGCTGAAAACGGGAATGGGGCTGGATGGAGAAGGAATGCACCTTTCCAGGGTTTTCTGGTGCACATCACTCAATCAGATAATCAATCAATAGAATTTACTAAGCACTTACCGTGTGCAGAGCACTACACACTGAGCTTGGGAGAACACAGCACAAAAGAGCAGGTAGAGACAATTCCTGCTCACAGAGGGCTTACAGGCTACAGGGAAGACAGACATTAAATGAATTAGAGAGAGGGGAAAGAGTAGAGTGTAAGGATATTTACATAAGTGCTGTGAGGCTGGGGTGAGTATCAGAGGGCTTAAAGGGTACATGACTAAATGCATCCCCTAGCCATCCTGCCTCAGGACCTTGCACTTTTAAATGCCCAAAGGGTGGGTGAAGGGAGGTGGTGAAGGATTGAGAGATGATGGGGCTTCGCACCACTGCTATGTGCAGACAGTATTGTGAATTTTAAAAAAGGAAACACATTCACACTGAAGAATCAAGAAAGGATCACCAAGGGCAGAGAATCAATGTTAATAAGACTTAGAGAAATGTTAAATCACAATGACATTTATTTTCATCCCCAAAATTAGCCCTAGTGCACTTAACTAGAGATGTCAAAGGTTAGTGAAAATATAATTTGGTCTCTCCCTTGTGTTATTTATTATAGGAAGCTTTAAATCAGAAGAAATGAATATGCAACAGGAGCCAATGATTGCATCATTGGCTCTGCATACTGTCACTCTGAAATTCAGAACATCAAAAACAACTGAGGTTGAGAACCCTGCTTGACTCAATCATATAATATGCATACTTCTTACATAACATGAGGAGAGAAATCAGGCTTTATTGCCAGATGGGAAACAACACTGTTTTATATACTGTGGGGAAACTCTGGACAGGGTTTCAAATTTAAAGCTAAAACTCCTCTGCTAGGATGGCAAGGCTAATGAAAACGGGTATAAGTAGCTCTAGGTCTTCACAAAAGCTACTTTGACTTTCCGATGACCTGGTTTTCATTCACGAGTCATTTTTTTTCTTCTTTTTAGCTTGACTCACCCCCTCAATTTTGTTAGCTCTACAAGACCAAATTTTGGAGATTAGTATTGCATTGGATCAGGACAATTTATTCAGATTTCAATTTTATAAACACCAGGCACATTTCAACATTTTTCCACATGATTTTCATGAAAAGCATACCCATTTATCAACGGAACCCTGAGTGTCCCTTACCAGGACTTCCAATTGCCTTGCATGATTGCTACAGATGGACATTACTGTTTTAAAAAATTTAAATATATCTATGTGATCCAAAGTAGATGGAACTAATCCTTTGATTTCATAGCACACATGATCATTCAACTAATAAATCTGTGAATACACTGGTGAGGGTAGTTAAATAAACATATATTTTTCATTCTAAATATCAGATTTCCTCTTTCAAAATTTGAAACACTTTCATGGTCTACGTTCTCCCCTTCAGACTTGGCTGAGTGTTCAGACCACAAATGCCCAGAACTAGTAATCCCTGCTGGGAGATGCAAAACCACCTCCAGCATCAGCAGCATGAAGTAGCGTGGCCTACTGGAAATTCATTCAGTGGTATTCATTCATTCATTCATTCATTCATTCATTCATTCATTCATTCAATAGCATTTATTGAGCACTTACTATGTGCAGAGAACTGTACTAAGCACTTGGAATGTACAAATCGGCAACAGAGAGAGACAGTCCCTACCCACTGAAGGGCTTACAGTTTAATCAAGGGAGACAGACAAAAACAATAGCAATAAATAGAATCAAGGGGATGTACATCTCATTAACAAAATAAATAGGGTAATAAAAATATATACAAATGAGCGGACAAGCACAGTGCTGAGGGGAGGGGAAGGGAGAGGGGGAGGGGGGGTAAAGGGGGCTTAGCTGAGGGGAGGTGAAGGGGGGGCAAAGAGGCAGCAGAGGGAGCAGAGGAAAAAGGGGAAGCTCAGTCTGGGAAGGCCTCTTGGAGGAAGTGAGCTCTCAGTAGGGCTTTGAAGAGGGGAAGAGAATTAATTTGGCGGAGGTGAGGAGGGAGGGCATTCCAGGACCGCGGGAGGACATGGCCCAGGGGTCGATGGCGGGATAGGCGAGAATGGGGGACGGTGAGGAGGTGGGCGGCAGAGAAGCGGAGTGTGCGGGGTGGGCAGTGGAAAGAGAGAAGGGATGAGAGGTAGGAGGGGGCAAGGGGATGGACAGCCTTGTAGCCTAGAGTGAGAAGTTTTTGTTTCCTGCGGAGGTTGATAGGCAACCACTGGAGGTTTTTAAGAAGGGGAGTGACAGGCCCAGAGCGTTTCTGCAGGAAGATGAGCCAGGCAGTGGAGTGAAGTATAGACTGGAGCAGGGAGAGACAGAAAGAAGGGAGATTAGAGAGAAGGCTGACACAATAATCCAGCCAGGATATTATGAGAGCCTGTAACAGCAAAATAGCCGTTTGGGTGGAGAGGAAAGGGAGGATCTTGGAGATATTATAAAGGTGAGATCGGAGTCCGAGCGAGATCCTCAAAACTGGTTTCAAATCAGGGCTACATTTGACAGTAGAAGCCCACAACTTTTTCACCTTGGTCAAGGCCCCAATTCTACCTTCAGACGACTTTAGGACAAGCAAACCAAATTCAAAGTTGCTGTGTCAACAGAGTAATTACTGTTGTGAAACCCAAAGCGCTTACTATGTGCCAAGCACTGTTATATGTACTGAGGTAGATTACAAGGTAATCAGGTTGTCCCATGTATGTGACTTTGGGCAAGTCACTTAACTTCTCGGTGCCTCAGTTACCTCATCTGTAAAATGGGTCTTAAGACTGTGAGTCCCATGTGGGACAACCTGATTACTTTGTATCTACCCCTAGTGCTTAAAAAGGTGCTTGACTCTTGGTGCCTCAGGGACCTCGTCTGTAAAATGGGGATTCAGACTATGAGCCTCACTTGGGACAACATGATGACCCTCTATCCCCCCAGCGCTTAGAACAGTGCTCAGCACATAGTAAACGCTTAACAAATACCAACATTATTATGAACTCTTACTGTGAGCAGAGCAGGAAAGAACCTGGGCCTGAGAGTCAGGGGAACTGAGTTCTAAAGATAGCTCTTCCACTTGCCTGCTTTGTGACCTTGGGCAAGACGCTTTACTTCTCTGTGCCTCAACTTCCTCGATTTTCCTCTGGCCCCCCTAAGTTGTGGAGAGGGTGGGGTAAAAGCATTAGAGGGTATGAGGTTGGAGAAGTGGGAGTGAAATATATACAAGGCCCCGATCAATTAATCAATAGTTTTGATTGTGCAAAGCAGTGTACTAAGTGTTTGGGAGAGTACAACACACTTCCCTACCCTCAAGAAGCCTATAGTCTTAAGAGGGCAGCCTTGGCCATATACCCATATGGCTGCAAGGAGTAGGAGGCTGGCACTCAGGGCAGAGTAAGGTCTTGCCAGTGGCATTGAAAGTTGGTCAGGTCCTGCACCCACACCTTCACCTTCTGACCCTTTTCCACAGCTGGAGCTCAGAGGGAAAACCGTGAAGCTCCAGCGGACACAGCCATTTGGGGAACCCTGTGGCGCAGGAAGGAATCCAGGGGCATCTGTACCACACAGAATGGAAATGGAGATTGAGGAATGGAAGATGAATGGCCTCCACCTTCAGCTTCCTCCTAGCACCTGCTGAGGGTCCTGGGGTTTCATCGTGTCCTATTGGCTAGAATACGGGCCTGGGAGTCAGAAGGACCCAGGTTCTAACCTCAGCTCTGAGACTGCTGTGTAACTTTGGGCAAATCACTTCATTCCTCTGGGGCTCTGTAACCTCATCTGTAAAATGGGGATTAAGACTGTGAGTCCTATGTGGGAAACGCACTGTGTCCAACCCAATTACCTTGTATCTACCCCAGCACTTAGTAAAGTGCCTGACACATAGTAAGTGCTTAACCAATACCACAATTATTATAATCATTTGTGAGCAGGGAATGTGTCCTTTATATTGTTATACTGAACTCTCCCAAATTCTTAGTACAATGTGCCACTCACAGTAAACATTCAATAAATATGAGTGACTATTAGAGGGCGAAGGGAGGATCTGGATTGGCTTGGGAGTATATCTTTCATCATACTTCCCATCTCTCCTTCTGGCCAGGCCCTCTCTCTCTCTCTCTCTCTCACTATTTTTTTCCTTTTCTGTTTGAGAGGGAGAGACGGATGCCAAAAGTGACTCAGTGAGACACAAAGAGGTATATAGAAGGAGAAGAAGAATTGAGGCAGTCACTCTTTGTAAAGGGTGGGCAAAAAAACAAACTCAGAGGGATGCAAATTGATGCCGCTGTGAGGGAATTGTAGATAGCCACAATCAGGGGATCTTGTCCTGCAGGAGTGACCACTGCAACAGCACAGGAAGGGATCTCCTACCTGCCCAATCAACATAGTTGAGGGAAGGGCATCCCCCTTGTTACTCAGACTTCATCAATCAATTAATCAACCAATCAGTGAGTGCAGAGCACTATATTAAGCATTTGGGAAAGTACAGTACAAGAGAGTTGATAGACATGATGTCTACCCACAAGGAATTTGTAGCCTAGAGTGGAACATCAAGATAAATTACAGATTTGGATTCCAAAGATTTTTCTTATTGAAGGCATAATTCCTCCAAGAGGCCTACACCAACTAAGCCTTCATTTCCTCTTCTTCCACTCCCTTCTGTGTCATCCTTGTACTTGGAGTTGCTCCCTTTATTCACGGTCCCTTAGCCCTAAAATACTTATGTACATATCTGTTATCTATTTATTCATATTAATGCCTGTCTCCAGCTCCAAAATATAAGCTTGTTGTGGTCAGGGAACTCATCTACCGACTCTATTATATTGTACTCTCCCAAGTGCTTAATGCAATGTTCTGCACACAGTTGGCACTCAATAAGCACTCAGCTAAGCAGCATGGTGCTGTGGAAAGAGCACAGGCTTGATGGTCAGAGATCGTGGGTTCTAATCCTGTCTCTGCCATTTGTCAGCTGTGTGACTTTGGGCACATCACTTAACTTCTCTGTGCCTCAGTTACCTCATCTAGAAAATGGGGATTAAGACTTTGAGCCCCATGTGGGACAACCTGATCATCTTGTATCCCCCCCCAGTGTTCCGAACAGTGCTTCACACATAGTAAGTGCTTAACAAATACCATTATTATTATTATTATTACTAATAAGTAGCATGGCTCAGTAGAAAGAGCCCGGGCTTGGGAATCAGAGGTCATGGGTTTTAATCCCATTTCCGCCATCTGTCAGCTGTGTGACTTTGGGCAAGTCACTTAACTTCTCTGTGCCTTAGTTACCTCATCTGTAAAATGGGGATTCAGACTGTAAGCCCCACATGGGATAACCTGATTACCCTGTATCTACCCCCACACTTAGAACAGTGCTCAGCACATAGTAAGCACTAAATAAATACCAACATTATGATTATAAATAATAATAAATGTAACTGATTGATTGAACGATTGATTAAAGATATGTATTTAAGTGCTGTGGGTCTGAAGGTGGGGGAAATATCAAGTGCTTAAGGGGTACAAATCGAATGACAGGAAATGTAGAGGTGGAGGCAGGTAGGGGAAATGAGGGCTTAGTCAGAAAAGGCCTCTTGGAGGACACATGGTTTTTGGAGGACTACAAAGATGGGCCCTTCTCAGGGTCACACCTGGAGGATTTCCAGTACTCTACTAGTCTCAGCTACAGAAGGGAGAGTCAAGCAGAGGCATACTCATTCCATTCCTAGCTTTGCCAGTGGCTAACAAGTGGAAGGCAATCTGCTACAAGTCAAAACTCACCCATGGGAGTGAGTGTCATCAGTCTCCCCACGGGAGAGAGTCGAGTGCAGATACTCAAGTTTACTGTGTGGAAGGCAATAATGGTAAACCACTTTTGTGTTTTTACCAAGAAAACTCTCTAGATCTACTACTAGAACGATTGCAGATGGAGAGTGGGGCGTTCTGGGAGAGATGTGTCCGTGGCATCGCTATGGGTCAGACACGACTCGATGGCATAAGACAAGACAAGGCAAAGGTGCGGCAACATCCAAAGGGGCAGGGAAGGGGTGGCCACTCCAAACCTGTTTGAGTTCAGGACTAGGAACATACTGCCCTTAAAAATCAGGATCCTTCTGGCAATTGTGAAAGGCAAACTGCAGCTGCAGAAACGTTCCTCCATGAAATGTTGTATATGACTTCATTCCTTTGTACTCTGCTCATGGAACAGTGTGATTCCCTCATGTGTTGCATCGCAGGATGATATTTTCAATTTTTGCATCAGGACAGCTGATGGCTGAAGCTGGCCCTGACTAAAATTGTCAGAGATTACTCTTTTCTAAATAGAGCAGCATTTGGTGGGGTGGTCTTTGTCCCACCAGGGATGCCCCCAAACCTGCCTCTGCACTTCTCCTTGAGGTACTGAGAGCATTTAAGACTTTGCTGCTTCCTCATCCCAGGCTGTGGTTCCTCTCCAGGTGACCTTAGAAAAGTTCTCAGAGTCCAGGCAAACTAGTGGCAGGATTGGAGAAGGAAGAATAACCGTGACCACCCCAAGATATCAACTGAAAATTGGGCAGACTCCAGAGCCCATCAGAAGTTGAATAGAAGTATGCCGTTTCTCATCAAACCCATTCCATCTATAGAAATTGGATTGTTGTGTGGTCATCCTTTCATGTTGAATTATGACAAAAAGTAATAGAAGCAATGCAAATCCTTATTTTGCTGGTTCCATATAGAACTTTTTTTGAATTTTTTTCAATCTAGAATTGTGTTTGGCCAGCAAGGATATCGGCAGGGATTGGGTGTTTTATATTGTAGAGTAAATAGGCCAAAGAAGCAGACCAGTAAAACTGGGTGTCTTTTTGAAAAATACCACTGTGAGCAAGGAATGTGACTGCCAACTCTGTTTGTACAGTGCTCTGCACATTGTAAGTGCTTAGTAAATACCACTGATGATGATAGACGGATCACTTAAGGCCAGATATCTAGATAACCAAAGTAAAAAAGAGTCACTTTGGTTTCAATTATCTGGACATTCTTTCTATGACCTACTAACTGGATTTTTGCTGATATTTAGAAAAACAGTGTGGCCTAGTGGTTAGACCACAGGCCTGGGAGTCAGAAAGACCTGGGTTCCAATCCCAGGTCTGCCACTTGTCTTCTGTGTGTCCTTGGGCAAGTCACTTAACTTCTCTGTGCCTCAGTTACCTCATCTGTAAAATGGGAATTAAGACTGTGAGCCCCACGTGGAACACAGACTGTGTCCAAACTAATTTGTTCGTATACTTCTCAGTTCACAGTACTGTGCCCGGCACATAGAAAGCGCTTAACAAATGCCACCATCATTGTAGACAAAATATTTAAATATTTGAGACCACAGGGTGCTTTCCTATCTCAATTTTCCATATAACCTCTTAGAGACATTCTATTTACAACAAATGGCAGAAAATCCCAGAGACTGATGACAATATAAGGGGGACTTAAACATACCCTGACTTCTTATACTTGCGTAAAAATAAAAGAAAGCATCTCACGATCCCAGACAAATGATTGTTCTATCTTGGTTACATAACATATCATAAGTCAAAATATGAGAACCATTCGGGATCTTATGTTCCCCGGAATCCAAAATATTTCTTACTGTGGTGGTTCTTTTTTTCTTCCTCAGTGTGAATAACAAAAGATTGGCTCAGTTGGCTTTGTAATCAACAATTAAGATTAAGAGAGGTGATGAAATAGAAACCATATGATTTTTCATAATCTAAAGAACTGCAGCTGAATCCTATTTACTTGTTTGCAATTAAAACACTTTTGTAGAGTTATTACTATTTTGGACCATAGTTCTACAAGTGCTTCTAATTTAAGCAATGGCAGGCTTCTTGTTCAGCCTGTTCTGGGGTTCTTACTATTTCTTTCAGGTTTAGATTTTGTGTTCAAAATAGTAATCGGGGGATCTTTTGCTTAGTTATGATTAAAAGTATGCCAACCAGGGAAGTACCAAACCAAATGTTAAATTAAGTTTATTTTAAAACCAGTTTTGGAAAGTCACAATAAGTTAACCTTCTGGCTCCTCTCTAGTTTCCCTGTAGATAGATTTTGAAAGTTTCACAGTTCCAAGAGACACAAATGACACAACTTATGCTTGGCACCTGTGGCTCCCTCTAGACTGTGAGCTCGTTGTGGCCAGGAAATATGTCTGTTTATGGTTATAGTGTACTCTTCCAAGCGCTCATTATGGTATTTTGTTCATAGTAAGAGCTCAATAAATATGACTGAATAAGTGATTCCAGCTAGGAGGTAACTCTCTGTTAGTGTGTCTCCAGTCCAGCACCCCTCAACTCTCAGGGATCTGTCCTAGACCACTGGCGATGTCATGGCTCTTTACCATTATTGAGTCCCCTATCAAGAGTGATGCACAATCCTGAGTCTTGTGGACTGAAATCAATCAATCAGTTACATTTATTGAATGTTTACCATGTGCAGAGCACTATACTGAGCGCTTGGCAGTGTACAACACAACAATATAACAGACACATTCCTGGCCCACAATGAGATTACAGTCTAGAGTGGGAGTCTGCAAACCTACTCAAATAATTAATTTTTGGTCTCATGATTTGCACCACATTTCCTCACTGCCAGTCATTTTCCTAGTGGGGCATGGATGGCAATGAGCAAGCAGGAAGGCAGAGTGCAGCTCAATGTAAAGTGCACATAGAGGCTATTACATACATGACCCACTTATGGCCAAAGTGAGTGCAGAATAACATCAATGCAGCACCTTTATGTAGTAGGCTGCGTAGACTCTTCAGTCTTCCCTACCCATAATGTCTTGCCATTTTTCAGGATTCTTATTTGCACCTGTCCATTTTCCAGAATTTCCCAGGTGATCCTTCCTCAGAAAACTTCATCACTGATGGCCAGCCCCAGCAGGCTTTCCCCTATTTCCCAAATGGGACTAATAATAATGATTGCTGTGGTATTAGGTAAGCACTTACTATGTGCCAGGCACTTTACTAAGCACCTGAATGAATACAAGCAAATCGTGTTCAACACCGTCCCTGTCCCAAATTGGGCTCACAGACTTAATCACCATTTTGCAGATGAGGTAACTGAGATACAGAGAAGTGAGTGACTTGCCCAGGGTCACACAGCAGACAAGTGATGGAAAGGGATTATAATCCATTACCTTTGTTCATTCATTCAGTTGTATTTATTGAACTCTTACTGTGTTCAGAACACTGAACTAAGTGCTTGGAAAATACAATTCAGCATCAAATAAAAACAATCCCTGCCCACAATGGGCTCACAGTTTAGAAGCCGGGAGACAGACACCAAAACAAGTAAACAGGGAGAGAAGCCAGCATGACTTAGTGGAAAGAGTACAGGCTCATGAGTCAGAGGTTGTGAGTTTTAATTCCAGCTCCATTTGTCAGCAGTATGACTTTGTTCAAGTTACTTAATTTCTTTGTGCCTCATTTACCTCATCTGTAAAATGGGGATTAAGACTGTGAGCCCCACGTGGGACAACCTGATTACCTTGTATATACCCCTGGGCTTAGAACCCTGCTTGGCACATCATAAGCGCTAAACAACCCGCAGCCCTGGATCTCTGCCTCTGTCTTCCTCCTTCACTCTTATGCTCCAGCTGCTGAGCGCTGCTGGCGAAGGTCTAAGCACCAAGCCAACCTTATTCACTTCAAATTTATCCTTTCCTGCCTTAACTCTGCCCTCTCCTCTGCCACGCAAAACTACTTTTCTTCCCTCATTGACACCCATTCCCGTCACCCCCGCTAATTGTTCCAGACTTTTAACTCTCTCCTCAGGCCCCCTGTTCCTCCCTCTCCCTCATCCCTCACCCCCAACGATCTGACCACCTACTACATTACAAAAATTAACACTATCAGGTCTGAACTCCCCAAGGTCAGCCTTCCCCCTTCTCCATCCCCCCCAGCTCCCAATCCTCTTGCCTACTTTCCCATCCTTCCCTGCAGTATCCTGGGAAGAGATCTCCTCCCTTCTCTCAAGTGCCACCTGTGCTTCGGACCCCATTCCTGCTCACCTTATAAAAACTATCCTTTCCTCCACCCCTCCTTAACTTCTATCTTTAGCCACTCACTCTTCAATGGCTTCTTTCCCTCTGCCATCAAACATGCCCATGTTTCCCCCATCCTAAAAAACCCTCTCTCGACCCCACTTCCCCTTCCAATTATCATCCTATCTCCCTTCTACCCTTCCTCTCCAAATTCCTAGAACGAGTCATCTACACTCACTGCCTTGAATTCCTCAACTCCAACTCTCTCCTGGACCCCCTCCAATTTGGTTTCCATCCCCTCCACTCTCCCGAGACTGCCCTATCAAAGGTCACCAATGACCTCCTTCTTGCCAAATCCAATGGCTCCTACTACTTCCTAATCCTCCTCGACCTCTTAGCTGCCTTTAACACTGTCGACCATCCCCTTCTCCTCCAGACTTTATCTCACCTTGGCTTCATGGACTCCGTCCTCTCCTGGTTCTCCTCTTGTCTTTCTGGCCGTTCATTCTCAGTCTCCTTCACAGGCTCCTCCTTCCCCTTCCATCCTCTAACTGTAGGGGTTCCTCAAGGGTCAGTTCTTGGCCCTCTTCTGTTCTCCATCTACACTTACTCACTTAGTGAACTCATTCACTCCCACGGCTTCAACTATCATCTGTACGCCGATGACACCCAAAGCTACATCTCCCCCCTGCTCTCTATCCCTCCTTCAAGGCTCATATCTCCTCCTGCCTCCAGGACATCTCCACCTGGATGTCTGCCCACCACCTAAAATTCAACATGTTTAAATCTCGTGGCTCAGTGGAAAGATCCCAGGCTTGGGAGTCAGAGGTCATGGGTTCTAATTCCGGCTCCGCCGCTCACCAGCTGTGTGACTTTGGGCAAGTCGCTTAACTTCTCTGTGCCTCAGTTCCCTCATCTGGAAAATGGGGATTAAAAATGAGAGCCCCACTTGGGACAACTTGATCATTTTGTATCCTCCTAGTGCTTAGAACAGTGCTTTGCACATAGTATGCACTTAACAAATACCATCATTATTATTAAAATTGAGCTCCTTATTTTCCCTCCCAAACCCTGCCCTCTCCCTGACTTCCCTGTCACTGTGGATGGCACTACCATCCTTCCCGTCTCACAGGCCCGCAACCTTGGTGTCATCCTTGACTCAGCTCTCTCATTCACTCCACACATCCAATACATCACCAATACCTGCCCATCTCACCTTCACAGTAGCTCCAAGATCTGCCCTTTCCTCTCCATCCAAACTACTACCGTGCTGGTACAAGCTCTCATAATATCTTGACTGGATTATTGTGTCAGCCTCCTCTCTGATCTCCCTTCCTCCTGTCTCTCCCCGCTCCAGTCTATTCTCCATTCTGCTGCCTGGATCATCTTCCTACAGAAATGCTCTGGGCATGTCACTCCCCTCCTCAAAAACCTCCAGTGGTAATCTATCAATCTTCGCATGAAACAAAAACTCCTCACACTTGGTTTCAAAGCTCTCCATCACCTTGCCCACTCCTACCACACCTCCCTTCTCTCTTTCTATTGTCCACCCTATATACTCCACTCCTCTGCCACTCACCTCCTCACTGTCCCCCATTCATGCCTATCCCGCCATCGACCCCTGGCCCATGTCCTGTCCCTGTCCTGGAATGCCCTCCCTCCTCAAGTCCGCCAAACTAACTCTCTTTCCCTCATCAAAGCCCTACTGAGAACTCACCTCCTCCAAGAGGCCTTCCCAGACTGAGCACCCCCCTTTCCCTCTGCTCCCCTCCTCTCCCCACCCCTCTCACTCTCTGCTCTTCCCCCTTCCACTCCTCTCAGCACTGTGCTCATATGTATATATTATTTATATATATTATTTATTACCCTATTTATTTTGTTAACGTGGTGTACATCCACTTGATTCTATTTATCTTGATGATGTCTTGTTTTAGCTTTGTTCTGTGTTGCTTTGCTGTCTGTCTCCCCCGTTTAGACTGTGAGCCCATCACTGGGCAGGGATTGTCTCTAACTGTTGCTGAATTGTACATTCCAAGTGCTTAGTACAGTGTTCTGCCCATAGTAAGCGCTCAATAAATACTATTGGATGAATGAATAAACAAATATCATCATTATTACTTTCAGTAGCATCATTAAAAATAAATAGAATTATAGATATATACACATCATTAAGAAAAATAAATAATTATAAATTTGTACATATACACACAAGTGCTGTGGGGCACGGAGTGGGGGTAGAGCAGAGGGAGTGGGTCGAGGCAATGGGGAGGGGAGGTGGAGCAGAGGAAAAGGGGGGCTTAGCTGGGAAGGCCTCCTGGAGAAGGTGAGCTATCAGTAGGGACCTTCTGACACCCAGGACCATGCTCTATCCAATAATCCATGCTGTTACTCAATTAAACTCTCTTTATTTCCAGGGTTATGCTCTGTGCTTTGAGCCAACAATAAAGCCATCTTTTGAGGGGGACAGAGGAGTTTTGGGTATATTTTGGGGGGGGGGCAGGTATTTGTTAAGTACTTATTAAGTACTAATCATTAATGTAATAAGTGATTCCAGCTGGAAGGTCACTATTAGTGCGTCTCTAGTCCAGCACCCCTCAACTCTCTGGAATCTGTCCTAGACCACTGTACTAGTGCTAATACAGTACTTGTACAATATAGTACTAGAAAACTAATCACTGTTCTAAGCGCTGGGGTTGATGCAAGTTTATCAGAATGGACAAAGGGACTGTTCCACTTGGGGTTCACAGTCTAAGTAGGAGGGAGTTGATTTAATGCCCATTTTACACTTCAGGAAATGTGGCACAGAAAAGTTAAATAACTTGCCCAAGGTTACATAGCAACCAATTGACAGAGCTGGGTTTAGAACCCAGGTTGCCTAACTACAAGGCTCATGCTCTTTCCACTTGGTATTTGGTATTTGTTAAGCACTTACTATGTGCAGAGCAGTGTTCTAAGCGCTGGAGTAGATACAGGGTAATCAGGTTGTCCCACGTGAGGCTCACAGTTAATTCCCATTTTACAGGTGAGGGAACTGAGGCACAGAGAAGTTAAGTGACTTGCCCACAGTCACACACTGCTTCTCATATTGTCTGGAATTCCTGTTTCCAGGTCATTAGGATCAGGGTCCTCAACCTCAGCTTTGTTCATCAAAAACTACTTGGCAAGTAATTCTATTTTACTTTATTCTATTCTATTCTATTTGCTTCTCCATTTATAAGTCCACTCTCTTGGAGAATTCATTCGCTCTCAGGGTTTCAACTACCACCAACTACATCTCCAGCTCTGATCGCTCTCCTTCTCTCCAGTATCACATCTCCTCCTGCCTTCAAGACATCTCTACTTGGATGTCCTCCCTTCGCCTCAAGCTTAACATATCCAGAAGCTTAACATGTCCAAAACAGAGCTCCTTATCTTCCAACCCAAACCCTGTCCTTTCCCTGACTTTCCTGTCATTGTGGGTGGCACTACCATGCTTCTCTTCTCATAAGCCTGTAAATTTGGTGTCATCCCTGACTCCGCCCTCTCATTCACCCCATATATCCAATCTGTCACCAAAGTCTGTCCCATCTCACCTTCTCAATATCACTAAAAATCTGCCCTTTCCTCTCCATCCAAACTGCTACCACATTAATACAGTCATTCATTCTATCCCACCTAAATTACTGCATCAGCCTCCTGGCTGACCAACCAGCCTCCTTTCTCTCCCTATTCCAATCCATACCTCATTCTGTTGCCCAGATCATATTTCTAGAAAAACGTTCAGCACAAACAATCCAGTGGTTGCCCATCCACCTCCACATCAAACAAAAACTCCTTACCATTAGCTTTAAAATACTCCACCACCTTACCCCTTCTACCTTACCTCCCTTCTCTCCTTCTACAATCCAGCCCGCACATTTTGCTCCTCTAGTGCTAACCTTCTCACTGTTCCTCAATCTCGCCTATTTCACCACTGACCTCTAGCTTATGTCTTGCCTCTGGCCTGAAACGCCATCCCTCTTCAAAATCAACAGACAATTACTCTCCCCATCTTCAAAGACTCCTTGAAGACCCATCTCTTCCAAGAGGTCTTCCCAGACTAAAGCCCACTTTAACCTCATCTCCCACTTCCTTCTGCATCACCCTGACTCACTCCCTTTGTTCATCCCCTCTCCCAGCTCCTCAGCACTTAGGTACATATCTGTAACTTTATTTTATTAATTTTTTTTGATTGTCTCCTCACCTCTAGACTTTAAGCTTATTATGGGCAGGGAATGTGATTATCACTGTAATGTACTCTGTCAAGCACTTAGAACATGTTCTGCACACAGTAAGTGCTCAATTAATGTGACTGAATGAATGATTGAATGAATGAGTGGGAGAAACACAGTAGCCCAGAACTATGATGTTATGATGGCCATGATGAAAGTGATTGCAATGAAGTTACTGGAGGCCAGATATTTCAAAACTCCAGTAGTGAGCTGGCTCCAAGGAGTATCTATCTTTCATCTTCATCATTAGCAAATATTCTTGTCTGACACTGAATGAAAGTCTATGCCTTACAGAGGTGATACTTCAGAACTAGAAGTCCATTAGCCACAAATGAGAAACAATGCTCTCATTTTTGCAGACTTCAATCAGGCAAAACTTCAAATACCATAGAGTTTAGCCTATACTTTTAAGCAATCTTGATTACACTTAATGTTTATAAAGTCTCTGGCAGGATATGGTACACAAAGTATGAGTAATACAAGAGCAACAGAGTCCTTTTATTATTGCTTATTATTTGCTTAGCACTTCTGTTTTCAAAGAGCTTTATAACCATTAATTAATCATTCCTTACAGCATCCTGTAGTGATGTGTTTTGTCAGCCTCTTCTTCCTGATGAGGCAACAGACATATCGAGATCAGGTGATTCTCCCAAGGTCACACCACCATTAAATGAAAGCATGGATGGTTTTCAGATCCTCTGTGCTCTCTTCACTGGGTAGAAGGAAGGCCAAAAGGGGGACCAGTGAAAAAAGCAGCGCCAATGTACCCCACCAATTGTTTGGGTACCAGTCGATTTTTATGTCTGGCCCTTTTAATACCAAAAACTACCTCAGCTCCAAAAGCCACAGTCTAACTTTGGCTGTGACAATAGAGCTTCCTTCCAGAAATAATCACAGCTTTTAATCTATTCTTTCAATTCAAGTGTATTTAGTAAGAACTGCCAGAAACACTATTTTAGTTTTGTAAAATATATTCAGAAAGAGAAAATGGGTATGCCGTGGCAGACTGACTATCTATACTGATCAGGACCACTTAAGATATGGAGAATCTAAGTGAGATTTGTTACCATACATGGTTTTACATGCAGTTTTGTTAGGCTAACAAAACTTTAAAGAAACTTTAACCAAACTTTAACCAAAGTAAATCAGTGCTAGTTTTGATAACAAATTGATTGGTGTATCCATGGCTCCTTTTTAAGGCCTCTAAGCTTATGTATAAATGTTGAGTCATTTTTTCCTACTTGGTTCTGAGAAACCAGGAGAAGATAACTTTAAGGACACACAGGAATGTCTTAAAACTCATGTGCCCTTGTGTAGAAGATGTGGGGAAATTCTATTTACGTGAGATTACTGGGGTGTCATAGAATCACTCCATGTATGAGGAGGTTAAGTAAACATCCTCCCAAAGGACTAAGGGCCTGGGGTGGACCACTGTCAGTGGAATGGCAAGAATTTTCCCGCACCACTGTTCTTCTCCAAAGTACTGATGAAAGTGCTCTATTCAGCAGCAGTTTAGAGAATCAGATAATTCAGTTGTTGTTAGACACCTGACTCGGGGATCGGCAACCTTTTACCTCTAAACCTTAAGCTCGTGATGGGCAAGGAACATTTCTATCAACTCTATTATATTGTTACTGTGTACTCTCCCAAGATCTCACTGTACACATTAAGCATTCAATAACTATGATTGATTTGGGGGCAGAATTGTCAAACAAAACAAAACCTTTCAGCAGTTGGTGTGTGGTCAGCCTTATAATTTTAACACATATTAACTTACTTCACCATGAATTTAACTGTTTTGAATGTTTCACCCCTGCCCATTCCACAAATCATGAGCAACATTTGGTTCCAAGATATGCCTCCTCAGACTTGGGTTGCTGACCTTCGACCTGGCTGCTGGCTTTATTTCCCACCAGTCAGATTTACTTCTTAGGTAGTGAAAGATGGGAAAGCAAACAAGGAAATGAGTCCCCAGGAGACTATCAGCTAGCAACCTTCTGCTTCTTCAAGGGGTGAATCTGACCTACAATTTATGCTGAGAAGATTCTCTAAATTACATGGATAGGACTTGATTCTTAAATGACTATCAGTAGCTTTTCTGATAGGCCCCAATGTATTCTAATAAAAATTACATAGCTCATGGTGATACAAACAGAGTCTACGAGTCATTGTAGTCTATCATCAATCATCATAATCAGTGGTATTTATTAAGCACTCATTGTGTGCAGAGCACTATACCAAGTGCTCAGGAAAATACAACATAATATAACAGACAATATTCACTTCCCACAAGGAGTTTATGGCCTAGAAGGGGGGACTGGCATTAATATGAATAGAAACTTTATATTATGTAATTTATAGAAATGTACATAGTCTAGCAAAGAATGTGGGTCTGGGAGTCAAAGGACTTGGATTTTAATCTCATGTCTGCCACTCCCATATAAATTACATAACTTCTCTGAGCTTCAGTTTCTTTATCTGCAAAGTGGAGATAACAAAGCCTGCTCTTCAGTCTACCTCATAGATATGTTGTGAGGATAAAAGACATAAAGTCTGTGAACATCTTTTGAAAAATAAAAGCATTTTACAAATTTAAGGTATTATTATACTCAAGCAACCATTATTACCTTGATCACATATAATTTATGATAGAAAATTGAGTCAAATATTAATTTTCTGAGCTGTGATGTATTTCCTCCAACAGAAAAAATTGGTTTAGAATTGATGGCTTGTTAAGCTAATCAGAAAGATTCTTTAATTAAGCTAATAAGCAACATTCATGGGTCCTGCAAAGAGGAGGAAACAGATTGATTATGTTCATCTGGTAGGTTTTCATAGAACATCTTTACAGATGAAATTTCCAGTAACCTAATGGGTCCGGGAAGTCTTTTTGATTTTTCCAGAGTGGGCCCTCAGGAACTCTGTCTATGAGGACAGCCAGATTCTGAAGCAATTGGCAACACGGACTCTATTGTCTCGGCCAAGATCCACCTAACCCCGGAGTCACCATCCAGTAAACTTTTCTCTTCAGGCCTCAGCTACAGAGTTGTGCAGGAGAGGAGCAAGGACAGACTAGCACAGCAATGAGTATTTTCTCTGTGGGCTTTGAATAGCAGGCTGTTAGCCATTTGGGGAACATTCTTCCAGCAACTAGCAACTTTCTGAACAGAGTTGAAGTTCTATTCAACTTCTGATATTAGAAGAATTGGCTATGAGAGTACTTGTGGTTTTGGCACTATCAAAGCATATATATACCAACTTAAAAGAATCCCAAGTGAGCCTTATAGCAAAACGGAGTATTCACTCAAAATGAAGAGGATAGAGGAAGGGTTGGGAAAAAATACTGTTTAATATAAATTCTCTAGATAATTGAGGTCAAAATATTTTTTCCTTCATTTTCCAGGTGCTTGTTTGCATTTCCTTACCACTTGTAGATCTGTTATTCTATCCCTGGGACCATGAGATGTTCATCTCCTTGATTCTATTTATTGCTATTGTTCTTGTCTGTCTCCCCCGATTAGACTGTAAGCCCGTCAAAAGACAGGGACTGTCTTTATCTGTTACAATTTGTACATTCCAAGTGCTTAGTACAGTGCTCTGCACATAGTAAGTGCTCAATAAATACTACTGAATGAATGAATGAATTTTATAAATTCCTAAACTACAGAAAAATTCTCATCACTAAGAGCAATCTTCAGTTCCATTTGGATTGGATTTCATCAAGGTTTTGCCAGCTTCTTTGATCTCTTATGGATTACAGAACTGGCTAAAGCTAAATCCCGGTTACAATAATCAGTATATGCCAGGGGCAAATATTTTTCAAACAGGACTTGTGTTCCTGAAACAAGTTTTTAGTTTAGGTTACCCTTAGTAGCAAAATATTTGATCGTTTTGAAAATATGTAATTTTCCAGGGAATATTTCCACTTTGTAAATATTTGAATGGTTCCTTAAATGAAAACAAAATTTGATTTCATGGACATTTGGATACAAATGTGTCATTTTCTTACATCAGTAGGAAGATGCAAACTGATGGAAATGTTTAAAACTGTGAAGTTAGAAGAGGATACACATTACCAAAAATATTTGGCAAAGAAACAGATGAAGTCAGGCTATCCCTGGCAAGTAGTTTGCAAAATGCTGGGTGAACCTCCCTACAAATGTTTGATTAGGCAAGGATCAAATAGATGGACATGTGTCTGAAAATCAGATGACCTTTTTTGCGATTTAAAATCAAAATGACTGTCTTTTCAAACAGGATTTGAAGAATATTGTTGACACAATTACTGGGTATAATGCACACCCATAAAGCCACTTTTGCCACTTCATTCATCTTGACTAAAAGTGACTAAAAGTAAGCATATAGCATGTAGCAAGTGTTGTGTTATTCATACAACAGCAATTAAGGCTAAGATACATAGCATAATTTAACAGAGATACATCAACTGGCCTGGTAGAAATTTCTGTAATTAAAACTTTTTTTAATCAACTGAAATATGAAAAAATATCCATAAAAGTCCAGGATCAATCAGCTAAGTAAGCTTCAAATATGCAGTCAACTACTCCTGATTGGATTTAGTTAGATGATATTGGATTTGCTGTGACTTCAACTCCACCCACTTTCCAAACTAATTAAAAAAGCACAGCAGCAATAGACTAAATCCAATGAGGAAGATAAGAAGGCTTCAAAACTAATCAAGAGCACAACTCAAATGAGAATGGCAATATATCATCCCTGGGCTTCAGAAAGCATAACAAGAATTACAGAAGCCGAGGGAAGAAGAAAGGAAAATACCGAAGGAATGAACACTAAGAGAAAAATACTCTGCTGAACATCACCAGGAAGACAGCTATTTGGGAGAAATTAAGAGATGGAGAGAAAGAAGACTTGGGAAAATCTCCCAGTTTCAATTTAGCCACTCTGCCATTGAGTGAGGGCAAAATGAATAAGGCACAAGAATTGATAGGTCATAGCAAAAGATTCCAGCAAGGTCGGCCTTAGTGAAAGTGCTCTTTTTAGTTGAATTTGGTAAGCACTTATTGTGTACCAAGTGCTGTATTAAATGCTGGGATAGATACAAGACATTCAGCTTATACACCAGTCCATGTCCCACATGGGGTTCACAGTCTTAATTCCCAGTTTACAGATGAGGTAACTCAGGTACAGAAAAGTTGTGACTTGCCCAAGGTCATACAGCAGACAAGGGGAGAAAGAAGCCTTGATTAGAATCAGGTCCTCTGACTCCCAGCTCCTGCTTTTCCTACTAGGTCATGTTGCTTCTCATTTTATGTTTCTTGGAATCAGGGTCAGGCACATTTTTCATGGACTATCTACTCAATGCAGGTTATGGGTGGAGAAGGGAAAAGGGGAGAATGTTCCAGATGCTGGTGGGCAAACTGTAACCTCACTGGTGGCTGTGATCCTACTGGTTCCTAGATAGATTCATCAATCAATCAGTGATATTTATTCAGCACTTGTAGTGTGCAGAGCATTTCATAAAATTCTTGGGAGGTACACTAGACTAGGTATACATAATCCTTACCCTCAAGGAGTTGACAATCCCCTGGGGAAATAAGGTGGTGTTACCCAATCTGTGAGCTACCTTTAGACTGTAAACTCATTGTGGGCATGGAATGTATCTGTTATATTGTTATATGGTACTTTCCCAAGCTCTCGGTGCAGTGTTCCGCACAAGGTAAACGCTCAATAAATATGATCAGCTGGCTAACGGACCATGGACAATTCACTACTGGACTTAAAGCTAATCTGTCATTTCCAAAAGGAGACTCCATCTTCTTCCTCCTCTGCCTTTTCTTCCTCCTTAGTATCATAGCTACATTAGTTCTAACCACATGGCCACCATGTTGGGGAGGTGGGGGGAGGGGTTATAGACAGTGCACTCTAGGCACCATCTGGTCTGGAGTACTCTGGGTCACAGTGGCAAGTAATTTAAAACTTCTCCAAATACATAAGGCCGCAATCATCCTAAAAAGGAATAGGGTTTTATTAGATTATCTTTTGCAGTGAACATGGTCTGTGGATCACTCAAATGTTCTGTATTGCATCTCTGTCATTTGCTTTTCCTTCCTAGGCATAACGCAATAGTGTGTTGGAAAGCCCTGAATGACTGGAAACACTTCTGCTCATGTGCACCTGGTTTTCCAACTCATTTAATGGCATGGAGTTTTGTTTTTTTCATCTGCAGTCAACTGGAAGCCAAAAGTCTATTTTCTTAATGAAAGACAGCTAGTCCTGAAATCGCTCGGTTCCATTAACAATCATAGCAGAACATTCACAAAAAGTATGAAGAAATACCATATTGGTCTCTGAGGATCAAATGCTAACATCCTTTCCCATTTGCTTGCAAAGATATCCAATGATCCCAACTCTCTCCTAGCTGGGGACCGACCACATATGCCAGGGCAGAGGGGAAAGAAGTGCCCTGTTTCTGGATTGTATTTGTCCCCTAATTTTATAATTCAGATTGGAAGCAATTAAATTTAGAAACTCTTTGATGTCATTGATCCTGTCTACTAACTCTAATTGTACTGCAGGCAATCACTAAGTCAATCCTATGTACTGAGAGTTTACTCTGTGCAGAGCACTGTGCCAAATGTTTAGGAGAGTGTAGTATAACAGATAATATTCCCTGTCCATAACCAGAAGGCAGCCTGGGGGGGGGACAGACATTAATATAAATAAATTACAGATATGTACATCTCTGCCCCTGTCCTCTCCCCCTCCCTTCAGGCTCACATAGCCTCCTGCCTCCAGGACGTCTCCACCTGGATGTCTGTCTGCCACCTAAAACTCGACCAAAACTGAGCACCTCATCTTCCCTCCCAAGCCCGGTCCTCTCCCAGACTTCCCTATCTCCGTGGATGGTACGACCATCCTTCCCGTCTCTCAGGTCCGAAACCTCGGTGTCATCTTTGACTCGTCTCTCTCGTTCACCCCACACATCCAATCCATTACCAAGACCTGCCGGGCTCACCATTACAATATCGCCAAGATCCACCCTTTCCTCTCCACCCAAATGGCTACCTTACTGCTACAGGCTCTTGTAATATCCCGGCTAGACTACTGTGTCAGCCTTCTCTCTGATCTCCCTTCCTCCTCTCTCACCCCGCTCCAGTCTATTCTTCACTCCGCTGCCCGGCTCATCTTCCTGCAGAAACGCTCTGGGCATGTCACTCCCCTTCTTAAAAACCTCCAGTGGTTGCCTATCTACCCCCACGCAAAACAAAAACTCCTCACTCTAGGCTTCAAGGCTCTCCACCTTGCCCCTTCCTACCTCTCCTCCCTTCTCTCTTTCTACTGCCCACCCCGCACGCTCCGCTCCTCTGCCGCACACCTCCTCACCGTCCCTCGGTCTCGCCTATCCCGCCATCAACCCCTGGGCCACGTCCTCCCGCGGTCCTGGAATGCCCTCCCTCCTCATCTCCGACAATCTAATTCTCTTCCCCTCTTCAAATCCCTACTTAAAGCTCACCTCATCCAAGAGGCCTTCCCAAACTGAGGTCCCCCCTTTTTCCCTCTGCTCCCTCTAACCCCCCCCTTCACCTCTCCGCAGCTAAACCCTCTTCTCCCCTCTTTCCCTCTCCTCCTCCCCCTCTCCCGTCCCACCCCCTCAGCACTGTACTAGTCAGCTCAACTGTATATATCTTCATCACCCTATTTATTTTGTTTAATGAGATGTACATCACCCTGATTCTATTTATTTGCCATTTTTTATGAGATGTTCATCCCCTTGATTCTGTTTATTGCTATTGTTTGTGTCTGTCTGTCTCCCCTGATTAGACTGTAAGCCCGTCACAGGGCAGGGACTGTCTCTGACTGTTGCCGATTTGTACATTCCAAGTGCTTAATACAGTGCTGTGCACATAGTAAGCGCTCAATAAATACTACTGAATGAATGAATGAATGATGTAGGGCTGAGAGGGGGATGTAGATCTGGAGCGAGTCAGAGTGATACAGAAGGGTGTCAAAGAAAAGAAAAAGAGGGCTTAATCAAGGAAGTCTTCTTGGAAGAGATGTGCCTTCAATAAGGCTTTGAAGCAGGAAAAGTAATTGCCTGTCAGATATGAAGAAGGAGGGTGTTCCAGGTCAGAGGCAGGATGTGGGTGAGAGGTCAGCGGCAAGATAGATGAGATCGAGGTACAGTGAAAAGCTGGGTGGTAGTGGGAGAGTAACAAGGTGAGATAGGAGTCCTCACGGTGACTGAGTGCTTTAAAGCCAATAGTGAGGAGTTTCTGATTGATATGGGAGCGAATGGAGCAGAGAGAAGTACAGGCTGTAAGCTCATTGTAGGCAGCGATTGTGTTTGTTTATTGTTAAATTCTACTCTCCCAAGGGTGAGAGTGCATTAGCATTTTGCACACAGTAAGAGCTCAATAAATATGACTGAATGAATAATTGAATGACTGGAGTGAGGAGAGACACTGTACTCTTTCAAGTGTTTAGTACAGTGCTCTGCAAACAGGAAGGGCCCAATAAATACCATTGATTGATTGATGGGTTGATTCAACTAGCCACTCTCCCCAAGTCTTTGCCATGGGCTGTAACCACTTCAGGCCCCAACCATTCCAAGAGAGGGTGCACAGCCCTCTCCTACTCCCCCTCCCAGTTTCACATTGCTCCCGCATGCTGTTTCATCTGAAGCAGGGAGAGCTGGTTGCTGGGAACACAGGGGATAGAAAATAATGAATCAGAGTTTGGTGAGAGGGAAGGGAGACTTATGGCAGCAGCCACTGAGGCTAGAATTTCTCTTGAGGACTTGTCCAAAGGAAGCAATTCAAGAGTAGAGTTATGGAGTTAGTCACTGCATCCATCTTCAGTTGTGGCAGGAATTCCAAACATTAACAGATCAGAGGCCAAATGAAGACCAAAAAACTATTTCTCTGAAAAAATCTAGATAATTCAGCCAAAGGTTTGTTTGACCACTCTTCTCCTAGCCCGTTCTTCACCTGACTAGGGTAGAGCTGAAAGTAAAATTCATAATAATAATAATAATAATAATGACATTTGTTAAGCACTTACTATGCGCAAAGCACTGTTCTAAGTGATGGGGAGGATACAAGGTGATCAGGATATCCCATATGGGGCTGTCAGTCTTAATCACCATTTTACAGATGAGGGAACTGAGGCCCAGAGAAGTGGGCCTACAGTGAGCTTGCCCAAAGTCACACAGCTGACAGGCAGCAGAGACAGAATTTGAACCCATGATCTCAGATTCCCCGGCCCATGCTCCTTCCACTCAGCCATGCTGCTTCTCATAAAAAGAACAGGCTCAGCCTCCTTTGTTAAAAAATGTCTTAATCTGATCTTGTTTCCCCAACTCCTACACAACAATGTATCATTTTAACCTGTAACAAGAAATTATTTCAAAATACTAAATGAAAAAATGAATATCACCTTGAATATTAATGAATTGGAGATTTTTCTACTAAATGGAAATAAATCTTTGAAGTGTCTGGCTATAGCTGCACAAAGCCAGCAGATATTTTGAAGCATTTTGAGTCAAATTTTCTAGTAAAATTCCTCTTCATAACCTTTAGCTGAAGATTTTGCATTTAATACCAACTAAAAATCCCATCCTTGATGCCAAATGAGTACTACAGTGAGTGGCCATTTTGTATTACACCTAAGCATTTAAGTACTGTCTACTTCATGTACATATGATCTTTTCCTTCTTCAACCTCTCTATAATTTATTGAATCATCTGCCTCAATTGGATTGTAAATTTCTTGTTGGTAGGGAATCATTTCTGCTAATTCTATCGTACTTGTCCATAAATTAATCCAGTGGAGCAGAGTTTGTAGACACAGTCCTTGCCCACAGTGAGCTTACATATATTGATAGAGCATGGGCCCAGGATTCAGAAGAAGTTGTCCTATCTCTGCCACTTGTCTCCTGTGTGAACTTGTGCAAGGCACTTAACCTTTTGGTGCTTCAGTTACCTCATCTGTAAAATGGGTATTATTCCTGAGAGCCCCATTGGGAACATGAACATTTATTGAGTCATTACCTTGTTTCTGCCCAAGTGCTTAGAACAGTGCCTGGCATATTCTGTGAAATTCTGTGAAGAAACCTAGAAAAAAATGAGAAAAGATAGAAATAGAAATACCCTTAGTATTCACCCAGTGTCTTAGCTTCTCTGCCATAAGTCTAGGAATGGAGCAAGACTGACTGGCTCCAAAATCATTTCCAGAAAATCCTGGCATGAATGCTTGAGGGCGGAAGTAGGAGAATTTGAGGAGCGCATATTCTCCTTCCACTGCCTGTCACTCTCCTACCTGGCTCCAAGCAGCTCTTTTCTTACTCGTGGCTCAGTGGAAAGAGCCTGGGCTTCAGAGTCAGAGGTCATGAGTTCAACTCCCGGCTCTGCCACTTGCCAGGTGTGTGACTGTGGACAAGTCACTTAACTTCTTTGTGCCTCAGTTACCTCATCTGTAAAATGGGGATTAACTGTGAGCCTCACGTGGGATGACCTGTTTACCCTATATCTCCCCCAGCGCTTAGAACAGTGCTCTGCACATAGTAAGCGCTTAACAAATACCAACATCATTATTATTATTACTCTAAACTTCATATTAGTACCAAGACTAGGAATATACCCTGAACTAATACTGGAATCCAATTTGGCCCATATGGGCACCAGCCCACCAGGATTTCCCTAATAGGCTATTGGGTCAGACCAGCCCTGCTAGAAACTACAGTTGTAAATATCGTTACATTTGTCTTCCCAATTAGAGTGTAAGCTCTTAGAGGGTCGGGAAAGTGCTGCTTCCACCGTGAACGGCACCAATTGGATGCTCAATAGAAGATACTTATTATCATACCCCTTCCTGATTCACAGAATAACCAGTTCCTTGGTCCTGCCTTTGGATCTCATATTTGTTTCTTGTTCTGTGTTTTGGTTGTGGGGGACATCATTATGCTTACTCTGCCCATGAATGCAACAAATGCTTAGTATGGTGCTCTGAATACAGTATGTAGTCAATATTACCATGGGCATTTATTGACCACATTTCTTACTCTAAGCTCTCTGGGGACAAAAAACATGTCTACCAACTCTGTTATAGTGTACTATCCCAAGCACTTAGTGCAGTGCTATGCACACAGTAAGCGATCAACGAATAAGACTGATTGATTGGCTGATAATGACAATGCCACATATCATCAGAGCAGCTTAAGCAAGATTTTGCGATAGAGCATTTCTCTGTCACTGCATCCCCGCCTCCCCATACACATAAACCCTTCTGCCTCTGTGGTCATACTTTGTCTCTCAAGAGGCTGGGCAGGCCATCACTACCTTTGTATGGACAGCAGAGCCTCCTTCTTAGATAGGAGCCATGGGACCCCCCATGTAGCTGCTCTGAGGAGATTCCAAGTGCCCAGAAGTGATGGATTATCTTAGTTATAATCCATGTTCTCAATAAGTTTACCCAAACTATATTTGATTTTTTTCCTCACAGATGAGTCTTTATTTTAGATATGCTCTCTTCTAATTTGTGTCACTGAAAAGGAACGAACAGCGAAGGGAAACAGCATGGTTTAGTGGAAAGAGCCCGGTCTTGGGAGTAAGAGGTCGTGGGTTTGAATCCCAGCCCCACAACTTGTCAGCTGTGTGACTTTGGGCAAGTCACTTCACTTCTCTGGACCTCAGTTACCTCATCTGTAAAATGGAGATTAAGACTGGAAGCCCATCGTTGGACCACCTGATTACCTTGTAACTACTCCAGCACTTAGAACATTACTTGAGAAGCAGCGTGGCTCAGTGGAAAGAGCCCGGGTTTGCGAGTCAGAGGTCATGGGTTCACATGCCAACTCTGCCCCTTGTCAGCTGTGTGACTGTGGGCAAGTCACTTCACTTCTCTGTACCTCAGTTCCCTCATCTGTAAAATGGGGGTGAAGACTGTGAGCCTCACGTGGGACAAACTCATTCCCCTGTATCTACCCTAGCACTTAGAACAGTGCTCTGAACGTAGTAAGCGCTTAACAAATACCAACATTATTACTTGGCACGTAGTAGGCATTTAACGAATACCATCGTCATTATTACTATTAACAAAGTATCCCAGGGACAGAGGAGAGAAAACTCTTTCTAAACACCATTTCCAGATTCCTTCTAGAAGTCAGAATTCTCCAAATCCTGGCAAAAGAGTTGCCCCTCACTACTTCAAAAGTTTAACTGTGTTGGGAGCATAGAAGTGGGGTAAGGGGGCAGGGGAGAAATGAGAAGATGGGCAGGACATTGGGGCTGAAGTAACAAAGAAGGAATTTTCTCTCACCATGGCACGTAGTTCCACCAGTCTCTGTGCAGAAACCTCATATTTCATTAGTAAATGTCAGGGAGGAGTGATTCTTTCCCTGGCCCCAGTTGACAGGAATCCAGTTCTCTCTCTCCTTTCTTTCTCCAGTGTGGCACAGGATGAAGAAGTCTGCACCTTAAAGATTCATGTGCTAGGTTCAGGTTTCCATTCCTCCCTGGTATGGGCATCATAAATCACCCTCTAAGATAATGAGGTACATCTATGTACATATTTAAATAGCTTACAGCTTCAAACTGTGTCGGCCCAGAGATTTACAAAAGCAGAGGGAAGTCATAAGTAGTTATCAAGGGAGCACAACTGCTCCCTTAATCCCTGGATATCAGCTTTTGAAGGTGTTGTCAATAAATTAATCAATCAATCTTACTTATTGAGCACTTACTATGTGCAGAGCAATGTACTAACTGTTTGGGAGAGTACAATGCAGCAGAATTAGCAGACACATTTGCGGTGAACCCACAACAAGCTTCCTTTTTAGTGACTGTGATCCTGTGAACACCAACAGTAAGAAAGAGACTTTTGAGGCACTGATGGGCTCTATTTGAGGGAGATAATTGTGGGACTGTGGGGGTGGAGCTTGGAGGGAGGTGGGGCTTTCTCTTCCTGTTCTACCCAGTAATGGGCCTGCACCAATCAATGACTGCTATGTAGAGCCCCAGCTGCCATGCCTAAGCCGGATGAAAGGTGGTTGCATTGAGGCACACCTGACAGGCAGAGGCATGCAGAAATGCAGAGAGAAGCAAGTATTGAAGCAGCAGGAGAGCAGTACTTGAAAGCAGCAGAAGGCAGCAGCAAGAAGAAGCATTGGCAAAATGGGCTCCTCTGACTACAGATTGGTATTGGACCCTTGGGTGGTGGAGTGAGTGAGTGAATGTATGTGTCATTCCCTTACATGTTGGTAAAACTAAGCAAAAAACTTTCCACAGTAACCTTCGTGATCAGAGGTGTGGTTTGAACTCTACTACATGTCATTGAGGCTCCCCGGGTCCAGAAAGATCCTGGTTGGTATGAACTGGGGGCTCTTGGCAACATTTACTGCCCATAACAAACTTATAGTTTAGAGGGAGAGACAGACATTAATATGAATGAATAAGTAATTTATCATATGTAATTTAAAGAGATATATATATATATATATATATATATGTGTGTGCTGTAGAGTTAAGGGTGGGTCAAATATCCAGTGTGTAAAGGTCACAGATCCAACTGTATAGATGAAGCAGAATGGAGAGCGAGCTGGGGAAAAGAGAGCTTAATGTGGGAAGGCCTCTTGGAAAAAATATGACCTTAATAATGCTTTGCAGGTGGAGAGAGGGATGGTCTGTTGAATTTGGAAAGGGAGGGAGTTCTAGGCTGGGGGTGGGATGTGGAAAAGAGGTGATCAGTGAGACAGGTGAGATGAGGACACAGTGAGTAAAGTGGTGCTAGAGGAATAGAGTATGGGTTGGACTGTAATAGCAGATTAGTGAGGTGAGGTAGGATGGGACAAGCTGCCAGACAGGAGGCATATTGAAGTAGCAATACTTTTGCATCACTGTGGGCTCAAACAGCCAGCCTCAATGATACCACAAATTCTAGGGCAATTGCACTTGGATTTTTTTTCCCTTTTTTCACCCCTCCCTTAGTCCCATAGTCCCATATGCATTTATGTACATACCCATAATATATTTATTCATAGTAATGTCTGTCTCCCTCTCTAGGCTGTAAGTTCACTGTGGGTAGGGAATGTGTCTATAATAATAATAATAATGTTGGTATTTGTAAAGTGCTTACTATGTGCCAAGCACTGTTCTAAGCACTGGCGTAGATACAAGATAATCAGGTGGTTCCCAAGGAGGGCTCACAGTCTTCATCCCCATTTTACAGATGAGGTAACTGAGGCACAGGGAAATGAAGTGACTTGCCCAAGGTCACATTGCTGACAAGCAGTGGATCTGGCATGAGAACCCATGACCTCTAACTCCTAAGCCCAGGCTCTTTCCACTGAGGCACACTGCTTCTCTAGAATGTCTACCCTCTAGAATGTAAGTGCACTGTGGACAAGGAATGTTATCGGTTATATTGTTATATTTTACTCTCCCAAGCACTTAGTGTAGTGCTCTGCACAGAGTATGGGCTCAGTAAATATGAGTTTTTAAAAAAATGTGGGAGGCCAAACTTTTTTTTTTGTTGGCCATCCAGTCAAGCCTAACACCCCTGTACACAACCCATGGTCTTGATTCAGGCTGATGATATGGTGAATTGCCGTACCAACACTACTGTAAGACTAGAGCTGTTTGAGCCCTATGAAACAGAGAATCAAGGCCGTCATCTAGATCATTAACATTTTACAGTGCTCTGCACATGGTAAGCGATCAGTAAATACTATTGAATAAATTTATTGAGAGCCTTCTCTGAGCTAAGCATCGTACTAGATTTCACTTCACCTTGAATATCTGTCCATTACAAAATGGTAATTTTTTATAGCTTAAAGTTTCTGGACAATTAGCTCAATCTCAATCTCTGCATTGGTTGAGTAAAAACAATCTAGATTTCCATTTCAGATATGTCATTGGAGTCCCAACTACATAGTCTGATTAATACTGAGATGCAAAATGATAGGTAGTTTAACAAAGATGCTTACTTCCTACTTTTATTCTAATGTTTCTAATACTAAAACCAAGTTTCCTATGACTTTAATAGAGAGAAGTTTCATTTTTTAAAGAAGTGCCTTCAAGAAACCTTCATTTTGTGGTAAATATGATTTTGTAATGATTTATAGAAGATAAACCATAAGCAAGTTGAAATTATGAAGCTAGTAGCCCATCAAGAACCTCTAAGACTTCAGTAAACGAGAGGAAAAAATGTTGAGACTGATACCAGGGGATCTTGAAAAAAGAGCATTGTTTTGCTATACTATCCCTTGTCCACATTTTAAATTTTATGGTATTTGTATAACTGTTTCTTTCTGTTTCTGTCAAATAATTCACTGTGCTTCTGTGATACTTACATTGTAAGCCATAAGTGGGTCAGGGAATATATCCAAATTTATTAACTTGCATCTACCAGATTATTTAAATCAGTGTTTGATACATAGTAAGTGCTTAACAAATACTGTAATTATTACGGAAAATGGTATAGTCTCGATGCTGTTCCAGGACAGTTTAGAATAACATTCACAGTGAGGGGTTGGGGGAAGATTAACAGTGTTAGAAGTGGATTTAATCGAATAATTTTTCTTAAAGCATCTGGTACAATCTGAGCCACTTTAAAGTACATTTTGTGAAATAGAATTCTGAATTTGCCATGCCAGACTGATTACAAACAACATGGTCTCGTTAGAATATGTCAGCCTGATTTCTAGGTAGTAATACATTGCAGATTACTAGGCTATAATTGTATTTATAGTATGTATCCAATATATATGTTAAATGGAATTATATTATGGAAGTTATTTCTGTGGCTACCTTATCTAGCTAAGCATAGAAATTTTATGTATATATTATATTATAGATATAAAGAGATACATATATATATATAAGTTTATAAATGTTCATAGAGTTTTTATGCAGGACTGCCATAAACAAAGAATTATGTTCAGAGCTGCTACTAGAAATCAGATATGTCAAGAGGTCTATTACTCATTCAACTGGGAGTTAGTTGATGGCCCTAGGGTACTTCCTCTTAAGGGAAAGGGTAAAATAACTGAGTTTGAGACCTGAAAATGGAGCTGCAGTTCTTAATTACATTGTTGATTTAAGTATACTATGCATTTTTTTCCACTGTCAAAATCTATTTTGGTGTTTTTGACACGGCTTGAAATTCAAAGATCTCAACTGAGGGTCATGACTTTTCTTTCGCTGTGCAATTCAGCACTTTAGTCCTGATGCAACACACTAAGAAATTGGTAGCTGAAATGTCATGCTGTTTCCAAGAAAGCAGTGCTTCCCCTAACTTGTACTTCAGGTACTAGACGGATAGAGAAAATGTAGTCCCCTACATAGCTGGATGTCTAGAAGGGTGGGATTACCGGTAGCTCATCCTTTAGAATGTCCTTTAGACTGTAAGCTCATTGTGGGCGGGGAATTTCTCTGTTTATTGTTATGTTGTACTTTCCCAAGTGCTTAGTATAGTGCCCTGCACATAGTAAGTGTTCAATAAATACAAGTGACATATTTGGTCAGAACTGATTTAAACTGGTACCATGGATTGACAATTGATATTAGCAGCTATAGTTATCATTTCCTATTCAAAGTTATTTCTTGCTAGGGCTCATAAGCATGGTTCTCCTTGTTTCACTTTCATTGGGATTTATCCTTTTTTTTTTTTTAATATATCTGAAGACCATTTACAAGACCCTGCCCAGTTTCTCCAGACAGCCCCTTATCCTACTAGAAAAGTGGTTGTGGTTGGACCAGCATGGTGTACTACTTTCAAGAAAAGACCATGTCTTTTCTGAGTAAAATCTTCATAAGAAACGAGAGACATGTCCTGAATGAGGTCAAGATTCTGGGTTCCACATTCACCTTTTTGGTCACCCACACATGCATAAATGAATTTCACCACCAGTGGTGTTTTCTTCAAAAATGAAGGAAAAGTATATAGAATAAAATGTATTCAGTGACTCTTGTGGTCATTTTCTAACCTTTTAACATCAATCTTCCTCTCAATTCATGAATTTGGCCCAGCATTTCAATATGGAATCTATGTTATCAATGAAAGGTAGGTTGGGAGGGTTACTCTTGGGTTCTTTCCTTCACGTTTTCTCCTATTGTTCTTACTGTTGTTTTTTTCCCACTTGCTCACTGAGTTTGAATTCCCAGCTATTATCTTTCCCTTTTCCCTTTTATAGGTGATTCTCCTTTTTGAATCCTCTCTTGGTCATCCTCTGTTTGTTAAGGTTCACTTTGGTGAATTTCAATTTCAGAGATAATCTCTCCCTGCTCTTTCCTTTTATTCATTCAATCGTATTTATTGAGCGTTTACTGTGTGCTTTCTCTAGTCTATCTATCCCATATTCTAATTGCCATTGAAGCAGTATGTTCCTTTCCTTTAGCCCATTATTGTTTCTTCTCTGAACCATTTCTTCAAATCCCTAGAATGCTTGATGGATCGTTAACTCTCAACTTGTAGCATTTGGAATGACTGTGGAGGAGGGGCATATTACACTGAGCCTTAGGCTTTCGGAGCATGAAATTCTAATTAAGGAAATTATCACTCTCTCATCTTTTGGAATATTACACTTAGGCTTTTGTGTTGCAATATTGTTTTCCACTCGTACCTTTTTTTTTAAAAAAAAGTCGGAGGAATAACACAACTAAATTCTAACTAAACTCATGCCCAATACAGTACTCCCAATACAGTAAGCATGTAATAGGTCTACCAACTCTGTTGCATTGTATTCTCCCAAGTACTTAGTACAGTGCTTTGCACACGGTAAGCATTCAATAAATACTATTGATTGACTGATAACCACTGATTGAAAGATTGACCTGTATTACAAGTAAACATCATACTTGCCTTATAATGTCGGTGAACTGAAACACAGCACAAATGATAAAGTGAAAACCAGACTAGAATTTTTGTCCTTTATCCATAATCATTCGAACAATTAACTGAGTTAGGATAAATAACCAGAACATTTTGACAAAAAAAAAATTCTAGAAAGAGGTTAACACGGTCCAGGTTTGTACAGCAACTACTTTATTATTTTCAAATGCAAACCTTTGCATTTAGTTTGCTATTTTACAATTTACAAACTAGGTATAAAAGACCATAAATAAATGACATAAGTTATGTGTACCTAAAGTTCATGGAGGAAAAAAAAATTACAAATTAAACAAAATAGAAAATCTATATGTCTATGTCAGCATTCGCTCAAATTTATGACCCAAGCAATGTTCTGTTAGAATGTTTTCCAGTATGAACTAAATTATAATATGCCTCATACATTCTAATTTTAACCACAGTCCTTGCATATTCCAGCATACTTGCAGTGATACAAAAAATAAAAGCACTCTCTTCATTCTGTAGGTTCTCTGTTCGGAAGGTATCAAATACATGAAAATTCTGGTTTTAAATCTTGTTTTCTGGTTTATATTTTTTTCTTCTATATGGATATGCATAGGCATGTTATTAATACATATCCATTCTAATTAAGTACAGCTAGATACCTGGAAATACATCTACCAGCAGTGTGAAGGAACACAACTCTTTCAATGGTCAAGAACTGTTGTGCTGGTGTCCTACTGACAGCCCATTCTTTAACTGGCGGTCAGTGTACAAAACTGGGATCGATCTGATATATTTTGGTGTTTTTTAAACCACTATTGATTGACAGATTGACATCCAAGCGTGCTGAATTGGGAACACATACACATTTCAAGACCCTACTAGGGTCCCCTGCTTCCTGACCACCACAATGTCATGCACTCCGCAAGATGCTCAGAAGTTATTTTTTTGACAGTGATTTTCTGTTTCATCCGTGGCCTAGGCTCTTGGAAAACAATTTAGGATTCAACCTGTGGTTTTCTTCTGATATACAGAATTAGTTTCTATTATGATCACAGTCCTTCCTTAGCAACCATACTGTAAATAGAGAATGGCAGTCACTGAATTAAAAATGTAGAAAGACAAGAGGCTGCCCAGAGCTTAGGGTACTTCTGCCTGAGAAGGAAGAGCTTAATTCACACTGAACTCATTAGCCTATAGATCTCAGTTTATAGAAGGCTGGTGCTGTTCTTTGGGTCAGAGTAATTACCTTGATTGTACATCAATTCATTTACTATCTGCCTATGGAAACTGAGAACCTGATAGTTCTTAGGTACAGTTAACTACTGTAACCCCAACTATAAAAACTAACGCTTCGTTCTCCTACGTTGGGACAGAGAGTGTTTCAACTATAGGATGTTATATTGTCAAGGCCTATACCTTTATCCTTGTGCATCTTTGAAGTTATAAGAATTGCATATATCTGTTTGCATTTAACAAGTCCACCATTGTGAGCGAAAAAAAGGCTACTTATTTTTCGGTTCAGGGACACCAGATAAAGGTGTCTTCACCCTTCCTCTTTCATCAAGGAACTGATGACTTTGATAATGACCTTGATCGGAGTAAGAGATACTGATATTGATTTATTTCACCCAAATGGACTTTCGTGTTTTTTTTCAATCACCACTTCACAACCAAGGTGAAAGTTCCTTCAGCCTAAATTGTGGAATTATTATTTAAGGTTAGTGTGGCAACTACGAAATACACTTAATAGGTAGAGGAAATGGGAACGTTTGTGGATTTTCTTCCTAGTACAACAGACGTAGCCTATATAAGTCCACTATCTCATGTATCTCTTCAGCTTGGAACCGGTGGAGAGCTAGAATGCCTGGCGGGGATTTTCCAAGCATTCACAGGCTGTTCGAAGCATGAGATGATACTCATGCACACGCACACCCACGCGCACACATACATACACACGTCAAAAGCTAGCTCATTATTTAGTCTAGAAAAAAAATATATTTATATCACTGCAATGGCACATCTTGTGTAAAATGTTACTTTAGCAATATATATAGGCAGCTCACGTGAACTGGGTTCTGAGTGGTGGCACCTAATCTGGCAACCATGATAATAATACCTGTATTGCTCTGTCACTCGCATAGTCGTACGGATGCAACAGTGACATGCAGGAAAGATATATGGAAATATAGATAAATAAAACAAAGACAAAACAGGGGCTCTGCAGGGCTAGGGCTTTGATACAGTACATTCCTCAAGTGGCCATTGGAGGACAGATGCTGAATCTTTGAACGTGTTCAATTCTTCCACTGGAAAATAGTACTTGAAAGTCACACCCTCTTTAAGGGACCAGTGCTGTTTGCCCAGTGTCTCTATTGCAGAATGTCTCTATTCCTGTAGTGAGTCTCTTTGCTGATGTGGAAGCAGGAGGCCTGAAGGATTTGGAAGGATTAGAGTTCAGTTGTTTGTTTTTCCCATGGTCGGTGTGATCGCTGTGTGATTACGGAGTGATAGGAGGGGCTGTGAGGCCAAGGAAGCAGAATCTGTTTTCCCTAGAAAAAGAAGACAAGAACGTAAGTCTAAATGCAAAACCAACTGAATTCAGTCACAGGCCCAGACCTCCTTGTTCCTCCCCCTCCCATACACACCAATAAGGAAACAAGATCTCCTCTCTTTGCAGAAAGAACCGGGGTTGAATATAGCAGCCAAATGAGGGCATATGGGTAATTAGTGCAAGTCTTAATTCTGCCATCACTGAATCCGTCCCTTTGAACAAGCTGATGAACTTTCCTGTCTCTTTGCTTTTGTTTCTTTCCCTCCATCTCTAAAATCAAAATCCTACCTTGCCTCAGAGGGCTACTGTGAGAAGGTGCTATTAAATTGAGTGAAAAACACTAACTAGAATATAAGGTTTCCTAACTAGGAGAGAAAACCAGGCCTGCCATATTTGGACAACCACTTTTAATTCAATAGAGAGCATGGGCAAATGCCAGGCAGTTGAACGAAACTGACAGGAAGAGCCAACCATCAAAGAACAAACAACTAAGTGAACAGTTAAGAATCAAGGAGGTAAAGACGGTTTGCCTCTACAATTAGATGGTGAGTCTCTGTGGTAGTGAGAGGGTTGGGGTCTTCACTGAATGTTCACAGCTCTAATAATGGCAGTCTAAAGCAGTCATAGATTTCTTGGCAGTACCATGGGCTTTCAAGAACTTCTAGGGGAAACCTAGGGTCAAACGAGGTGAATGCAAAACAATGAAATACTTTTTTGGCATCCTTAATTTTTTTGCTGCTCACTGAGCCATTTTCACCTTATTTCCCTGAATCTCCTCAAAAGGAATGAAGTGATTTTCACTTCATTCATTTTAAATAGGTGGTTAATACAGGCAATCTCATTAATCTGCTATCTCCAGCAGTGGCTGGCAGGATTTGGTACTATGTCACCCCATGGGAAAAACTGAAGCTTGGGCAAAAGTCTACTCTTGCATAATAGGCTCCTTTTTTCACATTCTCATTAAACTCCAGGAATTTTTGCCCAGAACCTGATAAATACTTTTTTGTTTTTTTGTGTGTTTTTCTTTTTTTAAAAAAACTCAGGGATATGATGCTTTAGGGGATTCATGAAGAAGGATTTGGCCATCTACAAATTCTTCTGTATACTATTTAAAATTATTAGTGCAGCTCCTAATTCATGCTGCTGGCCCTTGATCTGTGCCATTCAGTGTGACTAATAAAGGATTTTTAGCTCTTAGGGGTTTTTTTAATTATTATTCAGCCAGATTCTCTCCCTGAAGTCCTTCTTGTGGCCAGAAGCTTGGGGAGATGCATTCTCTCACATGGGCTGTGCAGCACTTACTGCTGGAAGTGAGTATTGCAGTAGGGAGAATCTATTTTACTTAGAGACTAAGACAAAGTTTGCAAAATGAAGAAGAATGAAGACCCCTATCAAATGTAAATTTGGAGCATCAGTAATTAGAGTTTTTTGAGGTCAGGGATCTCAAGGTACTGTCTCACCTAGTTCCCTTTGTCATTATCATTATTATTATTATTATCATAATTATTATTATTAAGCAATGTTGGGATAAATACAAGTTAATCAGCTCTGACTGACATAGTCACTGTCCTACATAGGGCTCACAGTCTAAGTAGGAGGAAGAACAGGCATTAATCCCCATTATATTGATGAAGAAAGTTAGACCCAGAGAAGAGTGATTTGACCAAGCTCATACAGCAGGAGACTGGCAGAGTCAGGGCTAGAACCCAAATCCTCTGACTTCCATATCCATTTCTTTCCACAAAGCCCTTCTGCTCCCAATGATGTCATTGAGCATTTTTAACAAAAGTAAATCTCTTTTATTTTCCTGCTCCTCTCTATAAATGATTTTATTGTCCTCTCACTAGATTGCAAGATCACTGAGCACAGGGATCATATCTACCAACCCTAATGAATGCCGCCCAAGAGCTTAGGCCAATGCTGTGCATACAGTGGGCATTCAGTAAAGCCGTGTGGCCTTGTGGATGGATCAGGGGCCTGGGAGTCAGAAGCTCATGGTTTCTAATCCTGGCTTTGCTACTTTTCTGCTGTGTGACCTTGGGCAGTCTCTTCATTTCTCTGGGCCTCAGTTACCGCCTCAGTAAAATGGAGATTAAGACTGTGAGCCCCATGTGGGACAGGGACTGTGTCCAGTCTGATCACTTCATATCTATCTCTTCCCAGCACTTAGAACAGTGAGTGGCACATAGTAAGTGCTTAACAAATATTATTTTATTATTATTATTGTTATACTCGATTAATTATCTTACTAGATAAGTCTTTATTCATATTGCCAAAGTCCTCTGGACTACGTGTATTTGGCTCATAGGGCAGATTCATTTCAGGCGACCAGGTTTCAGTGGTCCATCCAATTTAAAAACTAAACTTCATTTTACCCAGTCTTGGAGTTTTCAATGAAGAACAAAGAATCACCATGAAAGATGAATGTATAATAACATAGCAACAGCAACACCTTTATGTCATTGATTGCCTACCACTTTATCCAATATAATAATAATAATGTTGGTATTTGTTAAGCGCTTACTATGTGCAGAGCACTGTTCTAAGCACTGGGGGAGATACAGGGTAATCAGGTTGATCCACGTGAAGTTCGCAGTTAATCCCCATTTTACAGATGAGGTAACTGAGGCACAGAGAAGTTAAGTGACTTACCCACAGTCACAGCTGACAAGTGGCAGAGCTGGGAGTTGAACCCATGACCTCTGACTCCGAAGCCCAGGCTCCTTCCACTGAGCCCCGCTGCAATATTCAATATCCAATATTCCCAGCTCTGCCATTTGTCAGCTGTGTGACTGTGGGCAAGTCACTTAACTTCTCTGTGCCTCATTACTTCATCTGTAAAATGGGGATTAAAACTGTGAGCCCCACGTGGGATGACCTGATCACCGTATATCTACCCCAGCACTTAGAACAGTGCTCTGCACATAGTAAGTGCTTAACAAATACCAGCATTATTATTATTATTATTCTATAGCCTATAATAACATCCTACTGAGATTCAGGGGGCATCATTATTACTATTTTACAGATGAGGAAACTGAGGTACAAGAATGATAAGTGACCTAAATATAATCTTTGAGATGGAAGCATTTCCAACTATGCTGTATTTTGTTTTCACATTCCAACACATTTGTCTTCATGATAAGCTCTCAAGAGAGTCAGAGCAAAGGATTCTGGAGTTTAGTGATAATTTCTAAACCACCCTCCTAGTTTTAGATCTAAGGAAACATCAAAAAAATGGTAATTTGAAGTTATTTTTGCTAAGAACAATATATTTTGAAGGTTCTTCAAGAAAAAGTTTTGTTTTTATTGAATGACTAAATTTTGCAACTGGTATATACACAAAGAAAATGATTGCTGTTCTTAACACAACATCCAGGTCTCTAGCCTTCAGCTAAATGTGATAATGTGTGAATTGCTCACATATATTTTTTTTTAACAAAACAAATCCCAAATTCTTTCCTAACAAAAAAGCTTTTATGACTAATATTGCAGAGAAAGGTTTTACCAAGCTGTCATGATTTGACAGCATCAAATTTAATTTCCCATCTTCTGAAGAAGTAACTTTGAGGATAAAGCTTAGGAAAGAAGTGGCTAAAATCAACCTATTATTGCAAAAAGTCATAAAAATGACAGATGCTAAAGTTAAATTTTTCCAATCGAAAAACCTAACTCTGCCTTTTGGAATAACAGAGACACTTCAAACTTCAACACATCACTTTCAAGAAAAAAATATTTGGAATTTGCTGCTGTGATGTTGAAGTGGCATAAATTAGAGTTAATGTTATCAGTGACTGCTCCAGTCCTGTTCCAGGACCAGATTTCACACTGTTGTACTGGGCCCTTTTGATAGGGAGGTCCTATAAAACAGGCCATAGACTTGTCCCGACGGTCCAGTTTTATACCTGATTTGCAGGGACAAGGCATAGGGAGACAATAGAGGAGTGGGAACTGTCCTCTAGCCTTAACCCTCTGGCCAGTGCACTCACAGTAATGGTGAGAACTCCCAGGATGTGTTGCAGAGGCCCCTTCTGTGCCAGCCCAGTTCCTGTGTAGAGTGAGAAAAGGGATGTAGAGAGAGGAAAGGGCTCTTCTTCAGTGCCTGATCCCAGACCTTCTCCTGGAATCCCGGGCAAGTCATGTTGATGTGAGAGGACAAATGGTAGATTGTGCCATGTCAATAAGACTCTTCCTCCCATGCTCAAGGGCTAACTGAGACAGTCCACGGATGGCTAAGATGGGCCTATTTTGTTTCTACCTTCATGAGAACCATAGGTCTATTGAATCTAATCCCTATAGTCAATCAATAAATCCACCAATCATAATTACTGAGATTCTATTAGGTGAAGGGCTTGCTATTGAGTGATTGAGAGAATTAGTATAAATGATCGCTGTTCTCAATAAGCTCACAGTCTAGCAGACTGTTTGACCTGGTTATCCTCCATCTACCCCAATGCTTAGTAGAGTATTCGTAATGTAGTAAGCATTTAACAAATTCCACAATTATTATTGCTATTATCATCATCAACACTGATATTTAAGACCACCCAAAATATGGTCTTCCTAGCAGAAAACCCAAGAGGTGGGGCTGAACTCTTAACCGAGAAGCACCAGGGCATAATAGAGCATGGGCCTGGGAGTCAGAATGTCATGGGTTCTAATCGTGACTCTGCCATTTGTCTGCTGTGTGACCTTGGACAAGTCACTTCTCCTTGCTGTGCCTCAGTAACCTCAACAGTAAAATGGGGAATGAGACTGTGAGCCCCATATGGGACAGGGACTGTTTCCAACTCGATTTGCTTGAATCCTCCCCTGTGCTTTAATACAGTGCTCGGCACATAGTAAGCACTTAACTACCATTATTATTATTACAAACTTGAAAGGGAAAAGACAAAATGAACAACCAAATTTTCAGCATGTGGCAATGATGATGGACTGCTGCCTAGAGCATCTCAGTTTTTCCTCGTTGTGATTCATCACTTGTCACCTACTTTTCTAAGGCTCCACTTCTTACCCTTTTAGACTCCCTGCCCCAAAATAAATTTTTGGTTTATTTCAGGAAGAGTTTGCGGGATGAGCAGCAATCTGCAGATCAATGAATAGGTTGTCTCCTTAACTTCAATATATTTTATCAGAAAAAGAAAAAACCTCCACCTGACAACAATGTTTTTGAACATATCTAGTTATCTGTATTGTTTAATTTCTATTAAGCCTTCAGCTACATAGCTTCCCAATTCATTTACACTGTAGTCTGTCCATGACACCAACTGACACTTGGCAGCTTGGACCTAATTCCCACAAGACTTGAGAGCAAGAAAAGACACAAGACAATGAGGCAACAGTGAAGTGCCTAGTTTGGAGGCTCCAGGGAAGAGTTTAAGATGACAGTGATGGCAGTTTCAGCATGGTGGTAAATGCCTGGTTGAGAAATATGCCAGGCAACAGGGCAGGGCACTGAAGAAAATAACGAGTTATTCCTCACAAACATTTAAAGCTGGTTTACTGAGAAGAAGACTAAGGACAAGGGCAAAGGAAACCAACTCATTTAGGGCTTAGAAGGCCAGTGGAGTTTCTCCTATCAATTTCTTTCCACTCTGGCTTGAAACCACTGTGTTGCAAGCTGTAGATGAGGAACATTTTCTATGGTATAATTTCAAGGCAGGGACAAGTACACCGTTTTCGAAAAAGAAAATGCTGGCTCTTTCCACTGACCTTTTAGCTCTGGAGAGGCTTCTTAAAAGGAGGTTAGTAATGAAAGTTCTCCAGAAAATCATCACAGCCAGTTGGCAGTAAGAGGGTTGCCATTCGTTGCAAGAGTTCATCATGTGAAGACTCAATTTGGCACAAAAGCAGCCAAAAAACACAGACCCATTCTGTCCAGTGTTTGGGATTTTGTTTGTTTGCTTGTTTCCGTAATCCACCGGGTCGCTGATGCCCTCGACTGGGCAAGCACCGATGATGAGGCCCTGATCAACAAACCAAATTCTCACTGAGGATTTTTTCCATGGTATCAGTGATGCCCTGCAAACCAAGACCAAGTCGGAAGAAAAAAATCCCAGGGCAGCCTCCTTGTTTCAGTAAAATATGCACAACTGTGGTTTATCCCACAAACAAAATACTCTGGTTGTAATTCCAAGAAGAGAAGTAAGTACAGTATCTGGCTGCAAACACAGAACCAAAACTTGAAGGTGATGTTATATTTATATAGATACATGTATATTACATACTGTTGATTGACAAGAGAAATATTATTTTGAGAAACAATTTGTTCCAGGTCTGGTTTAAATGACGGGTTGTCATTTCTGTAGGCCCCACAGTTTCAGCAATCTGTACACCAAGCAATGCTGCGGATTTTTATTTCGGAGGGCGAGGACGGAGTAAAAAAAGTGCAGTTCTTCAATTAAAGTGCATGGATGAGGTAAACTAATTTCAAGAGTTTTGAGTTTATTCAGTACTGTCTCAGACGGGAACCATTCTGCCGTGCATCTGTTGCATTTGGGTCCGCATTGACTGGACGCTGCCCAAAATCTTGTTCTGATGTGTGATGGCGGTGATGCCAATTCTTGTCAGGTCGCTGTAAACAAGAGTGGAAGAAAGAGAGACAAAGGCTGAGGATCTCGGGGCCAACACAGCAGCAGAGATTCACAGTCGAATCAGCCACAGTTCATCCAGCAAAACAAGAAAGGTGTATAGAAATGTTTAATTAAGCAATTTAATGTGGCAATGAAGGTGCTCTATGGAGGCTTTGTGAAATTACACTCAATCAAAATGAGAAGCATTCCATTTTTAATGAGCAGAATGAAATGCAGCTCAAAGCGAAAACAGACTGATTAAATCTAGATTTACCCTTTTTGGTTATATGGCGGAGTACTTACTCCTGGTTCATGTGCACCACAGCCTCTAGGGTGGTGTAGCCAGCAGCTGTGAAGTTATCCTTGTACCGCTCCATTTTAATGGCCTGGAGCCAGTCAGTCACTGACACCACAGCAGAGAATTCAGGAGAACTTGGGTCCAACAAGGCAGTATTAGGTCTGCAATGGAATGAAATGGGAACAGATAACGGATAGCAATGAAAAAGCCGCACGACACCGAGGTATGTTGGGAGACGAAGCTCGGTACGAAAGGGTAACACTGGGATTTCCTCACCTAGTAATCGACTGAAAAACGTGATCGACATGATTTTTTTTTTTGAACAGGGCCAGAAGTGACCATGTGACCTGCCAGACTCTATTGATGCACAGAAAACAGTGAGACTTCAGGTCAAGCATGTTTCCAGCTAAGTTGGCAAGCAGGCTCAGTGCTTTCAGACAAACCTGGGACAGCGGGGAGTTAATCCCTTCTTTAATCAATCCATTCCTGACCAGCACGTGTGCCAGAACTGCCGAGAATAATAGTCACTTTGATCATTGTTTGTGCTGTGGAATGTGCTTCTTGAAGTCCCTCATTGGGACTGCAAAATAATGATTTTAACAAATTAAAGGCACTTATTATTGTTATTTATTAGTGTATGCATTTCTTGCCCCAGGTGTTTTTCATTAGGCTACTGGAAAGCCCTCCCAAAGATCTAACAGGATTTCTGCAATCCTAATAGCATTAACCATGTCGGAAGAAGGATCGAGCAGGAGGGCTACATTTGTTACCATCACCATGATCGTGTTTTGGGGAAGATTTTTGAGCCTCTAGAGAATTAACTTTGGTAGGTGCCTATAATTGCTTTAAAAAGACTGATGTTTGTAAATTATGTTTTTCAAGAAAATCAAAACAGAAAATTTACCCTGCCAATCAACTACCAGTATTATCAATGATCAGCATAGCATAGGGGATAGAGCACGGGCCTGGTAGTCAGATGACCTGGGTTCTAATCCTGGCCCTGCCGCATGTCTGCTGTGTGACCTCAGGCAAGTCACTTACATCTTTTGGGCCTCAATTCCCTTATCTGTAAAATGAGGATTAAGAGGTGTGACCCCCATATGGCACTGTGGGACTGTGTCCACACTGATTAGCTTGTATCTATCCTAGTACTTAGAACAGTGCCTGGCACACAGTAACTGCTTAACAAAGACCATTATTATTACTATATCTAGACTTCTCAGTCTATTTTTGTGTGAATAGATAGAGGGATCGATAGATAAAAAGAAAGATGGGCATTTATTTGGAAATTAGATTGTGATCTAGCCTAGCACTCAAGGAGACTAAATAGTAATATTACTCTTTCCATAATCAACTGACTAGGTGAAAGTGGGGTATGCTTGAGATTATACAGCAACAATTAAGACAACGTAGATGAAGTATGGAGTAAAAAAACTAAGAGTGCTAATAGTCTTCTCGGTACTGTAAATGGCAAGAAGTAGTACTTGAAGTCTTTGCTTATATATAAATGAAATACACCATTTTCTTTAAATACCAGTATATCAGAGGTTCAGTTAAGAATTTTCTGGCCTCCTGAATTGGTATTTTGTTTCCAGAAGACATAGTCTGAAGGTCTTAATTATATAGCACTATTTGTAAAACACAGCAAGTTACTTGAGCGATATATCTTTCACAAGTAAATGCGTAATTCTCTTGTTGCATGTGGCAAAATAATTAGAAACATATCAAAAAGACTGATTTCTTTGTAGACATTTTTCTTAGCCTTCTTCGTATTTTAGGTAGTATGTATGACCTAGTGGAAAGAACAGGAGATTGGGATTTCTAAAACCGGGATCCTAATCCTGGATCAGTCATTTGTCTACAGTGTGTGACCTTGGGCAAGCCACTTAAATTATCTGTGCCTCAACTACAGACTGGAAGCAGCGTGGCTCAGTGGAAAGAGCACGGGCTTTGGAGTCAGAGGTCATGGGTTCGACTCCTGATTCTGCCACTTGTCAGCTGTGTGACTGTGGGCAAGTCACTTAACTTCTCTGTGCCTCAGTTACCTCATCTGTAAAATGGGGATTAAGACTGTGAGCCGCAGGTGGGACAACTTGATTTCCTGTGTCTACCCTAGCACTTAGAACAGTGCTCTGCACATATTCATTCAATAGTATTTATTGAGCGCTTACTATGTGCAGAGCACTGTACTAAGCGCTTGGGATGAACAAGTCGGCAACAGATAGAGACAGTCCCTGCCGTTTGACGGGCTTACAGTCTAATCGGGGGAGACGGACAGACAAGAACAATGGCAATAAACAGCGTCAAGGGGAAGAACATCTCGTAAAAACAATGGCAACTAAATAGAATCAAGGCGATGTACAATTCATTAACAAAATAAATAGGGTAACGAAAATAGTAAGCACTTAACAAATACCAACATTATTATTAAACACCTATTTTTATTTCCTCTTAGACTGTGATCCTTGTGTGGGTCTGTGACTGTGTATGACTTTAGCACAGTACTTGACACATGGTAAGCACTTAACAAATACCACTATTATTGTTATTATCATTAATCCCAGAAATAACTGAGTCACAAACAACATGCATTCAAAAGTGCTTTTATCTGACTTTGTTACATTTTTGCCTAAGTTCCCACATGTAGCTTCATAACCAATCTGTTTCTTGTACGACTTCTCCACTTCTGTCCCTTTTATTTAAAAAGTCCTACTGAAGGTATCATGGAAACTAAGAAAAAATAGGGATTTTTTTGCTAATCTACTTTTTTTCATAAAATTCAACTACAGCATCACTCTGGGCTCCTGTATGGTTGAGTTCTATAGCTGGTTTTATCACTTGCAAATCCAGCATGGATTTCTGGTTTATAGAGTGTAACTTTTTATTTTTCCTATGCAATCTCTCTTCTTATCCTTCTGTATCTGGTGCACCCTTCTAAGGCCTCTGTCATAAGTGACTCTACCTTCCTCATTATTCTCCTAAAAATTCAATTTTCTGGCATACTGCTTTTTTTCAAAGCCACACTCTCATCTCTATTTCAAAATTTGCCAGGCAGGCAGCCCAGAGGTGATTGATTTGTATGTTTACTCTTTGTTGCTCTTTGAGCGTCACCAGATGAGCAACCCCAACTAAGAATGGTCCCAAAGATTGCTAGCAATAGGGCAGATTTTCCACTGGAAAAATAAAATTTCCCCAATTGGTGAGATTCTGTGAAGAATCTTCTAATGGGGGAACAGGTGAGGGTACAGCTTGCTTGTCGATTTTAATACACTTCCTCATAGATCACCATTAAGCAAGGGCTGCTGACCTGGAGCTCTCCGTGCCCGTCCTCTTCAAGCTGTTGGGGTTGCGGATGAGTTTGTCCAACATATTGACAATCTGTCCAAATTTAGGCCTGTCACTTCTCTCCTTCTGCCAACAGTCAAGCATCAGCTGATGGAGTGCAATGGGACAGTCCATAGGGGGAGGTAGTCTATATCCTTCTTCGATGGCTTTAATTACCTGCCATTGACAAATGAAAAGATTGTTATTGGAGTTTGATTTCTCCTTCCAAGCAATCTGGCCCGACAAGAGCTCCGTGGTGACTTTCGGATAAAGAAATCACTCTAGCACTTTCGAAGTGGACATCTCCAAAGAAATCCCCTGACGCAAAGTAAGCGCTTAACAAATACCATAATTATCATTATTATCCCCAGAGATAACAGAACTCTGTCACCTTTATCCTGCCACTTGGGTTCTCATTTGGGCTACGAGTCCTTGAGAGATCTGAATTGGAAACATCTCCTGTTCCCTCTCCCTGTTCCCATATTCTCTGCCTGTATTGTTCTAGGGGAAGGTGACGTGACTATTTCTACCAGGACTTACTCCTTATATGACAACTTACTCCCTACTCCTTATTCTACTTAAACAACAACTCCCAATCCTCTCCCTGAAGTATACGGGAAGCCGATTGGATGGAGTGGTGGTGACCCTTCGATGGCAGTATTGCTAGAAATGGGTCACCACCATCATGACTTTGTTTCTGTCCCCATGAACTTGAGTCATTTGTTGAATGGATGGCAACTTCTCCTTCTCCACTAAGCCTATCTCTTTCCTGGAAATATTCCACATGTGAAACTGAGTTCAACTTCAAATTAATTATAATTTAGGCTCCTTGTGTTTGCATTTTGATTTAGAGAACTGTATTGTGTGCCCATAGCTAATGTGTCATATCTACCCAGAACCATGAATTTTTTTTGTGTGTGTGTGTGTGTGTGTGTGTGTGTGTAAAAGACAGAAAATTGAAAAGGGACAGTTATCCACATTCTGCATTTCCGGAGTTTGTTTTTTTTTCTCCTCAAGTGTACTCCCTTTGAAAATCCTTATTGAACCGCATCCTGTTTGCTTCCGATTACTTTTCCACTCCTTGGATTTTGATGTGAGTCATTCCCCTACAATATTCGCATTTCTGGGTTTATGCTTTGAATTCCTTCTTCCATTTCCCTAATGGAAAGTTAAATACACAATACTTGGCCCAGCACTACCTGCTAAGGAACACCCAGGTTCACCCTCGTCTATTGCTCAATTATTTATTGTCCACCAGTCATCTATGAGACCTACCAAGCAGTTGTGAGGAACAGTCAACATTTCCCCAGCAAACTGATCAATACTTCATGGAGGACAAAATTACAGCCTTTCTAAAGTTAAGAAAAAAATGACTATCAGTTCTCTATGTGCCAGGATGTCATTAACTCCCAGGCCTGGAAATAATCTTTCAATTATATACATTCCATAAGGTAGAGATCAGCTTGTGCCAGGGTTTTAGAATATAACGGACCATAATATTTGAACGTGGTCACTTCAGCACCAAGCAGAGTCAAGCACGTGAGAGTTCTCAAATGAATACTATCTAATGGTGATAAATCTAGGCCCTGTTGTTTCTTACTCATAAGATTTAAAACAGCCAGACACATTCTTGATGTGAAATAGAGGGATCCAAAAAACAAGGCAAAATATAAGCCTTGCCTAAAATCTCCAAAATTGCAAGAATTTGCTAAGTATATACAGTCTTTGTCAGAGGCACAGGGCCCAAAAAAATCATGGCAGGGAAATTGGCAACATCTGGATATATTTTTTAATGCTCTGCTTTTGCGGAACTTGACTAACTCTAAATTGTAATAAGCACATTTAAAAAATTTAAAAAAATGTTGCATTTATTAGCATGTTTATCTGCAACTCCTTAATAGTTTTCAAGCTGAATCAAAATTCATCTGGAGGAAGCATTTTAGGTTCTCACCACAGAATAATTACACCAACTAATATATTGTACTATCCTTTGCAAGTATGCAGTCTTTTCTAGCCCTTAATCATCTACAAGCTTCACTAGCTGCTGTCTTTCTTCCAGTAACTCCTCTTCGATAAGTGAATGATGTCACATTAACATAACCAGCTCCATTCATTTCGGGAATCCTATGGATCCTCCTTGATCCAACAGATATAGAGGGCCACTTGTCTTGCTTTAGGAATCCTTCATCGATAAGGAGACGGCATCATGTTTCTTAAGTGCACCTGGTTCTTTGTTTAATTGTGAAGTCTTGATGACTTCCTGTTGATTCAGGAGGGCAAGGCAGCATGCCAGGAAACATTGCACATCAGAAGGAAATTAAAAGGAAATCCTTTTTAAAAAGAGATAGATTTAATACTATCCACATGTAAACCCTCATAGCCAGCATTCTGCCATACAAATGAAAGAAGATAGCTTGAAAACTATCAATTTGGCATTTTGTAATTCCACTTCCATCCTTTATTCTAAACCTTTTCCAGTCAAGCTCAAGGAATAGTAAAAAGTTATCACCTTGCAAATTCTCCAGGAAAATAATTCTGGCCCAATTGCTATTTTTCACTGGAGACATTTTAAAACAAATTTTATGATTATGGAATCTTAATAGTGTTGGTATTGAATGCTTTTCTGAAATTGGTGATATATTCCCTCTGGCCTGAAGTTGTCCAGATGGTACAGTTAAAGGGCTGTACATAATTTATGAAGGGTCATTTGGACTAGCTTTTTTTGATGTCCTCTAGGAGCAGCTATTCTGCTATTGAGAGGACGTTGCAAGTTTTAATTAGAACTACATAAGCTTTAAAATCCTAACCTCCCCTCCTCCACTAAACGCATGTCTTTTTGGGAAATATTTCCATGTGTGAAACTGAGTTCAACTACAAATTACGTATAATTTTCCTCCTGATTTCATAGTATGATGATGCTTTTATCGTGGTTTTGAAAGTGAACAAAATGAAATGATTTTCTAACCCCGGTTACGCTCGTTTTTAACTTGGAAATCATAGAGTCACAATTTTACTTTAGTATGCCACTTACATTTGAAAAACACTTTGTAGGCTTCAGGATCTCAACCCCACCAATCTTGCAAAAGTGTAGATGTTGTGGTATAATAATAATAATAATGATATTTTGTTAAATGCCCAAACGTGCCAAGCACTGTTCTAAGTGCTGGGGGGAGATACAAGGTAATCAGGTTGTCCCACATTGGGCTGACAGTCTTAATCCCCATTTTACAGATGAGAAAACTGAGGCACAGAGAAGTGAAGTGACTTGCCCAAAGTCACACAGCTGATCAGTGGTGGAGCCGGAATTGGAACCCACGACCTGACTCCCAAGCCCGTGCTCTTTCCACTAAGCTACGTCCAAAACCATTTGTTGCAGAAACAGACAACTCACGTCTTGATTGGACATGTCCCAGTACGGTCTCTCCCCATATGACATCACTTCCCACATTACAATTCCATAGCTCCACACATCACTTGCTGATGTGAATTTACGATATGCGATCGCTTCTGGTGCAGTCCACCGGATGGGAATCTTGCCGCCCTATGAACAGAAAGCTCTAAGTTACTTTTTAGGCACATTGCTGATCTGACACTATAATTTCAGAATGACATGACTGCTTTTTGAATGGCATAACGGAATTCCTAAGATAGCTCCCTGAGCAATTTCAGAAATTGATAGCTCATTTCGTTTCACCTAACTCTTCTGTGATGAGAGAGGATTCCATCCAACTATTTTTGTTAATCACACAGATGCAAAACAGACTTTTTTTTTTATCAACTCAGATCTCTGCTTTTGGTAACACTTCGGCCTGTGAAAATGTTTAGATTTACAATGTCCTTATTTTTCAAAACAAATAAGGATGAACAGCTAAAGAGAGACAGCACTCTTGCTTTTTTCAGCCAGACCTGCTCATTGGTTCCATAAAAGCAGGACAATCATGTGACACTGTGAAATTAAAAGGAATTAATTGAGTACTGGCTCTGAATTTTAAATCTCTCTTCCACGTGTAACCCCACTCTGATCCCCACAGTTGGAAAAGCATGCCCCAAATGGTTTGTACACTAGTAAAGTCAATAGAGAACAAGATAAACATCAAAATTATTCTAAATTTGAAAGACATTATTTATTTCAATGGATAGAAAAGGAATTACTTCTATTTTTAAGGTTGTGGAAATCTGATTCACAAGCTCTTCATCCTGTTTATTTGATTTTCTTTAACTGTACTAATCCAGTGCCAAAATTTTCCCTATTTGTTTATGCTGCTGTACAAGGTGTTTTTAATTAATCATCAACTTTCCTTCTCATCCATCTGGGGAAATCGATTCACGTTAAAATCAGGTTTTTAAAGAGTATCATCTAGGTATACTTCCTTATGGATATTAATACACAACAATGTACTACTGAATAATGAAAATTTCATCAATTTGCTGCAATTTGTTCTTAGAAATATGGCACTTTATTTATCTCACCATTTCAGTGACTTCAACCTTATCTTTATGTATTTCCCTAAACTTTTAGCAGTTTGACTTAGACTCCTGGTGGGCATGAAATGTGTCTACCAACTCTGTTACAGTATACTCTGCTAAGTGCTTCTTAGAGTACTTTGCACACAGTAAATGCTCAATGACTACCTGTGATTGATTGATTGATTGATTGGGTATATGTTTCAATGTTTTTCTCACAATTTTTTTAGCTATAGAAAATAGAGCATTTTAGTATTAACATTTAGATTTATTTAGTTTAGAACAATTCTTTCCCAAACAGTTGAACTGTGAATTGGGAAGAAAAAGAAACAGAAAAATTAGAAACTAGAAGAACAAAAATGGGGTATGGTAAATGCACTCTGTGCTTGGGAGAACAGTGGGATATTAGCAAGTATATATAAAAAAACACTCAGATTCTGTAACTTTTTCTGTTTCGTGTTAATTTTAATGGTGTTAGTCTTTACGGTCAGTAAATGTTTTTATGAGCTGCTGTGTTTATTCCATTAGTATTTTATATTGAAATTGCTAAAACCAAGACAGCTAGTCATTAAATGTGTACTGATAACTCTTAGTGGTTCCTGAATCCCTGCTTATCTCTGAACAATAAAATTCAGACCATTAGTAATGGGAAAAACATTTCCTTAATGGAAAGGTGGAAAAAATCCAATACTCAAATATCTTCTTTCTAAACCAATTGGAAAATGCTTTTTTCTTCAGTTAGTCCAAAAACATTTTAAAAGATCAGAAAAATTCCCTCTCAAAAACTCCAAAAGAGGGAATAAAGGAAAGAACAAAGTGAAGTACATGGGTTGACTAATTCATATTATATCCAGGGTTGAATTCCCAATTAGCACAATGTTTTTCAAGCATTGACCTCCTGGCAAAGTGGGGAAGTTTCCAAAGTGTTGGCGAGCTCTGAATAGAGGCACAACCTCTCCACCCCTTATCGAGTTCTTCTCTCTTCCTAACTACTGCCTTTTCCTTCCTCTTAATACCATACTCCCTATCTTCATAATTATCAGCTCATTCGAAGCAGGGCTCTCCTTGTTAACCTTTCTCAACAAAGGCAGATGCAATTATTACTTTCCTCTTCTCAAGATCACAGAGGAGTGAGTGAAGGGAATAGAACTGTGAGTATGTCAGAGCCCTACTGTCTCAGGAACAAGTTTGGGTTAGCCACGTCCCATATCCATGTCTTTTTCATCTCCTCTTCTTGCTGACTCTCTCAAACATTTTCCCATCCATTAGAGCTTCCTCCGGAAACTGGCCGGGGAGATGAGGTGGAAAACCGAAATGGTTCTGTCAAGTTACTACTTAGTAGAATGGATACTGGTCCTGGTGTGGGCAGATGGTCAAAATGAAGCTATTCTTGGCAATTGCTCCTGCCTTTGTTTCTGTGAATTATACAGATCTTGTTATATCACCGAGGAGGTTTCCACCAAATAAAATACCCCAGTGGATGTCAAACCCTTTGCCATTTGGGGGTTATCAGGAAAAGAGGAAGTGGGGGTATGCTTTGGGAGGACTAGAAACCTGTAGCTCAAAAGCAAGCTAAGAATCTGTGTGAGACTCCAGAAACTAAGTCACTTACATTTTTCTCGTAGAGGAAATAATAAAGAAACTCCAAATCTTACCCTTGTCGTATAAGCAGCTTCGGGATCATCCTCAAGTACTCGAGACATGCCAAAATCGGACACTTTGCAGACCAGGTTACTATTTACCAGGATGTTTCGGGCAGCTAGATCCCTATGCACATAACTCATATCGGACAGATACTTCATTCCCGAGCCAATGCCTCGAAGCATCCCCACCAACTGTATGACTGTAAATCGGCCATCATTCTTCTGTATGAGATAAGGAATAAGGAGAATTCTATTAACGATTAGTAAATGAAATATCACTTGATACATTAAAAGTTGTATCATTTCAATATCTTCACGTGAAATAAAACCCACCACTCTTTTCTGGCATTTCTGACCAGAGCCACTGATTCACTAGAAACCTTTAGGAAATCGTATGTTCTCCAGAAGGCCATCTCTCTTTAATCTCTCACCCCCTAGTAAATTTCCCCCTCCCACTACTGACACTCCAGACTGCTGTATCACCTAGGCACTTGGATATTCACTCTCTCTACTCCACTATAGCTTAGAACAATCCCCAGTGTTTGAACAGTGCTTGGCATATTGTAAGGATTTAATAAGTACCACAATTATTATTATAGCATTTATGAATGTATCCATGAACACCACTGCTCTCTGTTACCTGTCATTTATTTCTGTGACTCTCTCTCCCCTAGACTGTAAGCTTTTTGAGAGCAGGGATCACATCTATGGACTCTTATGCTCTCCCAAGCACATGCTCTGCACACGGAAGCAGTGTGTCCTAGTGGAAAGAGCAAGGACCTGGGAGTCAGAGGACCTGAGTTCTAACCCTGGCTCTGCCACTTATCCACTGGGTGAACTTGGGCAAGTCACTTCTCTTCTCTGTGCCTCAGTTCCCTCATCAGTAAAATGGGGATCAAGATGGTAAGACCTGGACTGTGTCCAAGCTGATTATCTTGAATTTACCCCAGTACTTAGTTCAGTGCCTGGCACAAAGCAAGCACTTAACAAACACAATAAAAAAGTAAGTGCTCACTAAATATGATTGATTAACTTTTTGCTTGATTGGTAGACTGAAGAGCAAAACCCAAGGGGTGGTTTCTGGCTTCCCTGTGAGAGATGAAATGTGTCCAGTTGAAATGAACCTATGGCACTCACCAGCCACTCTGAGATAGAATAAATCAAAAGCAAACTAGATTAAACATGTATTATTTAATAGCCTCTTTTTAAAACATTACCTTGACCCTTGTATTTCCTCTTGACTAAGTCAATAAATGCAGTCAAACAGAAGGAACGCAAAGAACCCTTGTTTCCCAAGCACAAACATCCTTAGTTTTATTAAGAAGCAATCACATACCCTCAGGAATGCATCCAAGGATCCATTTTCCATGTACTCGGTTATGATCATTACTGGCTTACCTAGAGTTTTCAGAAAGAAAAACACAATTCTTTGATGAACACTGCTGTTAATGAGATAAAAATAGGCTACACACAATTTTACTGCCAAGACACCTGTCTTGTGCGATCTAATTTAATTAAAAGAAGCCAAGCTTATGCTTCAGCTGTGGGAAGCTGGGAATGAAATATTAAAAGGACGTGTAGGTTGAAGCTCCATCTGGAAGCTTAACCCTTTGGGTGATTTGTTGACAAGGTCTTTAGCATAAGTGCCCTCCGGTATCCCGGGAGCATGAGAACAAATAATTGTTCATCTACAAGAATGGGGAGAAAAAGATGGCTAGACCCATTGAAACACCAACATTTTAAGGATAAAGAAATATTTAACTCCAAGTTACACCTGTGTGATATTAAAGAAACTGGAGCTCTTTTTCTTATTTAGAAAAACCTGACTTTCAGGAAGATGAAACTCTGTCAGTTATTTTTCATAGCTCTAGTCCTAAACATCCATAATATAAATGCCTTTCTCTTTGCATTTCTTGGACCAGAATCTGTTCCCTTTTTTCTCTGCTGTCTATAAATAAACCTCATCCATTTACCACACACCACGAAAAGCCCAACAGATAAGTGATTCAATGGACTGTGTCATGTAAGGTACAGAATTGAATCCTGTAGCAGCATTTCACTGAACTTGCACAGTACAGAGTAGAAAACTTACTGTATAAAGTCGGGTGTTGGGGGGCCGGGGGCAGAAGGGGGAGGGGAGAGAACGACTCCAAACCACTTTTCTTTCTTTTTCTTACATTTTTCAGCTTCTTGGTTTCTGTCACAAGACTCAGTGCCTTAAAACTACCTCTTTTCCATGGAAACTTGCATTCTCATTTAGGCTATCTAAAAATCTCTTCCATCAAAAACAATTTTCAACTTTTTTGGCCAGCATCACTATAAACATGCCTTTGATGGAGGGCAAAATACTCATTTGACCCATAGACAGTGTTTACACTTTCCTTTCTGCATTTGCCATCAGTTTTCATTTTGACAATCAGTAAGGGAAGATGGCTTGGGAACAGTTCAACCGTCAAAAGCTCCCATCATTATTCTACATCAAACCACTTTCTCCTCACCAGACCCTCCGTACTTGAAATGTGGAGCTCTTTGTTTTAGAAGTAGAATTTTAGGATTTGGGGATCAATGTCACAGTAGATACTATTGTCTTTTAGATTGCAGAAGGCAATCAATGGTTAGACTTTTTATACGATAAAAACAGAGACGCATAAATGGCATTTTCTTTTCCCTCCCTTTACATAGTTGCTGAAAAGAAAAAAAATCCACTAATGCCTCCATTAGTACAAATGGAAACCTCTAACCTGATCAGCATATATCCCAGTTAAATTTACCCTTTGCATCTGTGACTAGAGACGTTTGACAGAACAAATACATCTAAATGAGATTTAATTAACCTGCTGCCATCAAAACACACTTTGTCAACTAACAAGAAAGGGTGACTCTCTCTTTCAGTACATTAACACATAATTCCATTACTCAGGAGCTGCTTGCGTTAAGGGGACAGAGAGGGAGGGTGAGAGAAACAGAGGACAAAAGGGAGGTGGTGGAGGGAATTTATGACAGTCCTGTCAATAAAATGAAGTTACTCATCCAGTAATGAATTCATAATCTCCATCACCTCCTGAAACTCTGCAAGTGTCACCACCACAAATTTTTAGGCATTGTAATGTTCAATTTATTAAACTCATCACAGGCTTTGCAAGTCTTTAGGAGAAAGTGAGATGAATGTCTACTTAAATGGCAATCTTCGCAGAACATCCTCGGTTCCCAAGTAGCCAGGCTGGTCTACACCAGAATTCCATCTCAGCAGGAGACAGACAGAGAATGGCAGGCAGGGGAACGACCCACCCCCTCCTACTCAGTGGAAATTTTAAATCATTTTAAATTCAGTGACAACTGCATTATGCAAATGCATCCAGTCGTTTATAACAGTTACAGCTGTAATAGCTATGGGTTTTAGAGCCACACTGGGATTTGAATACAAAGATCCCCCTGTTGCAATTCTCCTTTCCAGAGGTGCTATTAAAATCACTGTCTATGGCAAAAAAAAAAAACCCACCAGCTGAACAGAGACCCCTTTTTAGAGGACAGACCTGCAGAAGTATTTAAACGGGCTGTTACGTTTTAATTAAAGTACCGAGGGGCTAGGAGCATTCCGCAGACCACGCACAACAACAGAATATTCCTTTCTCTGAAAACAGGCTTGAAAACTTAATGCATGAGGACAGTCTACTCTAATTACATCCCCCAACATAGCAAAATATCAGCTGCATAACAAGGTGTTGTTTTAAAGACTCTGTCACAGGGAGAGTTATAGTGCTTAAGTCTGGTTGGAGAGAACTTATATGATAGTTATTTTTCATCATGAAGGATGCTTTCCTTTAAGATGTCTCATTTCTTTAACTCTCCCCCCTGCCTCCATTCACTCCCTGATCCCGCCAAGCTCTCCGTCACCAGCAACTTTGAATCCTACATAGCATGATGCACACACAACTTCACTGCTAATAAGACGAGCCGTGTGTTTCCTAGGCCTCGTTGAAAAGATACTTCTGTGCTTACAATATCCTTGACTTGGAGTAATTGTAGCGAGTTCTGCACAAGGATTGTGTACGGCCCCTGGAATTGGGCCATCACAAACAGTAACAGCCTCTACCCCACCGTATCTGTGGCAGTTTACGAAGCGGGGCCTTACCAGTCTCACAGACGCATTTCGGCTCTGGCTAGGAAATGGCATCTGTTGAGCCCTGTTGTATTTTAAATGAGGCATAGTTCATAGACTCGGTGAATGTTAATGGACTAAAAATGAAAGGTCCAACCAGGTGTTACTGTATACAGGAGCTAAGCTTCAATCATAAATCAGAGAGAGTGGACTAGCGAGTCCTGTAGCCTGTAAAGTCTCCCTGCATCTGCATCTTAAATTTTTAGCAAAGGGATGATGAGATTTCGTTCTGTGGATTAAAAAGTAACACTAAATACTAGCTAGGCACGATCTGAACTCTGGCCTGGCACCTCTGAAACCTGATGTATCCATTTCCCTGTACATTCTTGCACAAATTGCCTAGAGATAGGGGGTATCAGTTGAAACATCAACCCATTTATAGCTGTCTGCAAGATTAATGACTTGTGCTGCACTGATTTCCTCCTATTAGCTATCAGTAGATCTGCTCCATCTGTCATTTCCCTGGAAAAAAATGAGGATTTAATTTTCCGGTGACTTCCAACTCGGCCGCGCGGAAGTGACCTACTTACATTTGGTGACGACGCCTTCTAAGTGGATGATATTAGGGTGGTCAAACTGCCCCATGATGCTGGCCTCACTCAAGAAGTCCCTCCTTTGTTTGTCCGTATACCCTGCTTTGAGAGTCTTAATTGCCACACAGATCTCCCGCTTGCCAGGCACTTTGAGACGCCCACTGCATACTTCGCCAAACTCACCTTTGGGAAAGAGACAATACTCTAGGTCCAGGAGACACATATGAAAGACCATGTGGCCAAGATTAACTGGCACTTTCCAGTAGAAAAATGTACATAAAATTTTATATGTATATACACTATATAATAAGGATGACATTTGTTAAGCACTTACTATGTGCCAAGCACTGTTTTAAGTGCTGGGATAGATACGAGGTAATCAGATTGTTCCACATTGGGCTCACAGTCTTCATCCCCATTTTACAGATGAGGGACCTGAGGCCCAGAGAAGTGAAGTGACTTGCCCAAGTTCACATAGCTGACAAGTGGCAGAGCCGGGATTAGAACCCATGACCTCTGACTCCTAAGCCCGGGATCTTGCTACTAGGTCATGCTGCTTCTCTCTCTCCATATATGTACTAGTACGTTTCTGACTATCGACTTCAATTCTTTTCTTTAAGGTCCACAGTCCAATAATGTGTCTGTCACACGAGTTGAGGGACAGAATGCTTCTTCTCTGCCTTCTGCCATATTCTCCTTTTCAGACAACCGGGAGGGGAATTGGTCCTCAATTGCTAGCAACATCCATGGCTGCAAATTGCGTAACTTCCTGGTGCATCTCAAAGGCAGAAGCAGCACTGTAGCACCTAATTACAACCCTGGCAGAACCACTGGAGCATACAGCCACCACCCTCTTCTCAAATAGAATTGATTTAAGATAGGCATATGAGTATGCATTTGTGGCCAGAAATACATCATAATAATCCCCTGAGTAAACAGGCTTTTCTTCATTTTCTCTCCTATATAGATCAGGCAACTGGGCTCAAAGACTATGTCTGGATAGAGCCGGGATGAACAAATCTCCCAAAATTCACTTGTGAGCTCCTGAATCATACAGACTTATTTGCTTATATTTCTTGTGCAATTCAGAATGTTAGGGCTTGGAAACGATTAATTCATGTCCCTGAATCCAGGAGGTTTTGGGGTTGGGCGGTATCTTTAGGTAGACTCATACACTCTCTAGACTGTAAGCTTGCTGTGGGCAGGGAATGTGTCTGTTTATTGTTGTATTGTATTCTCCCAAGTGCTTAGTTCAGTGAGTGCTCAAGAAGCAGCATGGCATGGTGGATAGAGCATGGGCTAGAGAGTCAGAGAGTCATGAGTTCTAATCCCAGCTCCACCACTTGTCTGCTGTGTGGCCTTGGACAAGTCATTTAACTTCTCTGTGCCTCAGTTACCTCATCTGTAAAATGGGGATTAAGACTCAGAGTCCCAAGCAGGACAGGGACTGTGCCCAACTCAATGTAGTTATATCCATCCTAGCACTTAGTATAGTGCTTGGGACATAGTAAGCACTTAACAGATACCACCATTATCTTCTAGACTGTGATCCCATTGTTGGGTAGGAATTGTCTCTATTTGTTGCCAAATTATACTTTCCAAGTGCTTTGTAGAGTGCTCTGCACACAGTAAGCACTCAATAAATACAATTGAATGAATAAATGAATAGATTGAATGAATTAAAAGAATTAATTAAAAATGGTCGAGGGATCAGCCTGCCAAACTGAGAACTGTTGATAAGCATACTGGTGATCTTCCCTCACTTCATCCTGTCCTATGTTCACCATTTCTCCCTTCCCCTTCCTGAATAAGGGGTGAGGTGAAATATTCTCTCTCAATCAAGAAATCAGCCTATATCAGGATTTCTGAGCTATCATTCATTCATTCAATTGGATTTATTGAGCGCTTACTGTGTGCACAGCATGGTACTAAGTACTTGGGAAGTACAATTCAGCAACAGATAGAGACAATCCCTACCCAACAATGGGCTCAGAGTCTAAACAGGGGAGACAGACAACAAAACAAGTAGACAGGCATCACTACCATCAAAATAGACAAATAGAACCATAGATAAATGCACATCATTAATAAAATAAATAGAGCAATAAATATGGACAAATACATACAAGTGCAATGGGGAGGGGATGGGGGTAGGGCAGAGGGAGGGAGTAGAGGCAATGGGGAGGGGAGGAGGAGCAGAGGAAAAGGGAGGGCTCAGTCTGGGAAGGCCTCCTGGAGGAGTTGAGTTCTCAGTAGGCCTTTCAAGAGGGGAAGAGAGTTAGTTTGGTGGATGTGAGGGGGAAGGGCATTCCAGGTCAGAGGTAGGACGTGGGCCAGGGGTCGATGGCGAGACAGGTGGGAATGAGGCACAGTGAGGAGGTTAGCGGTAGAGGAGCGGAGTGTGTGGGCTGGGCTGTAGGAGGAGAGAAGGGAGGTGAGGTAGGAGGGGGCCAGGATGGACAGCTTTGAAGCCAAGAATAAGGAGTTTTTGCTTCAGGTGAAGGTTGATAGGCAACCATTGGAGATTTTTGAAGAGGGGCGTGACATGCCCAGGGGGTTTCTGCAGAAAGATAATTCAGGCAGCAGAGTGAAGTATAGACTGAAACTATCGTTGGAGGTGTGAGGCTTCAAATACATTGATAATACCTGTATTGTTCAATTCCTGCTAAAGTTCAAAAGGTGGTTAACATTGGTCCAGCCCAGTTCAGATTTGGAGAAAACTCAAATTTTCAACTAAAGGTTATCTTTAAAGAATGTACTTCCTTGGCCACATGGATCCATAGACCTTAGTAAAAAATTAAATATTAAACTAGGTTTATTGCAGCAATAATATAAATATTTGAACACTTACCAACTCCAATGACTTTTTCAATCTTGATGCAAGAGGCATCTATTTCCTTGGCAAATTCTCGGACAGCTTGGTTAGGATCTTCATAGGTAAAAGGATCCACATAGGTTCTCACCCCTAAGAGTAAAAAGTATGACATTATTTGAAAATATTGGCTGTGTCTACCACATTACCTAAGATATATGTTTCCCTATTTCTACATTTAGTTTGGGAATGGCTCAGCAATGGAAAAAAACAAGGTGTTCACATTCTTTCACTGTATTTGCTGAGGGGCAACTAGTTGCTTAGCATGGTACTACAAGAGAAGTAAAAGATATAGTCTCCACCCTCAAACCATTTTGTATGTTAAATTTTCATTGTGAGTATTCTAGACCTGGAGCCCAAATGACTCTCTAGTTGGTTCAGAGCTTTGCAAAGATAAACATTAAATAACAGTGAAAATGTCTTGATAGTGCGGATAAAATAGTCAACCTTTCAATGAGACAGCAGCAATTTTGAGAGGCCTGTCTGACTCTTCCTTCTATCCCCAAAATGTCTCATTTGGGATCTTATCGGGAGCAGCTATACCAACATAGGGTATTCACTACTGTGAATATTGCTAGTGTGAGCCAGCACCAAGATGGCGAGATGTCTGAGATCTTAGAGAAGATTCAGAAGTGCTGTGTGGTAACAGTGACTCACTCACTGGCTGCTTTATACTAATGACAACAGAGAAGGGAAGGCCTCTTGGATGTAGAAAGACTGTGGAAGTATCTGGAAGAGATGGGATTCTAGAGCAGGAGAATTCTGCGCAATTCTGAAGGTTTCACAAGCATATCACTCTCCCTCTTCTTCAGAGATTATTCACTTATACCGCACAAGGGCTCAGTAGCCATGGTTATGCCATAGAAGGATGCTGCTTCGTTGTCTGGCCATTTTGTGAATGTGAGAGTGGGTGGGTGAATCTGTTTGGGTGAGAGTAAGAATGTGTATGAGTAAGCTGATCCTTTGCACTGGAGGCTAAGTGTGGAGATAGAGCAGTTAGGAGACATGTCATCAAGATGAAGCAGCTAGTTCCCTTGGTGGAGGAGCAGATATGGGTGTGGGTGTGGGGTATGTAGGTTTAAGTAGCATTTTGATGAGACAGGAAGGGAGACAGTGTACACCTCTGCTCTCTTTCTTGTACATGTCTCACTCAATGTAACTTCCTCGGCTCTTCTGCCTTTTCTCCCCACTACTTCTGGACAAATGGCCCCACTTTATGGAAGCCACATCCATGTCCCACTTCGATCTTCAAAAATATATAGAGAACTTTCAGTGGATGAATGAATCAACATTATGCCCTTGTTGTGTTGGAACAAGGTGAGACTAGGAAAAAAAAATAGGGAGATTCCTGGAGAAATTCAATTTCCCTTTTCTCACCCATGCAGTCTTAAAAAATACTCCCATGCAGCTATTTTAAAAAAAAGCCTAGCCACTAGAAGTGAATCATCTGGAGGCTTGCACAAAGAAAAACAGAAATGCATATCATTTTCCATTTCTTCACATAAAACATGGAGCATGTTTTATGGATAAGATTACAAAACCCAAGCTCTAAGGCTTCTTACCTTGATTCAAATGTTTCTCTTCATCCGCTTCTTGCTTAGCCTTGCTGTATTTACTGCGTCTGTTGAAATGCAAAAAAGCATTAAACTATTACAGCGGAAAATAAATGTCTTACCACATTAAGTCAAGGCGAGAGCCAGGCTCTTACCTACCAAAAATTTTAATCTGGGTTACTTGATGACATCATTAACACCTAAAACAGAACAGGGAACTGCATTCTTTACTCTGCCGGAAGCTTTTAGTGATTCAGTTTCAGCAGAGAGAAAACAGATCCCCAAAGTGAGAATTCTTCCAACAGGTAAAGAGAAATATACTTTCACAGAAAATATGATTCACTAGAATTTTAAATCCTTATTTTATTTTGAGGTTCCCTTTACCTTTTTACAGGAAGATTTCACATGTCTATGATGACTATAAGATATATCTTTAGGTCAGGATGAATAAATGTTACTAATCCCTTTTTTAAAAACTGAAAGCAATTTACTTGAGCCTTACATATCTGTTGTATTGTACACTCCCAAATGCTTAGTACAGTGTTCTGCACACAGTATATGCTCAATAATACCATTCATGATGATAATGATGATAATGATTCTTACAGATACCAAGTATTTTGGGTCAGGAAAGATATTTACACTGTTCTAAATTAGAAAAAAAACCCAAAAACAAGAGATGGAGGGTAACAGAGAACAGGATAGAGGGGGACATTTGTGCAAATAACAGTATCAGTAAGTTTTTTAAGGCTAGATTTTCATTCATACATTCATTCAATTTTATTTATTGAGTGCTTACTGCATGCAAAGTACTGTACTAAGCGTTTGTGAGAGTAAAATGTAAAAAAAGACTGACACCTTCCTGCCCACAATGATCTCATAGTCTAGAGGGGAAGACAGACATTAACATAAATAAATGAATAGATAAATCAAAAATAAATAAATTTTCATCGTTATCATTTTTACTAGAAGAATGATGGAAAAAGCATTCCTTCCTAGGCTTGTTCCAGTAGTAAAATCAGCTACTTGGCTTCAAAGAATTGAAGTCAGAATGCCTATAAGCTCTTTGTTTGAAAAAAACAACTCCATCTACTTCATATCCTGAGTCAGCAGATGTTGACTATTAATTCAGAGCATTTTGAAATCCTTGGCTAGAAAATCGTCAGGAGTATAAAGTTCTTGAGCCTAACACTCCACCTACACCGAGGTGTGAGGTTGGCCTGTAGCCCCAACTGAAGACAGGTTCCCATGCAGACAAGGTAGTTTGCTCTGGGCTGTTACACTCTCACTCTATTGCTTTCCCATGTAGAGGTGGCTGTTCATCTGCTTTCATACTCAATCATCAAATTTTCAACTAGTCTCTTTTCAGTCTAGTATGGATATAACGTGATCCCTCTATGTCTAGTACTTATCATTTTAAATGCACATCTTTCCTCTGCCTCACCTCTGCCTCTGAGCCCTGTGGCTCAGAAGTGATGCCCTTGTTTACAGAGACCTGGGAAAGAAATGCAACAGATCTGTCACAAACTGAGTGGTCAGGAGGCCGAACCATAAATCCTGTATATTTCTCTTTTTTTAAGGCATTTGTTGAATGTTTACTACGTGTCAGGCACTGTACTAAATGCTGGAGTAGATACAAGATAATCAAGTTGGACTTAGTCCATGTGTCACATGGGGTTCACAATCTTAATCCCCATTTTATTGATGAAGCAACTGAGGCACAGAGGAGTTAAGTGACTTGCTCAAGTCACACAGCAGACAAGTGGTGGGGCTGGGATTAGAACCCACAACCTTCTAACTCCTAAGCCCGTGCTCTATCCATTATGTCATGCTGCTTTCATTTTGATAACTGGAATTCTGGCTCTTTTGGAGCCACAGGCTTTTTAAACTTTGGATGAGTGAGACCGAAACTCTGTCTGTATAAATCTAATGCAGTATCATGAAGAAACTACACAAAAACATAATTAAGTATAAGTAAAACAAAACCTATTGATGGCAGAGAGAACCATGGTTGTCCATAGAGGCTATGATATGGCTCTTAATTCCTGTGGGACTTTCATTTTATAGAGAAGCAGCGTGGCTCAGTGGAAAGAGCACGGGCTTGGAGGTCAGAGGTCATGGGTTCGAATACCAGCTCCGCCGCTTGTCAGCTGTGTGATTGTGGGCAAGTCACTTCAATTCTCTGGGCCTCAGTTCCCTCATCTGTAAAATGGGGGTGAAGACTGTGAGCCTCATGTGGGACAACCTGATTACCCTGTATACCCCAGTGCTTAGAAAAGTTCATTCAATAGTATTTATTGAGCGCTTACTATGTGCAGAGCACTGTACTAAGCGCTTGGGATGAACAAGTCAGCAACAGATAGAGACAGTCCCTGCCGTTTGACGGGCTTACAGTCTAATCGATCTGCACATAGTAAGCACTTAACAAATACCAACATTATTATCTTATCAGAACTACTAAAAATGTTATTTAAAATTTTAAGAATGTCTTCAAAGTCACTCTAGATCTAAATACAGATTTAAGCCTGTTTCCTTTAAAAAAAAGATACAAGGACTGGTAAATTCTATACTGAGTTTCAATTGTCAGGTAAATTGGAAGAGACCCAACTTTTCTTTAATTCAGTGGCATAGTACAGGGTACTGTACCTACTGGCTGCTCAAAAAATATCTCTATTCCCATACAAAAGTCAGGTATCCAGTGAAAATAGCCACAGGCCTTTAGCTCGAGTAGGGCTTTCATTTTTAACTGTTTTACCTCAAATAGATCCAATTCATTCTGGGAAAGATCTTATTTAATTTTAATTCAAAGTTATATTTCATTTTAGGTCTAACACTACCATCCTGAGACCTATGGGGATGAGGAAATGAATGCAAATGGGCTTAAGTTGGTGGTGACATTTTCTTATTAAAAACTCTTTTATGTTACTTCAAAAAAAGGGTTCCAGGGCATGTTAAAAAGGAAACACAGGGATTACTGTTTAAACACTAATTGTGGCTTATTAGCTTTTAATAATACCGTCAAACCTAAAATTCTCTACTTCCAGTTCTACCTTTTGTCACCTGATGACCTTTCCTCCCTGCCTCATGGTGGAACACTGCAGTCTCTTATTGTCCTGGAAAGAGAACCCCCTGGAAACTCATTATTCAGTCAGTGAGCCATGGGGAACCTAAACAGCAGACAGAGGAGTCGAGGATAAATTGACATTCAGAGGCAACTCACCTGAATGACGGAAGGAAACCTTTGTCGCCAGTTAGAATTTTGTAATTATAGGGATTTGGGTGGTGAGTAAAGGTTGGGGGCTGTGAGGAGGGAGTAAGGGGAAGGGGGCGGTGCTGGTGGTGGGGGGAAGTGGAGGTGGTGCTAAGGAAGGGAATATAGAGCTCTCACAACTGCAGGGGCCAGAAAGAGAGGCTCACCTGTAATAATAATAATAATGATGATGATGGTATTTGTTTCACGTTTACTATGTGCCAGGCACTGTACTAAGTGCTGGGTGAATCAGGTTGGACACAGGACCTGTCCCATGTGGAACTCACAGTCTCGACCCCCATTTTATGGATGAAGTAACTGAGGCCCAGAGGAGTGAAGTGACTTGAACATGGTCTCACAGCAGACAAGTCGGGATTAGATCCCATTATTTGCTGACTCCCAGGCCCGTGGTCCATCCATTACACCATGCTGCTCTCCAAAGGAGAGAGGGATTCCTCCCCAAACCTTCACATGCAATATGATAGGGGCATTAGTGGGTATATGTGGTATAGTAGCAAGTACAGTACTTAATTCAGTGCCCGGCACATGGTAAGCGCTTAACAAATATCATGAAAAAGAGAAAATTCCACCCTATCTCCCCCTAACCAGTGTGTTGCTCAGGGCACCTTGACTATTCACAAACAAAACGAAAATGGGGAAAGAGGGGGCATGAGGGTGAAGCCGCCTTTGATTAAAGTGCTAACTTTGGGGCGCATGCAGAAGGCTTGATTGATGTGGTTCACTGTTCCAAAACTAATTAGTAGAAGGTAGGCAATTTATTCAACTGAAGAGCATATTAAAGAAGGAAAAGCAATCTAATAACAAGAATTGCTCCTACAGGACATTTTTGAGGATTTAAGTAATTTACTAGTGAGGAGTCATAAAAGCCATTTTTCTTTTTCCTTCCCTGTGTCTGCCCCTGAAGTTTTAAATACGTTCTTTATAAGTTCACGTTTGAAATCGTTGGAATTAAGCACAACAATTGGAAAAGCCTATTTAGACATACTCAGGCTTCCAGCTGCCCTCTAATTTACATGACACCATCAGAGTCATTTAAAGTGGATATTTAGGGATTTCATTCTTTTGTGTTCATAGTCTTTCAAAGAAGCATAAGTAATTCACTCAAGGAAGGAGTACAAGTAGATCAGTTTGTCATAAATTAATGGTTTCTCAGTGCCACAAAGAATTTAACCTCCAACCAAATCACAAAAAGATTGTCACCATCTTCCTTTACTACAACTTATACTTCCATGAACATGTATACCACAAACTCGATTCCAGTTTGGGCCCTCGCAGAAACAACAAGATTACAAATACCACGACAGCTTTAAAGAATTTGTTCCTATTATGCCCGGGTCTAATGCTCGATAGCCAACCAGTAAAACTCATGGCTGCTATCCTCATAAGTAGTCCAAGAAATTGCACATTCACAAGAAGTAGGACATTCAGCAAAGGGCATTGTTCAAGTTGAGCTACTTAGCATTTTCCTGGCTTTGTTCTGTCTATTTCCTCCTGAAACCAAAGGAGACACATCTGAGAGACATCGTGGAACCCCTTATCCTTTTACCCCCTTTTGTTCCCATTCCCACTAAGGCTAGGGCCAGACTTTTGTCCCCATTACCCATTGGCTCTTTACCTGTTCTTGTTCCATTTAAGCACTCCTGCACTGAGATAACGAAACGGACAGCCAGAACGGAGAGAAGAATTGGTTTCCTGTGCATCAGCCACAGGGAGCCTGTCAGCTACCTGGCTCCGGGCAGCCTTTCCTTTGACAGCTTTATGGCTGATACTAAAGAAGAATCAATATGGGGGCAAGGGGTTGACATTTCATTTTCTAAAAAGTGATCCATTGAGGGCCAATCACCAAGCAGTGTTTATCAGCCTTGGGAAGTGACAATTTTTATTTTTATGGTGGAGGAGGGAAAGGAATCATCCCATTGCTTCACCACAGGCTCAATCTCCAAGGTGGCGACTCATAATTAGAAATCCGATGCACCCCACTATCAATCCTGCCTTAAATAATAAAGTGATCAATAAAAGCAGAAAGGAAATTAAGTCGTCATGCTAGATAATGTTCTTTTCTGTAGGAATGGCTTTTAATAAACCTGTCTCTCTGCATTACATTTTCATATGTTCATTTTTCCCTTTCTTCCTGCCAGCATGAATGCTTTAAGCTAAACACCCCCAAAACCACTACAATGAATGTCTATCTGCAGCTGATTATGTGGCTGGGGTTTAGACCATTTTAAATGAAATGGAATAAAGCAAGAGTAAATCTGGCCAGGATAAGCCAATTGTATGAGCCACAAAGGAACAGGTCATTGTCCACCTTCCATACAAAGTCAGATTCCCATTTTCTGGGAGCCGCTTTTCAGTGTTGAGATTCCATAACCCCATGCATCCTCTTTCTACATATGATGACAAATACAGAAGAAGCCCATACTGATCACGGGATGGGAAGGCTGTTTCCCAAAAGCCGCTTGAAAACCAACCAAAAAATAAATAATAAAAAAGCAAAGCACATACAACTCCCCTAACTCATTTTTTTTTTTATCGTTTTACACTCCCTTTAAACTGTGAGCCCCATGTGGGACAGGGACTGCACCCAACCTGATAATCTTGCATCTACCCCAGTTCTCAGTATAGTGCCTGGCACATAACAAGTGATTAAAGTAACACCGCAGGTATCATTATTTACTATTTATTCTGTATTTATATTAGCATGTGTTGTCACTACCCAGTCATGGAAAAGGATTAATTCACAAATTGGTGGCATTCTCAACACTCACACTGGAATTGCCAACCCCAACAGAACAGATGACCAGTTCCAGACATGTGACTCTCCCCGACTTCTCTCATACTTAGCACCAGATTCAATATCATCAGTATTTATTTAGCACTTAGTGTCTGGATTATAGGAAACAAAAAATAGAAGTAATCTCTTCACTCAAGGAGTTTAGAATCTAAGAGGAGAGTCCCTAGATAAGTTTGATTAGTATACCTCTTCTTTTTATTTATTCATTTTTTTATGGCATCTGTTAAGGGCTTACTATGTGCCAGGCATTTTACTAAGGGCTGGGGTAGATAGAAGCTAATCGGGTAGAACACAGTCCCTGTTCCACATGAGGCCCACAGTCTTAATCCCATTTTAATAATAATAATAATGTTGGTATTTGTTAAGCGCTTACTATATGCAGAGCACTGTTCTAAGCGCTGAGGTAAACACAGGGGAATTAGCTTGTCCCACATGAGGCTCACAGTCTTAATCCCCATTTTACAGATGAGGTAACTGAGGCACAGAGAAGTTAAGTGACTTGCCCACAGTCACACAGCTGACAAGTGGCAGAACCGGGATTCGAACCCATGACTTCTGACTCCAAAGCCCGTGCTCTTTCCACTGAGCCACGCATTTTACATGAGATAACTGAGGCACAGAGAAGTGAAGTGATTTGCCCAAGGTCATACAACAGACAAGTGGTAGAGCTGGGATTAGAACCCAGGTCCTTACAACTCCCATGTCCGGACTCTATCCTCTAGGTCCCACTGCTTCCCTATCTTAGTTGATGAAGAGAAAACAGTAGTCAGGTTAGGCCAACTTGTCCCAACCAAAAAGAGATGGGTTTCAGCTTGCAAGGAGCTTGGGCTGGGCCAGACCCCATCATTTTGGCTAATGAAGGGCACTGATACAAAATACATTCAAGAAGGTAAAAGTCTTCCAGCACAGCTTCTTTTTTTATTATGAATAGCGTAACCAGGCTAGGAAGATTCACTCTGCATTATAATCAACACCAAATCACAGGGTTCAGAAATTACTGACTGGCTTGTTTCTCCACTGCAGATTACCAGATTCTACTTTGCAGTTGACAGTGCATAGTTTCACCCTGCTGGGTACTAACACTAGAAAAACTAGGGCTCCAAGGGAGAGACTGTGTAATGCAAATCCAATGTTTTGGATGCTAATCAAGCTTTGCTTGGAGAAGGCCCAAAGATCCTTCTTAAAATAGGTTGAAGAACAGGAAAAGGGAAAGGGGGAGGGAAGAAGAGAAGGAGAAAGAGAAAGAAAATGAAAAAAAGGGTCTTACCTTCTGCTGATGACAAATGCAGCAATGAGAATGACTACCAGAACAACACTGCCTGCAACTGAAGCCAGAAGCACTGTGGAATTGGTACCATCTCCAATGATTCGTGAAGGGACTACGAACAAAAAAAGTTACCATCAGGCACACTTTTCTTCTTCTGTTTAGCAACATCTATCAACATTAAGGACATAAGGGATAGGATTGGGTAAAAAGTATTTCAATCTAATTTGCAGAGACCATTTTGCAGACTACTACTCTGAGCCTCTCATGAGCCTTCACCAAATTCAATTTCTAGGAGGCCCTAATGAAGACATTCTATTTCGTGATGATTTGGAAAACTTCAGCTTGCTAAGAACAAGGACCATTTCTCGCTCCTTCTGTCTCTCACCTTAGACCAGCCTCTGATGAAGTATTTCATGGTTATTTTGATGCCCACTGAATTGTATCCCCAGATGCTCGTAACAAAAGGGAAGTCCTGCTGAGCAAGTAGTCCCTAAATATTCACCCTTGACCAGCTTTGCCATATTTTGAGATTTGTCACTTCATCCCCAAGGTATGTTAAAAAAGACTGGTCTGACCTGGCCCGATTTAAACAGCTTGTGAAAGGGAAAAAATGTTTTTTTCACACCTTCTGCTTAGGGAGGCTAATTAGCAATACACTGAATTTAGTGTGGAAGGGTTCAAAATACCTGGGAAAGAATGGTGGCCAGGAATCCTTTTGTTTATATCAAACTATTTCAAAAGCATAAATGGCAAAGTGTTCCCTCTTCTTTTAGATGAATATATTTGTTAGAGTAATAACACAGACTAGATTTAAGAATTTCAAAAGCTGACCCTGGATGAAAAAATTACACTGAATGACAGAGTCTCTGGTTTTTCAGAAACACACTGAAACATACATGCCGCTGAATGATTCTTAGGCCAAGATGTGTGGTTAACCTCATATTTATTGAATCAGTCACAACAGACCCGTGTTTGCGGGTCATACACTATGTGGGAGAATTTGGAGTCAATACCAACTTCAAGGAAGTAAGCAAAGACTAATCTCACTGCATACTTAGAAGAGTAGTGAAGCTAGGGTAAGGTCACTGTAATCAATTTAGAGAGATTTTCCTTTCTAAATGTAAGAAATCAGTTACCTGTGTTGGTTGTGAATTCAAACGGTTCGCTGAAATCTCCATATCCGGCTGCGGTCCGGGCCCGCACATGAAATACATAGGAAGTCAAAGGATTCAGGCCTTTGATATCAGTGTTTCTGGATGCTGTCCTAACAATTCGGTAGCTGCGTTCATTCTGATCCTATCACAAGAAAGGATGAGGGAAAGAATGAAGAAAAAATTCTCAGTGCATTGTGAAAATTGCTGGAATCATTTGATTTAGACAATGGATTGGGGGCCTGGAAGTAGATGGAGACAGAGTGTTTCAAAATATCTCACATATGCTCTTGATTGCATTAGGTTGGCTAGAAAAGACCCTAGAAATTCAGGTGTCAATGAGCATTTTTAATATGGGCCACTGGAAACCACTAGCAAAAATTCTGATCTTCAGTACCTCTCTTTTTGAGACCAAACAAGGTTATAAGTTTGGCTTTTCTTCCCTCTACCCCCAAGACATGACTGCTAAAAATTGTTGTTGTAAAGTCTTCCTTTTGGGCTAGAAATTGTTCCAGAAAATATTGCAATCTATTTTCAAAGACAATATACTGCCCTTCTCCAATGGGATGATCTCAAAAGAGAAGAGCAACTTGATCTTTTTCATACAACTTAAAAACAAAAATCAATTTTCAACATCCTATATTTATACAGGCAAATTATTTGAAACTACTGTTTTTCTCTGAGCAAGTCTGATGAATGTAAATTTTATTTTCATTATTTTTTTCTCCAAAGCTATTAAACCCACACAATCATTCTGAGCAGCAGGTATCAACTTAAACAGATATTATGACTATATGACTATATGACTATAATCACTTTTCATGGCTTCCACTTATTACCCTAAGCTATAAGTGGAGGCTCTGGATTTCTCTTGGTTCTATCGATTTAAAGTATAATGCCCTTTCAGTAATAGCTTAGAATTCCATTTATAATAATTTAAGGGAAAAAAAGAAAACAACCATATTAGATGCAGTATATTATTCTGATTGTTAATGTACTATTCAAACATTTGAACTCTGCAACTGGATATGACTGTGAAGCCAAATATACATTGCCTGAAAATGAACTAGCTTTAACAGCATTTATTGTGCACTTACTGGGTGCAGAGCGTTATACTGACTGCTTGAGGGGAGAGTACAATACACACATTCCCTGCCCACAACAAGCTTATAGTCTAGAGGATGTCAAATAAATAAATAAATAACAATTAGCCATCATTTTTCCTTTTAATTATTGATACCTTCTCATAATATTTGACTTCATACTCCAAGATGACTCCATTTGGCCTATCAGGCTCTAACCAAGCTAACGCAACACTGTATCTTGTTATTTCTTTAGCCTGGATCAAAGCAATTGAAGAAGGAGCTATGAGAGAAAAAAGACAAAATGATGATGATGATTATTATTAATAATAATATTAATTATAATGGCAATTTCCATATTTGTTAACCACTTTGTATATGTCAAACACTGTAGAAATTACTAAGGTACACACAAGATGATCATGTAAGACACAGCTTCTACCCAAATGGACCTCACAGCTAAGGGAATGAAGAACAGGTATTTCATCCCCATTATTCAGTTGGAACAGAGAAGTTGTCACTTAACTATGATCACAAAGCATACAAATATCAGAGCCAGGACTACAACCCAGGTCTCCTGAGTCCCAGGGCCATGCTTCTTCCACTAGCCCATGAGGCTTGCCTTAGCCATTAGTGTTCATAATCAAATGGTCCTAATGCCTTCGATTTATATAATGACTTTCATGTGCATTCACTCATAATAACTAATAATACGTATGGTATTTGTTATGTGCTTACTATGTGCCAGACACTGCTCTAAGCACCAGGGTGGAGACAAGCAAGTCGAGTTGGACACAGTCCCTGTCCCATGTGGGGCTCACAGTCTTAATCCCCATTTTACAGATGAGGTAACTGAGGCCCAGAGAAGTGAAGTGCCTTGCCCAAGGTCACAGAGCAGACAAGTGGTGGAGTCGGAATTAGAACCCATAACCTTCTGACTCCCAGGCCCGTGCTCTATCCACTATGCCATGCTGCTTCTCACTTATATTTCTGTGCATTGAAGACAGAGTTCTGCAGCCCCGTAGGCCTGGCATGCCATATTAGGGCACTGGCAACTACAAGATTTGTTTGGTAGTGGGGAAAAGGAAAATGGGAAAGACAAGAAAAAAAGAGAAGACAAATCAAGTGGGAAAGTAAGGAAGGAGAGGGAGAGCAGAAAACAAACGAACAAGAGGCACATCTTACTCAGGGGAAATTGTGATGGATCGCTAAAGATTACCTCAAAAGTCACTCAATGGCACAGGTGCCATAGAGATAACAGTATTTATTAAGCATTTACTGTGAGCAGAGCACTGAACTAAGACTGGGAGAGAATACACAGGTGGGAATTAGACATGGCCCTGGTTCCTTGGGGGGCTACAGATTCCTGTTCTTTAAGCTGTTTCTCAGCAGAAAGAGGTCCTACTTTTGCATAAATGTCTCCCAGAAGCTGACCAGAATTAGAAAGTGAACTTCTGAATTAAAGAGAGGTGATCCACAAGGCCAACTCTCACAGTGGAAAATAGTAATCAACAATACCGACATATCACAAAAGCTCTCAGAACTAGTTTTAGCTCTATAAATCTTATTGCCTTCCCTCCAGAATATTAATAGAAATCACTTTATTGGTCTTTAACTTCATTGACATTGAAGGTTCACAGTTCTGTTACAAAACTGGTGGTTGGGTCATATACTTTTAATTCCCTTGAGAGGAAGACATGATTCTGTAAACAACGCATGGAATTCGCGATTGAAATTTTAGTGCCAAATGCCTTTATGAGCAACAGTGATATCACTCAATTTTCATATCTGCAGGCGATAGAGAGATGTCCAGCAAAGGTATACACTGGTGGGATCGTTTTCTGCCAGTTCCAAAGCAGCCTGAGGTTTGCTTTATATTGTCGAGCGAACAATGCCTCCCCCCTTCGACCGTGACGGGAACAGATTCGGGGCTTTGCTCAGGGAAACATTTTTCTAAAGATTTATGAACCAGACTGTCCAATTCTAGTTGTGCTGCTACTGTGTGGTCACGTCTCTAGCCAGCTGTTATCGAGCCAGGCCACTACTGACAATAGCTGGTACAAATGGGGGATCTCCAGGGATAAAGGGGGACATTCATGAAATTTTAAATCTTATCTAAAAAGCTGTTCTGTAGAACTAGAGATTAGAGGCTTTTCTTAGCCGAATGTAGTTTTCTCTTTTGCCCTGGAACTGTGGAATTTTTACGAGGAAACTAAAACGAATGGAAAAAGGACAGAAATGACAAAGTTATATGTCCTCTTCCCCTTAAATTCAGAAAAGGAAAGATAAATAAAATTGTCACAGAAAATGGAAAGAAAATTGAGTGTAAAATGTTTCAAACTCTCTTGACCATATCAGACATCTCCTCTGACGCGAGTGAAACAACAACCAGGAGACATCACAAAATCGAGAAAAAGAGTCTCCTAGGCTGAAGGGAGGCCATCAGGGAACATCTCACTGATTTATTGTTTGACAAGCTTGGCATCTCTGTTAGAGATGTCACCAGCTTCTCTTTCTTGTGCTCTTTTTTTTTTCCTCTCCCACCATTTCTCACTCCATCCCACAAAAACAAAATTTCAGAAAAGAGCTAAACAACAGAAAAATAAGGGAAGAATCAAATACATTTCATCTACACCTGAAATGCCCTCCAAATTTGCCATCTTTAGCAGTAACAATCAAACTACACCTGCCAAAATGTGAAAGTCACTGAATGAGGAAAACCTGTTGGCATCATTTGGAATTACTAAGGATCCTCTTTTCTGGGTGGCCCACCTTTGGTAAACTGCAAAGATTGGATTTCCTGAACAACATAATATAGTGAGGTGATCATTGACTGTGAAGAGCCATTTCCTAACAGGGTTTATTACACCGTCTTTCAGAATTCTTTAGCATATACTCTGTGAAAAGGGCTTTTTAGGTTTGAATGCCTAGTACTCGAAAAATGAAATGGAAGAGAGGAGGCTGGAGAGAGCATGCAGAAGGGGAATTACAAAATGAACCTTCTCTCAAAGATGGCTGGGGTCAGATCAGGGTAATTGACAAATTCCCTGGGAAAAAATTGCCTGTCTGCCCTCAGTGTGGCACTGATTAACTAAGCAGGTTTTTCTCTGGTTGGGTTATCGCTAATCTGCTGGGCATGTGGAAAATGAACCTGATTTCCATTTAGAAGTGTGAGTAGGAATGCTATTGCCATGGAAAGCAAAGGGAATAAATCCTCAACTAAGAAGCCCGCAGAAACTAACCATGAAATGTTACAATAAGATTCACTTCTCCCATAACACCTGCTTTTACTGATAACTTCAGATAGAAAACTGTTAGGGAGTTAAGAATACTCTGGCAAAGCATACCTTTCTGGATACAACATGATATGTCAAAAAAAGGTTTAATATGTGTGCAACATCAGTTGCCCTATTTAGTGTACCGCACAAGTTTTCTTTGAAGTGAGTTCCTTTAGGAACATGACCTCCGTAACTAATTCAATATTTATAAATATTTCAGTACTCTCAAAAGTCCATGTGCACAAATATCAGGTCAAAACCAAGCAGGGGTGCTGTGAGGAGAAGAGAATCGAAATCATTCATGTAGCTATAGGAATTCCTTTCCCGGAAGTGAAGAACAAACAGAAATTGAGAAAAAAGAGGGTCTAGAGTCCATAATGAAAAGAACCAAGATAGAAACCATGGTGGGAAGGATCAAAGGATCTGTGTTGAGGTTTGGGCAGGGAGAAAGAAATGATTTTCCCGATGTTACAGGGCCAGCAGGGCATAGATAAAATGGTAACAAAGAGGATGTTTCAAATCTTTGTAAATAATTAGATTTTAATATTTAAGTTTATTTCATAGCCTTCCATCTTCTCACCATATACTTTCTAGCTAGATTTTCAAGGCACGTACTGCAGTCGAATAACAATATTTTAATCTCAGGTCAGTCATTTGAAACAGTGGGTATGCAATGTGATTCAACGCAAATTCTAAAATTCCGACCTCCAATTTTCTTCTCAAAGACAGCCAAAACACAAGCCCCCATTTTGATTTGTTTCAGAGGGTGTCTCTCTCCCTCCTCAATTTAGCAAAGCCATCGGTTTATTTTGAGGAATATTTGTGGAAGCAGAGATACGTATTGATCATCTCCACAATCGGGCACTTCTAAGAGATTTCTCATCCTCCTTGAAATATGAATATTTCTAAGAATGTTTGAGACAAGAATGGGCAATTTGCTTAGTACAATCCCCTGCAGACAGTAGGGTCTCAATAAATACCACTGATTGATTGAACTCCTGAATGCATGCCAAAAGTCACCATGCCAGGCTATGGGGCCTTCCTATTCTCTTCCTGGAGGCCAAAATGTAGGCCTCCAAATCCTTTCTGGATCCTTCCCCATCCCTTGGCTCCATGTTTGCTTGCTCAGGGTGAGGCAGAGGGCCCAGGACTCAGAAGCAGTGATCCCAAAATGGGGAGAGTAGTGCCAGAAATGTTATCCATATATTCTGATGTGCTGAGATGTAAAGCACACCCCACCTCTGGAGGTAGGATCAGATAGTATACCAGATTTCTTCTTATCTGAGAGATAATCACTCTCCCCATCTTCAAAGCCTTATTAAAAGCACATCTTCTCCAGGAGGCCTTCCCTGACTGAGCCCTCATTTCCTCTTTTCCCACTCCCTTCTGCATTGTCAATGCACTTGGATTACCACCCTTTATCCACCTCACCCTTAGCCCCCAGTACTTTTTTTTGGCATTCGTTACGTGCTTACCACAGGCCAGACCCTGTACAAAGAAGCAGTGTGGCTTAGTGGAAAGAGCACAGGCTTGGGAGTCAGAGGATGTGCATTCTAATCCCAGCTCCACCATTTGTCTGCTGTGTGACCTTGGGCAAGCCACTTAACTTCTCTGTGCCTCAGTTACCTGATCTGTAAAATGGGAATAAAGACTGTGAGCCCCATGTGGGACAACCTGAGTACTTCATATCTACCCCAGGGCTTAGAACAATGCTTGGCACATAGTAAGCACTTAAGAAATACTATTATTTATCATTATTATTATTATTATTATTACTAAGCACTGGGTAGATAGAAGCTAACAGCTGGACACAGTCCATTTCCCAAATGTGCTCACAGTAGTAATCCCCATTTTACAGATGAGGAAACTGAGGCACAGAGAAATTTAGTGGCTTAACCAAGGTCACACAGCAGATGTGGTGGAGCCAGAATTAGAACTCATGACCTCCTGAATCCCAGGACCCATGTTCTATCCCACTAGGCTATGCTGCTTCTCATAATATAGATATCCATAATTTATTCACTTAGTTTAATGTCTGTCTCTCCCTCTAGACTGTAGCATGGCCTAGCAGATACAGCATAAGCCTAGGAGTTAGAAGGTCATGGGTTCTAATCCCAGCTCCACCACTTGTCTGCCGTGACCTTGGGTATCACTTCACTTCTCAGGGCCTCAGTTACCTCATCTATTAAATGATTGGAGACTGTGAGTCCCATGTCGGACAGGGACTTTGTCCAACCCGATTTGCTCATGTCCATCCCAGCCCTTAGACCAATGCCTAGCATTTAGTAAGTCCCTAACAAATACCATTATTACTATTAGTTTTCTTATTATTACTAATAATGACAATAAATACAATTGTTTGATTCACTTTGAGAAAGATCCTTAAATGTTATTATTACTACAGGGGAAACATGTAGAAGCAAACTATGATGAAGCAGAAATAGCAACCATAGCTCTTTAAGTTGGGTAAATTTTACAATCCAGATAATAGTGAATGAAACAAATCGGAAGATATTTCAGATTTTGTTTGGAGGTAGAAGACAGAATATGGAATCTATAAAATGTATATGCAGAAGCTTTGGGTAATGCCTATAATATATGCAAATATCTCGTTTTCCTTATTCACCCTCCCTACTTTATTCCCTATGCATTTGGATCTGTACCTCTTAAGCATTTGGCATTCACATCCCACTCCCACTCCCACAGCATTTATGTAAATAAACCTATACTCTCCAAATTCCCTATCTTCAATTTATTTTATTATCTGTCTCCCCCTCTAAACTGTAAGTTGGTTGGGGGCAGGGATCACCTCTAACAATTTTATTGTATTGTACTTTCCCAAACACTTAGTACAGAGCTCTGCACACAGTAAGTGCTCAATCAATACCATTGATTGATTGACGTATATACTGTGTGTATTGATAAGCAGAGATTATTGGGGGTTTAGTGGTTGCCTAACTGATATATCTCACAATAAAGCATTACAGACTCTCCTTTGGTATGAAATAAAAGTGGCTCTCTTTGATACAGTGGCACATTTAACTTTCTTTAGTTCAAAGCCCAGGATTTTCACCTGCATTAAAAACTGCATTCCCCACTGATGTGAATGCTGCAATTTTCTTTTATTCGCTTCCTCAATAACCCACCATTAACACCTACTGGTAGTTTTACTGCTGCAGTATGGCAACTTGTGGCCTTTGAACTGGGAAGTAAAGGTAAAGGGTGAAGAAGCAAAGGAAAAAGGAGAGAGAGAATGAGAACGGATGCAACTTCGCTCGGATTCTATAAAGCTATTTCTCAGGGCCAACTTGTGCTAAATTAAAACCTCTTTGAGGCATTTGAAAGAACAGCAGAAGTAGCCCAAATTAGGTGGTAGGGAGGAGAGGGGAGGAGGGAACAGGAAATAAACACATGGGATGAAAGGTCTCAGGCCTACAGGCAACCAGCAGTGAAAACAACCCTTTATGAAGACCTGAAACCAAAGCTCTTGGACGTCTGACACGCACAATGCTCACTGTTTCAGTGAAGATGCCTTTTTAACCACAAAGCGTTTACTTTCCACTCCCCAGGATTTGAATTTAAAAGATTCTGTGTTTATTCAAGAGGTCTTTGACTGATTGAAATATATACCTATAGTTTATACGTTATCTCCACTAAACCAAATAGCCTATTTAAATTTAATTACTTGAAGTTTAAGATTTTTTTTCTCCTGATTGAATTCTACTGCTCTTACTTTTTCTTTATCATTGACTGTGCATTTTAGAATGCTGTCAAGTATCCAATCTAAATGCTTGAGAATGCTAATAATATTCCAGTGATTAAAGGTTTTACCTCTGCAGGAGATTGAAGGAGTTGGTTCTATATTAATTGTATTTTTTCTTCCTAAATAGAGGCAGGGATTCTTAACCATTTGCTCAATATTGCCCAAGGAGCCTAATCCAAAATTTTGGTTTCTGTGGTCTTCAATCTGCTGAGTGTTTGATTTACCCTTGCAAGAATAGAAAAGCGATCTTAGGTTAAGGGAAAACCCACATAACTAGACAGTGGAAGAAATAGGATTCAAAGTTAGATCTCAATCTGCATCTCAGCAGATAACTACTCCAAAAATCAGAAGGGAAATATTATTTTCATTTTAAAGTTAAGATCTTGTACACTGAACTATAACTAGAGGAAATGGTGAAAATCAAAAATACACATGCTTTTTTTTTCTTTTATTCTGAAATCCAAAGCTAATTTATGCAACCATTTAGGAAATTCTGAATGAAAGGAAACACATTTATATTAAACTCTCAAAAAGACCGATTAACAATGAGTAAAATTACTGAGACATTAAGAAGCAGCATTGACTTTGTGGATAAAGCGTGGGCCTGGAAGCCAGAATGACCTGGGTTCAAATCCTAGCTCCAGCACTTGTCTGCTGTGTGACCTTGAGCGAGTCATGAAAATGATCTCATCTGTAAAACAGGGATTAAGACAGTGAGCCCCATGTGGGACAGGGCTAATTGGTTTGTGTTTACCCCAGAACTTAATACAGTGTCTGGCACACAGTAAGCACTTAACAAATACCACAAAAAATGGTTCTCAGAGTCTCTTAGTTTTCAGTTTAGTCAGAGGAAACTTGAGGGAAGAATGGTTGGCTTTAAAGAGCTGCTTGAACATAAAGAAGACATAGATAGGGTGGAGCATTATATACAAAAGGTGTGACAAGAGAAGCCTGGAGGCAAGAGGATGATAACCAAATGAAGGAAGCATTGAACAAAATTATAGAAGAGTGAAGGGAGTAAAATGGGGAGTGGGAGGAACTAAGGGAATTAAGATAACCAGCTGAGCAAGTGAGGACTCCATACTTGATTCCTGGAATAAGGGAGTGCAGTGGTATGGAAAAGTCAATGACACAGATGGAGGAAACAATTTTGGCAGTAGTAATAAGAATCAATAGGATGGTGTTGGATATGTTAAGTTCAGGGAAGAGAAGTCCACACAAGAGATGATCGTTAGATTTTAGATGCTCCCCTCTAGCAAGGCAAATAACATGATAGAATGATGAAGAAAATTCTATTCCAGAGCATTTAAAGAGGACCTATGTGTTACCTTTCCTTTGTGACTTTTGTTTGTATGGCATTTGTTAAGCATTTACTTTATCATTCATTCAATAGTATTTATTGAGTGCTTACTATGCAGACCACTGTACTAAGCGCTTGGAATGTACAATTCAGCAACAGATAAAGACAATCCCTGCCCAATGACGGGCTCATTAGGCACTGTACTATATGCTGGGGTAGATACAAGTTAATCAGTTTGGACAGCATCCATGTTCCACATGGGGCTCACAGCTTTAATCTCCATTTTACAGATGAGGTAAGAGGCACAGAGAAGTTACGTGACTTGTCCAAGGTCACACAGCAGACAAGTGCAGGAGCTGGGATTAGAACCCAGGTTTTCTGACTCTCAGGCCCATGCTCCTTCCACTAGGTCATTCTAATTCTATTTACTGTTGAAGATTGCTGACTGTCTCGACTTGTTGAATATTTGACGAGGTTTACCCATGGAAGTCCAGTAAATTTTGTGTCACTTGTTTGATATAAAATAATGATCTCACAGCTCTGCAAATCTGAACCTCACCGCCTGTAGTAAAGACGCTACCAACCAGTGGTATTTATCGAGTGCTTACTGTATGCAGAACACTGTGCTAAACTCTTGGGAGAGTACACTATAACAGAGTTGGTAGGCATGTTCCCTGCCCACAAGGAGTTTAGAGTCTAGAGGGGGAGATCATGCTTTAGAATACAATGCCAAACAATACTTCCATCATCAGCGTAGCTATTGGGATGGCTTGGGCAATTAGCCGTATAATTATAATTGTATCATGCTACGTTATTATTATATGGCTAGAAACCAAACTGTGGAGGAAGTGGGTAGAAGGACTCATCCTGGCATTATTTAGGCATTACAACTCAGGCAGGCTCTCTGTTTAGTCTGAGTGCCTGCTTGTTTTCTTAGTACTTGCTTGCTAAGAAGTCCTATTGGCATGTTCTGACAAGGATAACCTACTACTTGCCAACAGAAACATGGCAGGATTTTGTATGTGTATTTCCTGAAAGTATGAATGCCAATTCAAAGCAAACAGGAAAACAAGGCTTTCAGCTGGAAATGAATTCATATAAATGTGAGTAATATAAATGCTATATTAGAAAAACAAAGCCAAAAAATGCCTTAGATGCCTTGGCTATAGTCATTAATCAAGGTTAGTTGGATTGGAGAGTCCAAACTTTTTGAGAAGTTCCTCTTTCTAAACAAATGGTCAGAGCTGCAATTAATGAATGACTTTTGCATTCTCTCATCTTAGGGTGGAGCAGTAGGGACGGGAAGTCAGAGAGGTGGAGTAGGAAGAGTTGAGTCCTAAAAAAATATGGAACTCAAACAGTTTGAGAAAGGTACAGATGAATAGGCCCAACTAGACAGGGCAAAGGAATATTATCTATTGTGCATCAGGCTTCAAATCTTCCAGCAGATAAACTCTTTGCAAGGCTTCTAGGAGTCCAACTCCAGATAAATAAAAGCTGTGCTTCAGAGCTCTGGCTCTCTTTGTTACCAGGACAGTGCGTTAATGACCTAATGGATCAGTAACTAGGAACACAATGGTATAGTGTGTCTAAATAGGTCCCCAATTAAAGATGTATTAATCAGGAAGATTCTAACATCCTGACTAATCCCAAAACACAGTAAATCTCTCCCTTTGCCTTTTACTTTCTACACTGAGAATTTTGGCATTGACAAGCAGAAATGCCAAAAGCCTGCTTCGAAAACCACCTTTTTATCCTTTACCAAATGCCTGAAGATTGCGACCTCTGTAATTCTCTTCAGGCAGAGAGGAAAGACATTGATCATTTTGTTATAATAAACAGATCTGGTGAGTTGATGTCATCTTGACTTCTAATGTGTTAAGTAAGGCTAACTTAGGAATAAGTTCATGCTTTCTGGGTTGCTAAATAAATCATGCTGTATCAGACTTCAGAGCACACAAGGAAGATAAATAATATAAGAATAAACATTTTGTATTCACACAAAGCTAGGTTCAGACTCCTTCCAGTACCTGTGATTTTGAAACTGGAATTCAGTACTTGAATCCTAAAGCCATCTATTTTATTTGTTCAATATTAGATGGAGAAACTAGAATAGTAGTTTAAATATAGTAAGGAGAATGATGTTGAGCTGATGAATAAGTCATCGAATCACCAGATTACAAAAATCAAAAACCCTGACTAGCATCAGCTTTAAGACATTCAATCAACTTTTCCTTTGCAATCTAACCTCATTGTATTGTACTCTCCCAAGAGCTTAGTATATTGCTATGCACATAGTAAGCACTTAATAAAGATCATTGATTGTCCTCCTATTACAACTCAACCCACACTCTTACTCACTGTGCCTCAATCTCATCTGTCTTGCCACTGACCCATAACGAGTGCTTAGGAATCAGAGGTAGTGGGTTCTACTCCCTCCTCCGCCACTTGTCAGCTGTGTGACTTTGGGCAAGTCATTTAACTTCTCTGTGCCTCAGTTACCTCATCTGTAAAATGGGGATTAAGACTGTGAGCCCCACATGGGACAACCTGATCACCTTGTATCTAAACCAGTGCTTAGAAGAGTGCTTGGCACATAGTAAGCACTCAACAAAACACATCATTATTACTACACTGCCTGGTGCATAATAAATGCTTAACAAATACCATACTTCTCTGGCCTGGAAAGCTCTCTCCCTTTACATCTGACAGACCACCAATCTTCCCAACAATAAAGTCCTACTAAAATCACATTTCTTCCAAGAGGCCTTTCCTGACTAAGCCCTCCCTTCTCCTAAACCCACTCCCTTCTCTGTTGCCTATGCACTTGGGTCTGTACTCCTTAAGAATGGCTACTCACCTCACCATCATCCCACAGCACTTATGCACATATCCTTAATTTCCATTGCCTCACCTATCAATCAATCAATCAATCATATTTAATGAGTCCTTACTGTGTGCAAAGCTTATATTAAGTGCTTAGAAGAGTACAATATAACAGAGTTGGTAGACACATTCTTTGCTGACAAAGAACCCTTTCGGTAATATATTTTAATGTCTGACTCCTTAACTAGATTGTAAGATCTTTGAGGGTAGGGATAGCACCTACCAACTACAATGGACTCTCCCAAGCACTAAATACAGTGCTCTGCACACAGTAAATGCTCAATAAATATCATTGATTGATTGACTGATTGACTGAAATGGACTTGATATGACTTTTACTCCCTGCAATTAGTTCTTGCCAAATTCAGGCGTTCTGCCAAGGCAGAACAAGAATAAGAACTCACTTTTCTGACTCCTTAAATTTGGAGGAATGCTTAGCATAAGCACGAGATTAATGCCACTTCCAAAATTTTCATTACTCCTTCTATGAAGGGAACCTAAATACATTTTGGATAGGATCAAAGCTATCTTTTTCTTACAAATTTCCATGTCCATGAGGCTCCATACCTTTTCACTCAATCAGTGTCACTTGTAATATGAACACCTGTCAAATGAGACATGGACTAAGACCAACTCTATTTACATAAACCATCAAGCAGCTGTCAAATGGTAAACACTTGGGCCACATTAATTTAGTCTATATTTAAGTGAGAAGTTAAAGATATACCGTTTAGAATCCTATCACTAGCATGTGCCATCTAATTTTTTATCTCTTTTATCCTTTTTTATCTTCACTCAATAGTAGTGGTACTGGTTGTACTATTTACTAAGTTTCTACTGCACTAAAAAAGGTTTACTATTTTTCTTTATGGACATCTTAAAAGGTCAATTAGTGCACAGAAAATCAAAACGCATGCTAACAAAAGCATGGCTAGCAAGAATCTCAGGGCTCAGCAATTCTTTGCATATTTTTTTTTTTCCTCAACTTTATTTAGTTTTGAATTCACCTCATTGTTCCTTGATCCAGTTGAAATGCATTACATATCACGGGTCAAAACATATGCCATGAAAATAATTTATGAAGACGAGATAATGTTGCTGTAAACCACATACTTAAAAGGTAACAGTATCTCTGTGGCAGTTGAGTTAAAAGCCATGAAAATGGTTGAAAACTTGAATGTAATTTATGGGAAAAGACTTGGAGTCTGGAGACCTGTAACATTAGAATTAAACCCCAATTGTGGGGTGTCAGTTGGAGATTGTCACAGGCACGTGACTTTAAACTCCCATGAACATTAGAAGGCTAAACTATGTGAACTATTTAATTTTGGGCCAAATAGATCATTTTCAATTGATTCTGGGTCTAGGAAACAAAGATCATTTTTGTACCATAAAGACCAAAGAATGACAGCATCTTCAAAATTTGTAGGGATTTTCTCTTAATTGGGTTTTTCCTGGTGCTTTATTATTGCCATCGGTGTTTTACAGTGTATGCCCTGATGAGCACTGCCTCTCTCCCTGAGAGACAATCTTGAAAGATCAAAATAGAAATCCCAGAAAATCTTTGTGCCAATGTTGCCCCTATATGAATTTACCTAAAACTCTATTAGAGGTTGTATAAGTTTGTATGTCATAACTTCTATGTTTGTAGATCATGTGTCGACTCTGCATTCCCGAAAACCTTTCTCTCTGTCTCATGCCACCCTCATTATTTCTTCAGGTCCTGTCTGAACATCACTATAGATGTTCTCACAGGCATGAAATGAAGACAAGATATGGAAAATTTGCTGGAACCATAAGACTGTAATAACCATACACTCCACTTTGAACTTTAAAAACAAGAAAGATAGACTTAAAAGCATGAAAAATTTTTGGAAAAACCCCACGGGTTCCAAAAAGTCCTTAAACATCCATGATGTCTTGCAAGATCCCTACCACAGATTTGTTTGGGGCTATTGTTTCTATAATGGTAGGAAAGTCCTTGATTATTCTAGGAATAGAAGTTATAATAGGTTCAAGAAAGTGCTGGAAATACTCATGAAGAACAGTTCCAAAATAACTCATTTGAGAGAAAATTTAGGGATGACAGAGAGTACATCCCAAATCACTAGATGAGATGTCAAGGAAGGCATCTATCACATTGTTAGACAAAGAATCACTCACTGTCCTTGTTAAAGCAGAATATTTGGCTGGATAGACCCAGTGCGATCTGATAGGCGCAGCCTGGATCAGGTCAGGAGATCTGGGTTCTAGTTTCCATTCTGACACTAGCCAATTGGGTGACCTCAGGGCTAGTCATTAAACCTCTCGGTGCCTCAACTTTAAAGTGGGGGGTAATCAAACACCAAGGTGATTTTGTTGAGAAAAAAAAATTAATTGATGTGACAGTGCTTTGAAAAAAATAAAACAGACTAGACAAACTTAACGGATCATTACTATTATCATAGACATCATCATGATCTTTACAGACCACTGCTTAGGTTCTTTACACTTGAATAAATATTCTGATACTTGCACTTTTGAAGCCCTTACCTTTGACTTACTTATGCCTGAACAGCAAGCCTCAATAAACCAGCAGTTTAGTGGTATGCTTCTCTATTTTCCCCATGCATACGCATTATGCTCAAAATAGATTTAAAGGATGCAATATTTAATCTAGACAAATGCAATCTTCCCAGAGAGCTAACAAACTAGTATGTCATGGGAGCATACTCCTCTGCTTTTTATGAGTGTTCAAGTGAATAATATTATAATAATGTATATGCACATTAGATAATGAAATCTTCTCTTGTGAAGGTATAGCAATATTTTTAGCCCTCACAATCATCACTATCTTTGTAAAGCTACAGAGGTTAAAATACAAATGCAGATAAGTTTTAAAAGAAATTCAGTGACTGCCCTACAGCCTTTGGTAAGAGGGCCTTTTTCTTTGAAATACTGAAGCATGGTTATACCTTAAACTGCATCACAGTATCATATTCCACATATAAGAGTTGCTCCTTGGCAATGTCTTGATGAAGGAAAACAAAGATGAAATAGACAAGACTTTTCTAGTCTCATTAACTTTCTATAAAATCTTTGAAAAAAAATTTTGGACCGGCCTCATCATTTTTAGTTACTATCAAGATGAAAAATATTGTTCCATAGGAATCCATTATAAAGTTACTTTGTGGTTAATCCAGTGATTAAGTCAGACTTTTGGAAGGTGGTTTTGAAATATAATAATGGTATTAGCTTAGGTGAATCAAAGGTGACTTGGTGAAATCCTTCAAATGAATACTGGCCGTGTGGAAGATGCCTCCTTAGGATGAAGAAGCTTACACTGCAGAACTACCAAACAATTGCAACACAGTGGCCAAGCCTCTATGGGACAAAACCAACATTCATTTCAATAGGAAATATTCAGTCTCCCTATTCCATTATGGCTTTTGTAATTCACTGGGCACAACGGTGAATGACTGGCTAGCCCTTTTTCTTGCAACTCAGTAGGGTACAGTTGAAACATTATTATTGAGGTTGGCATCACAGAAATGTATTTTTTCTTTATGACGACGTGACTACCCTGAGGCTCTGTAGGGTGGCATGTGGGAGAAGGTCAAGAACTGAGGGAAACACTCTGGGCATGTCACTCCCCTCCTTAAAAACCTCCAGTGGTTGCCTATCAACCTCCACACAAAACAAAAACTTCTCACTCTGGGCTTCAAGGCTCTCCATCACCTTGCCCCCTCCTACCTCACTTCCCTTCTCTCTTTCTACTGCCCACCCCGCATGCTCCGCTCCTCTGCCCTTCACTTCCTCACCGTCCCCCATTCACGCCTATCCCGCTGTCGACCTCTGGCCCACGTCCTACTGCTGTCCTGGAATGCCCTCCCTCCTCACCTCCTCCAAACTAACTCTCTTCCCCTCTTCAAGTCCCTACTGAGAGCTCACCTCCTCCAAGAGGCCTTCCCAGACTGAGCTACCCCCTTTTCCTTCTGCTCCCTTTCTGCTCCCCCTCTGCCCTCTGCTCCCTCTCCCTTCCCTCCTTTCCTCCTTCCCCCCTCCCGCCCTTCATCTCTCCTCTGCTAAGCCCCTTTTCCCTCTGCTCCTCCCCCTCTCCCTTCCTCTCCCCTCAGCACTGTGCTCATTTGTATATATTTTTATTACCCTATTTATCTTGTTAATGAGGTGTACATTCCCTTGATTCTATTTATCGTGATTAAGTTGTCTTGTTTTTGTCTGTCTCTCCCAATTAGACTGTAAGCCCATCATTGGGCAGGGATTGTCTCTGTCTTGTGCCAAACTGTACATTCCAAGTGCTTAGTACAGTGCTCTGCACAAAGTAAGCACTCAATAAAGACGAATGAATGAATGAATGAATGAATGAATGAATGAATGAATGAATGAATGAATGAAGAGTCTGTAATTCAGTCAGTCTGTCAGTCGGGCAGACAGGGTTTTCATCAATGTTCCTGAGGCAGGCTATGGTGGGACTAGTTTGGCCTAGCTCCGTGTCTTCATTGGACAATCCTTCCTAAAGTCAGCTTCAATCTTAAAAGTTAGGTCCTCCCTAAAGTTACTTTGGATCTTATGATTTAAGCTCTCCCCCCGACATCCTAGACAAAAAGGAAATTTTCCAATGGAAGATTCTTTAGAAAAGACTTTGCCCCATGTAAACTCAGCTTTCGAGTGGAACAATTCCCACATAGGACCAAATGTGAAGTGACATTTCCTAATGCAAGAGGCACTGTTCATTAGAGAGGCAACCAAACAACATTTAAAGGTTTTCAAGTAACAGGTTTTGGATTATGAATTTCAATTTAGCATATTCAAAGGAGAAGAAATAGTAAAGAACTGAATTTGTTTCAAGCAGCTATTTGAGAAATTGTTGGTTTTGTCCATTTACATTCACAGTTTTAAAAATGTAAATGGACAAAGCCAGCAATCTCTCAAATAGCTGGTTAAAACAATCCTAACCACAAGTACCTGAACTGAACAGATCTTTCCCTACCACAGAAACAATTGCAAATAGTTTAAATCGCTAATTGCGATACAATCCAGAAACTTTGGGATGTAGAAGCTGGCTGTATTTACTCGTGCTACATTGCTTGGCATTTTAATTAGTTGCTGTGTGGATTTAAGACCTCTGAATGCACAACCAGGGTCAGTTGTGGAGTAATGCCTTTGTCTTTTCAGAGTGTAAAAAAATCCAGTTTGAAGACACCAGTGGGGGGTTAATGGAAGCTTTGATAAAGTTCCTCTGAAATTTTTATTGATGCTCAACTGCAGACTGGACTCCGGTATCTTTCTGACTCCTTTCTGGCTATAGCAATTAAGAAAGTCAATTAGGGCAACATCTAAAAATGTAGAAGCCTGTTGGAAACATGTGGGAGTCATAAACGAGTGTCTTGTGTTCTTTTCTGTTCCTGGCTAAACATTTATTATTCTGAGAAATTGATGGCTCCTCCACAGGGTGTACAAGCTGGTAGTGTGTAATATCACAAGTGTACTGCCAAGAAATGAAAAAATCAGATCCTCACTTATCCCTGTGTTAAGTGAAAGCCGGAGAATTAATTTTCCTTCTAATATATGCATATGTAAAAATCTTGATGAGTTCAATCAGTGGGGTGAGGGAAGGAAGGACAGGGAGATGAAGGGGAAGAAAGAACATAATTTTAGGTAAGCACTACTTAATGTTCATTTCACATAGCAAAACATTATCATTTCTTAAAAATAGATTTTAATGTAATGACAATTTGGTTCTATACATGTAATAGTTCTCTAAGCTTATTTATTGAACCCTGGGACTGGTAATTTATTAAGGTTCTTTGCAAAACTTCTATCTTCTTCCAGGGCTTGAATCAACTGCCAAGAGTGCCATTTGGGAAGATACTACTTCTACTAACAATTATAATAATAATACCTGGGTGTTTGCTTAGCTCTAATTACATGACAAGCACTGTACTAAGCATTGGAGTAAATAGAAGATAATCAGGTCCCACATGGGGCTGAAATCCTAAATAAGATGGAGCACAGGTATTGAATCCCTATTTTGCAGACAAGGAATTGAAGCAAAGAGAAGCTAAGTGACTTGCCCAAGGTCATGCAACAGGCAAATGGCAGTCAGGATTAGAAACCAGCTCCTTCTGTCTCCCAAGACGTTGCTTAGCCAACTAAGCCATGTTACGTCTTGATGAGCAGTGCATGTGTATGCCTCAACAGTTATATTCAATTTGATTTTCATTATCTTCACCCTTACCTTCCACTTTCCTAATGTAATTAAGAAGGAGAATTGTAATGATAATTTACAGACACTAAAACCTGTAAAATGGGGATTGGAACTGTGAGCCCCAAGTGGAGCAGGGACTGTGTCCAACCCAATTTACTTGTACCCACCCCAGTGCTTAGTACAATGTCTGGCACATAGTAAGTGCTTAACAAATACCATAATTATTTCTTATTATTATTATTAATGCTGTCAATATAGTCTAGTCTTTAGAAATCAAACCCAACAGAAAGTTGTACTCCAATATGATACAGAAAATGTGTGATTTTTAAAACGAAGATGTCAAGAATTTATTTTAAAACATTAAGGAAATCATTATAACTAAAACTATAGCAATACCTAATATTTCATATTACTGTAAACCTACATAGCCCAGCAATTATAAGACATAAACATGTTTGAAATTCAAAGTATTTTATGTAACCAGTGTTTGTCTTCTTAGACCTGCAGGATTTTAATAATAACTTCCTTAAATTCCATATGGCAATTGTAAGATTAACTTGAAAGGAAATCAACCACTTAAATATATGTAACATTTGCCTACCCTGAAGCGTATTACACTGATCCTTCTAATTTTCCTTGATAAGGAACTTGGGCCCTCCTCTCTCACTGTGAGTTTACTCTTAATTTTGAACAGCTTCCCAGCATTATTCTCTGTGAAAACTCAATACGAGTCCGAGAGTTTAGCTGTTCAAACCTTCTGGCATTATTACTTGCTGAATTAACACACACACACATACACACTCACACACACAAACACCCTCCCCCACATGCCCCCAACTCAGTTTTATGGAAGTGATTCTTGCCAGATGGATCCTGGATAATGTTTTTATGGATTCTTTTATTTTGAGAGGCTTATTAGATTTTCTTCTCCTAAGCCCTCATATCCAAATCAAGCTAACATGTTGCCTTAGGATCATAAAATACATACAGCCTTAAAGTCTTCAGAAAGAACAAATGCAATATTAATTTCAGCGGAAAGGAAAAAAAAAATCTTCTCAGTTTCTGAAGCTGAGGGTGTCTGCCCTTAACACAAATTCTATATGCTTCTCTTCAGCTATGCACATCATATTGATTTGACAGGATGGAACATCACGAGATTTACTCTTTCTCACAACCCCAACTCGCAGCATCACTTAGAACCCATAGGTCCATTCTGCAAACATCTTTTCATTCTCCTGAACCAAGCAGAAACTCTTTACCACTAACTTCAAAGTTCTACACTAACTATCTCCAACTTACATACATTAGATTGTAAACTTGGAGGCAAGGAGCCTGTATCTGGCTTCTACTGCACTCTTCTAGTGCTTAGTACAGTCCATATTCCAATAGGCACTGAGGAAATGGTAATGATTTCACATCAGCCCTCTTCACTATCTGGTCTCTTTGATTCTTCTATATGCACTTTATAAACTGAACCTCAACTTTCCCACTTCTGATCCTCACTCCCACTGTTCCTCCAGCCCGGAACTCTTCTCCTTCCCAATGCTACCAGACCACAGCTCTTTCCATTTTCAGAGTCCTCCAAGCACTCAGGGCAGGGCTCTGCACACGGTAAGCGTTTAATAAATATGATTGAATGGAAATCCCACTTCCTCCCGGAAATTTCCCCAGTTAATTCTCAACATCTAGGTTGCATCAACATGATGCCCACTCTTAACACTTTGGTAATTTGTTCCTATCTTGTGCACCTGCATATATATGAATAATACTTTCATTCATTGATTTACTTGTATATTTACCTTACATACAGTCAAATGATCAGTTATTTCAGTCTGAGTTTGTTGTAGTGTTTTCTGTTCAATCTTTGTTATTCCTCCTGCTTGTACTATCTGTACAACATTTTTGTTTGTCTTCTCCACTAAACTGTAAGCTCTCTGAGGGCAAGGGCACACGTGTCATGCTACTATTGGATTCACCCAGGGGCTGAGTAATGTGACCAATCAATCAATCATATTTATTTAGTGCTTACTATGTGGAGAGCATTATGCACAGCGATTGGAGACATGTTCCCTGCCCATAACAAGCCTACAGTCTAAAGGATATCGACCAGCACTCAGTAGTCACTGAAGAAATATAAGGGTACGCTCCTGGGGTAACACTGGACCCCCGCCTTCAAACCTTATTGAAGGCACATCTCCTCCAAGAGGCTTTCCCTGACTAAGCTCCCTTTCCCTTTCTCCCACTCCCTTCTGCGTGGCCTTGACTTGCTTCCTTTATTCATCCCCGCTCGCAGCCCCACAGCGCTTCTGCACATAGCTGTAATTTATTTATATTAATGTCTGCCTTCCCCCCTCCCCAACTGTAAGCTCACTGAGGGCAGGGAATGCCTCTCTTCATTGCTGTATTGTACTTTGTCAAGTACTTAGTACTGTGCTATGCACACAGTACATGCTCAATAAATATGATCGAATGAATGAAATGAACTAGATAGAACCCTTGGTCTGCAGGAGGGTGCTTGGACCTCCTAACCCCGAGGAACCCTGCTGAGCTCAAATGGAGCTAGTTCCCAAGGTCCACTTTCCCCAACAGCATCTGCCTTCACCTGACCTTTTAGGCAACAGTGTGTTGGCCTGGACATTACATAATTTCCTCCCTTTCTCTTTTCACTCAATATAAGTAAAATTAATCAAGTTCAAATCTATGGAATTAATAGTACTTTAGAAAATCGCTTTAAAGATAAATTAACATGTAATTCAAAGCTCACTTCTGGGTCAATTGCTTTAGATAGCTGAAATTAAATACCTATAAAAAGAGCCCCAGTATGTCTGCTCCCTGTTGATGAAGGAAAACAAGCCATCTGAAATAGACATGACCAAGTAAATTTAATTCTTATTCAGTTCCATATTCAAATTTTCACATTATCAGCCTAGTTCCACTGCCACTCCTCCCTAAAGCTCCCTGTGTTTGTGTCTTCAGAAAAACCTGTGCATATGCTGGAGTGCCTGATAGCCATCCAATTTTCCTCTATACAAATATAACGTATCATGGCCGAACGAACTGGCATAAAGAATCAAGACTAAAGGTTTAAATATTTAAGAAACTTAAATTTAGGATTATTTATTGTATAAAAAATTAAGCAGGGAAAAAGCAAACCTACATCCAGCCCAAACATAACAGAAATAGACTGCCTTGAGATCAATCATATTTGAAAGAGTCAGACTGGCAAAAAGATTAGAAATCAAGAAGAAAGTAACCAGTTTGATCCTGCTGTCCAAGGAAAGTTCAACAAACCCACACAAACAAAGGTATATTATTTCAAACATAGACACGAATATGCTATTTATAATATGTTCAGATACCTAAGCAAAGCCTTTCAAAGGCCCAAAGAATTCCAATGAAATTATTTCAAAAGCTACAGTGTTGGGGTAGAAGAAAATGACACTCTTCAGTGACTTGAAAAAGAAAGTGAATTGAATGCCCAGTAAAAACATTCTGGGGAAAACATAGAAATAGTACTACTATTATTATTGATAGGGGGCTTCGTTCTTCTCCTGAGTGTGAGGAGAAGGGGGAGAATGCATAAATTTGTAGAATGGGGAGGTTTCATACTTAGCAGAAAATCTAAGCAAACTTGTTTGCTCACTCCACCAGACTGAGCACTGTTAATGGACAATGAGGTCCCTGCTCTGTTCTAATGATATCTGCTACCATATGGGCACAGGGAAAGACCTCTGCTATGAGGCAGGGGCAGTTGTTTCTCACCCCTGGGTACCTCAAGCACTTAGTTTCTTTGCACCACTAGTAGTTGGAGGGGTTCATTTGGGACACTTAGTAGAGCTCTTAGTACAGTGGTCTGCACAGAGAAAGTGCTCGATACATATCACTGATTGGTTGATTGGGTCTCGTTCTACCAGCCTTCCAGGCTTGGGCTGAACTAAGAAATCTTGCAAGGACCCATATGGAGATCTAACCGGACTCCCACATGACTACAGCACAAAAAGGAAGATTCTGGAACTGTGTAGGGGAACTGCTTAAGAGTGCCCATTTCAGCCTCCTGAAAGGCACCATCCTGAGGACCAGAACAGGATCTCCAAGATCACTCATACAAAAGATGCCACATAGGACTGGGCCTATAGCGAGGCAAAAACACTCTCTATTGAAATAGGGCCATGGGCCTCTCCTGCCGGATTTGCAATTAAAGCAGGTATATGCCAGCAGGCACCTACTTCATTGTCCTTTCCAGCATTCAATGGTCGTGCTATTCCCACTGGCAGAAAACTCCCAGTAGGCATCCTTGATTAATGTAAAATCAGGAGCAGCATGGTCTAAAAGAAAGAACATGGGTCTGAGAGTCAGAACACCTGAGATCTAATCCCGGCTTTGCCAGTTGCTGGCTCTGCGACCTTGGACAAGTCACTTAACTTCTCTATGCCTGTTTCCTCCTCTGTATTATGGGGTTTCAATGCCTACTTACACTGTGAGCTCCATTTGGGACAAGGACTGTGTCTAACCTGATTGGCTTGTATCAAATGCAGTACTTCAAAAAGTAATCAGAGAAGCAGTTTGGCTTAGTGGATAGACTATGGGCTTGGGAGTCAGAAGGACTTGGGTTCTAATCCCAGCTCGGCCATTTGTCTGCTGTGTAACCTTGGGCAAGTCACTCAACTTCTCTGTCCCTCAGTTCCCTCATCTGTACAATGGGGATTAAGACTGTGAGCCCTGTGTATGGCAGGGACTGGGTCCAGCCCAATTTATCTTGTCTCTACCCCAGAGCTTTAGACAGTGCCCGGCACATAGTAAGTGCTAAACAAATATTATTATTATTCATTAATTTATTCATTCAATCTTATTTATTTAGCTCTTAACTGTGTACAGAGCACTGTACTAAGCACTTGGAAAGTACAATTCAGCAATAAAGAGAGACAATCCCTGCCCACAACAGACTTACAGTCTAGAAGGAGGGAGACGGACACCAAAGCAAGTAAACAGGCATCAATAGCATCAATATAAATAAATGGAATTATAGATATATACACATAAAAACAAGTAAACAGGCATTAATATAAATAGAATTATAAATATGTACATACACACACACAAGTGCTGTGGGGTGGGGGGTGTACAGCAAAGGGAGCCAGTTGGCGTGATGGGGAGGTGAGGGGTAGCTGAGAAAAATGAGGGCTTAGTCTGGGAAGGCCTCCAAGAAGAGGTGAGCCTGCAAAAGGGCTTTGAAGTGGGGAAGTATGATTGGCAGATTTGAGGAGGGAGGGCATTCCAAGCCAGAGGAAGGATGACGGCCAGGGGTCAGCAGTGGGAGAAGTGAGAATGAGGCACAGTAAGAAGGTTAGCACCAGAGAAGCAGAGGATGTAGAAGGAGAGAGGGAGGGGACAGGGAGGGCACTGGTTTTGGAGAATCAGCCTGCCTCCACACACATCAGACAAGGTGCGGGGAGATGGAGCTCCCCTGGCAATCAATCATTCTACTAAGTGATTAACAAATACTAAAATAACAAAATCAGCAAACAGTGATGCTGAACGGTCCAAAAAATGACTGTTTGGTTGCTTTCCCTCTTGCCATTTTGATCACCAGAAGAAACATGAATTATCTCTGCATTCTTTACTATCATATGCATCCTTTACTCCACCAGAAAATCCCACAGCTTTTAACATCATGCAATAATTCAAAAGTCATGGTTACCTCTGCCCGATCAATACCAATCCCTTTTCAAAAGTTGATAGAGATTCCTACCTGCTTGATTGGTCGTAACTGTGACAGAGACTGATTGGTCATGGCTGGGGTTGTGTTTGGATACTCCGTTCACGGCCCAGATTTCAAAGGTGTAGTTCGTGTGTGCCAAGAGGTCAGTGATAGAGACTTTGGTGCTCTTCAGACCATTCTGTTGGGGGGTGTAGTGTACTCCACTCCCACAGGACCGACATCGGCTGAGATCACCGGTGCCACATTTCTTGCATACCACATTATAGGAAATATCCTGTCGACCACCCGTGTTCTGAGGGCTGCTCCACTCCAAATTCACCGATGTCTCATTGACTTTGGAAATCAGGTTCAGGGGAGCCGAGGGAGGACCTGAGGAAAAAAAAAAGTAATGGGATCACAAACTGTAATAATAATAATAATAATAATAATGATGGTGGTATTTGTTAAGCGCTTATTATGTGCCAAGCCAAGCACTGTTCTAATTGTAAAGATCCTTTACAAATATTAAGGACATCTGAACAAAGCATTCATTGCTCGTCCACTCCAATGGTCAATCGGACCCAATGCTTTGCCTCTGACAGTGTCACCAGGATCATTCTTGACAACTACTATTTTAAGATATACAATCTTACAACCCCTATATTTTCCCTTTGCATTTATATCTATCCTTTTACTAACCCACTATAGATATCTCATCCACAAAAGTATCCAAACCTTCACCTTCAAACTTCAGTGGATCTATATTTGTGGGATTTAGTGGCCAATTCCATTTTTGCCTCGTCCACACCCATCATGATTTGGTAGACTTCCTTCTTGTTTCCTCTTAGTCCTAACCTTTCAAGCTGAAGAGAAACCTTTCTATTTATCCTCATATGAAAGCTTTTGTCTTCCCTCTGTTCTCTCTCCAGATTTATATTTAAGGACTTACACCGTGAATAATGATTGTTGCTAGAAATAAAATGGGTTTATTTAAGAAAAGGAGAAAGAAATCACATATTTTGGGCTCGAAATCAAGGCTTCTTCCTGTGAATAAACTCGTGTTACCTGCATTTATGATTCATGAGACAAACATGCATAGTCCCATGAGCCAAGATATTCACTTTGAAGGACTAGAGAAATGATTTATGTCCTTTCCATGTCTCAATTGGGTCATCTGGAAAATGGGCATAATAACACAATGCAGGTCCCAGGACTGCTGTGAGACCCAGTTAATTCATGTTCTTAAAACAATTTGAGAGGATGAAAGTGTTCGTTACAATAGCAGAGAATGTTGGATCATCATTATCATCATTTTAACAGGTGTATCACTGTGGCGGAATCTTGCATTTACAGGTTAAATGGTTGACCAGTAATTAGAAGGGACTGGTTTATTCAGGTTGCAAAGATGCAGCAGGTATAGCTGTTAGCTGATCTCATGTTTGGAACAGACTGGATTGGTCCTAGACCCCACCTCCATCTCTTCAAAAGCGACATACCCAAGACCCCATCAAGCCTTTGATTAGTGTGCTTATTCCCGTCTACTTCAAAGAGATTGCAGAACATCATCTGAGGGCTCGATATGGGTCCAACATATTCTCCAGAATGTGTGCTTGTAGGCCGGTGGTTGTTTTGAACAAGATCTATTGATCACTAACAGTTGCAGCTGGAGTGAAGAAAGGACAGCAATAACTCTGCAGCCCTTTGTTTTCCTGGATGTGCTCCTAGGTGGCAAATATTCAGCTTCCAGGAAGCTTCACACAGACAAGAAACATTGAGAGCATCTCTAACTAGTCCACTGACTCAGACAACAGGAACTGTATTCACTCTTTATTTCTGGCATGTGATAATAGATCTAAAAGAGTTTAGCTAGTAACATTTATTGAGAGAACAGTTCTCTTTCCTTCACTCCTCATGCATATTAACTGAAGCCTTTGTTCCCACCTTGTAAAATGTGCCATTTCTCCCAAGGGTCTACTTATCCTTAACCTCTCAACACCAGTATCTGCTCATCATTCTTCCATTACCTTAATAGGGAAAATCATTTTTAAACCCCAACATAACAGAAGTCAAAAAGAATCACCTTAGCTGTACTCAAAAGGTGGATGGGTATGCATACCTTAGTCTCCAAAATATCTAATTTGCTCCCTTCAAGAGAACAGACAATTGACACAGCTCCCTATTATACTTTCTCACAGTTCACCCAATACAAGTTCTGCAGTTAAATAATAGTCATAAATAGAGGTCAACGAGCTGTGAATTTTCTGTGAAAGCTTGCTCAGACACTTTTTGTAGAAATAGTATAGAAGACGTTGTGTTAATCCCTTCTGATTAAATGTTGCTGTGGTTCAGCTTTCAGAACAGGGGTGCAACCTGTTTCTATTTTGCAGGATCTTTCAGTTTAACCAGGAATGACTCTGAAGTCCATTAAACTACTTGCCAACGCTCTACATCCAGTTTCACGTGGGAAAATGTGCCACAAAGAATCAAGCCTCATGGAAGCAAAAAGTCAGTAATTAGTATGTAGGACGGGGCATGGAAGTGTCTAAACAGAGAATCAGTGGAGTGGAAAACTAGGGAAGCAAAGGCTGGTAGGTCACAAAGATAAGTACACCCTCTTCAGCATGAAATGGAAGGGAAGTTACAAAATGAAAGGTTGGAGCTGAGAAATAGAGCTACACCAGGCCTACACTGAATTACTCATAGTGAACATTAAGTTTCCCATTCACTCCTGTCCTTCATCCTCCTCCATATTATTTTTCTACCTTCAACTATAAAGATTTGAAAAATATGAATTAAGAGAAATGTATTTACCTACATTATACAGGAGACTTTTGCCTGGCAAACTCAACTTCTTATGTCAGGAATAAACAATGCTTGGATTGAAACCGGTTTCCACATTTAAATCATTACCTCCCACAAGTGAGTGTACCAGATAATTCTTTCCCAAAATGCTTGTTTACCGCACTGCTGAGACAAAATATTTTGTTCCATCAGCCTTCCTTTTGTTCTCTCCTTATTTCCTTAGGGAGTTTAAGGGGTGGGGTTCAGGGAAGCAGTTTTCTTAGCAAATTCAGATCCTCTTAGATAACAGATAAATTTAATCTTAAAGGGATTTTCTATTTAAAGATAGAGCTGCATCTGTTTGTTAGAAGAGGTAAAATTTCTTGCCTGAAGGATGCAATGAGGCATTTCTCTAAAAAAGAGAAGATTTCTCTCTATCCTGCAACAACCATCTTTAATATAAGATGATCAGATGCCCTGTGGAAGGGTGGCTCTCGTGTTTCTGGGTTTGATCCTGCCACCCAAAAAGCCTACGGCAGGACTCACTGGTATCTTCCCTTGAACTGGAATGGGAGGAGTGAACTCCTCTCTTGTAGTACTAGTAGCAAGAAGGAAAAGCTAAGATGGGACAGCCTGCTTCTCCTCCTCCTCTTCAGCAGCGGCAACAATTGCCACCATTTCTCTTGATGAGGCCCTTGCCTGCCGTTACTGCAATTTCTGGGGCTGTGGTAGTCATGTCTTCGGACCTTGCCGGAAACTATGTCAGTGGTATGGAAGATTGCTGACATTGATGAGATGTCTGTAGCCAGTCAACCCTAATAGATGTGGCATTTCAGGCTGTTACTTGTACTTTGAGGAATGCATGGTGGTGGTGGTATTGGAAGAATATGAAGTTAGTCAGATCTGGTGATGGCAATGGAGGGAGACAGTGGTAGAAGATGGGTGAGACCCCATTCTTTCTCTTTCTCTCTCCTCCTTTTTCACCTCCTTTGTTTCCCCCTGCCCTTCACTCTCTCTTTTAGTCCTCTTCCATTTATTCTCTCTTTCCCTGTCTCCTGCTTTCCTGTTTTCAGTCCCATTCCAACCCACTTTAGAACTTTGGAATCTGGAATTTTATCTTAGCAATACACACAAGAAAAAATGATCCTTTTCTGCAGAGAAAATTAATGATTGCCATCAAAGTACCATTGCCTATGGAAAATCATTTTAAAGCTACCATAAATTTCTGGCCACAACTATCCCATAACCCTCCCTCCCACCCCTATTCCCAACTAAAAAAGGTAGAAACACAGTGAGGCCAGGTATACAAAGAACCAAGCATTTTTTCAAAAGATATGGTTTTGGTAAAGAAATCTGGGACCATTAATCTTTCCAGATCCCTATCCTCTCTACCTAGAGGCACTAAATCTAGCCTATGAACTACTTTGTTATCAAAGGCAAGGCGGTGATATCATAAAGAGAAAATCACTAGGACTCTGGTAAATTTCTGGGCCTATCAGAAGACACATATGAAGCAATTGTTCTTTGCTTGCATCTATTCAACCTAACAACTGTCCCAAAGGATGCAGGCATCAAGCCAACCTTATATTAACTGGTTAATGAGTCAGGCACCATTAGCACCATTTGGAAAGACACATTCCACAAAGTCATGGCGTAACCTGCATGAAAGTCTTTATGTCATAATAGAAGATCTAACTTGACTAAGAATGATAGAATCATGGAAGTGTAGAGCTGGAAGATACTTTAAGAGATCATCTGGTCAAGCCTCTAACCTTAGGAAAGTGAAAGAATAAGTAATTACTTAGAGCTTTCCTGGAGTGGAAATGCTATAACTTTTTCTTAGTAGTCTACTACAGTGTTTCATTGCCTTGAAAGTAAAAATTGTCTATCAAGCATTCAATCAAAATCTCTCCTTCTTTAATGCAAGCCCATCTGTTCTTGGCTGGCCTTCAGTGGACTCAGAGAACTGGTTGGTCTCATCATCAATGGCATTTATTAAGCACTTACTATGTGCAGAGCACTGTTTCCTCCCTATAAAACCCTTTATTATTCTTGAAGAGAAATGTCATCCTTTAGTCTTCTCTTCTTTACACTAAACAATTCCAAATTCCTCTCATTCCTTCTAATTCCTGAGGAATTTTATTTCCCAATGATCTAATTATGTTTATTATTCTTCACTAGATCTTTTCCAGTTTCCTACAACATTTTTTTTAAGTGTGGTGATCAAACTGATCCAAATATAAGGCTCTGATCAATGCAGGAAAGGGGAAAAGTATTCTACCTCTTGCACATCAAACTCCAGTAGATACCAATTATAATACCTGTGGTATCTGATAAACCCTTACTATGTGCCAAGCACTGAACTAAGTGCTGGGCTAAATAACTGAGTTGGACACAGCCTCTGATGGGGCTCTCAGTCTAAGTAGAAGCGTGACCAGGCATTGAATCCCCATTCTCTAAATAAGGAAACTAAGTCTCCAAGAAGTTGTGACTTACCCAAGGTCACGCAAGGTGGAACCAAGATTAAAACCCAGGTCTTCTGCCTTCCAGCCCCATGATCTTTCTACTAGGCCATACTGCCTCTCATCTCAGTATTATGCTGACTTTGTCACTATTATATTGCTGAATCATATTCAGGTTTAGGTCCCCTGTAACCATCAGGGCTTTTTTTTCTGCCATACTTGTGCTTAACCAGTCTTTTTCTAGACTATATCTGTATTATTTTCACAACTAAAGTTCACATCTCAGGCCTGACCCCATTGAATTTCATGCTGTTTTTTCAGAACCATTTCCCAATTTGTCCAAGTCAGTAAGGGGCTACATCTTTCTGCTTTACTGAAGAACAAGTGATACTGAATAACAAAGAAAGTCATAAAAGCCACAAAGGAGGCTGTCTATATATTCATGTCTCTGCTCCACCTTCACTAAGAAGCAGGCCTATCCCATCTCAAAGTGTCTCTTGTTTCTGAACATTCTAGGCACCTTCTAAATGCCTACAGAGATAAAAGAATGAAGAAGTTTACATTATTTCCCTCTTTTGTTTATTGTATTCCTTTCTTGGGTTGTTCTGAGGAGTTAGATAGTATCCTCTTTAGTGTCTGGTTTTAATGAGGAGGTTCTTCAACAGTACCATTAGCAGTAATGGTTTGTGAACATACTATATCATTAAATGCTTGGGAAAGCACACCAGAAGAGCAACAGAAGATCAAGAAGAGCCACAAGGAGTTGCTACTCTTATTCACCCATCTAATAATAATAATAATACTTATAATGGCATTTTGTTAAGCGCTTACTATGTGCCAAGTGCTGTTCTCCACTTCTACTGCTGTTCCAATCTGCTTGTTCCCATCTAACCACAATCGAAATTTTTTGTTCTAAAATAACCTAGCTTTTGATTCATGGCTCAATAGCTGATTTAAGGTAAGATGTAGCAATTAAATGATAGTTGTGTCCCAGTAAGAGTTATCATAAGCATAACTGGTTAAAATAAAAGTTTCTCTTTATCACCTCAAAATCTCCCCAGCCTCCCGTGTCTCTATGTGAAATCCATAATAACTGGCTAACTCCAAGTGATTCATACTTGTGTTTCAGGAAATTGTGGGTGAACTGCTGCAGTGACTAAGATTTTAATATCCATGTTTTTACATATTGTATTTTTATTAGCAATTTGCCTTGTAAGATGGTTCACTGGAAGCTTATACCAGTGTGTGCAGTCTGCTCACAAAATGAAATTTTCCTTTAACTGAACCAGATCGGCCGGTTTGGAGCAGTAACTGCTGTGCAGACAGGGTCAGTGTGTTAATAAAGACAGAAGTAAAAAGCTGTAAATATCCAAGAAGCAAAATGAATTCCTGGCAAAGCAGAACCTATGTCCCTTTGGTCTTTCAGTTCTATAAACATACTATTATGCCTAGAATATATAGTGTGCTGTTCTATCAATCTATTAGTCATTTATTTAATCCTGGACAATGAGTTATTTTTCAGCAAGAAAATCCACAAATGTCAGCAGGGAACGTTAAGAAGCTGGCCACACTCTGGGTTTTTCGATCCAACTACAAGGTTCACTTTCTCCTCCTTCTTAAGCCCTCTCTTTGTTTTTACTTGCCTCTCTCAAGTCTCTAGAAATACAATGAAAAACAGAAATAGTTATCATTTGTAATGTCTGGGTGTTTCCTGTGTCTCAGAGTGTCTCAATCCCATGGCTGATATCCCCGTATTTTGGAAAGTGCCCTAATAATTCCATACTCTCCTTCCAACTGGCGGCCTTTCTTCCCCCTCAGGCCAATTCTTCCTCATTTTCCCCCTTTGTCTTTCATTCCTCATTCACTTCCCCTCCACACATTCCTTCTTCCTTTCCCATTTCTTTTCTGTCCTTTCCCAGAGGGTGACTCTGGGTGAACATTTTGGACTGTTAAGACTCAACAAAGGTTCATGGCACAGCATCAAGTTCAGGAATCTCCACACCATGTAAAATATGTTAGATTCATGAATGAATTAAGATATATTTTAAAAAAAAGACCACCCAGCTTTCTTAGTGAAGAAGACAAGTTGTGTAGCTAATATTTCCTAAAATTATACATTCAATAAATATCTTGTTTCATCTTAAAGGCCAAAGCTCTACTCATTGCCAGAAATTTGGCTAGGATACTGTTGGTGAAGTAGGGAATAAACACCTGAAAATATGAGTCTGTTCACAAACAGAGTGAAGTGGTGGTAGAAGAGAGGTTTGCGTATGTCTCTAGACAGTAGCTCATTTCTAGACTGTAATGGGCAGGGAACATATCCTCAGTTTTCTAGTATTGTACTCTCCCAACTCTCCCTAGCACTTCACACAGTGCTCTGCACATCATAAGCCCTCCATAAGTAGCAATTGATTGATTGATTGGTCTGCAAGGTATTACAATGGATGAGTACTATGTGAGCAGGGAATCTGGTCTGTTATATTGTTGTATTGCACTCTTCCAATCGCTTAGTACGGTACCTGAACACAATAAAATGCTCAATAAATACAATTGGTTGATAAGTGGTGGATAGGTTTTCCGTAATGCAAAATTTTGTGAGACTATCATTCCCCTACTGGAGGACTGGAAATACAGAACACACATTTATCACCATGTGGGCTTCCAAGTTGTGATTTATCCATTTTGGTTTCAAGTTGCTTCCATCCAGACCACCAGTTCTCTGGGACTTCCTCACCTGTCACTCATAACCAGTCCCACATTATTCCCCACCTCCTCTATACTCCCAAACATAGCTCCCATGAGGTTTCCTATCTCCCCATCTGTAGTCCAAATGGTCTTGCATTATTATAGATAATTGGAAGTATACTCTATAATGCCTAAGTTAAGGAGCAGGAAAAATATCACCCACATGATAAAGAGGGAAGATGAAAAACAGATCATGGAGACTTTTAATCCTTTCTGCTCTTGCCTTTATGAAAAACATGACACATGATCAGTTAACTGGAGCAAGTTCAATTGGTAGAAAATCAAACTGGAAGAAGGAAAGGGAGTGGCTAATAAAACTAAAAAATAATAGCTGAAGAATATCATCAGAATAGTCTTGAAGATGTGGTTTGAGACTTGATGAATATTATTGCACAGTAGCTGGCTTTTATTTTGGAGGAAAGAAGTTCCTGAAAACTAAATCATGGGCAAGTAGTGGATCCACCATTTATAGGGAGATAAGACTTTGATCAATGCAGAGTAGTCAGCTGAATTATCCATATATATGAAGATACCAAAATAATCAAGTAATCAATTTGTAAACACCTAGATATTTGGAAGCAAGCCAACATGTATACTGTGGTCAATACAAAATCATTCCCGGAAGACTGAATAAAAATCCACGTTAAAAGTTTAAAGGAATTGCATTTTTTAGCCTGAAGAGAAGGCTAGCAATGATTATTAGCTGGGTTCAGGTAAATGGAGGCAATTATGAAGAGAAACAATGATCAGTTGTTCTCCACTGCCAAAGAAGACTTCACAGAAGGAAATGGGCTTAAATTATAGTGAGAAAGCTTGATTAGACATCAGATGGAACATCTTGTCTAGCAGGGTGATAAAATTACTAGCATATGCCAAATAAAGATGGTTGAAGGACTTTCTATCCTAGGAGATCTTTTTTGAAAAGATGGAGGCCATCTGTTCTCAAAGTAGGGAGTGAGGTAGATGAACTCAAAATTGGGGATTTTTCTATTTAGAAAAAATGGTAAATCTGCAAAATTTTAAATTAGTTTACTGTCTTAATTGATTTTGAACAAACTCTATTTAAATATCTCTCTTTTTAAAATATTTTTAGGGTTAATATCTGTGTGTGTGGGCAAGTATAGACATATATGCAAATCTATATTATTTATTAGCTAGGCACATATATACATTTTACATAGATTATATGTTCATATATATATTTCATTTGGCTTTGATTACAGTTGCAAATAGTAGATTCTTTTTAAAAATACTATAAAATTATAATCTTCCCTCATACAACAGTATAACAGAATCCATCTCATACCCTCATCTAGTTTCCAAAGTGCAATGTGACCAACCTCCATTCACCCTGATATGCTACCTTGGTTCCTTCTCTGTAATTCTTTAATGTTTGACTCCTTTGATGGTAAAGTTGACAGGAATTCTGTTTGTGGCATTAAGTAGTGATAAATTTGAGCTGAATTTTGGAAACTAAGACTACCTTTGGGGGCATGTAATAAATGAAAGTGAAAATAAGCCTATTCTCTCCATTCCATATTAATCAATCAAGAGTGTTTTTTGATAAAACTGAAACCATCAGGTGTGATCTCCCTAAAATTTCCCTGATCTTCTCCAGTCCCTCCCTCCTGCTGCCCCTTCTTCAACATTCTCATCTTTCCAGCCAGTAACTCTAGACCTCCCTCCTCCTTTCAAATTCCACCCCCTTCATCTGTGCCTCCAATCCCAATCCTTTGTACCTTCCAAAAGTTTTGCCTCTTCCCTTCTTCCCTCCCTGATCACCATTTTAAACTTGCCAATGGGTTTCTTCCCCACTGCTTTCAAACATCCTCATGTCTCCCCATCCTAAAAAAAAAACAACCTTTGTCCTACTATTTCTCTCCAAAATCTTTGAATGAGTTGTCTACACACCCATTGGCTCCACTCCATCTCCCTCCAAATCTCTCTTTGACCCCCTCCAATCTGATCTCCACCCCCTTTACTCCATGGAAACTACACTCTTCAGGTTCAGCAATCAACTCCTTCTTGCCAAAACCAATGGCTTCTACGCCATTCTAATCTTCCTTGCCATTTCAGCTGCCTTTGACACTGTCGACCATCTCTTCTGGAAACATTCCTAACTTTGGGCTTCACTGACACTGCTTTCTCCTGATTCTCCTCCTCTCTCTTTGGCCACTAATTCTCAGTCTCTATTGTGGGCTTATCCTCTGCACTCACCCCCTAATTGTTGGAGTTCCCAAGGTTCAGGTCTGGGTACCCTTCTGTTCTCCATCCACATCCATTCTCTCATTTGTTCCCAGCTCTATGTGGATGATTCCCAAATCTATTTTCATCCCTTATGTGTCTCCTCATCTGCATCTTCATATTTCCTCCTGCCATCAGTGCATCTCTACTTGGATGGCCATCTCTACTTGGATGGCCAATGACATCTCAAAATCAACAAGTCCAACACAGAATTCCTCATCTTCCCACTCAAAACCTGTCCTACCCCTGACTTCCCATCACTTTAAACATCAATCAATCAACTGAATTTATTGAGTCCTTACTATGTGCACAGCACCTTATTAAGCCCTTGAGAAAGTACAGTATAACATAGTTGGTAGTCACATTCCCTGCCCACAAGGGAATTTACAGTTTAGAGGGGAGACCTACATTAATATTAATAATGATTGAATATATATATATTCATATATATATGTACCACCATCCTCCCTGTCTCATAAGCATGTAACCTGGGCATTGTCCTCAACTCAACCACTTCATCAACCCACATATTCGATCTGTCACCAAATCTTGTCAGTTTCTACTTTCACCAATATTGCTAAAATTCATCCTTTCCTCTCCATCCAAACTGCTGCTATGCTGATCCAAGGACTATCCTACCCTGTCTTGATTACTGAATCAGACCTCCCTACCTTCTTTCTCTCCCAACTTCAGTCTACTTCAGTCTGCTACCCGTATGTTGAGTCCAAACTTCTCCACTCCTCAAGAATCTCCAATAGATGCCCATCTATTACTGCATCAAAAAGAAACTCCTTACCATGGACTTTACCAGGGAAGGAGTGTGGCTTAGTGGAAAGAGCACAGGGCTGGGAGTCAGAGGACCAGGGTTCTAATCCTGGCTCTGCCATTTACCTCCTATGTGACATTGGGGCAAGTCACTTTAGTCCTCTGAACCTTCAGTTCCCTCATCTGCAAATGGGGATTCAATACCTGTTCTCACTCCTAATTAGAGTGTGAGCCCCCATGTGGGACCTGATAATACTGTATCTACCCCAATACTTAGTACAATACTTGGCATATAAGTAGAGTTTAGCAAATACCATAGTTATCATTATTATTAAAATTATTGTTAATATCATTATTGATATTATCAATATAAACACTCATCACTTTGCCCCTCCTATCTTAATTCACTGATTTCTTGCTACAATCCAGCATGCTCAGTTCGTCCTCTAACACCAACTACTCATTGTAACTCAATCTCCTCTCTCGTCACTGACACCTCAACCATATCCTGCCTTTGGTCTGGAACTCCCTCCCCCTTCATAATAATAAAAATAATAATAATGATGATGATGGTATTTGTTAAATGCTTACTATTTGCCAAGCACTGTTCTAAGCGCTGGGTTATATACAAGGTAATCAGGTTGTCCCATGTGGGGCTCACACTCTTAATCCCCATTTTTACAGATGAGGTAACTGAGGCACAAAGAAGTGACTTGCCCAGAGTCACACAGTTGATGTGGCAAAGACGGGATTAGATCCACAACCTGACTCCAAGCCTGTGTGCTTTCCACTGAGCCATGCTTGCTTCTCATACCATCATTCTCGCTATCTTCAAAGGCTTATTTAAATTCATATCCTCTCCAGGAAAGCCCTCCCTGACTAAGACCCTCATTTCCCTTACTCCCTCTCCCTTCTGTGTCACTCCTGCATTTAGACCTTTATTCACCTCACCAGCAGCCGTACAGCACTTATGTTCATATCTGTAATTTATTTTAATGTCTGTTCCCCGCTTCTAGCTGTAAGCTTCTTGTGGGCAGGGAACATGCCAACCAACTTTATTTTCATATTGTACTCTCCCAAACACTTAGTACAGTGCTCTGCACATAGTAAAGTACTCAATAAATATGATTAATTGATTTGTTCAGCACCTACTCTGTGAACTATAAGTGTTTGGGAGAATAAAGTTGATAGTAGTTAATACACATGATCTTTGCCCTCATTCTGGAGAGAAGAGTCACTGAAGTAATTTAGAAGAAAGTAAACGGGATATATACATGAGTTAGTGCTTAAGGAATAGGATATGAAAGATAAATACGTAAGTGATATGGAAGTTGTAAATATACAAATTCTTAGTTGGCAAAGCACTGAAGTGACAGTTAAAAGGACACTTAAGGAAAGTAGAAATTAATTGGAGAAGAACTCCTGGAGGAGCTATGATTTCAGAAGGGCTTGAAGATTTACAGAGCTGCAGTCTGTCAGATTTGAAGGAGAAGGATATCCCAGGATGGGAAAGAGGTGTGAGGCATGAGATTGGTGACATGGAAACAATGTTAAGTAACAACTCTCAAAAATTTATCTCTCAGTCTTTCCAAATGTCAGTTATCTAAATTTTAGAAACAATATTTCAATCAGGTAGCAGTAACAGAGATTGTCCTAGCTCACCTGGTCATGGTAAGGCACAGGTGACAAGTCTTGGTGCAAGCCAATTATCAATAATATGTGACCTGTTACAGAATTCATGGACCTATTCCTTCACTTGCTCACTGACTTGCTTTATTTCTTGCTGTTATTAATATATTTAATGAATACTTGTTCCTTCATTGATGTAAAACAATGTTTCTGAATCACACAGCAGGCAAAGTGATAGGTGTTACTCTAGATAATTATTATTTCCCAGTGAGTGTCACTCTGCACTTAGTCTACATTTATTTGACACTGTGATTCCCATGAACCTGTAGTCAATTTCCACCAAGTTTAGAGAGGTTCTTACTTGTGAAGAGGACCTATACCGTCTTTATCACCTTTATGCTCTCCAGCTGGGAAAAGAAAATCACCTACCTTCGTTATTTCAGAAATTAACACCTTATAAACCCGGTGATAAAGATAGAAAACCAACATGAACACCATTAAGCAAAAATAAAGTTTTACCATCTCAGAATAGTAATAAATCACTTTTCAAAAAAGTAGGTATGCCTAGTTACAAATTGTACTAGGAAGCAGCATGGCCTAGTGGATAGAGTACAGGCCTGGGAATCAGAGGACCTGAGTTCTAAACCTGCTTCTGCCAATTGCTTGCTGTGTGATCTTGGGCACGTCACTTAACTTCTTTGTATCTCAGTTACCTCCTCTGTAAAATAAGGATAAAATGCTACTCCCTCCAACTTAGACTGTGAGCTCCCATGTGGGACAGGGACTATGACCAACCTGATAAACTCATATGTGCCACGGCGCTTAGAACAGTGCTTGACATGGAGTAAGCGCTTTACACAATACCGTGAAAAATGTGGCTGAAAATAAAAGTATTTAATATGGGGAAAAGGACCTAGTAGTGTCATGAAGACAAAAAAATGATGGGCCTAGTATCTATCATGATATTTCTTGAGGGCTATGTCCAGAGTGCTTTGAAAAAGTACAATGCAAAAGTTGGTAGACACGTTCCCTGTCGACAACAAGTTTTCACTTTAAAGGGGGAAACAGACAGTAATATAAACATGTTATTTACAGATGCCTAAATAAATCCTGTGGGGCTGAGGTTGGGGTGAATATCAAATGCTCAGAGGGTACAGATTCAAGTGTATCGATGAGACAGAAGGGAGAGGGAGTAGGAGAAAAGAGGACTTAATTAGGTAAGCCCCCTTGGAGGAGATGTAACCTTTGAAGATGGGGAATGTGGTGGTCAGGTGCATATGGAGGGAGAGGGAATTCCAAGGCCAGCAGAAGGACATGGGAAAGGGTCGGCAGCAAGAGAGTCGAGATCTGAGCACAGAGAGTGAGGCGGTGCTAGAAGAGTGAAGTGTGCAGGCTGGCTGTAGTTGGGGATCAGTGAATTCCTTAACTCCCATTCTCTCCTAGACCCCCTCCAATCTGGCTTCCGTCCCCTCCACTCTACCGAGACTGCTCTCTCTAAGGTCACCCATGACCTCCTTCTTGCCAAATCCAATGGCTCCTACTCCATTCTGATCCTCCTTGACCTCTCTGCTGCCTTTGACACTGTCGACCATCCCCTCCTCCTCCATACCTTATCTCACCTTGGCTTCACGGACTCTGTCCTCTCCTGGTTCTCCTCTTACCTCTCTGGCCGATCATTCTCGGTCTCCTTCGTTGGAGCCTCCTCCCCCTCCCATCCTTTAACTGTTGGAGTTCCTCAAGGGTCAGCTCTTGGCCCTCTTCTGTTCTCCATTTACACTCACTCCCTCGGTGAACTCATTCGCTCTCATGGCTTTGACTACCATCTCTACGCAGATGACACGCAGATCTACATCTCGCCCCTGTCCTCTCCCCCTCCCTTCAGGCTCGCATCTCCTCCTGCCTCCGGGACGTCTCCACCTGGATGTCGGCCGCCACCTAAAACTCAACGTGAGCAAGACTGAGCTCCTCATCTTCCCTCCCAAACCCGGTCCTCTCCCAGACTTCTCTATCACCGTGGATGGCACGACCATCCTTCCCGTCTCTCAGGCCCGCAATCTCGGTGTCATCCTTGACTCGTCCCTCTCATTCACCCCACACATCCTATCCGTTACCGAGACCTGCCGGTTTCACCTCTACAATATCGCCAAGATCCGCCCTTTCCTCTCCACCCAAACGGCTACCTTACTATTACGGGCTCTCGTTATATCCCGGCTAGACTACCGTGTCAGCCTTCTCTCTGACCTCCCTTCCTCCTCTCTCGCCCCGCTCCAGTCTATTCTTCACTCCGCTGCCCGGCTCATTGTCCTGCAGAAATGATCTGGGCATGTCACTCCCCTTCTTAAACAACTCCAGTGGTTGCCTATCGACCTCCGCTCCAAACAAAAACTCCTCACTCTAGGCTTCGAGGCTCTCCATCACCTTGCCCCTTCCTACCTCTCCTCCCTTCTCTCTTTCTACCACCCACACCGCACGCTCCGCTCCTCTGCCGCCCACCTCCTCACCGTCCCTCGGTCTCGCCTATCCCGCCGTCGACCCCTGGGTCATGTCCTCCCGTGGTCCTGGAACGCCCTCCCTCCTCACCTCCGCCAAACTGATTCTCTTTCCCTCTTCAAAACCCTACTTAAAAATCACCTCCTCCAAGAGGCGTTCCCAGACTGAGCTCCTCTTCCCCCTCTACTCCCTCTGCCATCCCCCCTTTACCTCTCCGCAGCTAAAGCCTCATTTTCCCCTTTTCCCTCTGCTCCTCCACCTCTCCCTTCCCATCCCCACAGCACTGTACTCGTCCGCTCAACTGTATATATTTTCGTTACCCTATTTATTTTGTTAATGAATTGTACATCGCCTTGATTCTATTTAGTTGCCATTGTTTTTATGAGATGTTCTTCCCCTTGACACTGTTTATTGCCATTGTTCTTGTCTGTCTGTCTCCCCCGATTAGACTGTAAGCCCGTCAAACGGCAGGGACTGTCTCTATCTGTTGCCGACTTGTTCATCCCAAGCGCTTAGTACAGTGCTCTGCACATAGTAAGCGCTCAATAAATACTATTGAATGAATGAAAGGAAATGTAAAAGAGGACAAGCTGATTGAGTTGAGGAAAACTAGGAATTAATAAATTCATAAGCAGAAGGGTAAGTGTCCTTCCTCAGGCTGATACCTACTGATATCAGTTGTATCATTGTTAATACACTAGTAAGCTCTGTAAAGGAAAAATGTGGCCCATCAAAATAAAATCTTTTTCTAAGCCTACAATAATGACAAAAGAAAGTGACAGAAATGAGTAAGCTGGCTGGGTTTGTGTAACGAGCATTTTTCTGGACTGTTAAAAGTCATTTAATAGTAAACCGTCTTTTAATCACTATTTCAAACCTCAACTTCCAAGCTGTGAAATACGATCTAAAGGGGACTGAAGAATTCCCAAGTGCATAGGCAGAAATGTAACTCTTAAATGATCAATTTCTTTAAGCTCTTATGTCTTCCCATTAAAATGCCAAGGCAACTGATTCAAGATATATCTTCTTAAGACGCATCTAATACTTCTTGTTCCATTTCATAAGGTTTCATTAATCATGGACATCTTGGAACTATCACTAATGTTTCAGATTCCAGGCTGTAAAAGCCTGCAGATAAGCCTTTATTATTAATCCCTCTCCCACTGAAAAACAACTTATAGGGTAAACACTGGGGATATGTATGGCCTTTTTAACTCTGAAATAAAGCACATGTTTTCCCTTGACAGTTTTATCCACTGTTTCCAATAATGACTTATTTTCACCAGTTGTGCTCAACCCTCTTGTTGAAGGCCAATATAGCTATTTCTACATTTATTCAGATTCACATGTGTGTGTGTGTGTGAGAGGGGAGGTGGTCGGGCGGGGGGAGTCTGGGAGGTTTTGTGTGTGTCTGTGTGTGCGCGCGCGTGCAACTGTTCTTTCATATTCGAAGATGATGCCATGGTTGGGGAAATATCATTAGTCTGCAGTGTGACCATGGGCAAGTCACTTAACTTCTGTGTGCCTCAGTTCCCTCATCTGTAAAATGGGGATTAAGACTGTAAGCCCCATTTGGGACAACCTGATTACGTTGTATCTACTTCAGCACTGAGAACAGTGCTTGGCACATGGTAAGTACATAACAAATACCATCATCAACAATGATTAGTGTGAAAATGTAGCTGACCGAACCAACGCATGAGGGACAATTCATTTTATCATATGGGTGAAGATTATAACTTCCTTAGTTGTAGTATTTATGATTCACAGAGCTTAGCTTACCCATTTTTAACTCTCCCTCCTGCTATCAGAATTTTCGACTCTAAAATAGTCTCCCCATTTCTAATTACTATGCAATAGGATAGTCTACCTTCTGGTTTGTTTTTCTCTTTTTTATGATACTTATCAAGTGCTTACTATGTGCCATGCTCATTGTATTAAGCTCCAGGGTAGATGCAAGGTAATTAAGTTGGATATAGATCCTACCTCAACTGGAGCTCACTGTCTAAATTGGAGGAGGATTTGTTCCCCATTTTACAGATGAGGTAGCTGAGGCACAGGGAAGTTAAATGCCTTGCCTGTGGTCACACAGCAGAGAAGTGGCAGAGTCGGTATTAGAATCTAGGTCCTTTGACTCTTGGGCCCATGTTCTTTCCACTAGGCCAGGCTGCTTCTGGTGTTGCCAATTGGCTGGCTATAGCTATAGCACCATGTTTTGCTTCACGGTGTTCTTAAAATGTTTCTTCGGTACTTCTTGTTTTACTCGTTGTGAAAACCTTTTTAGACCAACAGAGAGGAATTATATATTCTCAGATCTAATCCTCAGTAAAGATAGGTCATGAGGTACATTGCTTTAAAACTGGTAGATAAATTGTGTTTCAGGAACTCGTCATTTGATATCTTGCTATTTGATGTAAAATAGGGCAGTAGATGGGCATGAAAGAATTGCTATTGAAATAAGTGCTCTACAAGTCAGATGAGGCATATTTAGTAAGTCGGGAAAGCAGCATGGCCTATTGAATAGAGAACGGGCCTCGGAGTCAAAAGGACCTGGGCTCTAAAACTGGCTCAGACCCTTGTCCGCTCTGTGACCCTGGGCAAGTCACTTCACTTCTCTGTGTCTCAGTTACCTCATCTCTAATATAGGGTTTAAGACCGTGAGCGCCATATGGGACAGGGACTGCGTCCAACCTGGTTAGCTTGTATCTACCCCAGTACATAGTACAGTGCCTGGCACACAGTAAGTGCTTAACAAATGCCTTCAAAAAAGTTCAGATATCAAAACCATACTGATAGTTGGACACTGCAGTTTCTCTGTTCTCATCTTTAGTTTGAGGTGAAGCGCAATAATCTGTCAGTTTCCCAAAAGATATGCTGGTTTTCATGATATTTTTTATTCTCTTGTGTATCCTTGTAGAATTGGACAACATGCTGCTTTGGAGACATATTCAATGACATCTATCAACTCTGTCACCAATGGAGATTCCCAGTTTTATACACATTTTATGAATTGCAGGCTGGTTCATGGAGAAGCAGTGTTGCTTAGGGGAAAGAGCATGGACTTGGGAGTCACAGGTCGTGGGTTCTAATTCCAGCTCTGCCACTTAACAGTTGTGTGACTTTGGACAAGTCATTTAACTTCTCTGAAAATGGGGATTAAGACTGTGAGCCCCACATGGGACAACCTGATTACCCTGTATCTACCCCAGCACTTAGAACTGTGCTTGGCACACAGTAAGTGCTTAACAAATACCATAATAATAATTATTATTATTCATAGTCAGTGTTCTTCATGCTAATTGTTGATCCATATTGTTGGTTCTGAAAGTTGGCTCATAAGCACCTGCATGCTTTCTTATTTGTAAACTGTCCTTCAAGTTCAGTGGTAGCCTAAAACCTGGGAGGAGAATCTGGCTCTTCTTGGAAACCAATGTGGTTCTGAATTGGGGAGTGGTGGAGAGCCATTTAAAATGGCTGTTGAGGATGAAACCTAAGCTGAAGGGAGGGCTTTGAAGAGCCCACAACCTCCACCTCAGCAACCTGTTTAAAAGACAACAGTCAGTGAGTGACTAGTGGGCTCCAGCAGCATGGCTCAGTGGAAAGAGCACGGGCTTGGGAGTCACAGGTCATGGGTTCGAATCCCAGCTCTGCCACTTGTCAGCTGTGTGACTGTGGGCAAGTCACTTAACTTCTCTGTGCCTCAGTTACCTCATCTGGAAAATGGGGATTAAGAAAGAGTGTGAGCCTCTTGTGGGACAACCTAATTACCCTGTATCTCCCCCAGCACTTAGAAGAGTGCTCTGCACACTGTAAGAACTTAACAAATACCAACATTATTATCCAGATCACTGCTGGTGGGAGCAGGGAATGGAGGGAGCAGAGAGGCAGCAAGAGGCATCCCCCTAGACCCACCCTTGGGTTAAGCACAGGACATCAATGCCCAGAAGGCCATGGACCCAGCTCCACACACTAGGAGCACCCAGAGAGCTCTGGGGCTGAATGGGGCTGGATCCACACCCCTTGGCCTGCCCACCCTATGCAGGTCAGACGAGGGAACCCTCACCCTTCTCTGCTTAGGGAGGAACTTCCTGGCCTTTGGGGAGGGGAATCTTCCCCATCCCAACTCAGAGATGGGAGGGAGGAAGGAGGAGTTGCAATACGGGATTGAGTTTTAGACCGACACCATATAGTGCTGGGAAGCCTTATCTCCACCAGCCTTATCAACAGCACAGATGAAACTTGGCGCTAGCTATGAAGTAGGAAAGAATGGTATTCTGATCTGAGCTGGCGAGAGCCAGACCAGCCTGTCCACAGAGACTTCATTGCAGTCCTCATGGGGGAGCAGGGAGGAGATCCTGGTCTTATGCTGGTGGATCCAGGTGGCAAATGAGGGGTAGTGTCAAGGCTGCCCATGTTTGAATGCATGGCCACTGTCTTCTCGCATCTCTGGGATGAGGAGAATAATAATGACGGTATTTGTTAAGTACCTACTATGTGCCAAGGCACTGTACTAATCAGTGGGGTGGAAACAAGCAGATTGGGTTGGACACAGTCCCTGTCCCATGTGGGGCTTACAGTCTCAATCCCCATTTTCCAGATGAGGTCACTGAGGCCCAGAGAAGTGAAGTGACTTACCCAAGGTCACTCAGCAGACAAGTGGCAGAGCATGGATTAGAAACCATGACCTTCTGACTCCCAGGCCCATGATCTAACCACTACGCCGTGGGGAGGAAAGAAAGAAAGGAGAGGAAGGGAAAGTTAAGGATCCAGTGTTACATTTCTTCCTTCCCCTCTCCTCTCCTATCTTTCCCTTTGCTACTGCTCTTCTCTTCCTTTCCTCTCTCCTAGTTCCCCACCAGCAGCAACAATTGTTTCTATGCAGTTGCTGCAAGAACCAATGAAGTCATCCAATTGTATTGTGCCCAGGGTGGCATAATGATAAATAACAATAATGACATTTGTTAAGCACTTACTATGTGCCAAGCACTGTTCTAAGCACTGAGGTAGATACGAGGTAATCAGGTTGTCCCACATGGGGCTCACAGGCTTCATCCCCATTTGACAGGTAACTGAGGCCCAGAGAAGTGAAGTGACTTGCCCAAAGTCATGCAGCTGACAAGTGGCGGAGGCAGGATTAGAACCCATGACCTCTGACTCCCAAGCTCCTTCCACTAAGCCACGTTGCTTCCAGTTACATGGGGGTCCCATAAAACTAAGTAACCCTGGGTGTTAGTTACTCAGGCCAGCAAGGGCCAGCAACCACTGAGTGGGTGTTGCATGGGGAAGGTTTGGTGGGAAGGCATGTGAGATGGTTGGATTCACAAAGAAATGAACTAGGTTAATATGGTTTAAATTGCATAATTGTCTCTCTCTGTGTCAACTGCTCAAAAGTTTCATTTCGGTTGGTTCTTCTGGACAATGCCCATTCTAGAGCAATTCTTCTGTGTATAGGATGACAGAGGAATCCTATACTTTGGAGAGAGATATGCATTTTTACCCTTGTAACAGTAAGGATTATACATTTTACAAATGGTGGGACAAAGTCCCTGCTGCCTCCCAAAACAGAAGTTCTGCTCTTATCAAACACACTGCCTCTCTTTGGAAACGTTTAGGTTTTTAATAAATTAACCTAGTACGCCAATCAGGGTGAATTATTCCTTTTTCCATTTATTCCTTCATGGTTGCTTCCAGCTAACTTTTGTGATAATCTTTTGTTTTTCCATTGTCGATCTGATGGCCGGCTAGGTTTCTTCATGTCTGTACAAGTGTGGCATTCACTTTTATCTGGAATAGTTAATAAAATTCGCTTAACTGATATCTAGAAGTAGTAAAAAAATCAAACAAAAAACCTCCATTAGTGGCCAAAATGACCCTTCCAGAATTGAAAACGAGAAGACAATTGCAGTCAACTCTAAATTATTCATAGGGAATGGGGAAAGCTTGGTTAAATGAAATGCACAAATAGCCCAAATACCTATAAATTCTACTTCTTCCTGTCTAGGCCTTTTGCCAGAGCTATTAACAAGAAACAAAATGGAGTTTCACTTCCCCAGTTCTCTCTTTGCTAATGAGCACTGAAAAGGCAAAAGGCAGACAGCAGGAGGGAGAAGTAAAATATCTGGTTAATATACCAACTGTGTAAACAGTCCTTGAATAATCAAATTTTGACTACCAAAGCAGACCAGCTTTAGAAATGAAGAACAGGTTTAACACACACTTTTGCTAGCATATTCTAGACCTTAATCGGACTCTTACCTTACCTGACCCATTTGTTCTAAGGACGCCTCTCTAAGAATAGTGATGTTACTCTCTGAAAGAACTTGGAAGAAAGGCAAATTGCATGTTTAGAAATATATGGTGGTTTCCCCAAAGCTGATGTTAATATTTATTCCTAGATGTGTATCCAAAATTGCCCAAAGCATTTGCCAGGATACCATGGATATAAATCTTTTAGGCATTTATGATTGATGCTATTGCATTCAAAGGCATAAATTAAAATGAATGTAAGATTTACAAAATGAAAGTATTAAAAAAGAACACATTTTTAATCTCTGACCTTGGAAACAACTTAGGACAATGTTATTTTAATTTACATTTAAATTTTAACAACACAGTCACATAGCACCAGTGGAATCCACACTGAGTTTCCACTGAAGATTGCTCATCATTTCATTATGGCTCATTATGTTGATAACTGTCAGAAAGCATTAGAAGCAAGGGCTTTGAGTAATAGGGCTGAAATGCTAATTTAAAAACAATATACTTTCTGGGGGAAATACAGCAGTGCAGTAAATTCAATTAGAAAAGGCAAATGTAAAGACAAACTAAGGGATGTTTGTTGTTTGAACTAAGGTTACTTCAATTTCTTGCTAACCTAAAACTGTAGATCACCTCGCAAATAGACTTTTTCTGGAGGAAACCTGGGAAATTTGCTCTTGTTAGCTTTAAACTACTCCAGTATAATCTGCCCTAAATGCTTCAATTTTAAGACTATTTTAAGGCCAGTCTAAACACCAGTCAATCGGTCTTTGTACAGCACTGCTAACTAAATTATTCAAAGCCATTTACCTGAAGACAGACCTATGGTAGTTCGCCAACTTACCCAGGGTTAAATATTCTCACTTTTATAAAGCTTTCTTAATCACAAAGCATTAGTAAATTTTACCAAACATGTTAAATAAACAGCCCAAGCATACCAGAAATGAAGTTCAAATGGCAAAATGGCATAAAATTATCTTTTGAATGAAGCTCAGAAAAAAAATAATGAAAAAAAAGGTGACTGCTTCCCTGGAGTAGAAGGGAAGCAGTCACAGTCTACTTAAAGACTGATCTCATGACAAATCCACCATCTCAGCAAATGTTGTGAAGACTGGACTATTTGCATCAGTATAACTTTGGCTCTGCTTCTATGGAGAAAATAAGACTCAGTTCTCTACAGTCTATAGTCAAGGTATGGTAAAGTCAACAAGCACAGACAAAATGCTTTCAAACTTTTAAAACCAGAATTTGAAGTTTTGACTTGAGACCTGACTATGAGTGAATAAGTGAATAGGAAATGTGAATGGAAAGGGCCAAAATCAGTAGATTAATTTCATCCTCAGCACCTAATTCTATTAAGCAATTTATAAATTAATGATTATTCCCCAGTATTAAGTGGTACTCTACTTTCTATTTCCTGCAAAAATGATGGAAAAAAGACCTGCTATCCCATCTGACATTTCAACTTCAGTGATGAGACTCATAAACAATAGTTTTTGAACTGCTGGGGACTGTCTTCAGAGGTTCAGATAGTTGAGTTGCATGGGGACCCAGTAATTTATAAGGTTCACTATAGCTATACTGGGGTTCTGGCTTCATTTCCGTCTGCATAGACAGTTGTATATTTGGTATGCTGTCAGCTAGTTGGGTGGTTTGAAAGTCAAGAGCTGTAGAGGACAGGTACAGATGTAAGAATGCACATATCTATTCATACCTTCTCCCTGGCTTTTGGGCACAGGAGGAATGGAAGGAGGGCAAACACAGCTAGGAGACCAGCACAAGAATTCATCAGAAATCATTCTATTTTGGCCTGAAATCCACATTTTATGCTTTCATTCTCCCCCCCCCGCCACGCCCGCCAACCAGGGTTAACCTAAAATACTTTCTAAAATCAAATTCTAAACCACACTTTAAATCGTATTTCATTTACAGAAACATTTGCCCAAAAAGTTTTAGTAAAGAATTATGTCAAGCCCAATCAGTTTTAGTACAATATATAAAAAATACAAACTAAATCATTGAAAATTAATGTACTTATCTTACTAGTTGCATAGGGTTGAGGATTTAGAAATATCTTTAGCCAAACATGTACATTATTTCTTCCTCAACTGTGCTTCTTCCTCTTTTCTAATAAGGGTGGAAGGCAGACTCTGATTTAGAAATTTCAGTTTTTTTAAAAAAGAATTATGAAGCAACTCATAAACTCTGATCAGATACAACAACCTGTCAAAGTTTCCTTAGTTGATTTGGGAGATCTAACGCAGAATATTTGAGGGACATGATGGGAAGAAAAGTCTATGCACATTGTTAAACATATGAAAATAGGCCATTTTCAAACTACATTAACTGCCTGTGTTCATGCTAACAACATCCCAACCCTGCTATAACATCTCTCCAAAACTCAGGTGAATTTTGGCATCCTTTAGGAAATCACAGATCAAAAGCATCAAACTAGTAAGTATAAAGACCTTCGGTCCACAATCCCCACCGAACCTGTGATATGAGGATTTGGTTATTTACAATGCAATGGATTGAATTTGCTTCTATTAGCGAGGGAAATGAGAGGTGAATTTTCCATTATGAAAGTGTGGACAGGGCAACTTAAATGCTCTTCTAAAAGTTCCAATATGTCAATGAGGGGACCTGGAAAAGCAGAGTTAATCTCTTCTGGCTGGTAAAAGTGAGAAATGTTGAACTGGGGACTAGAGAGATCTTGACTCTTATGTTGGGCCAGGACTGCACCCAAGACAGCTTCCTATTGTCCTACTAAGGCATCAAAAAAAGGCATCTAATTTAATCCGACGCATAGCCCATTAGAGTGTCACCAAATAACTATGGATCACTTTCATGAGCTATTATGGTTACTGAAATCAGTTCTCAAGGAATAGATTTTACCAAAAGTCCAAAGGAGGCTGAAGTTCATCTCACCGTATCTGAAGCCAAAGGGTGGACGGGGGAAGATATTCCAGGTGTTTATCTCTAAATTGCCCAATGCTACTTTTATTCACCTGGTCTAATAGTTCTCCCAGTGAACAAAACCTGATTTTACAAAAGCCCAGTGGAGCAGAGTTCTATCTGTTGCTAGAAGAATGGGGTTCTCAGATAGTGTGTTTATTTCTTCATTAGTGTGCGTCACACTGAGTCGATCACTAAATGCAGGGCTGAATAAGAATGCCAGGGTTAAAGACAGCATAATGAACAAAGAAGGTGCCTGATTATATGGCTGTCAGCACAAGGGAATTGGGTTTTGTCACCTGGTTTAACCAACTGGTAGAACTGATTAGAGCCTGAAATCAGTTTGAAAGAATCTCTGATGTTTATGTTCCTTTCCATCCTCACAACTTTGTCAAGGGAAGAGGACAAAGCTGAGGGACTTCAGCCAGAAGGGTTATTTGAACCACAGGCCCTTGAGAAGCTCAGATCCTCCATCCCTTGAAATGTCTACAATGCTCAAATGTGCATTTTAATCGGAGGGTGAGAGTATAAGGTTAGGAGAGAAGACAAAAGGGTTGGGTTCCTAATGCTGTCACTGACTCACTACTGAGTGACCTTGAATGACTTAAGTCATCTCTCTGATCCCCAATCATTTGAAAATGAGCATAATCATCCTTGCTGAACAGGAGACCTTAAAGACAATAATTGATTCATTAATTAATCTTTGAAAATCCTCAGAGGACCTTAAAAGAAAGACAAGAAAACTGCAAAGCAGAGCTAGACCTAAACCACTGTTTGGATGCATTTGGTACACCATCTTCCTTGAACAACGATAGCTTGACCAGCTGAAGGTTTTCTTTGTTTGTTTCCTTCACGGCAATTTGTTAAGCGCTAATGCTCTAAATCCTGGGGTAGATGCAAATTAATTAGGTTGGACATGTCCCTGTCCCACATAGAACTCACAGGCTAAGTAGGAGGAAGAGTAGGAGGAGAACTGAGGCAAAAGAAGTTAAGTGACTGTCTAGTCACACAGTAACACTTGGCAGAGCCAAGATTAGAACCCAGATCCTCTGACTCCAGGCCATGCTCTTTCCACTAGGCCTCGCTGCTTTCTCATTGTTGAGAATCAGCTTGATGACTAAAGAAATCTGAGTTAGAGATCAAGTATATGAATGTGGGTTTCCAATGTCCTTAAATGTACATAGGTATGAATCCACATTTACATTTGTGTAGTAATACATACATAACCATCAAAATACTGCAAGTATGTACAAGGTCACTGCAAGTAATGAACAAGGTCATTGTTCAGCAAAGCTAAGCAGCAAGAACTTTTCTGTAGAGAGCAGGCTACCCAGAGAGAAAAAAAGAAAAGTTTAATAAGCATTATTACTTCTTCTTCCTTCTCACTTCCCCCACTTTTTCCTTTTCTCTCTGCATGAAGGGAATGAATGATATACCACTGGGCATGCTTCCAGAGTGGCTGTCTGTTTATAATTTCTAGCAGGAAAGGTCTTCTTAAAGACAGAAGAAGTGAAAAATGAAAATGAAAAAAAAAATGTGTCTAACTTACGAGTGCAGGGCATAGAGGCGGCATCGTTGTCTGCTCGGAAAAATCCTCTGTCACAGGTCAAGAGGTGGCTCCTTCCCAGACGGAATAGCTATGAGGAGGACATTTGGCACAGGAAGCGTCGGTGGACAGGGCCCTTGTAGTATCCAATTTTACAGGCTAAAAACAAAACAAAGAAAAGTTGGGGAGGAGATGAAAAGTGTCTGTGTGTCATTTATCCGGGCTGGCAATTCATGGCCATCTCGTTGACTTGGAACAGTGATGGGTACAAAGATTGCCATAACCAATGAGACCCAAGTTAGACCCAGGTGTGAAAATAACAAAACCAGTGAATTTCTGATTGCGACTCTTACTGTAGGCTCTCCAGAGGTTATTTAAACAAATACCATTAGAAAAGACTGATCAGAAATTTGGACCTGGCATTGGAAAACCAGATATTTGTCTCAACTGCCTTGAAATTTTTTGTCCTCTTTGCCTAATGTACATATGCTTAAAAGATTGCTCCCTCCCACCCCTCCTGCTCACCAAATGAGTAAAGGTCTGTGATCTGTGTGAAATGAGAGTTGTTTTACTCAGACAGAAGACACCATTTTGGAAGTGAGAAATCTAAACACCCACAGTTATCGACAGTGAGTTTTGTAGGTTCACTTCGGTCATGATATGTCTTCTCTATGGTTTGACAAAAACTATATTTATACTCTCCTAAGAACTAGTACAGTGCTTGCACACAGTAAGCACTCAATAAATACCATCGATCGATTGTTTGATTGCCAGCCAAAGGAGGAAAATCAGCATGTTCTTTTTCTCCTTGAAGATAGGACAGAGGATATAGAGTAGATGCCTGGAATCTCAGCTCTTTTTATTACTTAAGGTTTCCATAACATCTTTTTCATAAATGGTTTGCAAACTGTTCAAAATCACATCAAAAAACACTCAGCAATGTTTTCTGAAAAATAATAATAAAAATAAGAGAATCCTACCATCACAATTCTATGCTACTCAGAATCTTTCCCCTGGCCAGAGACAAAAGTGACTTAAAACCAATGGAGAATAAGAAGTTGGAAAGAATTCAGTCATTCTAGATCAAGAGAGTGAAAGGGGGAGTTAGCCCTGATATTTCAAGTGTGACATTTTAATTTCTCTCCATTTACCACACCCGTCCTTTGAGTTCCCTTGCCGTTACTCATACACCAGAATCAGTATGTCTTTCAGGGCTAAAGTCTGTTGCTCTCCTTTTGTAATCCTGTTAGTATTTGTTAATCATGCCAAGTCGTAACGGTAAGCGGAAAGGGATTTCAGGAACGAGCTTAAGAAAGGAGCAAGTTACTTCACTCATTAACCAAGGCTGTTTATGGAATTTACTTTAACGAGCCAAAATTTTATGATGTGTGGCACCCGGACAATAAAAGTGGTAGGGGATAATCTCTCACTCATTTGCTTGTCCTTCACTGGACCGAAGAATCTTAGAAAAACAAGTTGCTCTACTGACTAAGATTTATGCTTCCACAGTTTATACACATCATATATTAGATAAGGTTCAACTTGCAAGGTGCTTTTTGGCTACGCTTCAGATGGCCCTAGGGTTTCGATTAAAATCAGAAACCACGGCTTTGGCAGGCAGAATCACTGGGGTCAAGCCTAGCCTCCCCACATCAAACACAATTAGTCCCTGAACACAATACAAACCCACTGGATACACAGCCTGTCACTCAGTCAGTCACAGTAAACAATGGCAACTTGTGTAGAACAGGTTATTCTGCAGATGGAAGACGCAAATTACTCTTTATCATTATTATTATTCACCTTTGAGTTGAAATGTTTGAGGAATGAGCTGAAGGTTAGCTACTAGCTCTACTTCTCAAATGCCATTTTTTAAACTTTTGAAAATCAAATAAAAGAGACAGATGCATAGGGAATGCTGTATTCTTATGGTAATAGACTCAGAGTTGAAAGAATAAAGTCAGACATGGTATTTCCATCTGTTCATGCCCACATGGTATTTTCCTGGTTCTTGGTCTGATCCACTTGAAGATGCACTTTACTATCCTTCAGATAAATAATTTCTAGTTCTGATAAATTGCATCACTGAGGGACACTTGTATGCCCCTAATATCAGAAAACAGACCACACCACAAAAAAGGTCACATCTACCTCAAACAAGTGTTTTAAAACGCATAATAGTTTTTTAACCGACTTCGCGGGCTCCGAGGCCCAAGTCGATCCAAGCAAACAGCTAGTAAAACATCTCAGGAAAACGTGGCCTATCGCCACATCCCCAACAGGAGGATGTTCTTCTTTTCTCACCCAGAAGATGAAATTCCCGTTCCCTACTCAGCTGCTCAAGGCACGGAACTGCTCAGCTCGGCGGACAGGTGTTAAAAGGTCACAAAACTCTCAGAGAAGCCAATGGTCATGTGTTCAGACAACAGCTCTTCTGGGTATTTATAAGAGTTCCCAAGCCAGAGATCTATTAGTAAGGGTGACTGTCTTTCACAGATGGACCAGAAGGATCAGGTAGGAAATGTTAACAATTCGCCAGGTGAATGCCAACTAATCATGAGACGGACACAGGAGCCCCAGTTGCCAAAACCAATCATCAAACTGTCACAAGAGCCCCAGCGCCAATCAAACATGAGACACACAAGAGGCCCAGCTGCTAACCAATCATGAGAACATACAAGAGGCCCAGCTGCCAACCAATCATGTGACATACACAAGAGCCCCAGCTGCCTGATCCAGCTATACTTGTTGTATTTCCATGGGAGAAATTTACTATGGTGCATAAAAAATTTGCAAGCAGTGTGATGGAATAGCAGGTGCCCCTATGCATCCCTAAGAACTGGCATGAAAACTGACACAGGAATATTTGAATTAAGATGTGGATACATATCTGGCCCTCTTGTTGTTTATGTGCTTTTATGATTCAATATTTGATCTTCCTCTTGGTTATATGGGAACATAAAAAAGACTGCTGCTGTGGATTTAACATTTTAATTGCAATATTAGAAGGCTGGTGTCATTTATATGTCTGACTAACCTTTATCCTTTTTTATATTCTAGGCTTTAATAAAGAGAAGCAAGGGAAGATGCTAAATTGCAATTTTGTTATTCTTGGTGATTTCTCTTGCCCCACCCTAGTAACTCAGGACATCCCTTTCTTTTCTCTGACATTAAATGTCATCATTATATTTAAGAATTTTAGAAAAGCCCTTTTGATAGGCACTGATGGTTTTTTTGCAGCTCATAGACATTTTGCTGCATATATTCTGCATGACCTGATTTAAATAGATGGCTTTGGGCATTTCAGTGTATTCCACTAGTCCACTTTTCAGGGCTGCTTAAATGAAATACTGCATTTATTTAATTATTCATTACATTTTAGCACTTTGAATTTCCTAGTTTACGGAACAACTAATACACTTGCCGTAATCGGTAATCAACGTTTTTGATGAGATACTACACTGTACTCTTGGATTTGCATGGTTAAACAGTCAGTATAGGGCCTCAAAGACTTAATAACTGCTCAAGAGTTTCCTTCATTCTACTCTTTTTCTGATGAGGATTTGTTGGATAGAACAGAGCCTGAATGGTCTTCTTACACAGCTTTCGAAGGGTGCTATTGTAGAAAGATTAGTTCACATGTGCAATGCAAACTTTGAATTTAATTCTTTTAGCTTTGCCTTAATTACTTCTTTCTGTTAGTTAAAAAATTGAAAAATAAAGCCCTTTTCTTCCCACAGGATCAATCATCTTCCCTTGAGGATACATTTTAAGATATAATCTTCTTGGTGGTTTCCACGGTGAATTCTTAAACAAAAGTACTCAATAAAGAATAATGAATAAATGCAGGGCATCTGTTTTTTGGGGGGAACTATCATCCATTTCAAGACATTGGCTTAATTTTCCCTTACATTTAACATTTATAGTTAGTAGACCTGTCTTCCCTCTACTTGATTTTTGAAGAGCTGAGTACAGTTCTCTGCACACAGTAAGCACTCAATAAATACGAATGAATGAATGAATGAATGAATGAATGAATGAATCTCTTCTTCGGTATGCACCCTGGAAGAATACCAAGATTATCTGAACTCAAACCCTGTCACTTGTTCCAATTTCTTTTCATTAGTAAACAGTCACTATTCTTCTGGAAGTATGAATAAGGAACTTTCCTTTTTATATATCCTCTGGCATTCCAAACATACCAAATTTTAAACGGTTTATTTTAAATGGTTAATAAAGATGCTCCTTGGTTATCTCTTCTGAATCACAACTATTTTACAACCTGCATAACTCAGAAATAATGATGGATGGGGGAAAACCATTTTTTCAAGTCTTTAGCATTTTCCAGGATAACACATAAGCCACTACAATAAAACATTTTTTAAAAAAAATGGTGAAAAAGACATTAATGAAAAATCTAAATAAAGTTAGACCCACCAATATCTAATTAAATTTTCAACAACTCTGACAGCTTTGAAAATCTTCAAAAGTGGTATGCATTGATAAACATAGAGCTAATTATTGGACCGCAAACTTCATTAAATAGTGTTTCTCTCAACTGCCATTATAAATAGATCTCATAGTTACTATAAAACAAGCTAGTTCTTTAAACCCTCTACTTGTCGGGATCGATTCGGAGTGCAATTACAGGAAACAATTGTTTAGAAAGTTAGTCCTTTTGGATAATGACTACCTCCTCTTCCTTGATTGTACAAATGCTTTAATTCCAGATGTTCTTATAGGATTTCCCATTACAAAGATCTTCGAGTCTTGAATTCTTTTGACCCAGGATTAAAAGAGAGGGAGTCACTTTTGTCTCTTTGTCATGAATACCCTGAACCTCTCAGTCTGGAAGACTTAGTGAGAGCCAAGAGCTTTTGAGAAAGTCAATCAGTGGTATGCTTGCTGTCTGTCAGAGCACTGTGCTAAGCACTTGGGAGAGTACAATACAATAGAGATGGTAGACATGCTCCTTGTTCACAGGAGTTTACAGTCTAGAGAGGAGCTTACATCTGGAGGATTCTTAAAGTCCTAGAGAAATGTCACCCCACTTCACCTATCCCTAACATCTGGTCTGGAGAGCAGCAAGACCTAGTGGATAGAATACAGGCCTGGGAATCAGAAGGAGCTGGGGTTCGTAACCCCGGCTCCACCCACCTTTCTGCGGCATTACCCTGGGCAAAGTCACTTCACTTCTCTGTGCCTCAATTACCTCATCCATAAAATGAGGACATTATACTGTGAGCCCCCTATGGGACAGAGACTGTGTCCACCTGATTAGCTTGCATCAGCCACAGCACTTATAGCAGTGTCAGGCACGTAGTAAGTGCTTAACAAATACGCATTAAAAAAAACAAACTCTGGTTCCAGTTCTAGGTCGACTGCAGTGTGGCAGCTCCACAGCCCCTAGGAGGTCTGGGTCAGGGAAAATCAGGTTGGGTCCAACTAATCCAAGGATTCCCATCTACTGAGGGACATGGACTGTGACTGACCGATTATCCTGATCTACCCCAGGGCTTGGCAATCAATCCAGCTGGTATTTACTCAGCACTTTCTATGTGCCAAGCTCCTGTACTAAACTCTTGGGAGAGTACAATACAGCAGAGTTGATAGAAATGACCCCTTTCTCAAGGGGCCTTAGAGTCTAGAGAAGGAAACACATTAAAGAAGGTTACCAATAGGGGAACCGGGCAGAAGATAAGGATACATATATAAGTGCTTGGGGGGCTGGAGATACAGTGAATATCAAAATTCACAGACCCAAGTGCACAGGTGATACAAAAAAGGGGGTGAATAGGATGGGTAAATTAGGAGAAAGTTTCTTGGAGAAGATGTAATTTTAGTATGGCTTTGAAGGTTGGGAGAGTGACAGACAGTGGTCTGTCAGATATGAAGGAGAGGGTGTTGCAGGCCAGAGGGTGGATGATAATCAATAATAATTATTATCATATTGTTATTATGGTATTTATTAATACTTGTCTCAAGCACTGCTCTAAGTGCTGGGTTAGATACATCATAATTAAGTTGGGTAAGGGGGTCAGTGATGGGACAGATGAGGCTGAGGTACAATGAGCAAATTGACTTTAGAAGAGTGAAGTATGCTGGCTGGATCAAAGGAGAATAGTAGCAAGATATGGTAGGAAGGGGAGAACTGACTGAGAAAATGGTTTATAAATACCCCATCCTAATTGACTCTTTGGCAGGCCTATGTGACCAATGTAAAATCAGTAATTAAACTCAGTCATCCAAATGTCCCTGAACATCTTTCCTGTCTGGAAGAGCAGACCATGCTAGAGCAAGCCTATAGGAGAAGGAAAGTGAAAGGTCAGTCACCTAAATGGATGGCAAATCGCCACCCCTCCCACCAATTCTCAAATATCCTAGGGGAGGAGGCTATTCCAGATCATTAGATAATTGGTTTTGGGGTGGAAAAAAGGAGTTTAAATAGAATGAATTAATGAGCTCTTTGTAAAGTTAAGTCGTTCTTCTGGTCCAGTTTAATTACTCCTTGTAATTCCCTTAAGGATGATGATAAAACAGATCTCTGAGAGCCAATAGAAAAGGAAAAGGGAGGTGGAATGAGCACTCATGCAGAGAGACAAGTTTCCAGCTCTTTCTGAAAGTCAAATTGGGGGATTTTGTGGACCCAATATTTGTCACAGACATAGTGCATTCCTCCCCTTTGGGGTACACTTTTATGGTGCCTATTCCACCATGCTTTTGAATGAGAAGTGATTATTCCCCTAAAGGACAGTTCAGAGGCTGCTATGGGAATTCCAAAAAACTGCTGACTTCACATGGAAAAATGCCCTGGACAAAGGGTTTTTTTGTTGTTGTTATTGCTGTTGCTGTTTCAACAAGGAACTGTTCTTGAAATTCATTTGAACTGTTGAAGGATTAATAAGAACAATTTTCTGCAACATACCTTGATGGAAGGAGATTCATTAGCAAAGTCTACACATTAATTAGCTCTAATCCCATTGTCAGTAAATCCTTAATGCAGTCCACCTAAAAGTATTTAATGACATATAAGATCTATATCATTGGCCTAGGCTTTAGCTCTCATCACCAAAATCTTCAGAGATCTGTAAAAGGCAGTCAGATTTCCTAAGTGGGATGAAAGCTGAGTAAGGACACACTGGCAACTAAAAACGTTTGTCAAAAGACCTAGCATGTTCTGTTCTCAGTTGCAAGCTTGAAATGCCACATAATGCCATATCCCAACAATGGCATCCTGCACTACCTCCCACCTACATGTCTGTTCTAGTGTTGTTCGTGCCCAGCTGGAAGGTGGGTAGCTCAGCGTGGGTTCCAGGCAGGCATTCTCAGGCTTACCGAGGAGAGGGGAGAGCCTATGCAAAACCAGACACATACACACGCAGAAAGGGGATCTAAAATTCTGCCTCAAGGACAAAAGATATATTTTAACTTGCCCAGTCCGCACACAGGGGACAGAAGAGATGTTGACTGTTGCCTCTTTGACTCAAGAAAAGCTAAAATTCAGAAGGTTCAGAGTGACAATCTTTTGAAGGAAATCCCAATGCTTTAAAGAGTTAAAAAAAACTCCCATGACCCTGACTCGGAGCCCTTGTGCAGAGAGTTTAATCCCGGGTACACAATGTGAAGGAGATTTATCATCAGTATGAAAAATGACAATTATAAAACAGACCAAATCATAGCTTTGTAGTTGAGCATTCATTATGAAAACACCCAAAAAAACTTCAGAAGTACTCAAAGAAGCATCGTGGTATCCACTATCAATCCTCATCTAAGTAGTACATCAATCAAAGTAAGTGGCATGCAAATCACGATCCATTAGCAGCATCACACTTGATTACCCATGACATTTCAGAGAGGGTCATACAGTTGATGAGTTGCTTTGTCTTCTTTACCCTTTGATATTTGGGGTACATAAAGAATAGTATCTCATTATAGATTCACTGATTAAAAATAAAACATGTCACACTAATGAATAAAGAAGCAGTTGCCTTTCTTTGATTCCCCTTTTCATTACTTGATCTTTACCAAATTTTCTTCCCATTTCTATGTATTTCTCATCAGTAAAAAAGCCAAAAGCCCTCATCCTGTATTGTCTGTGATCAGTATCAGAAAATTATATGTAAAACAATCCTAAAATGTTCTGCCTTGCCAAATTAAAGAGAGCAGTTATTTCTAAGAAGAGGTCAAGAGTACTGGGTATCAAGTATCCTGGACCCCCATTTCTAACTAATAATAATAATTATTACGATGGAATTTGTTAAGCGCTTATTATGTGTCAGGCACTGTTCTAAGAGCTGGGGGAGGTACGAGATAGTTGGGTTCGACACAGTGTCTGTCCCACAGGGGGCTCACTGTTTTAATTCCCATTTTGCAGAGGAGGTAACTGAGGCCCAGAGAAGTGAAGTGACTTGGCACAGGTCACGCAGCAGACAAGTGGAGGATCCAGAAACAGAACCCAGGTCTTTCTGACTCCAAGACCCATGCTGCAACCACCAGGCCACGCCGCTAGCTCTTTGTGGAGTGTAATTGCTTTTTGCTGCAGTTTTTCTCTTTGAAGTTGAGGAAGCCTGAATTCAATCCTCCCCACTGCAGAGGTAGAAATCATGTTCACTTAAGCCCATGAGGAGATGTATTTTTGCCATTCCGGGCATTTCAGCAAGGATGGGGAGCATGTAATATCTTGCTACGCTGAAGTTGTTGGGTCGTATGACAGACAGGACCTTTCACTCCATTTGATAAATGACCGTGCCTAGTCTGAGATAGTGCTGAGAGAGAAGTAGTACCAAGTATCTTTCGGTTCAAGGATGACACTCCTGACACTGCTCATCTGAACACTTTATCCTTCACACTATAGTAGTGTACCCCAAGAGAAGCAGCAGCTTCTACAACAGGACAGTGAAATGTGTGTGGGACTGGTTCAATGTTAATAATAATAATTGTGGTGTTTGTTGAGCACTTACAATGTGCCAGGCCTCACAAGGCACTGGGGTAGATATAAAGTAAACAGGTTGCACACAGTCCCTGTCCCTCATAGGGCCCACAGTCTCAATCCCCATTTTACAGATGAGACAACTGAGGCAAAGAGAAGTGGTGACTTGCCACAGCAGACAAGTGGCAGAGCCGGGATTAGAACCCAGGTCCTTCTGAATTTCAAGCCCGTGCTCTATCCATCCACTAGGCCATGCTGCTTCCCAGTTGTTGTTAGTGGTAACAGAGACTACCAACTTTCTTGCAGCAATTTTCTGTCTTTATCCTTGATAAACCTGGTTCTGAGGGAGAATTTAAGATGGGAGGGGGGAGAAAAAGAAGGGAAATAAAAAAAGGTTCTCCTCCAAACCACTGGTTCCAGTGGGCACAGTGTTGTGTTCTCTGGGGCCAAAAAGGAGTGAATTCAATTCAGTGACAGTGCCTGTGAAATATTTAATTAATCAGTCAAGACATTCACTTAGTCCTTTCTCTGCACAGAGGGTAATATGAAGCACTTGGAAGAGTACAATAGTCTAAGTAGACATGATCCCTGCCCTCAAGGAGTTTACAGTGTAGTGATGGTAAGCAATTTTAAGCAACTGTCTGGTCACTTCAAATTGGCCCTGAAAATATATTTTCAGACCTGAATTTTTCAAATCGACTGCCCAAATTATCCAACTCCTTAGATGCATGCACTCAATCTTCTTCATTGGAAATCACATCAATTAATCAATGGTAGCTATTGAATGTTTACTATGTATAGAGCAGTCTACTAAGCACTCGGAAGAATACAACATTATTAGCAGATATGTTCCCTACCCATTATGAGTTTAGGCCAGGAGGAAAAATAAGTGTGCTGTTATAAATTACCAAAAAAAAAGGGGGGGGAGAGAGAGAGAGAGAAATTGAACATCTGATTTTGGCACTGGGAGATATGGAATAAGAACTACAGGCAAGTAGCTGCCAGAATGACCAGATTGAATGTGTCAATATGGGCTGGATCTGGATAACATAGAAGATGACAAGGGGAAGGTATAGGATGTAAAAACATAACAAAATGACCTACTTCAGCATATTTAGCAAACTGATGGGAGTTTATGGGGAAGCAGAGTTAAAATATCTAGACTGTGTTATTTTTAAGCTCTACTGGAAATATGACTGGGAGACAGTGCTTCTAAAGTAAGTATACATTGCTTTTTCCAATCCGTTCCATTCAGTTTTCCTTGGGAAGAATGGATACAATGATACCCTGCATAGAAGTTTTTAATAATATTCAGAAAATATGTTTTGAAAGCATCCAAAGAAAGGAGATGGGCCTCTAGTAGTCAGTGTAAACAACTAACAAAAATGTGCAGTGAAGCCAGTCAGCACACAGATTTAACAAAGATGACAGAGAAACTTGTCAAGACTTGGCCATGAGCTATCTGCATTACAGAATACCAAAAGAATGCTCTCTAGAGCAGGTGGAGGAGGAGAATGAAGCCATGGTCTGTGAAATTTACTCCGACAAGTCATAGTTCCCTGTTTCCATTTGGTATTGGGACATAGCTAAACTGAGTAAAAGAGCAATTGGTGAGGTATTTGTTATATCTCCCACTCTTGGGTGCTCTGATTGTTAAACCTGGAATTTGCAAGGCAGCTGGTGCATTCTTCAGTCAGATCTCTATTCCATGGGAAAAGGCAAGATGCCAGAAGTGCTCACAGGTAAATTCTTTATCCCTTTCAAGTTCATCTGATTTACACCAATGCCTTGTGAGAATGTTTATCTTTGTGTTTTCTGCATTATCAAAAGGGTCAGTGAATCCCTTCTGTATATAAATTCTACATCAGAAGTAGGAATGTCAGACAGTCAGTCAGTCAATCTTATTTACTGAGTGCTTACTGTGTGCAGAACACTGTACTAAGCTCTTAGGTGAGTACAAGATAGACACAGACCAGACACTTCCCCTGTCCAGAATGGGTTTACGGTCTAGAGGTGGAGACAGACAATAACATAAATATATAAATTACAGATATGTACATACAGGTTGTGGGGAATAAAGGGAGCAAGTCAGGGTGGAACAGAAGGGAGCTGAAGAAAAGAAAGCAGGCTCAGTCAGGGAAGCCCTCTTGGAGGAGATATGCTTCTAATAGGCTTTGAAGTGGGGAGAGTAATTGTGTGTTGGATATGAGGAGGGAGAGCATTCCAGGTCAGAGGCAGAATGTGGGTGAGAGGTTGGCGGCGAGATAGACGAGATCGAGGTACAGTGAGAAGGTTAGCAGTAGGGGAGCGAAGTGTACAAGTTGGGTTGTGGTAGGAGAGTAGCGAGGTGACGTAGGAGGGGGCAAGGCATTTGAGTGTTTTAAAAGGAATGGTGAGGAGTTTCTATTTGATGTGGAGATGGATGGGCAACCACTGGAGGTTCTTGAGAAGCTGGGAAACATAGTCTGAATGTTTGTGAAGAAAAATGATCTGGGCAGCAGATTGGAGTATGGACTGGGGTAGGGAGAGACTGGAGGCTGGGAGGTCAGCAAGGAGGCTGGTACAGTAATGAAGATGGGAAAGGATGAGTATTTGGAATGCCAACCAAATGATCAGACTGAAAATCTGTTCATTTTTCCAGTAATTTCAAGTATGCTGAATTTTCTGGACAAAGACTTTTGCCCTGTCTCTTTATTTGCTTACCTAGGAAATGGGGAGTAAAATCATTTGAGCAAATAATACAAAATGTTTATGAAGTACTCGTAAAAATCCGAAATGACATTCTTGATGACTTAAACGAAAGGTGTCCAAGAAAAACCTTAGCAGGATATTCCAGAACCTTACTAGCAATCGTTCTGACCCTGTGCCCTGAATTAACTCTGGGAATTCCTACAGCCTTCACTCCCAACCCTGAGGCTGAGTTGAAAGATGGTGTCAACAGGAAACCTTCCAAGAGACCATTATGCTAAGATAACTTGCCTTCTCTACTTATCACTCGTAATTTCTTCAATGTCTCCATTGTTCATACCACCTCCTCCACACATTCACTCAGCTGTAGGTGTTCGTCAAGACTCAGTCCTGAATCCATTACTAGTTTCCTTCTCTACCACCAATCATGAGAAGCTCATCCACTTTCATGGTTTCTTCTATCATTAATGACCAGATGAACCCAAAATCTATCTTCTGCCTCATGATCTCTTGCTTTACAATAAATCCCAGATTATCTAGCCCTTTTTTGATGCCTCATCGCCATCTCAAACTCACTCCAAAGGCTCAGTAACCCTGTCTTCTCTGTTGTCCAACTTCCCCACGACAATTATGTCTCTGATCTAACAAAATGTGCTTCCTAAGAGCTTTCTGTAATCAGTTTACCCTCTCCCATCTCCACAACTTTGCCTAAACTCTCTTTCATACCACATGCCCCATACCACTCCCTGCCACCACCCTCCAACTTCTGAAGCTTTCACTAATTAACCCCATTCATTTTTTAACTTGTCAGCACAATCACTTGCCCACTCCTCCTCCCCTTTCTTATCACTCTTGAAATTATTGTACCTATGTTAAACAGTCTCAAATGTTGCATGTAGCATAGCAGTTGATTCCTTGAAAGACAGCACTGTCTTTGCCTCGTAAACAGCAACCAGGAATCAGAGAGTGCCTTGACAGTCAGTACTACAGAGCAACTTTTCCTCAATGTGAGGTTTTTTATTCATTCAATCATATTTATTGAACGTTTACCGTGTGCAGAGCACTGTGATAAGCGCTTGGGAGAGGACACTGTAACAATTAGTGGACACATTCCCTGTTCACTATGAGCTTCGAGTTTCTACAAGAATGCAACTCCTGTGTCACAGAACTTGGGGCAGAAGTAGGGGGTAAGCTGGACTACCAGATGAGCAACTCCTCCTCAGAACCTTTCACCTAGAGAGCAAAGATCATCCCTGTTAAAAACTGCTATCTCTCCATATGCATGTACAAACATATGATCCATTTGTATATGTGGCTGTCCATTGATATCAAAGATGGTACTGGTGAAGGTAAGCATTTGATCTGATTTTACAGGAATGCCTCCCTGATTGGTCATGCTCAGGAAGTCAAAGCCAGGATTGATGGGGAAAGGCCTAAGAAAATTTCTGCTGTCATTGCTGTTTCCTTTCCTTTGCAGAACTGTCAGAATCTGGGCCAAGACCTAGAATATAACACCTGGCCTTGCTGTTGTTTCAATCAGCCACTCAATGGCTTATCAAATGCTTAATGTATACTGTATTAAGCATATGGAAGAGAAGGTACAATAACAACGGGGTTGGTGGACATGTTTCTAGCACACAATGAATTTGTAGTCTTTCATGGTGGATAATCTTAAAGTAATAATTATATGAAAATTTCTAAAGGGACCTTTAATGTCCAAACCATAGTAGGTGGGTAGACCACTCTAGACAGGGCAAATGGTCCTAGGCCCTCCCACTTTCTTCAATCCCAAAGAGGTGGGATTTCAGGTATCTGCTGCCACATGGGGAGGAAAGAAAAGAGCAGGAAGAAAATTCCCACCAAGACCTGTGCCCTTTAATTTCCTCTTTATCTAACCCACGTGATGACAGTTGCCCAGAAACATGATGGGTAGAGCAGCTAGTTTTCGGGTAGTGCTCTGGACACCCCAGGAATTCATGAGGTGGGAGACCCAGCCCTTTCACAGCTATTCTTTGGCTGCAAAGTGGAGAAAACAGAAAGTACAAAGAGGCTGCAGAGGAAGGGTGGGAACTGGTGGATGTTCTGCAAGGTCCACCGCTACACAGTGTTGATATTGGATGGGCGGGACAGTGAGACATTGAAAGGGATTTAAGGACAGGACTTCCGCTCTTTCAATATGCTCTCTGACTGACAGGATCCAGGTTGCTTAGTTGCCCCGGGCTACTCCTGTCACTACAGAAAGCCCTGGCTCAAGCTTACAACTGAGACATTGAGATGGAGTCCTGGCTTATACTGATTACAAAATAGGAAGCTGTTTCTGTTTGCTTTTCCTTCCTGACCTACAAGTAGTAGGTTTCCAAAATGCTCTTCAGACATGAAAAGAGTAGAGTTTTGAGAGCTTTAAGAACTTTTTCTAAGTACAGTGAAGTTCTGACAGGTGGCTGATCACCTCCAAGAACTAAACAAAGCTGTTAAACTCTGCTGGTACAGAGTAGTAGCGAAAGGGATTCCTTTCCATGTAAAGACATAACTGTAAACAGATACAGTTTCTACAACCTGATATTCTCAGTTTTTCTGCCATCTCACAGATCATCTAACAAAACTCAGTGTTATTGACCAGCCTAGTTCAATTTACAGGTCTTTCTCACCTAGGGCTCAAATATCTTTCCAAGGGTCAAAGAAAACTAGTATGTAGCTAAAGGTCTATCCAAGGGTGACTAGCTAACTCAAAATTCAGCTACATCATCATCTCTAGACTGTAAACTCGTTGTGGGCAGGGAATGTGTCTGTTTATTGCTGCATTGTACTCTCCCAAGTGCTTAGTACACTGCTCTGCACACAGTAAGCACTCAACAAATACGACTGAATGAACAAATTAATGAAAAATATCACTTTACAGAGAGAACAATGTTAGAAGTGGGGCAACTTTAAGTAATAATGAAATCATTTATTATGTGCTTACTATGTTCCCAAAACTATAAGTACCGGGGTAGATACAAAGTGATCACTTCAGACAGAGTTCCTGTCCTTAAAAAGCCTGCCAGAGTAAGAGGAAGAAGAAAGTGGCATCTCCATTTTATAGATGAAAACAGATCCAGAAGCAGGTTATGTGAGTTGCCCAAGGTCACATAGTAGGCAAGTGGCAGAATCACAATTAGAACTCAGGACTCATGATTCCCAGTCCTCTGTATTTGTTAAGCACTTACTATGTGCAAAGCACTGTTCTAAGTGCTGGGAGAATACAGGGTGATCAGATTGTCCCACGTGGGGCTCACAGTTTTAATCCCCATTTTACAGATGAGGTATCTGAGGCACAGAGAAGTTAAGTGACTTGCCCAAAGTCACACAGCTAGCAAGCGACAGATCCGTGATTCGAACCCATGACCTCTGATCCCAAGCCCAGGCTCTTTCCACTGAGCCACGCTGCTTCTCTCTTTCTACTGGACCATGCTATCTCTGTAGCAACACAATTAGTGATGTAATCCTGTGCTCTCATGAAGCTCACAGTCTTACTGTGAAATTAAAAAAAAAATGTAACAAGCCAACTGTTCAGATTTAAAGAAAAAATAGCTGTATAAAATAGCTATTAGCAGTGAAAGAACCGGCACAATATTCAGATCAATGGAAGGGTCATGGCTGTTAGAGTTGAGACTACCCAGGCCCCAAGGACTAGCCTCTCCCAGTAATAGTGCTCTGTGTTGTTGTTACTGAATTGTTGAAATTCTAATTGACTCTTCACCTTGGATCCATATTTTCCGTTATCTTGGGATTTCCCTCTGGGTTTGGGTTTGAATCAATGTGCATGGATTGTATTAGAAATTGAACCTCTTGCATCATGAGACTGAAACTGAGGAATTTTAGCTATGGAACCCAAACCATGACCCAAATTAACCACCCTGTATTTAGGGAGATCCAAGGAAGGTGCAAGATTTAAACGTCCAGTTGGGATCCAATAATAATAATGTTGGTATTTGTTAAGCGCTTACTATGTGCCGAGCACTGTTCTAAGCGCTGGGGTAGACATAGGGGAATCAGGTTGTCCCTCGTGGGGCTCACAGTCTTAATCCCCATTTTACAGATGAGGGAACTGAGGCACAGAGAAGTTAAGTGACTTGCCCACAGTCACACAGCCGACAAGTGGCAGAGCTGGGATTCGAACTCATGAGCCCTGACTCCAAAGCCCATGCTCTTTTCACTGAGCCACGCTGCTTCTCCAACTGAGAGATTTGTGAAGACCTCAGAAATCATGGAAAAACCTGATTCCCAAAGCAGATAAAGACCAAAGCCGGAACTTCATTAGTACTACAACTAGGAAAAAATAGCAACAGAAAACATCAAAGGTGAGGTTTAGAAGATATTATTCAAAATCACTGAAGTTCAAAGCTGCAAAGGCCAGATTTGATGATCTGATTACCCAAATTAATTACCACACTGCTTACTGCATGACATTGCTTGGGGAAGTGGCTGGACAAAGAAATGAGCCTAAGAGTAACCCCCAATTAATTCACCTAGCTTCCTTCTTAGCTCAGATATAGTTTAAGAGAGAAAAATACTTCTTTACCACATGGATTGTTTTCTGCTGGGGTTTCAGGGTATTAAGTAGGCTACAGACTACACTTAAAGGAAGTTTAAAATTGAACTTGGCCCTGTCTTCTGGAGGGTGGCACTCTCCAATGTTGGCAGAGACGTCAGGCTGTCCCAGTAGCTTCTAGGAAGTGCATGCAAAACTAGCCCATTGCTTTGTGTCCCGCCCCTACAATTACCCTGTCAGCTCTGCTGGGATAAGATTTTAAAGCGTGGGACTCTGGCTGTGACCCACCCTGTTAGTAGCTTCCTGTAGACCGGGAATTGGGTTTGAATCAATTCTTAAGGATTCTCCCCAGGGTTGCATATATTGTACTAACTCTACAAAGTGTAAAGTTAGATTGTTGACACTACACTAATATTGGAGAACTGGTTCTCTGAATTAAGCAGAGGAGTGATGTATTGAGAGTGCCCTTGGTAATTTTCATCACTTGCTATGCGTCAAGATGGCTCTCACAACTTCCCATAGTGTTTTTGTACATATCGATTTCATACATATCGATTTACATACTCTATTTAGGCATGCATTTATTCATCTATTCATCTTTCCACTCTTTTGGCAAATCACTGGTAAATTATTTTGCATCTGTTCCTCCATTATGCTGTATGCCTCTTGAAGCTACAGATTGTGTCTTCCTATTTTTAGGGTCCTGCCCACGCATTTTAGTATGGTGCTCTTCACAGGGCCTGATTATTCTGTATCTACTCCGTGCTTGCTACAATGCTAAGCACATAGTAAGAGCTTAACAAATATTCTATTTTTTCAGAAACAAATAGGCTTTTCTTGAAAGAAACTGAGGTGTCCAAATGCATTTCAAAAATGAGTAGTGTCTTGGTTCAACTAAAGGATCAACTCAGCTCCCCCTCCCTTCCCCATCGCCCCGACTTGCTCCCTTTGCTCTACCCCCCTCCCAACCCCAGAGATCTTGTGTATATATGTACATATCTACAACTCCATTTATTTATATTAATGCCTGTTTACTTGTTTGAGGTGTATATATCTCTAATTCTATCTATTTATATTGATGCTACTGATGCCTGTTTACTTGTTTTGATGTCTGTGTCCCCCTTCTACATTGTAAGCCCGTTGTGGTCAGGGATTGTCTCTCTTTATTGCTGAATTGTACGTTCCAAGTGCTTAGTACAGTGCTCTGCACACAGTAAGCGCTCAATAAAGACAAATGAATGAATGAATGAATGAATGAATGAATGAATGGATTGAGGAGGATCTTGGGCATTGCTTCCCCAAATGATGACAGTAGAAAATAATTCAATTAATACTTTAATACTCCACTAGAATCTTTAACTGTCCCACATGGGCCCCTCTTCAAAACCCTACTTAAAACTCACCTCCTCCAAGAGGCCTTCCCAGACTGAGCTCCTCTTCTCCCTCTACTCCCTCTACCGCCCCCCCTTCACCTCTCCACAGCTTAACCCTCTTTTCCCCCATTTTCCTCTGCTCCTCCTCCTCTCCCTTCCCATCCCCTCAGCACTGTACTCGTCTGCTCAACTGTATATATTTTCATTACCCTATTTATTTTGTTAATGAAATGTACATCACCTTGATTCTATTTAGTTGCCATTGTTTTTACGAGATGTTCTTCCCCTTGACGCTGTTTACTGCCATTGTTCTTGTCTGTCCGTCTCCCCTGATTAGACTGTAAGCCCGTCAAACGGCAGGGACTGTCTCTATCTGTTGCCGACTTGTTCATCCCAAGCGCTTAGTACAGTGCTCTGCACATAGTAAGCGCTCAATAAATACTATTGAATGAATGAATGAATTCACATCAGGACCACACCTTCTTTTTTTAAAAAAACAAACAAACCAAAAAAAAACCAGCCAGGTAATATTACTCAAAAGAGTTTTAGTCTGGAGGAATCAGAGAAGACAGCTTATTATTGTGAATGAGTCTAATTTTTCTAAACCTGGAGTACTAACAACAGTAATGGAAATTAATTAAGAGCAATTAAATCAAAATAGACATAAAATGGTTGTTGGAAGGGATGATTGTGTTAATTTAGAAACAGTGAATCACCTCCCCATTTCTGCTAACAGCTCTGGTAGATTAATAATTATGGCATTTGTTAAGAGTTTACTATGTGTCAAGCACTGTACTATGTGCCGGGATAGATACAAGATAATCAGGTACCTCATGGGGCTCACAGTCTAAGTAGGAGGAAGAGCAGTATAGAATCCCCATTTTGCAGAAGAGAAAAATGGGGCACAGACAAGTTAAATGACTTAACCAAAGTCACACAGCAAACAAGTAGTCATCCCAGAATTAAAATCCAGGTCCCCTGATTACCAGATTACCTGGGGAAGACACAGTAACATCCAGAAATCTGGGAGAAGTGGCAGGATGGTACCTTCTTAAGATTGAATGCCTATAGTGAGGACATCTCTCTTTTTCTAGCTCACTGAATGCAGTCTTTTTTGGGGGGGGGGTGCTGGGGGGCTAGTGGTATTTGTTAATCACTTACTCTATGTCAAGCACTGTTCTAAGCGTCAAGGTAGTACAAGATAATTAGGTCAGAAACAGTCCTTGTCCCACATGGGGCTCACAGTCTGAAGAAGAAAGGAGTAGGAATTAATTATGGATGAGGTAACTGTATAGAGAAATTGAGTGACTTGTTCATGGTCACACAGCAAACCAGTGGCAGAGCTAGGATTAGAACCCAGGTCCTCTGATTCCCAGGATCATGCTCTTTCTACTAGTCCATGCTACTTCTCATATTATCTCTGGGGTAACAGGCATACCACATCCAAAAATCTTGGGTTGGTCTCTGAGTTACTTCACTCATCACTAAAAATCCCTTCTATGGGGAAAAAAGGAGTTTAAGAAAGGAATACACTCAGGCCCTTCAGTAACAACTAGTAATCCTGGCAGACCATCACCAAATGTGTACTGAAGGCAAATCCACTCACCAGTCAAATCAACCGTATGTATTGAGAGCTTACTGCATGCAAAGCAATATTCTAAGAGCTCAGGAGAGTACAAAAGAAAAGATCTGAGTGACATGTTCCCTGCCCACAAGGAGTTTACAATCTAGAGGAGGAGCTTACCATCTACAGAAGGAATTTACTGGTACCAACTGTAAAGAAATGCCTCCAAAATAGCAGTCCTACTTTTATTGATTCCATGAGGGTTGGCACATTTTACATTGTGAATTGTTAATAAGGCAAAATCTCTCAAGATGAAATGAGAAACAAGCAGCATATAATGGCTACTGATCAATCATCTCATAGTTTAAATTGCTAGGTCGCCCAATCTTCCGAGTGGGGGTGGGGAGAGACCAGGGAAGAGGAAGGTGGGACTTTGTGAAACTCCATAAGAGGAAGAGACTTGCATGTGGGAGTGGACTATCCATCAGGGACAGGTTTGCATGAATGGTTTCCTCTGAAACCGGAGTGTGTGTGTGGGTGAAGGGGGACATGGGTGACCATGAGTGCCATGAGTGATTTCCACAGATGGAGCAGGAGACAGAGAGGAGGCAGATGGGTTTTGTGGGTAAAGAGGGAGGCATGCATGTGCATTTCCACCGCTGGACCAGGAGACAAAGAGGAGGGCTCCTCTACATGGTATGCAAAGTCACTGTGGGCAGGGAACATGTTCATTCACTCATTCAATCGTATTTATAATAATAATAATAATAATGATGGTATCTGTTAAGTGCTTACTATGTGCAAAGCACTGTTCTTAGCGCTGGAGTGATACTGGGTGATAAGATTGTCCCACATGAAGCTCACAGTTTAAATCCCCATTTTACAGATGAGGTAACTGAGGCACAGAGAAGTTAAGTGACTTGCCCAAAGTCACACAGCTGGCAAGCGGCAGAGCCGGGATTAGAACCCATGACCTCTGTCTCCCAAGCCCAGGCTCTTTCCATTGAGTCACGTTGTTTCTCTATTTATTTCTCTATTAATTGAGCACTTGCTGTATGTAAAGCACTGTCTAAGCACTTGGGAGAATACAGTATAACAATAAACAGACACATAACCGAGCTGCAAAGAGCTTACATACTGTACTCTACAAAATGCTTAGTGCAGTGCTCTACATACAGTAAGCAATCAATAAATATGATTAATTGTGTGGGTGAAGAGGGATGCCCACGAATGTGATTACCACCATTAGACAAGGGGACAGAGAGGAAGTAGAATGCCATGGGGGTGAAGGGGGCTGTGGGTGCACATAGTTTCCACTGTATTGGTGGCAGGAGCAGGAGATGCAGGAAAATACCTGTGACCACCCACCAGACACTGAGAAAAGCTGTCCGGGCCAACTCCATCATGGCTGCACATCATCAGATTGCACCATAATAATAATAATAATAATGTTGGTATTTGTTAAGCGCTTACTATGTGCCGAGCACTGTTCTAAGCGCTGGGGTAGACATAGGGGAATCAGGTTGTCCCACGTGGGGCTCACAGTCTTAATCCCCATTTTACAGATGAGGGAACTGAGGCACAGAGAAGTTAAGTGACTTGCCCACAGTCACACAGCCGACAAGTGGCAGAGCTGGGATTCGAACTCATGAGCCCTGACTCCAAAGCCCATGCTCTTTCCACTGAGCCACGCTGCTTCTCTGTAATCACCAGCATGGCGTAGTGGATAGAGCACAGGCCTGTGTGTCAATAGGTCATGGGTTCTAATCCCAGCTCTGCCACTTTTCTGCTCTATGACTTGGGCAAGTCGCTTCACTTCTCTGTGCCTCAGTTCGCTCATCAGTAAAATGGGGACTGAGACTCTGTGCCCCATGTGGGGCAGGAACTGCGTCCAACTTGATTTTCTTGTATTCACCCCAGCTCTTAGTACAATTCATGGCACATAGTAAGTGCTTAACAAACAACACAATTATTATTATAGGACCAGCAAGCAGTGGTGGCGCCATGTTTGGCCTAGTTCAACCCTTTCACATCAGGATTTCACATCACCCTTTCACATCACTCCTCACTCTAGGCTTCAAGGCTCTCCATCACCTTGCCCCTTCCTACTTCTCCTCCCTTCTCTCTTTCTACCACCCACCCCGCACGCTCCGCTCCTCCGCCGCCCACCTCCTCACCGTCCCTCGGTCTCGCCTATCCCGCCGTCGACCCCCGGGTCACGTCCTCCCGCGGTCCTGGAACGCCCTCCCTCCTCACCTCCGCCAAACTGATTCTCTTTCCCTCTTCAAAACCCTACTTAAAAATCACCTCCTCCAAGAGGCGTTCCCAGACTGAGCTTCTCTTCTCCCTCTACTCCCTCTGCCATCCCCCCTTTACCTCTCCGCAGCTAAACCCTCTTTTTCCCCTTTTCCCTCTGCTCCTCCACCTCTCCCTTCCCATCCCCACAGCACTGTACTCGTCCGCTCAACTGTATATATTTTCGTTACCCTATTTATTTTGTTAATGAATTGTACATCGCCTCGATTCTATTTAGTTGCCATTGTTTTTACGAGATGTTCTTCCCCTTGACTCTATTTATTACCATTGTTCTTGTCTGTCCGTCTCCCCCGATTAGACCATAAGCCCGTCAAACGGCAGGGACTGTCTCTATCTGTTGCCGACTTGTTCATCCCAAGCGCTTAGTACAGTGCTCTGCACATAGTAAGCGCTCAATAAATACTATTGAATGAAAGGATTGGTAGAACAGAAGATAGGATATCGGGATAAATATGTAAGCCACCCAGTGTCTCACATGCAAATCTCACTCCCATCAAGGACTCAGTCTATTGTATTTACTGAGTGTTTACTGTGTGCAGAGCACTGCATTATGTGCTTGGGAGAGTATAATATAATACATACATTCCCTGCCCATACTAAGCTTACATAGAGGGGGAGACAGACAATATAAATAAATAAAATGACAGATATGTACATAAGTGCTGTGGGACTGGGAGGGGGTGATGAATAAAGGGAGCAAGCCGGGCGACACAGAAGGGAGTGGGAGAAGAGGAAAGGAGGGCTTAGTTAGGGAAGGCCTCTTGGTGCCTTCAAGCAGGGGAGAGTAATTTGTCAGATTTGAGGAACAAGGGTGTTCCAGGCCAGAGTCAGGACGTGGGCGCAGAAGTCAGCAGCAAGATAGATGAGATCGAGTTGCAGTGAGAAGGTTAGCATTAGAGGAGGGAAGTGTGAGGGCTGGGTTGTAGTAGGAGAATAGTGAGGTGAGGTAGGAGGGGTCTAAGTGACTGAGTCCTTTAAGCCCCTTTTCTTTTCATTTGATTTCATTTTGAGCCAATGAATTCAGAAAGATTTATTCCCGTACTTGTTCCGGAGCTGAAATAAGAAAATGAGAAACCAACTGTAGTTGGAGCAAAAAGTAGGTCTAATTGAAAGGGTCACAAGTTACGACGTTGTTCTGCACCACTAAGCCATATTTTCTATAGAACATATTTAAAGCAATTTTGCCAAAATGATGAACTTCAGTGAGTGCAGCAGGGAAGAGTTCCACCCAACAAAATAAGTAAATCAAACAAATTGGCATGAACTTTCACAACTCCACAAAATGAGGAGCCACAAAATGCACTGAGAGACGATGTCCTTTCCTAAAATCTTTAAAATCAGAACATTAAAACACGGAGAAAACCTGGGAACTTTAGGATGTAAAATAAATGTGTAAAATCCCTGAAAGTTGTGTTTTAGATAATAAAATGTGTGAGGTGAAGGAAAGAAAATGTATGCATTGTATATTTAAATAATTACTATTAAAGATTTGCATTTTAAAATGTGTAATTGCTAATTTTCTCCAAAATGTCTTGCAGATTCCATATTGCATGATCTTCTAAAATGCTAGATTTGTATTTTAATGATGCTGAAAGAATTTCAAGAATAACAGGCCTGCAAAGATGCATCACTTCTATTGATTCTATTTAGTTGCCATTGTTTTTACGAGATGTTCTTCCCCTTGACGCTGTTTAGTGCCATTGTTCTTGTCTGTCCGTCTCCCCTGATTAGACTGTAAGCCCGTCAAACGGCAGGGACTGTCTCTATCTGTTGCCGACTTGTTCATCCCAAGCGCTTAGTACAGTGCTCTGCACATAGTAAGCGCTCAATAAATACTATTGAATAGTGAACACTTTTTACACAATTTTTTAAAATCTAACGAAAAAGTTTGAAGATGAAAAGAGATCAATGTGAAAAACACTTAGGCATTATACATACTTTTCCCGTAAATTAATTCCAACTTCTGTTCCATAATCAAATTTATCTATCTCTTGGTTTGAAATCTCAGATGAAATTTTGCATTTAGAAAGATGATTTGTATGGATAATCATTTATTGTAAATATAATCCAACCATTCTGATAGGCAAGACGTTTGCTAAAAAAATAACATTCCATGTCATATCCTACTATTCTTTTTTAGAAAAAATAAATGAATACATTCTTAGACCTATGGGTGTGGCTTACTATTCAAACATTTACACATTTTTCACATTGTTTTAAGAACAAATGATAAACAAGCACCACCTTTCCTGTATTCAAATTATCGTGTTAGCTAACGCATTTTGATTAAAATACTCAAAAATACAGTACTTCTTCTTATTTATAATTAATGGAATAAAAACAGAGCCAAGAATTTCAGATAATGAATATGGAAATGGTTGAAAGTGGCTGAATTTTGAATAAAAGAGCAAACTTTGGTCAATAATAGCCTATATCTTATTGCTAATGTCAAATACTCAGCAAGAATTGAAATGGCCCAAATGTAGTGGTCCCCAGATCGCTTTGGTGTAGGAGTTGAGATAAAAATCATTCATGTACAATAACATAGTCAACTTGTTTATAACATGCACAAAAAAAAAAAAACCCTTATCTGCTAGACTGGTGAGGCTGTTCTGGTCTCTCTCCTTTGTAAATGATACAAGGTTCTTAGAGTAAAGACTGTGATCCCTAGACAAGGTCTGATAAAGAGTCCTCTTAGGAGAGAGAACAGCTACATCAATCAAGCAGGAGAATTCCTTCGTTCAGGTAAGCATGCAGAGTGAAAGGGTCCTGAATATCTACACAAAAAGAAGACAAATGCCCTGTTAGAGAGATGGATGTTCTGGGACTTCTAAGAAACCCCAGACTATTCTTCCTCTTACCATGATGCCACCTGCACCAGGGATGCCAGCCCATGGAAAGAGGCTGAATTCTACTAGATGCTGCAGTGTTGGGCAAGACATTTTTAACTTCATATTGCAGTCACCCACCCTCCTAGGAAACCCTTCTCTCTTTTTTAGCTATCGCTGTCAAGCCAATGATTACCTCTCAGCCTTAAGTGAAAATATAGGATATAATACTATAATATACAATAGAGTACAAATAAGGTACAGCTACAACTATATGCTGTATAAAATATATGATATTATAGTATAATATATATTATGTAAACTACTATAAGATACTGCTACAACTATATACTTTATATAATAATAATAATGGTATTTGTTAAGTACTTACTATATGCCAAGCACTGATCTTAAGCACTGGAATAGATATAAGGTAATCAGGTTGTCCCACATGGGGCTCACAGTTTTAATCCCCATATTACAGATGAGGTAAATGAGGCACAGAGAAGTGAAGTGACTGGCCCAAAAGTCACACAGCTGACAAATGGCGGAGCTGGGATTAGAACCCACGACCTCTGACTCCCAAGCCCAAGCTCCAAGCTCTTTCCACTAAATCATGTTGTATATAATATATGAGATCATAGTATAATATATAAATAATATTATATCATATATTACATACAGCTTAGAGTTGTAGCAGGATCTTATAAGTACATGCCTTTCCGTAAGACCCTATTAAAATCAAACAACATGACTTTGAAACACCTCAGGTAAATAAAGACAAACTTCCTTTTTTTAAAGAATGTTTTGATGTGGCTGAGGTTCTCTCTGTTCATCAGGGAAGGAAGGGCGGCAGGAGCAACAGGAGGCAGGGCGAGGGATGTGTTGTGCCTGGTTGGGGAGGATTGTCTTTTTGGAAAAAAAAAATGGCATTCTTGAAGTGCTTACTATGGGCCAGGCACTGTGCTGACTCCTGAGGTAGATACAAGCTAATCAGGTTCAACACAGTCCACGTCCCAGATGGGGTTCACGATCTTAATCCCCATTTGACAGATGAGATAACTGAGGCCTGGGGAAGTTAAGTGATTTACCCAAGGCTATTCAGCAAGCCAATAGCAGTGCTGGGATTAAAAACCAGGACGTCTGACTCCTGGGCCCATTAACCTCTCTGTGCCTCAGTTACCGTATCTGTAAAATGGGGATTAAGACTGTGAGCCCCATGTGGTATAAACTGATTACCTTGTATCTCCCCCAGCACTTAGAACAATGCTTGGCACATAGTAAGCACTTAACAAATGCCATTATCATTATCATTATTATTAATATTACTCTTTCCACTAGGCCAAACGCTTATGAGAAGGCTTGTTACAGGAAAAATGGAACCTGAACAACACTGGGCACTATGCAGAGGGGAATCTGACATTGAGCCTCGCATCATCCACAAGGGATGGATTGCCTTGCCAACCTCTTGCCAACCCCAAAGTATTGGCCCCTGATGTGGTTAACTAACATAGAAACTCAGAAACAGAAAAATCACATTATTAAAGAATGATACTATTCATCTTACACTGGGAGAACCGGTGGGATAACAGGATATATAACTCAACAATTTTGAGGAGCACAGCTGGACTCTTTTAGATAAAAAAAACCTGAAAGACTTGGAGATCCTTACTATTGTCAGGACAATTCAGTGCTGGCCATTATACATTAATTAAGCACCCTTAATGTTCTTGGCTCTTTCAGAACTTTTAAATGGTATGGTTCCTCCCTCCAGGACTTCAATCTGCGGGGAGTAATAACAATAATAATTATTATGGTATCTGTTAAGCGCTTATTATGTGCCAAGCACTGTTCTAAGCACTCCTATAAATACAAGGTAGTCAGGTTGTCCCACGTGGGGCTCACAATTTTAATCCCCATTTTACAGATGAGGTAACAGGCAAAGAGAAGTTAACTGGCTTGCTCAAGGTCACACAGCTGACCAGTGTCGGGGTGAGATTAGAACCCACATCTTCTGACTTCCAAGCCCGTGCTCTTTCCACTAAGCCAGACTGCTTCTCCTGAGAGAGAGGGAGAGCCATTTTATATATTAAATATGTGCTTTTCTAAAATCGAACAGAGAGTTGGATTCATCAGATATCAATGATATAATGCAGGTAATGGAGGACACTTACCAGAATCTCTGGCTTTACTAATTAGTGATTACTTGTACAATGATACTTGTGTGAATGCTTCAAAAAAGTGAAATTATGTCAAGTGTTATTTTAGCTGAATATGAAAATGATGAACACCCAAAGCAAACAATCCAGTATGGGCAGGTAATAAATCATAATGCTTGTGGGAATCAGATCTCATTAGGGTTGGAACAAGAGGTCCTGTTGCACAAACTGATGATGATTAGTACAACACTCCCTCTCCTATTTTTATTTAATTGGTGCAAAGCCCAAATCTCACACAGTAAAATTTCTCTTTTTACTGTGCACGTCTCTGCAAATTCCCATCAGCTGTTATTTGTTTTTAAAGTATCTGGGTAGACAATAAAATGACAGTGGCTGCTCATAATTTTGATCAAAGAAAGAAAGTTCATGATCATATCATTACTTTGGTCTTGGGAAATGCTTAAACACCCATTACAGTCAATGGGAATTAGCACAGGCTAATAAGAACATGGAATGGTATTGCACGCTTTCAGTAAGCTTTTGAAATACAGTATATTTAAGTTCCCCCCCAAAAAATACTGCTTCCATCAGTTCACTGTGACAGTGGAAAAAACTATTCTTCTAAGTAGGATATTTTCCAGAAATACAATCAGATTTGGTATTGCATTTTTAGAAAGCAAAGGTGCAACTAAGAGGGCAGTCAGCAAAGCGGGCTTAAAATTACCCTTGGCAGTTAGGAAAAACCATGCGGAGAAAAATCCATTTCAAGCTTTTAGCAACTTACTTCTAGTAACTTACTTATACCTTTAATATGTCATTGCATTCAAAGCTTTAGTAAAAGAGACTGATTAATTAGTTTCATAAGTTGTAAGAAAAAAAGAAATGCCTTTTGAGCTAACTTTGATAAAGTCCACCTAGAAAATGTTGGCCCCATGGTTTTCACATTCTCTTCTGGTCTAGCTAAATTCCCTCCTATGCTTGTGAAATACTGATCATTTCTTGCATTCTTCACAGTATTAGGCCTGCTCCTACTTGTCTTATGTGCTTAGTAAGATGGAATAGGAAAAACATTCACTGGACTCTAAATCTCTTTCGAAATACATTTCTGTGGTATGGTTTTGTTTCAAAACTACCAACGGTCTCCCTTCTTAGGAGGAATGGGAATTCCAAAGTAATTCGAATAAAAAGTAAATACAATTGAATTTTTTTGCTCTAATTCAAAACTCAAATGTGATGTATTCGAAAGTGACTCAATTTTCCAAATGTCAATGTTACTTCCCATTTTTAAGTCTACTTATACCCAGACAAAACATTTAAAAATCAGGAATTAACCTAGACAAGAAATTAGATTCACTTTCATGTGGAATGAAAGTTGGACATTCAAATGATTTATGCCACTTGACTTCTATCTCAGTAGTTTATTTCTCCTAAAAGCCTCTTATTTCACAATATGAAGTCCCTGTCTTGACTTTATGAAATACTCCATTCTCTGATTTTAAAAATTTGAAAAACAGCCATGTAGGAATTTACAAGATGCATAGGTGCCAGTTTTTGGGGAAAAGAATTCCCTTACTTTATTATTATTACTAATAATAATAATAATAATGATGGTATTTGTTAAGAGCTTACTATGTGCCAGGCACTGTTTTAGGCACTGAGATAGATACAAGCAAATCAGGTTGGACACAGTTCCTGTCCCTCTTGGGGCTCAAGTCTCAATCCCCATTTTACAGATGTGGTAACTGAGGCCCAGAAAAGTAAAGTGATTTACCCAAGGTCACCCAGCAGACAAGGGTGGAGCCAGGATAAGACCCCATGACCTTCTCTGACTCTTAGGCCTGTGTTCTAGCCACTATACCATGCTGATTCTCTTACTTTAGAAGCAGCTTTGTCAGGGCTTTGAATTTAGATGACATAAAGGCTATTAAAATTGGGGACTATCTTGCATTATTTTTTTAATGTAAATTTTGCCAAGGCCAAGGTTTGCATATTAGATGGATTGACCCTTTGCTGCATGGAACAAAAGTCCTAAGGTGTTCATGAAATTAATTTCAAATGTTCAGGAGTCACAGAGTGACCTGAATAGTTATCTTGAAGGGGAACTAAACTGAAATACTGCAGGCGAACCATTTACCACCAGACAACTTGTGCCATTCTGAGTATTTCTAACTTCCTATATAAACAAATGGAATGGCTCAAGAATTGACCAGTTTCCCTTTGCAAGACAAAAAAAAATCATTTAGGGTATGCCTTCTTTTTAATATAATATCTTTGCTGACCTATAAAACTTTCAACCTGAGCCCTAAACTATCAATAATGTCCAATCTTCATATAACTGGTTTATTAATTTATTTCTTTTTATTTCATTAAAAGTCATTCCCAAACAAAACTTGCAAGTGCACACTGCACTCAGCATTTGCTTTCTTTTCCCTGATGGTAGGAGAAAGGGATGACTACAACAAAATGTGCTCTGTCCCTTTCACTGTAATGTGATTCCAGCCAAACTGCTATTCAATAAGATGAGGTAAAATTGAAAAATTGTTGTTACAGACTCCTTACATTTCAAAGTCATGAATTAAATATCCTGGATATGTAACTTCATTCATTCATTCTTGCAGTGCTTATCTGTATGACTTGTTAATGTATTGTTGATGTGTTTCAATCCAAGGACATGGCAAAAGTCATATTTCATGGTAAATATTAATTTAATTATTAATTCACTCTGGGATTATTACAATTCTCAAAATCCATGAATGGCAGTATCATGTTGTTATGGGTTCAAAGCCCACTGCGAAACCCAAGTTATCCTTGTATTAATTACTAGAGCTATACACCAGGTAATAGTGAAATCATTTGGATTTGTCAGAGAGAAAAAAAGGGCCTGGCAGCTTGATAATTTTTTTTGAAAAATATGATTTGCTAGAATTCACATAACTCAAAAGTTAATCCTTTCTTGGCAGTTGACTAAACCCATGAGTTTATACTGGCAAATAGAATTAGTGCTGAATGCCTAAGTCCCTCTTTGATCTGGTAAATAAATACATAGAAAAGTCAACTTCAATTACAGAGTTACAATTTATGACATCTTTAGTACTATAATAAACTGTTGACAAATGCTGAATTCAGGTTGATAATAATATGTAATGCTCCAAAAATCAATAGCTTTTGACAGGTTACCAAAATGTATTTTAACAATCTATACCTTACTACATTTGTAAATAAAAAGCATTTGATTATTGTTCTACTTAACATCAAAAGCACCATATTTCATTACATTTTAATTTTATCTACTGAACAGAAGCAAGAAATTGGCTTCATTAATAAAATTTATGAGGTAATTTGGTCTACTACATGGTCCAAAAATATGTGGTAAAAGTGATTGGAACTGGAAGATTCTCTTTTATTTTAGAGGCTTTTAAATGATATGATTTAGGAAACCATTTTAAATCTGAAGGGTTAAGGTCTTCTAAAAAGAGAGGGATGCTTAGAAGACAGCATGCTGGAAAAAGGATAAAAGACCCAGGTTTTATTTCCAGCTCTGCTAGTGAATTATTATTTGTCATTGGGCAAGTCACAAACCTTCTCTGGGCCTCAGTTTGCTCAGCTTTAACATGGGGTTAAGATTTATCTCCTTTAAACTAAGCTCTAGGTGGGACAGGGGATAAGATATATCCCCCTTATACTAAGCCCTAGGTGCGACATGGACTGCGTCTGATCAGACTGTCCTGTATCGTACCCTGCCTCTGGTGGACTGCTTGGCCCAGAAGAATACTTAATGACTATTATAGACAAATTCCATAAATAATAACAATCACCAAATTGCTCGGCCAAACACTTTAAGTCAATAACCTCATCTCTTATATCCAGAGTTTCCAAATGTTCAACAATTCAGTTGAAGTTATGCAGTGGAAAACAACTTCCCCCTGATTCAATCAGTCAAACAAGAGTATTTATTGAGCACTTATTGTATGCAGAGCACTGTACTTGGAGAGTGCAATATAACAGAGTTGGTAGACAATTCCCTGCTATGCTGTAATAAACACTTGGAAGAGTACTAAATAAAAGAGTTGGTAGACCAGTTCCTGCCCAGAAGAAGCTTAGAGTCTGGAGCGAGAGACAGGTGTTAAAATAAATGATAAATATGTACATAAATGCTTTTTGGCAAAGGGTGGAATGAATGAAGGGTACAAATCCAAGAGCAAGGAGCAACACAGAAGGGAGAGAGAGTAGGGGAAATGAGGGCTTAGCTTAGTTAGGGAAGATCTCTTGGAAGAGATGTGATTTTAATAAGGCTTTGAAGGCGGGGCGAGTTATCAACTGCCAGATATCATCATCAATGGGATTTATTGAGTGCTTACTGTGTGTACAGAGCACTACCCTAAGTGCTTGAGACAGTGAAATTTAACAGAGTTGGTAGACACGTTTCCTACCCGCAACGAGTTTACAGTCTTGACAATGGTTATGAGATGGGGAGGGAGTTTCAGGCCAGAGGGAGACATGGATGAGGAGCTGATGATGAGAAAGAGGACACAGAGGTATGGTGAATATATTGGTGTTGGAGGAGTGAAGTGAACATGTCGGGTTGGGGTAGGAAATCAGTCAAGTATGATAGGAGGGGGTAAGGTGACTGAATGCTTTAAAGTCAAGGGTAAGGAGATTCTATCTGATGCAGAGGTGGATAGACAACCACTGGACATTCTCGAGGGGTGGGGAAATGTGGACTGAACCTTTTTTAGAAAAGCTCGGGGGTTGTATAACTCCCTTGTTCACAATACAGTTTAGGCTAAACAAAAATTCCAATAGCTCTTCCTGCAAAAGAAAATCAATCAACTAATCAATAGTATTAAATGAGGGCTTAGTCTGTGCCAAACACAATACTAAGCAATTGGGAGAGTCAGTCAACCAATCAATTGTACTTACTGAACACTTATTGTGTGCAGAATACTGTACTAAGTGCTCCCAAGAGGAGATTACAGTGTAGAAGGCGAGACAGTCATGGAAATAAATTATGGATATGTACACAAGTGCTGTGAGGCTGAGGGCGGGGTGAATAAAAAGTACAAAGTCAAGTTCAGTAGTGAAAAGAAGGGGAGAAGGGGCAGAGAAAATTAGGGTTTAGTCAGGGAAGACTTCTTGGAGGAGATGTGATTTTAATAAGGTTTGGAAGGTGGGGAGAGTGATGGCTTGTCAGATTTGAAGGGGGAGGGAATTCCAGAACAGAGGCAGGAGGGGGTTAGGGGTCAGTGATGAGTTAGACAAGATGGAGAACAGTGAGTAGCTTGGCATTAAAGGATTGAAGTGAGCATCCAGCAGTTAGTGAACACGAGTTCTGCCCTATGGAGGAATTTCACTATTAATATATGAGTTCCTCCCATTCCCATCTCAAGAGAATAATAAGGCACAATATTTGTATGTACTGAGAAAGAAAACTAATGAAAAGTTGGATTGATTAAAACTGGCAATGCAAAAGTCCCTGCTTTTACAGTTGAACATTGTGCCTGCCATTTTGTGACTCTGTCCTGATTTGGAATGGCATTTTCCAGCCTAACTCCCTCATCTTCAGCTCAGCAAAATATAATAGGAGTCTTCCAGTCTCCATGTACAAGAGTAAATCCCTGGGGGAGGGAAAAAATTATTTCTATTCACTAGAGAAGCAGCATGGCTTAGTGGGAAGAGCACAGACCTGGGATCTGAGGGTCTGGGTTCTAATCCCAGCTCTGTAACTCATCTGTTATTTGACCTTGGGCAAGTCACTTAACTTCTCTGAGTGCCTCAGTTCCCTCATCTGCAAAATGGTGATTCAGTACCTGCTCTCCCTCCTACTCAGCCAGTGAATCCCAGTGGCCTCTGATTATCTTGTACCTGCCCCAGCCCTAGTACAGTGCTTAACACATAATAAACACTTAATAAATACTACCCTTATTATTACCATTAGGGGCTTCTTGAGTCACTGTCCTAAATTTTAAAATAAGGACACAGAGGTGAAATGGCCGCAAGTGTGAAGAAAGAGAACCAAGCACTGTGGTAATATTCTGTGTCTGTTACACTGTATGCTCCCAAGCGCTTAGCACAGTGGTCTGCACACAGTAAGCACTCAATGAATATGACTGACTGACTGGCTATTCAACTACACAATGCGTTTAGAGAACAACAGAGAAGGGCCAATAAAATCAGCCTTAGTAAGATTAGGCTTAGCATAGGATAGGATACCAGGATAACCCAACTATAGGAAATCGCTAATGTTGGCATAGTAACTTGGTTACATGGCAATTAATGTACTGGCTTCATTAGGAAGGGAAGATTAATCAACCCTGTAGGGGCTGAAACCTGTGTTTCCGGTACATATAGCTATTTCAAACCTGTTGCTTGTCCATTAAAGCTTCCCTCCCACTTCATGAAACTGGAAAGACATATGAAGAAAGGGGAAATCAACAGTTTCTGAGCAATTACCTGACAATGTGACAGTTGACTCTGTCAAACTAGTTTTGTTTTTAAAACATTGCTTTCATTGGTCTGAAAATTCAATGATGCTCAAATTGGGGACTCAGGGGAATACCGAGATAGTGTGAGAAACAATTTCTCAGAGTAAATGATCAAAGTAATGAATAGAAATGTACCTGAGGTTATATCAGATTCTTGTAGGATTATCCCAGATTCTTGTAGGCCTTTCTGGGCAATTTTACAAAAGCCTACTTTTTTTTTTTTTAGAAGTAGTACTGTCTTAGTAAAACACCTAAACCTACCCTGAAATGTTTTCTCGCTAATCTTACTTGTCTTAAATGCTTGACTTTCCACATCCTGCAAGTTTAAGGACACAGTACTCTGGGACTTGTGGTACATTTGTCCTAAAATGCTGGGATCCTAATCTTGCAGCAGCCCAAACCCCCATCCCATCCCACTCTAATTATAACTAGAAGGGAAGGGGAAGGTGTGTATGTTTGGCATGATATTCAAATGTTCCAATTTTCAACAAAAGCAATTGGGCCAGCCTAAGTATATGACAAGATGCAAAAAAAAATATGAATGGCCTAACTGTAACTGCTAACAGCTGTGATGCATAAATGAAGAATTCTTAGTTTTATTTTTTTTAAACAGCTTTTAAAATAGAAAGAAAGGCTTTGTTTGTTATTGTAACCTTGAATGGAAGAAGTCATTAAAAGAAGCTTTCTCACACATAACGATATTAATGGCTACTTTCACTTCAGTATTCATTTCATTAATTAGAATTGCATGAACATGAGGAAGAATGCCCATTTATGGAAGCATTCAGTTAGCCTCATCTGTCTTTGTTTTCCTGCTGAGGGACGTTTACGTCAAATTGACTCAAACGTTTAGATTTCCTATGTGATTAGAAATCCCAGCTTGGGTGGGATGCCACTCTTTCGGGGGTGTCTGTCCCACCACAAAAGCAGGACTCAATCGGGGTGATACCTTGGGCCACAGTGGTGAAAGAGAACTCCTCAGGGGCAGTAATAGGGTAGCAGCCGATGCTGTTGCTGTGGTTATTGTTATAACTGCTGACTGCCTCTCTGGGGCCATGGAGTGGGGATATTTTGCATGGCTGGAAACACATCATCCAGCTGTCCATGGAAGGACCAGTATTTACTCAGGCAATGACTCTCCTTCAGCAATCACCTTCATTCAGCGGTTGCTTTCCTTCAGCCACTGTCACTTCTCATTGGCCTTGGTGTGGGAGAGGAGGACAATGTGTGACACATGAAGGGAAGGAAAGTCCTCATCCACTTTGCCCTTATGTCTCTCCAGTATGCATTATCCCCTCTTTCAGGCTGTGATTTGCTAATTCTCTTTCTGCTTCCTATCCCTGTTGCCTTTACTTCTCTCTCCTCATCCTCACTTTTGTTCCCATCTTCTTTCCTCTCTCCACTTTCTCTATTTCTATTTAATAATAATAATAATGTTGTCATTTGTTAAGCGCTTACTATAAGCAAAACACTGTTCTAAGTGCTGGGGGATACAAGGTGATCATGTTGTTCCACGTGGGGCTCACAGTTTTAATCCCCATTTTACAGATGAGGTAACTGAGGCACAGAGAAGTTAAGTGGCTTGCCCAAAGTCACACAGCTGGAAAGAGGCAGACCTGGGATTAGAACCCACAACCTCTGACTCCCAAGCCTGGGCTCTTTCCACTGAGCACACTGCTTCTCTATTTCATTCAATAGTATTTATTTATTGAGCGCTTACTATGTGCAGAGCACTGTACTAAGCGCTTGGGATGAACAAGTCGGCAACAGATAGAGACAGTCCCTGCCGTTTGACGGGCTTACAGTCTAATCGGGGGAGACGGACAGACAAGAACAATGGCAATAAACACCTTCCCCCTTCCCACTCTGCTTCCATCCTCTCATACTCAGTCACTTTCCTCATATGCTTTTAAAACCACGTCTATACTAGCTACTAAATGGGGGCATACACAGACACACAAACACACACACACATGAAAACACTCACATAAGTATGCCATATATGTATATATATGGGAGATATATATGAATAGGACACATAAATGATTTATAGGATATGCATGTATTTCCTATTAATTTCTATATTTCAAATTATTTTGCACATCAAAACAACTGTTTAAAAGCAGTCTAGGTAAACCACTGGGCTCCCTCACAATTACATAAAACCTTGTCTTCTCTTGAATTTTAAAATCCATGCATAGTTCAAACCAAATTTACTTTGTGCCACCGGTCACAAATAAGCCAGTATCATAAACATTCATGAAAAGAATAAAAGAAAAATGCAGACTGCAAAGTGTTGGAGAAAAACTAAAATTTTTTTCACCCAGTGCTAATAGTTACTGGCAGATTTTTTTATTTTTCTTTTCAGCTGACAATCTCAAGCAAATATCTGAGTCAGCTTAAATTATTAAGCCCTAGATATTCAGGTTCTTACATTGTCACTCTCCCTTTTAAGCCAAGTAATATTCTAAACCTCTCTGGATGTATTGTGCAATATTTAATGACTTAGAAGAGGTATTTGGCCAGACTGAACTGCCAATGAGACTGTGAGAATGTCATTCCTTATTTGTCTAAGAAGTTGTCCTTCTAAAGATCTATCCTCCTCATATTGAGTAAACTTGAAGGGCAATTTACATCACTCACTGCAGGGATACAAAGTCAAGGAATGATAATTGCTCGATAACATGGTTTTAAAACAAGTCCCACAATTTTAATAATTGCATAATCCAATTTCTCTTTGCATGAACATTTGGAAATAATACAGAGACCACTAATTGCCTTAGATGTCTGAGTATCCTACACCAAACCTCAGACCAACTAACAGTTACTGTTTATGCAGGGTAAAATTCAGGCATTTTTAATTTTCACTGGGGAGAATTGTTAAAAACAACGTAAAAACATGCTCGCATGCAGGTCTGTTGAAAGTATATATGGTTACACATCTGCTGCTGTAGGCTTAGGGGGCAGAACAAAGGATGCTTCCCATAGAGCTGTATTTTGACATCAGTTAAGATACACATCATTAAGGTTGAAGAACTATTTCCTGATCACTATCAATCCAGGGTTTTTGTATGATTATGATTTAAGAAAAAAGACAGTGGATTTCCCACTTCACGATAAAAACCGACATATTACCTATTCCCTTTGCTTAAAACTTTTCCAAAATAAGGACTCTTGGATTTGTCAGCCTGTGAGACACTGTGTGGACTAAATGCTGTTCAGGTCTCGAAGAAAACGTGATAGATCTCAAGAGGTCATAGATTTTTCCCCATGATTCATCAGTGGTATTTTATTTAGCTCTTACTATGCGCAGAGCATTGTACTAAATGGTTAGGAGAGTACAATTCAGCTAGCAGACGTGATCTCTGCCCTCAATAAGATTACAAAACGCTCAATTCAGGGCCCCAAAATTGTTCTTTGAGTCCAGGAATATGATTGCTGTCCTCATTCCATCAGAAATGAAAAATAGGTATATTAGAATTGCTTCAGTCCTACTCTTTAGGTTAGCATTCTATATTTTTTGCATATGTGTTCAGGCATTCCAAGTTTTAAAAGCATCACGGTTCAGTTCGGCTCCACATAAGCTTTCCTTGGAGTCAGATGTATCTTTCTCTAATAGGATATTAAATATTTTCAACTGGATTCTTGTTAACAGCTAAGCTTTTGATTAACGAGTAACTGAACCATGCACAACGACTAACTGCAGGTTTAACGATTCTATTTGCTTTAGCTTGCATGCTTCAAATCCACAAGTAATGAGAAAATTCAATAAAGTAATTGTGGATGAGAAACGTGTAGAATTCTTTCTTCTTCACTGAAGACATTAGAGATTGGGAAAAGTCAAGATCAAGTAGAATAAGTGTTTTAACTATTAAAAATACTTCATTTCAAAGGTGAACAAATAGGTTTGTGCTTTTAAATCACCAATTTTCCTGCAGAAGGGCAATCCTTTAGGACGGCTGCTTCACCCAAATGAGCTTTTGTTTTTTGGAAAAGGAAAATGAAAGATATAAATAATAATCTTTAACTAAAATGAACACTTAATCAGTGGATCATACAGCAAGAAGAGTAATCTTCTTAAACAGCATGGATTCACAAACTGGGGCATGTGTATTTTAATAAGCTACAGGACTTGGCAGGGCAGTTCACAGGGCCTGCTGCTTCTAACTCATACTTACTACGCAGCAAACTTCCCCTCCTTCATCTTCCCTGTGTTTTGAACCCACAACCTCAGTGTGATCACTTTCAATCTGTGACTAAGTGAAGTTGTTTTTCCTCCACAGAGTTACCCCAACCTGCCTTTTCCTCTCCACCTAAAAGGCTATCACCTGAGTCTAGGCCCTTATCATAGCTTGACTAGTCTTCTGTTATCAGCCTCTTCTTTGGTCTCTCTGCCCGGAGTCTCTCTCCTTTATCCCTTCAATTTACACTGCTTGCTGGATTACTGTTTCTAAAATGTCACTCTTCTTGCATACTCCCACTTCTGAAAAATCTGAAATGGTTATTTATTCCTCTCAGTACCAAGCAGAAACTCCTGACCATTGGCTTTAAGGCAGCCAGTCTACTCCCTCTGACTTAACCATTCTTTTCACATACTGCATTCCAGTTACACTCTTAGCTCTTCTCCAACTATTCTATTTACTCATTCACTGTACTTTGTTCTCATCTCTCCCACCCCTTACTCCTTGCTCACAGCCCAACTTGAAATCACTTCTGAAAAATGAAATCCCACCTTATGCTGGAGGTCTTTCCTGATAAATTATTCTTTTCCCCAATTACCTTTTCATCACCTTTGCACCACCTCCACACTTAATGTGCATATAATCACCCATAGTATTTCTATAACTCATACTGACTCATATACTCAGCTACTTAAGCATTTACTCCTCCACATATCCATCTCCCCACTCCCTTTTGCTTCCTATCTGTAAATTATTTTGTGCCTGACTCCCCTAATAGACTGTAAGCTTCTGGGGGGCAAACACTCTGTCTTTTAATTCTACCTAATTCTCCAAGTACTCAGTACAGTGCTCTACATGCAGTGGATCCTGAATGAAATGTGATTTGTTGATTTATTGGAATGTTAACTTTGATAGTCACTGCTATAGGACACCATTTTGTAAGCCTATATTTGAAATGTTAAAAATTAGAATAAATTTTTTGCTTTCCATGTTTGAGGAAGTCCCCAAGTCAGTAGTAATAATAATAGTAGTAATAGTATTAATTGAGTGCCAATTAAGTGATTGGAAGATCAAACAGAAGAGACACATTTTCTGACCAAAAGAAGTTTACGGTTTAACTGGGGAGATATAGGTAAAAATATTTACGTATAAAATAATCAAAACAGATAACTGAAAATATATTTGCACTAACATATGTTCAAGCTTGCACGTAATGGGTATAAATAAGTTTAAAAGTGCTGAAGAGGCTGGTAGATTTGTATGACTTCGGCTGTTAGAGGTAATCAGTGAAGGCTTGGAGGAGACAGAGTTTGAGGGGAAGGACTTTGAAATAGGAGGACAAAGTCTGTCAGATTTGGAAGAGGGAGCTACAGGCCTCTGGGAACAGAAGGTGAGTTGGAAGGAATGAATACACTGAATACACTGAACTGGGGAGTAGTGGGTGAAGAAAAGTGATTTGTAAGAGGAGGTGGGTTGGTTGAAAGCTTTGAAGCTTGGGTATGAGAAGTTTTGGATTGATGTGGAGAACAGCAGAAGCCTAGTGGAGGATGTTTGAGGAATGGAGAGAGATGTGCCAAGAAGAAGATCCATACAGCACCACGCAATACAGATTGGAAAAGGAAAGGCAAGGAAGCCCGTTGTTCTGTAGGGAATGTCTCTATCTGTTGCCGAACTGTACTTTCCAAGCACTTAGTACAGTCTCTGCAGAAAGTAAACACTCAATCAACACGATTGAATTAATGAAGCTGATTTGATCTGGACCAGAGTCATGGTTGTTTGGGTGGGTGGAATAGAGTCTGTCTAGCCAATGAGATCTTTAGCAGTGTGAGACTGAACCGACTCTCAATTTGTGTAGTGGAAATTGCTTATGAAAAAAAGTAAGTTATTTAAGTGTGAGGCAGCACTCTTTTGGGGAGCTTGTTCCAAAACGCCAATAAATGTTACTTTTCAGTGGTCCAAGTCTAAGTAACTATGCCGTCCTGTCTTCAACCACCAAGTCATTTCCTTCCCTTTATTAAACTCCAAAGATCTTGGCTGTTTAGAATTGTTGATGTTCTCCTTGCAAAAAAAGTTCCATAATAATAATAATAATGATAATGCTGGTATTAGTTAAGCACTTACTATGTGCAGAGCACTGTTCTAAGCGCTGGGGTAGATACAGGGTAATGAGGTTGTCCTACATGAAGCTCACAGTCTTCATCCCCATTTTGCAGATGAGGGAACTGAGGCCCAGAGAAGTGAAGTGACTTGCCCACAGTCCCACACCTGACAAGTAACAGAGCTGGGACTTGAATCCATGACCTGTGACTCCCAAGCCCGGGCTCTTGCCACTGAGCCATGCTGCTTATAAATGAACACTGAATGAAGATGTCTTTCCAGATATAGTTCCTTAATATAATTTTGTTAAGAAAGATGTACTAGTGAAACCACAACTTCTACCACTTGAGAATTAGCACCTTTACAGCTAATTAAGTAGGGAAAACATTTCACTGCTGACTGTTTGGAAATGTATGAATTCAGTAAGTTTGAATCTTTTTGCTTCTCTTTTTTCTATATTAGGGTTTACATACCCCTAAAAAAGAATCCTCTCTATGCACAGGGTGTTACAAAACTGAGTGCTTTAACAGCTAAAGATAAGTTCCTTCAACTAGTGCCCTTGTATTGATCTCCCATTTCTCCCAACACTTTTCTCTAATCCTCTCCATAATTACATGAACTGCCGGAGCTCTCCAGAAGTTGTCAATTTCCCTTGCATCCATTTTCAAATGACCATCCTAGAAACTGTCTGGGCACTGGATCAACCTTGACAGTCCCCTTGAAACATATTGGCACATCTCTCAAGAGCCTCCTTCCACCCTTCAAGCGCTTAGTACAGTGGTCTGGACACGGTAAGCGCTCAATAAATACGATGGAATGAATTCACATTCTCCCTACTAAAGAGAGAGTGTTTGGGGGAGGGGAGAGGGGAAGATATTGATCCAATTCTTTTAACATGCTAAATTGCCCAGGAACTATTTCAGTCATTGCCAGACTGTACACTTCAGAAAGAAACCGTTTTCATAGTAGAGATTTTTTTTTCAACCAGAGAAAACAACATGGAAAACAAGTGAATTCAAGCACCACGTTCATCACGTAATGTGGTGGTTGTTTTCTCGAACTTTTTCCAGGTACATTTGGTGCATGGAAAGACGGAGTCAACACTGTCAGGAAGTATGCGGGGCAAAAAGAATGTTTGGTCCCCTTAAAATGGCATGCATCCAAATGAAAAAGTTCAATTTTAAAAAAAGCCCGTAACCTGTTGAAAAGTTGTATTGATGTTTCTTTTTTCAGCCACCTGCTCTTCTTGGGATAAAAATTAAACTAGCTGTAATTAAACTGTTGTAATTCATTAACAGCGTTGATGCTGATGAATGTTCAAGTCTTTCCTTAAAGTGTGATAATGGGAAATAAAGCTGATTGTTCATTTCATTACACCTCTGATGGGAATACACCATGAAGGCTAAACTCCAAAAAGTGTAACAGTAATATTATTAAAGTGACTGTGTTATCAGCTATTAAATTAATAAATCAATGAAACATAAGAATAGAAATGACAAAAAGACATGATTATTTTAAGATTGCAAAGACCACAGTACTTCCAATTTAGGCTTGAAAAAAATAATTCATCAAAAGCAGCAATCTCAGCTTTTGTTATGCATTTCTAGGGATATTAGACTTGACTGGTAGTTAATAGAAGAAGTTGTATAGAAGAGAATGCTCATAAGTTTATGAAGAATTTACTATGGAAACAGTAGTTGTGAAATTCCTAAATCCTTCTGGACAAAAGCCCCAGAGAAAAAACATTCCAAGCTGAACTGGGTATTAACTAAGCCCAGGATTTGCCCATATTTACCTGCTTTGGTATTATGGAAGAAAAATCAGTATTCTGTTAACCTCTGACCCTCTGGAGCCTAACCAGACAAAGAACCAATCTGAAGCCATGGGAGAGCACAGCCAAATGGCAAACAGCAGGGAATCAATTGTTCAGGAGGCATTTGGCTTTGGAGCAGGCAATTTCATTGGGTCAAACTGTTATTCACTGAAACAAACCATGAAGAGATAACGCCATAAAATATGAACAAGACAGAGATTTTTTTTCCACCCTTGCCACCAAATTGTTAGCTTTATGGGATTTCATGCTGAACACTTTGAAAAAATTCAATTTGCTTTGAAGCACATTAGTCTAACATACTAATTATTGTTTACATTGCCATTTGCCTTCTATTAAGAATGAAATAATTACCCCGTGCTTCATAGTTTAAAAATACAAGCAAACAGGATTATCTGGATAATTAAGACACTGTACTGAAGCTTTGTACTGCTGCCACGGAAAATATCTGCACACAGGAGGAAATGACAATTATCAATCAGCTAACTTCAAATGGTATTTTAAGCATTTTGAGCAATTTGAGATCTGTAACATATTAAGAAAAGGTTAGTGAGATCACCTTGGAGAAGTGTGGGTCTACTTAAATCTACCCCTCGAAACCTGAGACAGATAAGCAGCTGAATTTTCTCATCGAACTAATGACACCAAAGCGCATACCATGCATAGAGTGACTTCTGGTGTTCTTTAATCCTAATAATCCATCCCAAATGGACTTTGAACAGCGCCATCCAACTCTGTCAGACATGTTTGGCTAAACCAAAGCTTTTGCACGTTTCAATGTTGTTTTAACTGACCTTACCTCTGCTTAATTATGTCACGGAATCCGTTGCCATGCCACTTTCTGCCCTGTGAAATTAACTTTGAGCTCAAAACTAATTGGACTTCAAAACCTTTGAGCGGAATCCTCTTCTGTTTATGTGTAGAATGTATATGGCTGTTGCCCTCCTCCCACCATCTGGCTGATTTTTAAGACAGAAGAATAAAAACAGTTTGGTGGGGGGGAAAGCAATACCTGTACATTGCATGTGTCCCAACTTAAATCAATAAACTTTTCCACAAATCCAGCCTAAACAAGTTTGCATTTTGGAAGCACTTGATGAGCAGAAGGGATATTCTAATGCAGGCAAAAGGCAGTGCTGAGGAAAATTGGGGGTGGGGGAAATGAAGGTAAATTTAAATGTAAAAATCTGTTGATGATGATGATGACCATTAATATCATTACTATTATGATACTTGTTAAGTGCTTATTATGTTCCAAGCACTGTACTAAGTGCTGGGTAGATACAAGATAATCAAAAGCCCACCTGGAAATCAGGGTCCAAATTGGAGGGAATAGAACTTTTCAGATGAGGGAAACTAAGGCATAGAGAAGTTAAGTGACTTGTCCAAGGTCACACAGCAAAGAGGGGGAGCCAAGATTAGAACCCAGTCCTCTGACTCCCTCATCCTGGCCTTTTCTGGTGGTCCATGCTACTTTCCTATATATACATATGTGTCATTAAAATGTGGATAGACAGATGTCCTAAGTGAAAAGACTGATTACAATAGTGTTCATCCACCCAAAAGTTACTATAATTCTTACCTCCACCCACCCAAATAGAGTTTCATGCTAAACTATTCAGGTTTCCATTTTGGTGAGGAACTTTCTGAACTTTCTTTAAATCTCTGCCTTCCACTTTCCCATTGGCTTTAAGTATCCCTGGTGGATACTTGCATTACTTTCCAGCAGAATCTGGGTAATTTCTTTCCTAAAATTCATACGAACATCAAAGTAGTCACTGCCCAAGGAGGCTGGGAGTGTCACCAATGTGCAGCTCTTTCCCAAAAGGTCAAACTGAAATGAGCAATGGGCCCCATTTGTTTTGCAGATCAAGCAGGAGAGAATGACAGCCAGCCGTATGGGCAAAGCAGGGAACTGAGGCACAAAAAGAGTCCTGGGCAAATAATACACCCTCCCTCCCCTCCCCACTACCTCTAGGTTTTAAACAAAGCATTCAAATCAAACGGGCTTAATTTGCATGAAATCCAAATCATTGAGCTAGGCATAAGGAGAAGGAGGTTTTGGCTGGGATTCCCAGAGGAAGCTCTTATCTCCTTTGTGAAAGGGGGAAATGGGTGTGCTGCTTTGCATGAGGGTGCATACAAAATATGCAAATGAGGAATCTGCTGCATGCAAAAAGAACACTGGCCAAGCAGCTGACAATCCCCATTCATGACTGAAAACTTTCTGAAGCTCTAATAGGAGGGCAGCAAAGGGGAGAGACATGCATGCTTCTCATGGAGGTGAAATAGCCTCTGAATATTCATAAAATGCCCATCGAGGCATGGGAGTGTTAATTATCTGAAATCCTTAAACTGGGTGATCTCACCTGCTCCCAACAAAATACAGCTAAAGGATGACACGGATAAGATGAGATACAATGAGAGGAATTTTATTCTACAAAAAATTCAAAGGACAGAAACACAAAAGGATGCAGTGAAGTTTGTTCTTCTCCCTAGAGCAACAGAAGTTTAGAAGACCATGTAATTGGGCCCAGATCAATGGCACTTAAAACCGGTACATATCAATAAATAATCTAAGAGTGGATTGCCTATATATTAATTGTATAAAATAGGCAAAAGAAGTAGGCTTAAATTCTTAGAAACACATTCTGATATTTCTTGTGGCAAAGATTTAATTTCATTTAGATGAAAATGTGTCAGTTTCACTAACATAAAGGAAATTTGGTTCATGTGCAGAGCCATCAAATTCTAAAGATTTTTTTTAGATGAATGATTTAAATATGATTTTAAGAGAACCTAAACATGGTTATCTTGCAATCTCAAAACCATGAAGGCACACCAACATAAGAAGTGAAGTATTATCATGTCTAGGGCTGAATCGAAACAAGCAGAGAAATATTTTCTAGAATGGAACGTGTGTCCTTCAAATGTCTGAATTCCAACTGCACAAAATAAGTATAACTCACAAAAGTAATGTACAAAGTTAGCCTTTAAAAAAAAAAAACAGAACAGCTCTGGTAACAAGAAGAAACACTGCCCAGCCTAGCTTTGTAACTGATTTCTAGTCAAGGCAGACCTCTCCACACCTCATGTTTTAGCAAGCTATTTTCGTGAGTTTAAATACTCAGGGTTCCCTCAAAGGCGACAAAGAATTGGCTTAGAATATAATAATTTGATACATTTTAAAGGGAGGAACTCAAAGTTCTTATTCCTTGGTATTTGCTGTGATATCTTTTTATGCAGTCAAAATAGGCATCAATAAGATCTCTACAAAAATCTCTACTGTAGGGAGTGTAAAAGAAATGTAACTGAAGGACGACACATTGAATCCCTTTTTTATATATAAAATGAATTGCTTCTCAATCAACACAGCTTTGCTCAATAGCCACAGAGAGAAAAATAGATATATCATTCAGATGACTGCTTCTCTAGCCCACAGTTAGCAGAGATAGAAAAAAAATAGCAAGGATATAAAACAATACCCTCCAGAGACTAGATTTTCGACATCTTCCTATTTTCTCTAGTACTTCTGAATCCTAAAACAATGCATTAGGAAAACAGGTCAAAAATCTCTGGTCTCTGTTTCTCAAAGAACATGAAATTGGAACTTGGTTTCACAATTCTAAAATTATCATTTTCAATACCAATGCAATTATTTTATATTGTCATTTTTTCAACAAAAAATTTATTTCCTTGTGATGTAGTGTAACTAAATATAACCTGGACCATATTCAGTCATAATTTTTTTTTTTTTAATTAGAATACTTTTCTGCAAAAATAAATTTCTATGTCACTGGACTGTTCTAAAATCAGAATTATCTTGGTAATTATAATGTGTCACCAAAATTACTACTTCTTTCATCAGTAGTATTTATTTTGAACTTGCTCCAAAAATGTTGGTTATTAATATAGTTTAGAAACAAAAAGGTAACTTCCTATAACTCCCAAGAGGAAGCTTCATCATTTTTAACTGAAATAGAAAACAACTGGTTGAAGAGCAGTTTGTTTTTGCCTTTTAGCCCCTTTAAAACTGCCTCATATTTTCATGGCAATGAAAAAACACTACATTACATCTGGAACATTTACTGAACAGAAAAAGGTTTGAGGTGAATTTCTTTTCCTTTTTCCTGACAGGATGACAAGGTCGCAACAAAACAATTATCCTCAGCACCGTACTCTCTGCAAGTTCAAAATGTTGTTAACTCCAGTCATACATTCTCCTTGAGAGGGCATAAGAGTTTCTTAATGCTTTTTTGTTGTTTCACTGTGACTGAACAAAATCATTTCAGAAAATGTTATTCAAGAAATGAAGCTGAAATGAACTTGCAGTTGCTCTGGAAGGCAAAGCAACTGTCTCCTTGTAAACTCGTGACATGTCTCTTGATTCCTGCCTCCTTTAGCGTGTACTACTGAGGGGTGAAAATGGCAAAAGGAAATGTAGTTCTATCCCCTAAAGTTCCCTGAATACTCCATCAGACGATGAGGGTTAGGTCTCACACTATAAGATGCCCCAGCCCCCAAACTGTCTGGACCACTTCTGCCCCCCAATCTTTTGTCAAAGTCCTTAAGATCTTAATCAATCTTTACTCTGACCTCAGGAGCACCAAAGGAAGATGGATGAGGAAGCAGGTGACCTTTCACCTCTCCTTGTATTTCTTCTTCCACTGTCATCCCATTGAAAACACAATTGGGGAGGAACACACTTCCAAACTTTCAACCCTAGGCCAATGCTCCTTTATAGGTTTTCTTCGGCTCTCTTTACCCTGTCTCATGTCTGCCTCAGATCATTTCACCCAAGTCATTCAATAGGGAAATTTATTCTGTTCCACAAAACCGTGAATTAAAGGAAACTGGCTAAACAAAAATATCAATGGGAATATGAAAAGTATGGAAAATTGATTTGGCTCGTCCGATGCAACATTCACCTTAACCTCGGCCTCATAGGATCCCAATGGAGAATAGACTTAACTATAACCTACCCCTTCAAAAAAGTTTCTGGATAGTTGTGACCTTGATTTGGGAATGATGGAAAAACAAAACTCAAAATCCACCAACACTTCAAATACAGTGAGCCCACTTGGCAAGATATACTTTGATTTCAGTGTTTGGTTTCCATTGTAGAAGTCTGCCCTGGGTTCTTGGACTGTTTTAGTATACCTAAGCACCCTCCCAGAGACACATATAAACCTTGGGGCCAGGTTCTGGGCCAGGTTCAAGCAATCCCTAGGGAGCTATAGTTAATAATAATAATAATTGTGGTATTTATACTTAGTATGTGTCAGGCACTGTACTAAGTGATGGGGTGGTTACAAGCAAATCATGTTGGACATGGGGGTGGCAGTCTTAATCCCCATTTTACAGATGAGGTAACTGAGGCACCGAGAAGTCAACTGACTTGCTCAAGGTCACATACCAGGCAAGTGGTGGAGTCGGGATAAGAACCGAGGTCCTTCTGCTCCCAGGCCATGCTCTATCCACTAGGCAATGATGTAGTTGATCTGAAGAACCCTCAAGGTTCTAACCAATTAACAATGATATTTATTGAGAGCGTATCAGGTGCAAAACACCCTATTAAGATCATGGGAGAGTACAGTCAAATTTAAAGTAGCATGGTCTAGTGGAAAGAGCCCATGCCCAGGTGTCAGGGGACCTGGATTGTCATTCTACCTCTGCCATCTGCCTGCTGTTTGACCCTGGGCAGTCAATTCACTTTTCTGTACCTGTTTCCTCCTCTATAAAATGGGAAATCAGAATCAATGGCTCTTCTCCCTCTGCCGTAGACTGTGAGTCCAATGTGGGACCAGATCAGATTACTTGTATCTACACCACCATTTAGTGCAGTGCTTAGCACATAGTGAGCACATAATAATTGCCACAATTAATATTATTAAAGGAATGTGGCTGGGCCTATCTAAAGCCTCCAGGGGACCCTCAATCCATCAGAACTCTTCAGAGAGGACAGGACGGAGCTATAATCAGCCAAGACCCCTAGGGGTTTTCCAGACCAAGAGAGAGCAGTATGGCCTAAGAAAGGCTGAAGTCAAATGTAAGAAACCAAGGCTATCACTTGCTCCACTTAATCCCCCAGGAAGAGTAAGGTCTTGAAGCTGCTCAGAAGGGTTGTAAGATATGTGTGACTGTGGGCAAATCACTTAACTTCTCTGTGCCTCAGTTACCTCATCTGTAAAATGGGGATTAAGACTGTGAGTCTCACATGGGACAACCTGATTACCCTGTATCTACTCCAGCACTTAGAACAGTGCTCTGCACATAGTAAGCACTTAACAAATACCAACATTATTATTATTATATGTCTGAATGCATGAGATATGTCTGCATCAAACAGAAACTCCTTGCCCTTGGTTTTAAAGCACTTATTCATTTTCCCCCCTCCTATTTTACTATGCTAATTTCCTACTACAACCCAGCATGATGGCTTTGCTCCTCTAACAGCAACGTACTCTGTTCTCCTCTGTCTCAAGGCCAACCCCTCATCCACATCCTGCCTCTGGCCTGGAATTCCCTCCTCATTCATATACAGAAGACCATCCCTCTCCCCACCTTCAAAGCCTTATTAAAATCACATCTCCAAGAGGCTTTCCGCAAGGAAGCCCTCACTTACCCTACTCCATTTCCCTTCTACAATAACCCTTGCACTTATATCCTTTATTCACCCCACCTTCAGCCCATCAGCATTTACACACACACTGTAATTTATTTTAATGTCTGGTTGCCTTCTAGATTGTGAACTTCTTATGGGCAGGGAACTATCATATTATTCTCTCCCAAGGCCTTAGTACAGTGTTCAGTACATGGTGCTGAGAAACATCATGGCCTAGTGGAAAGAGCATGGGCCTGGGAGTCAGAGGACCTGGGTACTAATCCCGGCTCCACCACCTGTCTGCTGTGTGACCTTGGGCAAGTCATTTAATTTCTCTGTACCTCAGTGACCTCATCTGTAAAATGGGGATTAAGAGTGTGAGCCCCATGTCAGACAGGGATTGTGTCCAAACTGATTACCTTGTATCTACCCCATCTCTTAGAACAGTGCATGGCGCATACTGAATGCTTAACAAATTACCACAATTATTATTATTATTACTGCCCAATAAATGTGATTGATTGATTGAAAATTAGTCAGGGATCAGGTGGTCTGGAGCATTAAGAGCCAGCAAGATTTGTGCTCTCCACAAAAGGTTCAGGAGCAGCTTCAGGAGGACTGAAACATCCTTCCAAAAATGTGTCAAGACTGAAAAGATGGCTGAACATACTTCTAATCGACAGAATTAAGTGACCACCACTGAGTGTGAAGCTTTGCACCAAACATACAGGAAAGACTAATAAAAGCAAGTTAAATTGTTCCCTACCTTCAGGGAGCTTACAACCTATTCTAAAACTGCCCTTCCTAAATCCCCAGATGGATATTGCTTTCAGAATGACTTCTTTGGAAAAACTCTGAATCATCTTTATAAAGGGTAGTTTACTGAGAAATGTCTAAATGCATAAATTCCCCCCAGTAAGCTTGTTGTGGGCAGGAACCGTGTCTACCAACTCCGTTATATTGTTCTACTGTACTCTCCCAAGCACTTAGTACAGCGTTCTGCCCACAGTAAGCGCTCAATAAATATTATTGATTAACTGATTGATCGAATGATAAGTACTGAGTTGAGTCAAGAAAGGCTCGCTATGGGCAGGGAACATGTCTACCAACTTGGTTACACTGCACTCTCCCAAGTGCTTAGTATAGTGCTCTGCACACAGTAGGCTCTCAATAAATACAATAAATACAATTGATTACTAATGTCAGACCTATGGGCCTAAGGCCTGCCCCTAAAATACTCCCAGAATAGCAATGATTATTTCAATAAAATAAATCATCCAAGAGTCCAATTTCCCCTCCATTCACTTTCCCGTTCATCTTTTTCTCCTCTCTCCACCTAATTTGGAATATAAAAATGTCAAAGAGCCTCACATATAACAATAAATGAGTTATTGGGCTCCGTGACAATTGAAAAATCAATGGCATCAGATACACAAGAGAGCAAGAGAACATTTAGCAAGAAGTGGGAGCCAATGTTTTACATGGTTCTTGACATATAAAGATGTTTAAGGCCCCTGTCTTACAGAAAGAGAAAAGACAGAGTAATTTACTTTAAATGTGGTGTGCTGTCACTGTACTGTTCATTTTTCAATTTTCATTGTGAATATTGTAATTTAGGTGCTGATAAGATGTGCTTATGCTTCTCCTAACAAAAATACCGGAATAAAGAAGATTGGTCTGCAGCTGTTAATTCAAGGACAGAATAATGATACCAAGGAATCCAGATTTTAGTGGGATTTTATAATGCAAACTACCTCTTGTTCCCCTGGGTCAATAGAAAAAGTAGACAAGTGTTCTATTTCTATTATCACTGTCAAAATTTGAATTATTAGCCAAAGGATTTAAAATTACTAGACAAAAGAAAAAGGAGATGATTTGCAAAACTGGGAGAACTTGTCCAATCATCCTACCGAGTAATAGATCTAGAAAAATGAGTTGCTGCAACACTTTGTTATTAATGGCTAGTATATCTGTTATTATTACAAATGTTGATTATTCATATTTTTCTGGTCTGAAATAAGTAAGTAAAACCACAGAGAAAAAATCTACTCCTGTATGGTTGAAATAAAAATGTTCTGGTTATGTCACAGATATCCAGAAATACTCTCTTCTAATAATGTTGGTATTTGTTAAGCGCTTACTATGTGCAGAGCACTGTTCTAAGCGCTGGGGTAAACACAGGGGAATCAGGTTGTCCCACGTGGGGCTCACAGTCTTAATCCCCATTTTACAGATGAGGGAACTGAGGCACAGAGAAGTTAAGTGACTTGCCCACAGTCACACAGCTGACAAGTGGCAGAGCTGGGATTCGAACTCATGAGCCCTGACTCCAAAGCCCGTGCTCTTTCCACTGCGCCACGCTGCTTCTCACTTGAGTCTAAAAAGCAATGAATCCTGGGTTCTTCATTGGTTTAACTAATATTTTAAAAATTACTCATTTAGCAAGAGTAATTTATTGCTTTACTTTGAATGTACTTTAATTTTCACATTTACTTCAGCTCCTCAGACACAAATACTTCTTCTTCATTGGTGTAAGTCTGAGAGATACTTTTGTTCCATTGTTTGATTTAAGTTCATCAAGCTGGAGAGAACCTGATTTCTTGTTCAGCCCAAATATATTGTTTAGGTATTAGTTGCCAACTGCTTTCCAACATAAAAGAGAATAACAGTAATGATAATAACAATATTCATTCACTTATAAAACATTTAATATAATAAGTATCAGAGTGGAACTTTTTTATGGTTTTTTTAGGCACTTACTATGTACCAGGAACTGTACTGAACACTGGGATAGATCAGGTTAGATACAGTCCCTGCGTCATAGGGAGCTCACAGTCTTAATCCCCATTTTATAGATGAGATAACTGAGGCACAGAGATGTTAAGTGATTTGCCCAAGGTCACACAGCCGACAAGAGGCAGAGCCAGGATTAGAAGCCAAGTCCTGACTCCCAGGCCCATGCTCTATTCACTAGGCCACTCTCTTTCTTGTCCAATTTGAGAGAAAAATATTACTTTTCTAGTCAGTTTTACACCTTTATTTGAACTAGTATAAATATGACTTTCAGTCCTTCTCGAAAGCATCAGAAAATAGCTAAAAAATTTGCAACCCAAGAATCCCCTATCTCTAATGTTTCAAAATTATTTAATGAATCACTGAAAACTGGTAAAGTAGAAAGTCGACAGTCATCAAAATGAATCAGTCTTTGCAGACTATTAACATATATCAAGCTCTTGGTACAGTGATCTGCAAACAGTAAAGCGCTCAGTTAATACAACTGAATATAACAAGTAGGATTGCTATACAACCTATATGGAAAATAAATATAGCACATGATAAGACTTCCAAGTTCTCTTCAGTGCATTTCTTTGCTGTACTGCATCAAGCCTCTTTGAGGAGAAAAAGCCCGTTGGAAAAATAGCCTTTCACTTTAAATAAGGATGAGTTAAGAATGTTTCTTCAGTGAATTTATTCGCATTTCAGAGGGCACATCAAGCCAATTCAGAGCTAAGTGCCTGTTAGCAAATGTGTTTGGCCTTCTGCTGATTATAGTAGCATCATTTATTTTGTCAGTATTATCCAAGACTTAGCCCTGCCACCTGGAGCTATTGGAGTTGCTCATTAGAACCCCTCTGTCCCACCACATCCCAGGGGCGGCTAATTACTGGCTTTACTCCATCTAGTCTCATCTCTGATTCAATTATACGCACTAAGCCCTAACGAAAAGTAGAACATGGCTGGTCCTACCTTGACATTCTCCATTGCGCTCTTCGTGCCCAGCATTGCACACACAGTTGCCAATAGGCACCAACCATTCACCATCTGCCCCACAATACATCTTTGGAACATCCTTCTCTTCTGAGTTATTAACACAGGAGCCTCGGACCTCCACTAGGGAGGATGTGTCAGCCCCGGTGACGGTGTCGGGAAACTGAGCCAGGTTGCGAACTGTCAGTGGGCACTTCTTGTAGAACACCCGCACGGATACCAGGGCAATGCAGGCCCCAACATCCTGAAAAGCCAGGTAAAACCCTTTCTTGCTCAATGGCCCCACGTCACGGATTTCGGTGTTTAATTTCATGATCCGGTCACCAATGTCCACTTGGGTGAAGCTTTCATCGGCAGCGATGGTGTCGATTTTAGCAAACTGACTTTCTCTGATGAAGCGTTCTTTATCGTTGTTTGATTCGTAGTAGTAAAGATTGAAGGTCTCCTTACAGGTTCCCATGACACCTGGCAGGCTGTTGCAGTCTCTCAGTGTGAATTTAATCTCGATATACACCCTCTGAGCCCCTTCGCGGGGAATCCAATCAGTTCGTAGCCAATTGTTCTGGCTGGGCTCCATCACATTGCAGACTTGGTAGGTGCGTATTGGAGTATTTTTCTCATCCATAATGCTCACTTCCTCCCACTGTGAAAATTCAAAGGGAGATGCATCATTTGTGAAGTCACATTAAAGCATTGACAGAAAATCGTTCCTCCTTGGTAACACACTAATTTTCTTTTCAGTACCACAGAACGGTCATTAAGTCCAGGCATTGCGAATACTAGGACCCTCCAACAAGTTCCTGAACCCAATCACCACAAGAAATGAGAATGTCTTCGTAGTTAAACATATTTTATTATTTTCATTGATTGACGGAGCACCAGAGACTCTGCCAGCCTTTTATAGGGGACTCTTGTTATTGGATTGATCTGATTAAACAGCTCTTTCTGGAGAGCTCCTACACTAAACTCACCTATTACAACACCTTAAATTTTGAATGGCGATGGTTCAGATTACTGAATTCCAATTACGTGTATTTTTTCAACAGCTAAGCACAGACTAGCAAACTAAGGGCAGGAACGTGCCAAAGGAAGACAATTCAGAGTTAATTAGAAAGAAGTATTCCTATTAGAACCTTTCTCTCTAATACCTAAAAATGCCAGACTTTGGAAGGGAGAGAGGGTGGGGGAAGCATACTGACTTCCAGTTAAATATATATATATGTTATATATATGTTTCAACCCATTCTAATCAATCAACCGTAGTTACTGAGCACTTACTACGTGCAGTACACTGAACCAAGTGCTTGGGAGAGTTCAGTGCTAGGAAATGAACGGTTAAACTTTAAAGACTAAGATCGCTAATATCGTTTATTGTAATGATCTATCAAACTTCAAATGCAATTACTGCAAGTAAAAGTTTGTGAATTTTCTTCTCTTGAAATGTTGAAATTTAAGAAAGCTCAGTAGCATTTCAAAGACTGTCCCCAATGTGCTCACTCAATTTATTTGTGCATTTAGTTAAATTATTAGACACAAGCAATGGAAATGATTGCTCTGACCATGGGGAAATTAAGAAATGATGCAGAAAAGGAATGATGGCAGGCTTTTTTTCATTCTTTCTTTTTCCTTCCTAACAAAAGAATCCTGAAGAAAAGAAGAAGGACGAAAAGTAGAGGAGAATAAGGCATTAAAAAATTGTAGGACATAAAGGACTTTCCCTGCCAGAGGACACAGAAGTAACTTCTAAAGATTCCCTATGAATTCTTCTTTTTTTATTGAAGGTACTGCCTTGATTCACTAAAATGTTATCATATAAGAGGTTGTGATACATAATATTGTATTCTATTTTCTAGTCATTTGTTATCCCCATAAAAGTGCTGTTTTAGTTGGGGAAAAGCGCCAGGATGAATCTACATTTCTGTTCATTCGTATATGACATTTGACAGTGAAAGTGAATCACCAGTACTGTAGTATTTTCCTCATTTCGTATATATTCTTTGAAATTAATATTCCAGTCTAGACCCCTGAATCAAAACTAAGCATGTCATTCCATCTCAGAGCAAGGGCAATGTTTTAAAACCATCCATCAGTATAAAGTACAATGCTGTCTTAGTAACTGGACAGAATCTTTTAATTTTCTATGGCCATTAAATTTGGTTAGGGTAATAACTTGGCCTTGGAGACCATGTTTTTCCATTGCCCTTATCTTCTGATACTCTTTTCTTCCAATCAGTCAATCAATCAATGGTTTTAATTGAGCGCTTACTGTGTGCAGGGTAAGTACTAAGCACTTGAGAGGGTACAAGAAAAGAAGACAAATGAAATGGTAGAGGCTTAGTTTTCTACCCATTTTGTTGAATGTTTGTTTCAAATCACTTTTTTTCATTAACAAAACCATTAAAGGTGGCTTATTTTGCTTATCTAAACTTACTTAAATGTCCTGTTTATAAAGATATAAAATGTTGCCACCACAAATATACCACTGAGCTGTTCAGGTCAGGTACACTCTTCTTTCCAGACTGGTTTACCTTTTAAAATCAAATTCTTCCCATAGCTTCATATGATGTAATATAAACCTTTCAGTGCATAAGGCAGATCATTAATTAATTTTATAATTCAATACATGGATTCCTCCAGGGCTGCTGTATATTCACTAATAGCTAGTTCTATCCACTAGTAAATTTTCATCTCCAGGATTTGCTATTAACTCATAAAGTGCTGCCTTTCTGGAATCCATAAAATAGTTATGAGTTTTACAAAATAGATGATACCAATTTCCAAAGAAGACCAGAAAGTTGAGAAAATTTTGTACTTAGAAAAAAATGACAGGGTGTTCTGTTGGTATATTTCATATTAACCTTCAGCACACTGTAAAAGGTTTTGAAGCACTCCATCTTTTGGCTATTCTTTATCCTGCTCCGTGCTTCACTATTCTCATATGAAACTCACACTAGAGATTAGGTGAAACTAGTCCAGCCCAGTGCAAAACCAAATTCATTTGCTCCTCCTACATGATAGCAGCTTTCAAGGAGGGAGATCCAGGATGAAATGATTGAACGGTGCACCGGCGCCTTCAGCCTTAAATTTGGTAGCCACTTTTAAAGCAGCAGTAGAAAAAAAAGTCTGGCTTAATCAGTGACCTTTCCAGAGTACAGGAGTAACGAGAAGTCTGAGTTTCACTGAGACAAAGCTGTAGCTTTTCCCCAGTCTGAGGATGAGAGCCACTGCCAGTCACAGGCAGTGAATACAACCTGTCCTACACTGCCGTGGGCGTGGCAATCCCTTTCTGCCTTTACAAAATGGTTTGAGAGCTAAATGAGTGAGCTCTGACACAGGCAAACTTGAATTGCAATCAAATTTAAACAGCCACCAATAAGCCAAGACAATACTCTACGTTTTCCCGTCATATGACTAATTCAAAGATCAAATTTGTAATCACCTTAAAGAAATAGTTCAACATCTCAGATTCTAATAATATTTCTTTCTCTTGCCATCTTTTTTTTTTTAAAGTAAATCATATCCATGTGCAATAGGACACATAAATCCATGTGCCTCATTCCCTCGGTGCTAGAATCTGGTAAACCTTCTAAACTGTTAACCCCCTGTTTTGAATCACTGAACTTTAGCGATAGTTTGAGTACCTGTAGAAATATTAAGTAGTGCCAATTGTTTAATTTTAAATTGTGAAAATCCAGATGTGCAGTCCTAATGTTTTTCTATCTGTTTACAGTGACCAGGAAAAAAAAAATCATCATTCATGTTATTCCATTTACTACATCTACATCAGAAGGCCTTCAAAACACTGAGGTAAACAGTAATTTTTTTTTTATTAAAGTGAGACCTATACAATAATATACTACTCTAGCCCCTTAGGCCCAGGTCCAGATCTCTTCACTTTTCATTCAGTACAAACAATGCGCAAACTCAGGCTGTTGGGATGTTTCTGCTTAAGACACGCCTCTGGCATGAGTTCAGATGGCTTTCCCACAGTATAGAAAGAAACACCATTGATTTGGGATTGTGATAGTGAAACAGAAAGCATTCATGCTGCATATACTCAGAACTGAACCTGCTCTTGCGTAATCACATATGTCTTCCCCCATCTATAGTTGTTTATCAATTTTCTTAATCTGGGAGCAGAACAACAATTGCTCTAGAGTTGACCCTGTCAGGTCTTCCACGGCTACATACAAATGTGTTCCCCAATCGCATTTCTTGCCATTATTTTAGTTTTAAACAGGAATCTAAATTCAGGCCTCAGCCAATTTCCTAATTTTAAACCCCTTTCTGCCCTTTTGCTTTCCAGTTCTTCCGTGACAGAACAAGCCAAGGGGAGTATAGGATTTCTCCAACAAAGCGTAATTCACTTCATAGGCCATGGAGGAAATCTGACCTCCTCACCACAATCAACAATAATCGAGCCATTAGGACTCTCCAGAAACTTACTAATCACTTCTTTTTTTACCCTTTTAATCAGATAGTAATTCAGAACTTACCCCTCCTTCTAAAGGACTTGCTATCCATCCAAGCTCTCCCTGAACTGATCTGGAATCCAGCAAGGTAACTGAAAAAAAAAAAAAGAAAGAAAAATAGATTAATTTCCAATCACTAAAAACCAATATTGAGAAACTACTTGCTTGAACGTTTCCATATGTGGGAAGAGGAGTTCATCCAACTCTGATCTACAGTCAAACTTTGTTTCAGTTATGTAAATAATCATTATTCACTCGATCTCTTCTCCACTTTAAATCTGCAATTTTTTATTTGTTTAACTTGCCTAGCAGTCAAAATTCCTCCAAAAGCCTGCTGTTAATCTATTTTGTTTACAAATGAAAAATTCAACATGAAATGCAGAAAAGCAAAGAAGTATAAAGCAGTTATCAAGTTCAAAAGTAATAGATGCATACATTGTACATCACCAAGTGGCAGAGAGCAGAACTGTAGTCATTTTTACAAGTTTCAGCTAACTTTTGAGAAAGGCAAGGCAGAGCTTCAGATTCAAAAAAAGATTCCCCAAAGTCCTAATGAAATGTTTATCTTCCTCAACCATTCTCTGCTGCTTAACATAACAAAATGTGCATGTGAGCCTGTGTTAACTTAAGAAAATGAGTTTCAAACTAGAGGAAGACTCCCTTGATAACAATGTCACAAGATAGGTGGGTAACATCCACAGCACTGAAAACAGTAATAGGTTACCTTCATATTTCGATGAGGATAGTTTTATTGATTTTTTTTCACATTTTAGGAGAAACAAGAGTCTGAATTTTTGGAATTGAATATAATTTCAGTAATCGTACGTGAGTGTGCTACATGAAACTGAGGTATAAAGAAAAGCATCATGAAGAAAGCAAGGAATTGCTCCTGTTCTCTTTGGGAAAGAAACGAGTACAGTTGCCTTGATCATACTAAAGCAATGGATTCCTCCAACTCTTCCGATCTTTTTCCTAGAGAATGCTAGCAAATCTGGAAGTCCTAAGGATATAATATAGTTTACAATGAATAAATCAAAGGCCCACCTAAAAGGAAACACAGGATTATTAACTGACCAACTGGGCCACTTAGGGGGATTGGATGGGTTGCATAGCAATTTTGTCAAAGTAGGCAGCCTTCACCTAAATTTAGGTTACATAAATTGCACCTGAATTCTTACAACCAAAAAAGAAAAATCCCTTTTTTTAATAAAAATCAATCCTTTTCTCTTAGGAATCTGCATCACAGTGATATTTTAAGTACATTTAACCACGTTTTAAAATATAGTTATCTTCCTGGATCCCCGGCTGCCCGTCCCTAACTTCCCCCCTTTCCCCTTCTTTCCTAGAGAAAAGCAGGCTACATCCATTTGGATTAAAGTAAGGTGGATTAAGGAAACAAAGGGAACAATGCAGCCCAATTTACAAAAAAGAAAAAGGGGGAAGGGGGGAGAGCAGGGCAAAAGGGGGGGAGAAAAGAAGACGTGAGGCGAATCAAAAGAAGCAACAAAATGAATTAATTTAGGAAAAATGCTGGGGGGCCGGAGATGGGGGGGGAGAGTGGAAAAGGAGGGGTGCAACGGTTTCTGCAGCAGCAGTGAACGGACCTGAAAGCGGGTTTTTTTTTTTTAATCTGTAGCTAATTCATGGCTCCCAAGTTCAGCACTTAAAAAAAAGGGGGGGAGAAGGAAAAAAAAAACCACAGAAAAAAAAGAGACTGCGTCTAGGCCGGCAGGACGCCGTCTCCTGGGATGAGCGATCAAATCCGCGGGTGAGTTGGGCGAGGTCGGGGTGGGCGATGGCCCTAAACGCTTAGTTCAGTGCTCAATCAATAGGATTGAACGAACGAATGGCCCCGACTCAGGGGGCTCCAGAAGAGCCGAGGGACCAAAAGAAGGTGAAAAGGAAGCACATCTCTCCCCCCACCCTCCCGTGCAGGTGTGCACGGTTCTCCCCGAGGGCCAGCCTAGCTGATGATGCTTTGGCATCTAGCCAAGACTATGTGACTTGTGGCATTTGATCCCCCTCGCGATTTTCCCGCGGCCTCTCCCTCCTGATAGGAGCAAATAAGTTAAATTAACAGATGGAGAGATGCTGGATGATCGTTACCCTGGCGGGAAAGATGGGATGGACACGAGGGTCCAGTTGATTGCCATCTCTTCCTAGTCGGATATTTTTCCTCTTAATTTCTTTCACTTGCACACACACACACACATTCATTCAATAGTATTTATTGAGCTCTTACTATGTGCAGAGCACTGTACTAAGCGCTTGGAATGGACAATTCGGCAACAGATAGAGACAATCCCTGCCCAATAACTGACACGCACGCACACACACACACGTCTTGCCTTTCCAGCTGAGAACTACAGACATCACCGTTGTGCGCAGGGATTGTCTCTATTGCTGCATTGTACTTCCCAAGCGCTTAGACCAGCGCTGTGCAGACAGTAAGCGCTCACTACAGACGTCTAAATGAACGACTACACGAACGAAGGCCTCCCCGGACGGCCCAGGCCGCCTCCTCCCAGCCGCCCTCCGAGATGCCCCAGAGAGAGGGACCGGGCGAGCTCAAGGTCGGGGTGAGGGTGGGTGCAGCCGGAGGGAAAGGGGGATTTGGAAAGGGAAAACTCTCCTCCGACTCCCCGGGTCCTCCTCGGGGAGGATTTTAGGGGTCACTGTAGCTGCGGTCCAGCCCAAACCGGCAGTGAAAATACTACTGAGGGTATTTTTTATGCGGAATTGCTCGTTTCCTTGCGGGTGTCGGTCGGGATGGGGATGAAGGGGAAGTGGGGCCGGGCATAGAGAAGCAGTGGAAAGAGCCCGGGCTTGAGAGTCAGAGGTCGTGGGTTCTAATCCCCCCCCCCCTTCCACTTATCAGCTGGGTGACTTTGGGCAAGTCACTTCACTTCTCTGGGCCTCAGTGTTCTCATCTGAAAAACGCGGGGAGGGAGGAGACTATGAGCCTCACATGGGACAAGCTGATTGCCTCGTATCTACACCAGCGCTTAGAACAGTGCTTGGCACATAGTAAGTGCTTAACAAACACCATCATCATCGTTATTATTATTCTATCCCTACGAAATCAGGTCTCCCTCTCCCTCCAGCACGGTGCTCTGCACAGAAGAAGCGCTCACTAAATACCACTGTACGCAGGGATGCGTGGCTCAGCGGCAAGAGCCCGGCTTTAGGAGTTCGGGGTCATGGGTTCTAATCCCGGCTCCGCCACCTATCAGCTGTGTGACTTTGGGCAAGTCACTTCACTTCTCGGTGCCTCAGTTCCCTCCTCTCTAAAAAGGGGAGGAAGTCTCTGAGACTCATGTGGGTCAACCTGATGACCCTCTATCTACCCCAGCGCTTAGAACAATGCTCGGCACATAGTAAGGGCTTAACAAATACCGACATCATTATTATTATTATCCAGCAGCTCCTTAGCCCGGACGAGCGAGCGGCCAAGAAACTTTGGGGCGGCCGAGGAAGAAACAGCATCCATCGATCCCTCTCTTTTTTTCTTTAATTTTTCCCACCCCCTTTTTCCTCTCCATCCTAAAGAGGCTATTATGGTCGTCGCCGTGGTGGTGGTCAAGAAAGGCAAGGATCAAACCCGGATCAGATTTGGTCCTCGCACCTTTCGGACACCGGTCAGCTCGGCCTGGGCAGGGGCTCGTCTCCCTTCATTGCTGCATTGTATCAATCAAGCGTTTTGGTTGAGCTCTTACTTTGTGCGGAGCGCTGGGGAAAGAGAGATGATCTTTCCCCAGCGCTTAGTACGGTGCTCCGCACAGGGTCAACGGTCCATAAATACCACTGAATGAATGAAGGAGAATTGAAAGCCCCCCCTTTTTCCCCTCGGCTCGGCGCTGGCATGATGATTATAAGCTTAGAGCAGCGCTCAGCCCATAGTAAGCGCTTAACAAATACGGAAAGAGCCCGGGCTGGGGAGTCAGAGGTCGTGGGTTCTAATCCCGGCTCCGCCACCTGGCAGCTGGGTGACTTTGGGCCAGTCACTTCACTTCTCTGTGCCTCAGTTTCCCCACCTGGAAAATGGGGATGAAGACCGGGAGCCCCGAGTGGGACAACCTGACGACCCTGCTTCTCCCCCAGCGCTGAGACCAGTGCTCGGCACATAGTAAGCGTTTAAGAAATATCAGCATTATTATTATTAGAAGCTTTATTTCTTAGGTCCGGGGGCAGAGCCCTAGCCCCGGCCCCTGGAAAAAATTGATCCCGTCCCGATTTGCAGATGGTCCTGAACTTTGGCCCCTCTCGCTCTTCAAACTTAAGCTGACCCGCAACGGGCCCCAATTCTGGGTCTCCCGGGAGCCTGTCCTTTCCCCCCCCATCAATCCCCCCCCTAAAAAAGCCCCCTTCCCGGGTCTCTCCCAAAGGTCAAAGGTCACACCAAGGGCTCTCCATCGCAGGGCTCCCCCCGGGGCCCATCCCTTCATCGCCCAGCACGACCCCGGACAAGGCGGTACCCACCCCCCCAATTAAAAAAAATAAATAAAACCTCCTAAAAGCTCTCACCTTCATTCGCGGGATATATCCGAGAACCGGTCACCCCGTTGCAAATCCCAAAGAGAAGCGAAAAGACGATGAAATAGAAAATCCCAGCCATGGTGTGTGGTTTTTTTGTGTGTATGTGTGTGTGTGAGTGTGTTTTTCCCGGTGGCAGGGCTCGCTCCAGCCTCCTCTATCCCAGTGGAATAAATGCTTAAGTTGGGAATGCAGCAGGCTGGAGACATTGCCAAGGGGGAGGGGACAGAGGGTGACGTCGCCCCGCCGCTCCGGTGCCCCGGGCCAATCACCGGCGGAGACCCACACCTTGTCCCCGGGACACCTCGCCCGCCGCACTGCCTTCCTCCTCCTTCTCCTCCTTTCCTCCTCCTCCTCCTCTTCCTCCTCCTCCTCCTCTTCCTCCTCCTTCTCTTCTCCTCCTCCTCCTCCTTTCCTCCTCCTCCTCTTCTCCTCTCCTCCTCCTCCTCCTCTTTTCCTCTTCTCCTCCTCCTCTCCTCCTCCTCCTCCTCTTTTCCTCTTCTCCTCCTCCTCTCCTCCTCCTCTTCTCCTCCTCCTCCTCTTTTCCTCTTCTCCTCCTCCTCTCCTCCTCCTCCTCCTCTCCTCCTCCTCTTCTCCTCCTCCTCCTCTTTTCCTCTTCTCCTCCTCCTCTCCTCCTCCTCCTCCTCTTCTCCTCCTGCTCCTCTTCTCCTCCTCCTCTTCTCCTCCTCCTCTTCTCCTCCTCCTCCTCTTTTCCTCTTCTCTTCCTCCTTCTCCTCCTCTTCGCCTCTCCTCCTCCTCCACCACCTCCGCTTCTCCTCTCCTCCTCCTCTTCTCCTCCTCTTCTCCTCTCCTCCCCTCCCTCTCCGGCCGCGGTCCCCGCGCTGGGCTGAAAGGATGCGGTCTCTCCCCCTAAAGGAAAGTCCCTACCCCAACTGCCATCAGCGCTTAAAACAGTGCTTAGCACATAACGAGTGCTTCACATTTACTATCATTTTTATTATTATTATATCTGCTGGGCAAAAAAGATGCGGTCTCGCTCCTAGAGGAAAGAAAGTCCTTGCCCCAACTGCCATCAGCGCTTAGAACAGTGCTTAGCACATAGCGAGCGCTTAACAATACTATCATGATTATGATTATCATTATTATTATATACGCTGGGCTAAAACGATGCGGTCTCGCTCCTAGAGGAAGGAAAGCCCCTGCCCCAACTGCCATCAGCGCTTAGAACAGTGCTTAGCACATAGCGAGCGTTTAACAAATACTATCATGACTATGGGTATTATTATTATTATTATATCTGCTGGGCAAAAAAGGATGCGGTCCCGCTCCTAGAGGAAGGAGGAAAGCCCCTGCACGAACTGCCATCAGCGCTTAGAACAGTGCTTAGCGCATAGCGAGTGCTTAACAAATACTATTATTATTACTATTATTATTATATCTGCTGGGCAAAAAGGATGTGGTCACGCTCCTAGAGGAAGAAGGAAAGTCATTGCACTAACTGCCATCAGTGCTTAGAACAGTGCTTAGTGCATAGTGAGTGCTTAACAATTACCATTAATAATAACAATAATGATGATGATGGCATTTGTTAAGCACTTATTATGTGTGAAGTACTAAGCGCTGGGGAGGATATAAGAAGATCAGGTTGTTCCAAGTGGGGCTCACAGGCTTCATCCCCATTTTACAGATGAGGTAACTGAGGCACAAAGAAATTAAGTGAACTGCCCAAAGTCACACTGCTGACAAGGGGTGGAGCTGGGATTAGAACCCACGACTTCTAACTCCCAAACCCGGGCTCTTTCCACTGAGCCACGCTGCTATCATTATTATTATCTCTGCTGGGAGGAAAGAGGGACGAAGGGATGGAGGGAAAGGTGAAACGCGCACAGAGAAGTGGGAGGGAGAGACTGGGCAAGCGGACATTCATTCCAACCTATTTAGTAAGAGCTTACGGTGCACAGATCACTGCACTAAGCATTCCAGGGAGTATAATACAACAGTAAATTTTCTTGGGCCCGAAAAACCTCAAAAATAGGTGGGAAGGTTTGCCCTTCTTGGAGAAGAGAGACGGTTTGTTCGTTGGAGGGGCTCTCTCCAGCCAGAGCCAAGCGATTCATTCAATCGTATTTACTGACCGATTACTGTGTGCAGAGCACTGTACTAAGTGCTTGGAATGTACAATTCAGCAACAGGGATGCCAGGCTAGGCAAATGTTACTCTTTAAAGCAAAGTTCGAATACTTTCCAAGGGAACCTTTTTTTTAATTTAACTTTTGATCTTTTACTAGGTTCATTTCTACTTTTTGACGTGCTGATCCTCCGTAGGCCCTGCGGTTTGCCCTCGGTTTAGGGTGGATGGCATCCCTCGGACAGCCTGCTACCCCCCACCCCTCTCCTCCTTGCCCCTGGGTGGAGGACCCTCTTGCCATAGGTCGGTGACCGGTCCTGGATCTTTTCCTGGGGTGCTTGGCTCACTAGTTCATTCAGTGGTATTTATTGAGCGCTTCCTGTGTGCAAAGCACTGAACTGAGCAACCCCCCTCCATCCTTCTCGGTTCTCTGGTGTCACCTTGGTCCCCCTTCGATCCCCTCCCTTCCCAAATCACGAGGGTCTCAACCGCTCCTCTCCCAGATTGGGTTTGGCCCCTGAAATGAGCTGCAGCGCTTAGTACAGTGCTCTGCATACGGTAAGCGCTCAGTCAGTACCATCAAATGAAATATGATCGAATTCTGTACAGAGCCGCCCTGGAACAGATAGGGCAAAGGCACTAGGTAGAAGAGATGGAGAAGTTCCGGTCCTGGTCCCTTTAGACAACTCCGGCTCCTCCACTTGTCGGCTGCGTGACCTTGGGCAAGTCACTTCACTTCTCTGGGCCTGAGTGACCTTATCTGTGAAGTGGGGATAGAGAGATTGGGAGCCCTGTGGGAAGAGGGACTGTGTCCAACCCGATCTGCTTGTTATTAATAATAATAATGGTATTTGTTAAACACTTATTATGTGCCAGGCAGTGTTCTAAGCACTTAGTACAGTGCCTGGCACAAAGTAAGTGCTTAACAAATGCCATTATTATCACTTTTAAGGGGCTATGACTACTCAGGGCCATCAGTGGCATGAAAGAGTTGAGGTGCCCGGCACAGAATTAAATCATCCTCATTATAAGCAGCATGGCTTAGTGGAAAGACCACGGGCTTGGGAGTCGGAGGTGGTGGGTTCTAATCCCAGCTGTGTGACTTTGGGCAAATCACTTCCCTTCTCTGAGACCTCAGTGACCTCCCTGCAAAACGAGGATCAAGACTGTGAGCCCCAAGGGGGACAAGCTGATTTCCTTGTACCTACCCCAGTGCTTGCTTGGAACATAGTAAGCACTTGACCAAAACTATCATCATTATTATTATTGTCATTATCAAGGGTTGCAGGCCGGGGGGTGAGGGGTGGGGCTAGGATGGAGAAGTGAATAGATCTTGATTCAATTTATCTAGATTCTATTTATCGTGATCATGTTGTCTTCCTTTTATCCGTCTGACTCCCCCGATTAGCCCGTGAGCCCGTCATTGGGCAGGGACTGTCTCTATCACTTGCCGAATTGTACATTGCGAGCGCTTAGTGCAGTGCTCTGCACATAGTAAGCGCTCAAACAATACTATTGAATGAATGAAGCACAGGATTTCTTGCGATTGTAATTGATTTCCCTTTTCTTTTCCCCAGCCCTCCAGGGTGTCTCGGGTTGCTCCTTTTTTTTTTTTGCCCCGGGATGATGGGAGGGATGGAGGGGGATTTCCTCCGGAGTCTGGATGTGAAATATTCCAGGGATGGGGGGTTGGGAAAAGGGATGGGGGGGTGGGGGGGGGGGCGCCGGGAGGGAGCTCAGCTTTTGGTCCAACACCGCCACCTACCGGCCGGTCGAGGATGGCGCCTGGGAAGGACCGGCCGCGGCCCCAAGGCAGAGGGGCGAAGCCCCCGCCCCAAACCCGACCCGGGGGGAGTCTATCGCATAGCCCGGGACATTTGCCACCCCATCGGGGTCCCTACAGCCGCGCGGAGACGGACCCATCGAGCCCGGCATACATCCAGCCCTTCTCTGGGCAAAAAGGATGCGTTCTCGCTCCTAGAAGAAGGAAAGCCCCTGCACCAACAGCCATCAGCGCTTAGAACAGTGCTTAGTACATGGCAAGCCCTTAAATACTATCATTATTATGAGTATTATTGCTATTCTATCTGTTGGGCTAAAAGGATGCGTTCTCGCTCCTAGAAGAAGGAAAGCCCCTGCACCAACAGCCATCAGCGCTTAGAACAGTGCTTAGTACATAGCAAGCCCTTAAATACTATCATTATTATGAGTATCATTATTATTATTATTCTATCTGCTGGGCTAAAAGGATGCTGTCTTGCTCCTAGAAGAAGGAAAGCCCCTGCTCCAACTGCCATCAGCGCTTAGAACAGTGCTTAGCGCAAAGCGAGCGCTTAACAAATACTATCATTATTATGATGATGATTATTAATACATCTGCTGGGTTAAAGGGATGCAGTCTCGCTCCTAGAGGAAGGAAAGCCCCTGCACGAACTGCCATCAGCGCTTAGAACAGTGCTTAGCACAAAGCGAGTGCTTAATAAATACTTTCATTATTATGATGATGATTATTAATATATCTGCTGGGTTAAAAGGATGCGCTCTCACTCCTAGAAGAAGGAAAGCCCCTACACTAACTGCCATCAGCACTTAGAACAGTGCTTAGCACATAGTGAGCGCTTAACAAATACTATCATTATTATTATGATTATTATTATTATAACTGCTGGGCTAAAAGGATGCGGTTTCGCTCCTAGAAGAAGGAAAGCCCCTGCACGAACTGCCATCAGCGCTTAGAACAGTGCTTAGCGCATAGCTAGCACTCAACAAATACTATCATGATTATGAGTATTACTATTATTATCTCCTGGGCAAAAAGGATGTGGTCTCGCTCCTAGACGAAGGAAAGTCCCTGCACGAACTGCCATCAGCGCTCTTCTGCCCCTCCCTTCTGCATCATCCTGACTCTCACCCTTTAAAATAATAATAATATTGGTTTTTGTTAAGCCCTTACTATGTGCCCGAGCACTGTTCTAAGTGCTGAGGTAGGGTAATCAGGTTGTACCACATGAGGCTCACAGTTCATCCCCATTTTCCAGATGAGGGAACTGAGGCACAGAGAAGTGAAGTGACTTGCCCGCAGTCACACAGCTGACAGGTGGCAGAGCCGGGATTCGAACCCATGACCTCTGACTCCCAAGCCCAGACTCTTTCTATTGAGACACACTGCTTCTCTAGGTAATGAGGTTGTCCCACATGGGGCTCACAGTCTTAATCCCCATTTTACAGATGAGGTAACTGAGGCACAGAGAAGTTAAGTGACTTGCCCAAAGTCACACAGCTGACAAGTGGAAGAGCCGGGATTAGAACCCTGACCTCTGACTTCCAAACCCGGGCTCTTTCCACTAAGCCATGCTGCTTTATCATAATGATGGACTTTGTTAAGTGCTTACTACGGGCAAAGCACTGTTCTTTATCCATCCAACCCGCCCAGCCCCACAGCACTCCGTTCAGTAGTATTCACTGAGCACTTACTATGTGCAGAGCACTGTACAAAGCATTTGGAATGTACAATTCAGCAACAGAGACAATCCCTGCCCAATAACGGGAGCACTTCTGTACCTCTCTGTCATTTATTTCCATTCAATCGTTTAGACCGTGAGCCCGTTGTTGGTCAGGGATTTTCTCTATCTGTTGCCAAATTGTACCTTCCAAGCGCTTAGGACAGTGCTCTTTACATAGTAAGCACTCAATAAATACGGTTGAATGAATTTCTCTCCGTGTCTGTCTCCCTCTCTAGGCTGTAAGCTCATCCTGAGCAGGGAATGGGTCTGCTTACTGCTGTACTGCACTCACCCAAGCGTTCACTAATAATAATAAAAATAATAATGATAGCATTAGTTAATAATAATGTTGGTATTTGTTAAGCGCTTACTATGTGCCGAGCACCGTTCTAAGAGCTGCGGTAGATCAGGGTAATCAGGTTGTCCCACGTGAGGCTCACAGTTAATCCCCATTTTACAGATGAGGTAACTGAGGCACAGAGAAGTTAAGTGACTTGCCCACCGTCACACAGCTGACAAGTGGCAGAGCTGGGATTCGAACTCATGACCTCTGACTCCCAAGCCCATGCTCTTTCCACTGAGCCATGCTGTTGTTAAGCACTCACTAGGTGCAAAGCACCTTTCTAAGTGCTGGGAAGGAGACAAGGTGATCAGGTTGTCCCACGTGGGGCTCACAGTCTTAATGCCCAGTTTATAGATGAGGTAACTGAGGCACAGAGAAGATAACTTGCCCAAAGTTGCACAGCTGGGAAGCGGAAGAGTGCTCGCACACAGTAAACACTAAATAAAAATGCTGTGACCTCGTTGTGGGCAGGGATTGTCTCTACTGCTGGATTGAACTTTCCCAAGCGCTTAGTACAGAGCTTGGCACATAGTAAGTGCTTAACAAATACCATAATTATCAAATATTATTACAGTACTCTGCACACAGTAAGCACTAAATAAAGATGCTGTGAGCTCATTGTGGCAAGGATTGTCTCTATTGTTGGATTAAACTTTCCCAAGCGCTTAGTACAGTGACCTGCACACAGGAAGCGCTCGATAAATATGATCAAATGAACGAATGATGGAATGAATGAAAGGCTGCATCTTGCTTGGCTGGTTTCAGAATGGAAAAGTGACAAACAACTCCTACAGATGGGCGGGCTCATAATAATAATAATAATTTTGGTATTTGTTAAGAGCTTACCCTGTGCCAAGCACTGTTCTGATTGCTGGGGTAGATACAAGGTAATCAGGTTGGACACAGTCCCTGTCCCAAGTGGGGCTTGCCGTCTCAAACCCCATTTTACAGATGAGGTAACTGAGGTACAGAGAAGTGAAGTGAGGCCCAAGGTCACACAGCAGACAAGTGGCAGAGCCAGGATTAGAACCCACGTCCTCTGACTCCCAAGCCCAGGCTCTTTCCACTAGGCTACGCTGCTCATGACTGAAGGGACTGGAGGGGACTGGAGAGAGCAGACAGTCACCAAGCCAGAGTTTTGTTTCAACAGAGGCTTTACTAGGTTTCTGGATAGTTTAATCATCCCTTTATTCATCCCCCTTCCCACCGGTCAATGGTCTTGCCTGGAGAAAGGGAACTAAGGTGTTGAATTCCAGAGTAGCATTAGAATTCCTAGTAGTGACAATAGTATTTTTTGGAGACTCTATTAAAGAAGAAGCAATGTGGCCTGGTTAAGAGCCCGGACTTGGGATCAGAGGATTCAGTTTCTAAACCTGACTCCTCCATTTGTCTTCTGCATGGCCTTCGGCAAGTCCCTTCATTTCTCTGTGTCTCACTTCCCACATCTGCAAAATGGGGATTCAATATGAGTTCTCCCTTCTGCTTAGACTGTGAGCCCCATGTGGGTCCAGATTATTTTATATTTGTCCCAGTGTGTAGTACAGTGTTTCTTATCCCGGCTCTGCCACTTGTCTGCTGGACGACCTTGGGCCGGTCACTTCACTTCTCTGGGCCTCAGTTACCTCATCTGAAAAATGGGGAATTGAGATTGTGAGCTCCACATGGGACAGGGACTGTGTCCAACCTAATTTGCTTGTAACCACCCCAGTACTTAGAACAGTGCCTGGCACACAGTAAGCACTTAACAAATACGATTATTATTATTACAATGCTTGGCAACCAGTTAGTGCTTATCAAATATCACTATTATTATTATTACTGTATGTGGAGAGTTGTACTAAGTGCTGAGAGGGAATACACAGGTGGGGAATTAGACCCCGTCTGGGAGAGTTCACAATACAGAGTTCAGGAGTCCAGGACTTTGGTCTTGAGAGAGCCAATTTAACATTCTTTGACCTCACTCTTCTGTGTCCCAAGGTAAAATATCACAATACATAATCTATAAATCTCTAGAGAATCAGCCTGGCCTAGTAGATAGAGTATGGGCCTGGGAGTCAGAAAGACTTGTGTATGTTTGTACATATCATTCTATTTATTTTATGAATGCTATGTATATATCTATAATTCTTTTTATCTATTTTGATGCTCTCGATGCCAGTCTAACTTGTTTTGTTTTGTTGTCTATCTCCCCCCTTCGAGACTGTGAGCCTGTTGTTGGGTAGGGATTGTCTCTATCTGTTGCCAAACTGTACTTTCCAAGCGCTTGGTACAGTGCTCTGCACACAGTAAGTGCTCAATAAATATGATTGAATGAATGGATGAACATGGGTTCTAAACCCAGCTCTGCCACTTGTCTGCTGTGTGACCTTGGGCCATCACTTAACTTCTCTTGGCCTCAGTTACCTCATATGTGAAATGGGGATTCAGCCTGTGAGCCCCTGTCTCTACGTTACCCATTTGTACATTCCAAGCGCTTAGTACAGTGCTCTGCACATAGTAAGCACTCAATAAATACTATTGAATGAACGAATGTGCGACAGGGACTGCATCTTACCTGATTAGTTTGTTTCTACCCAAGCACTTAGAACAGTGCTTGACACGTAGTAAGGACTTAACAAATATGATTATCATTCTTATTATTATTGAAAATGGTCTGCTTTTTAGTGGACATTAATAGTTGCTGGGGAAAGTGCCCAGTTTTGTTAAAAAAAATGATCATTTTGCTTCTGGGCATCTCTAGTTACCCCTGGCAAATTAGGACACAAATAAATTAGTTATAACTAGTATATTTACTTGAACAACTTCATTGCTTGCACAGCAACTTATTTTCATTTGACTATGTACTTGGAATAAGTCCGGGCAGCTGTCGGGAACCTAAAAAAATTGAGTGAAATTCTTAGAACGTGCACTGACTTTTAGGAATATGCACAGTGAATATTAAACAAAGCCTTTTCCGGCCACAGCTGGCTGGAACCAATGCATCATTTTCTCTGGTCCAGGCAATGACTTTGTCTTTATTCTAACTTTTCATTTTTAGGCCCCTAGGCAGCTCAGTAATCATCAAGGCCACAAACTGGGTAATACTGACTGGAAGACCTGCCACGTTAAATGCTCTTTTAAAATAATACTGAACTACGGGTCAGACATCGGATTTCCAAAATCCCTCCGCATCAAAATCGAGGCAACACATTTTATTACAACACTGATTCAGAGGTTTTCAATGTGCACTAGGATCTTAGTGATATTAGGATAATGCTCAATTTTTTAAACTGTGGAATTCCTGCTGTTGAAATAATCATTTTATTCCTTTGAGGAAAAAAAATAGCAGTCCTGTGTTATTATATAACATTGTATTATATAGTGTTGATCCTTTGGGTTTATATTAGCAACCTTGTCAAATACCTTTGTATGCAAACATTGTGAGCAAAGAATTTAGAGGCAGAGACTCTTGCCTTTAGTTTAAATCTTCAGTTCTCAGCATAGGTATTTGGGTGTGTGGATATTTAATAAATGCTATCCTGATCTGAATCTCAACCGTGTTTCAGTAACTAAAAGATATTTTAGAAAAATATTGTGACCTTCCCTAAATATTATTGAATTAGAAATGGCAAACTATATTCACAAGGAAAAAGGAGGAACAGGTCAATGGAATATCAAACAAAGCACAGTGAAAAATAATAAAGAAATTATTATTAACTATTATTATTATCAATCAGTCATATTTATTGAGCACTTACTGTGGGTAGAGCTGTAAGCACTTGGAGACACAACACAACAGTATTAGCAGATATGATCCAGTAGGGCCTACTGGCAAGAGCTCGGGCTTGGGAGTCAGACGATGTGGGTTCTAATCCCAGCTCCGCCCCATGTCTTCTGAATGACCTTGGGTAAGTCACTTAACTTCTCTGTGCCTCACTTCCCTCATCTGTAAAATGGGGGTTAAGACGGTGAGCCCCATGTGGGACAACCTGATTACCTGGTATCTACCCCAGGGCTTAGAACAGTGCCTGGAACACAGTAAGCGCTTAGCAAATACCATAATTATAATTATCGTGAATTATTATTCCACCTCTTTAGTCCCCCAGCCCATGAGTCCAGGTCCTCCTCCCCCATCACTCAAGGTTGGAGGGGTGGAGAGAAACATCAGTAGAAGTAATAGTATATTAAGTGTTTACAATGGGTCAAACACTGTTTTAAATGCTGGGGTAGATCCAAGTTGATCAGTTTGGACACCATTGAAGTAGGAGGGACAGCAAGTCCCATGGTAAGCATCATTTTACAGTTGAAGAAACTAAGGCACAGAAAACTGAGATGAATTCACTTTCTGCTTTTTCCACAGATTCAAGACCCTAGATGATTTGTTATTTCTGTGTGACTCTATTTTTGGTAAAATAATGCCAATTAGAGGTGATTTCCTTTAATAATAAAAAAGGAAAGCATGGAAATGTGCAGCAAATTTGTAAAGATACAAAATTTAAAGAAAAACAAAATGCAGTCAGCACAGTTCTAGAAGGTGCTTTGTCAATAACGCAGCTGAAAAATCACAGTGGATCATAGTGATTTCTGTTTGCAGCAAAGCACAGCAGAAATGAAATAAGAGGCTAATTGTGATGGCAACACTTTTGTAAGGAGTTTAAGAATGAGGAAGGGGGTCAACGAGCCAGAGGTCAGAATGGTATTAGATCATCTACTGATCTCAGACTTTGGATGAGAGAATGTTCCCCAAGCAAAAGTGATCAGAGAACCCAGTCAATAAGTAAGCGATTGTCCAAGTAGATTACATTCCTAAAATAAGAAAGATTTTTTAAAGTCAGTAGCCAAAATTCTCTTCTTTACTCTGCTTCATACAATGTTTTGGAGATTCTGATCTTTTGTTAAGAAGGATTCAGGGTATAAACTACTTCACCTTTATATCCTACTGTCTAATGCAGGGAATTATAGCTTGGGCCTGACTTTAATAAATGAAAGCCAGACCTTTAATGAGTCCAGTTCTGTGATTAATAGACGAGAGGGCTTCATGAATAATCTCCAAAATTGAAGCTACAAAAATTATTCTGTATACAATGTGTTTGCGTTAGTTAATTCAAATCACAATTGCTTAACTGCACATTATAAATCCTTCAGACTTAAAACAGTAAACACCTTGGATGTGAAACTATCTTCGATCTAAAATTGAAGATTTTTAGTTTCAACAAAATACATTCCAAATCTGCTCTTATCAATTTCAAAAGTCACTATTGCAATATTTTCTCTGATGAAAAATTGCCAGTAATACACTAGCATTTTGCAGTTTTGTTTTATACTTACACAGAGAATGAGAAAATGTTCTGATCAACCTCAAAATAGCAGTTATTCAACAATTGTTTTGGGGAAAAGTTAATTTATAACATAAAACTGCAAGAAAGAAACACTGACAGCAAAGGTTTTTTTCCTGAAATTTACTTAAAAATGAGAAAGGTAGTTTGAAGATCTAGGCACTACTCATCACGGGTATTCTTAATTGGTGTAAAACACTTCCTTTCCAAAATTTATTTTGAAACTCTAAAAACTAATATTCTAGAGAGGTCTGTAATGATAGTTAATGTATTTCTTTAGGTAAAGTATCAATGATTTAAGTGCTTGATTCAATAATGGAACTCTCTAAATGGGGAATGCAAAGAGAATGTAACTTTTAAAATGTTGAATTGCCTTAATTTAATTATAGCTTTTGGATGATGGAAAGGAACTTTCCCATAGAAGGGGAATTATCTCCTTCTGGCCATTTATTGAAGAGTAATGGAAACATTCAGTTAAAACCAACTGAATACTTACGTTTTGTTGCTTTTGCATTCATTTAACATTACCTGCAGAATTCCGTATTATTAGAAGCAATTAAATATGTGGACATGCTATAATAAGTACAAAAGCAAGACCCGAATTTCAAAGATAAACAAGGTGACACAAAATCAAAATGGTTCAAATGACTGTGGAATATAAGTGTTTACTATGTTCCAAGTACTGTATCAAATGCTGAGGTAGCTACAAATAGCCAGATTAGACACAATTCCTATTACACATGGGTCTCACAGTCTGAAGGGGAAGGAGACAATGAATTTCCCTTTCACAGCTGAGGAAACTGTGGCATAGAAAAATGAAGTGACTTGCCAGTGCTACCTATGTGGATTAGTCAGTCAGTCATATTTATTGAGCACTTACTGTTTGCAGAACACTGTACTAATAATAATGTTGGTATTTGTTAAGCACTTACTATGTGCAGAGCACTGTTCTAAGCGCTGGGGTAGACACAGGGGAATCAGGTTGTCCCACGTGGGGCTCACAGTCTTAATCCTTATCTCACCTTGGCTTCACGGACTCTGTCCTCTCCTGGTTCTCCTCTTACCTCTCTGGCCGATCATTCTCGGTCTCCTACGCTGGAGCCTCCTCCCCCTCCCATCCTTTAACTGTTGGAGTTCCTCAAGGGTCAGTTCTTGGCCCTCTTCTGTTCTCCATTTACACTCACTCCCTCGGTGAACTCATTCGCTCTCACGGCTTTGACTACCATCTCTACGCAGATGACACGCAGATCTACATCTCCGCCCCGTCCTCTCCCCCTCCCTTGAGGCTCGCATCTCCTCCTGCCTCCGGGACGTCTCCACCTGGATGTCGGCCCGCCACCTAAAACTCAACATGAGCAAGACTGAGCTCCTCATCTTCCCTCCCAAACCCAGTCCGCTCCCAGACTTCTCTATCACCGTGGATGGCACGACCATCCTTCCCATCCCGCAGGCCCGCAATCTCGGTGTCATCCTTGACTCGTCCCTCTCGTTCACCCCACACATCCTATCCGTTACCGAGACCTGCCGGTTTCACCTCTACAATATCGCCAAGATCCTCCCTTTCCTCTCCACCCAAACGGCTACCTTACTATTACGGGCTCTCGTTATATCCCGGCTAGACTACTGTGTCAGCCTTCTCTCTGACCTCCCTTCCTCCTCTCTCGCCCCGCTCCGGTCTATTCTTCACTCCGCTGCCCGGCTCATCTTCCTGCAGTGACGATCTGGGCATGTCACTCCCCTTCTTAAACAACTCCAATGGTTGCCTATCGACCTCCGCTCCAAACAAAAACTCCTCACTCTAGGCTTCAAGGCTCTCCATCACCTTGCCCCTTCCTACCTCTCCTCCCTTCTCTCTTTCTACCGCCCACCCCGCACGCTCCGCTCCTCTGCCGCCCACCTCCTCGCCGTCCCTTGGTCTCGCCTATCCCGCCGTCGACCCCCGGGTCACGTCCTCCCGCGGTCCCGGAACGCCCTCCCTCCTCACCTCCGCCAAACTGATTCTCTTTCCCTCTTCAAAACCTTACTTAAAAATCACCTCCTCCAAGAGGCGTTCCCAGACTGAGCTCCTCTTCCCCCTCTACTCCCTCTGCCATCCCCCCTTTACCTCTCCGCAGTTAAAGCCTCATTTTCCCCTTTTCCCTCTGCTCCTCCACCTCTCCCTTCCCATCCCCACAGCACTGTACTCGTCCGCTCAACTGTATATATTTTCGTTACCCTATTTATTTTGTTAATGAATTGTACATCGCCTTGATTCTATTTAGTTGCCATTGTTTTTACGAGATGTTCTTCCCCTTGACGCTGTTTAGTGCCATTGTTCTTGTCTGTCCGTCTCCCCCGATTAGACTGTAAGCCCGTCAAACGGCAGGGACTGTCTCTATCTGTTGCCGACTTGTTCATCCCAAGCGCTTAGTACAGTGCTCTGCACATAGTAAGCACTCAATAAATACTATTGAATGAATGAATGAATCCCCATTTTACAGATGAGGGAACTGAGGCACAGAGAAGTGAAGTGACTTGCCCAAGGTCACGCAGCAGACAAGTGGCAGAGCTGGGACTTGAACTCATGACTTCTGACTCCAAAGTCCGGGCTCTTTCCACTGAGCCACGCTGCTTCTCATAATAATAATGTTGGTATTTGTTAAGCGCTTCCTATGTGCAGAGCACTGTTCTAAGCGCTGGGGTAGACATGGGGAATCAGGTTGTCCCACGTGGGGCTCACAGTCTTCATCCCCATTTTACAGTTGAGGTCACTGAGGCACAGAGAAGTGAAGTGACTTGCCCACAGTCACACAGCTGACGGGTGGCAGAGCCGGGATTCAAACCCATGACCTCTGACTCCAAAGCCCGGGTTCTTTCCACTGAGCCATGCTGCTTCTCTGAGTGCTTGGGAGAGTACAATACAACAATAAACAGACACATTCCCTGCTCACCATGAGCTTACCCTCTAGAGGTGAGACAGATTTGAATATAAATAAATTACAAATATCTACATAAGTGCTATGGGCTGAGCGGGGGGGGGGGGGGGGGGGGGGGGGGGAATGAATAAAGGGAGCAATTCAGGGCGATGCAGAAGGGAGTGGGAAAAGAGGAAAGGAGGGATTAGTCAGGGAAGTCCTCTTGGAGAAAATGTGCCTGTCCCACATGGGGCTCACTGTCTCAATCGTCATTTTACAGATGAGGCAACTGAGGCACAAAAAAGTGAAGTGACTTACCCAAGGTCACATGGCAGACAAGTGGCAGGGCCATGATTAGAAACCATGACCTTCTGAGTCCCAACCCCATACTCTAACCACTACACTGTCCTGCTTTCTGCAGGTGTTCCAAATAAATCAGATCCCACCTTAAGGATCCCATCAGAGGACCCAGCTCTTTAGTGAGTCATAAATTAACTATTAAAGTTGGGTGGATGATGATCAAATGGGTGCCCAGTTACACTCATAATCCAATCAAGTGCTCCTTTAGAAATTCCCAGCATTGTCATCTCAGTGGTATTTATTGAGAGCTTACTGTGTAGAGAGTTCTATACTAAGTGTTTGGTAGAGTGCAATACAACAGAGTTGGAAGACACACACGCTGCCCACAACTTTTCAATCTAAATGTACCCCTCAGTTTCCTCATCTGTAAATTGGGGTTTAAATACTCGTTCTCCCCCATTTCTACTGTGAACCCCATGTAGGACAGGGATTGTTGTCCAATCTGATTATCTTGTATCTACCCCATCACTTCATACTCATTCAATTCTATTTCATTCAATCATATTTATTGAGCACTTACTGTGTGCAGAGCACTGTACTAAGTGCTTGGGAGAGTAACTATAACAATGAACAGACATTTCCTGCCCACAGCCAGTTTACAGCGAAACAATACTTGGTAAGTTCCTAACAAATAGCACTGTTGTTATTATTGTTATCATCAACATCATTATTAATTATTCTAATTATCATATGGTTTTATGGTACTTGATTAATTGACAAACCAATACACCTAAGCAAAATTCCTGAACCTGTTCCTTTTAGCCAGTTACTTATGGGGCAGAATTCTGTTGTAATCACTTAGGTCTGGAAACTTTTTTCTAAGACTTGGTTGTTTTTTGGTGGTTATAAGAAAGAGACTAGAAAACACATTCAGAGCCGCCCTTATAAAAATGGAATACTCTTTCTTTGACCCTCTGGGTATTCATCTGGTCCTAAAAATATAACTCAAAAGCCTAAATCATCCCTACGATATATAATAGTAGCCTTTTTAAAAGAAATGTTTTTAATGGGGGTTTTTTCAACATATAGAACAATCTCATCACTTTAGTAGAAGCTGCCCTACTTACATTACAGTCACCAGCGATCAGAGGTGATTTAACTTTGAAGGAAACTAATCAGGTTGGCACCATTAGATAGGCAGTTTAATGCAGCTCAGCAAAGCAAAGCCAAGTTTCCTCCATTTATCTCATTATGTCCTCATCTCAAACTTTTACAATGCTTTTCACTTGAATTGTCACAATTTGAAATAATCTGTTAAATGTTGGATATGTCTATTGCCTAGCAGTCCTCCGTGATTAAATTGCAGGGCGAACAATTTATATGTAGAAATGATATAGGCTGAAAGTGAAGGAGGAAATTCAGGTGACTTTGGGTCCGCAGGCTGCAAATGTATTTTTTATCTGCTAGTGGATGACATCGGGTTTTAATGTGTTTCATGATACAGATAATCTAGAGATCAAAAACACTGGCTATTTGAATTTCTGTATATTTGAATAGAAGGTCCGTGTAGGAGTTCAAAATTGGATTAATGTTAACATCGAAACTACTTTACATTTGTAATTTGCACATTTAACAATTGCTGCAATTATGTTCGGAAAGCACCCAAGCCCTCTAAAGAGCTATGGTTTAGGACCTTCGCTTTGCTGTATTCTGATTTAAAGATCTATTTAGTCCTCTGTTTTTTTCATGTCCACCTACTCATGTCCGTCCATCTCCCTTGAAGCTTTTTGCTGTCAGTCAAGTGACAGTTGTAGTTGGAAGCTTTGTGCTCATAGGCCTCCTGAGGTCCAGCGCTACATTTAGATGGAAAAAAGGGAGAAAAACAAGTGTTTCCTTTAGTATGCAATTCTCACTCAGAGCTGGGGGGGTGGGGAAGGACCGCTGGGAGGGAGGTGACACCCTGGTCTTTCACGCATAAATGGAAGCATATACTAAACTCCCACATATGCAGCTCTGCACCACGTTAGAAATTGAGTGTAAAATCACCTTAGGAAGTTTAGCACTCACATGTCACAAGGAATAATACACCAAAGATTTACCTTTTTAACAGTGTAGGTGCCAGAAAGTAGCACTAGTTTCTTTTTCAGTATGAGTGATCAAATATGGGTCTAGTTTTCCCAATCCTGGATTAAAAGAATCTTAGCTGATCTGTAAGTATTCACATTTATTCATAACATTAATTGAGGACATTTGTAACTGATAGTTGGAGACTAACTGAAGCTTCCTTTTGGGACCCTTCAAATTTAATGTGTGTCTATCCAGAGGAGTTTGCATTTCATTATGTAAAGCCAAACCAGTAAGGCATCTATATTTTTACAATAAGTTATGTCTGTGAAAAGATGGATCACTAGCAAAATTAACATACCAGTCTATATAATTATGGCTGAGCAAAATGATAGGCACTATAAATTGTTTTGTCTGGGCTTAGTGGCATCTGCATTGTGTTTCTAAGATTTTGAATCTTTGGCATAATTCTTGTTACAAATTAGAGCAATTTCACTTCAAGGTCAACACTTCATTTTACCATAATAATATCAAAATCTTAAATGAAACCTCCAAATGTTTGTGAAAATTAGTGGGAACACAACCACTATCATGGTATAGAAAGTGCTTTACAAATTGAGGTAGAAAATGAACACATAATCTAAAACCATTAAATTGTCTGGATTTCTGATTTACCTTATCCTTCGAAACAGAAATGAGCATTCAAGGACAGGCAAGAGCTTATTGGGAAAAGAAAAATATGGAAAATATGGAATAAAGTATAATTTTGTCAATTTGGATATTCCTCATCATTTAATAAACAAATCAGAAATCATAATTACATGTGTCATCTCTCTTATGTGTCTAGAAGAACAATCCCTCGGGACAATTTGGGCTTCTAACTTACAGATAGGAAAGAGATACGCTTCATTTCTCTTGAAACAGAGTAACCGAAAAACCTGTGCAAATAACTTTATAACCCCAAAGCTTGTTTGGGATGTTAGCACAGATGCTTGGCAGTCCTACTAGGAATGTTTGGCAAATGTTTGATTCACAGGTTATATCAAACTGTTAAGGATAAAGATAACCTAACTGTGATAAAATGCTTTATTATTCTTTTGGCTTCATGCTGTGAATCCTCAAAAGCTTTGCTTTTTTCCTGGTGCACTGTACTATTATTTCCAAAAGTCAAAGCCAACAGCCCACAGAAAACTTCTTAAGAAGCAGGATTCCTGAGAGTGTTTTGAAGCAGCAAGTAAAAGTAAGATGAATAGTTCAGGCAAAGAAAATAAAAAATAGAATTGCTACAGAATTGAAACATTTTAGTTAAAAGATGTAAGCGAAGTATGAAGACTACTAAAATGTAAAATGTCCATTTCATAAAAATCTTTAAAGTTAGAAAGTAAGCATTTATAGTTGAGGCTTATTTGAAGGTTTTTTTTAAAAAAAACTCAGATTTCTAGAAATCATGTTTTGTGAATGATTATCCACATTTTACTTGCTGGATTGCACATAAACAATTTCAATATATCTTATACCGAGTTCCTATCTTTTCTGAAATCCAATTAAATTTTGATTGATTTATTCCTGTACATTTCCAAATGATGAGAGTAATGAGAAAAAATGTTTCCTCAGCATAAGAGTCTCTGGAAATTTCTGGAAATGTTCAATTCATATTAGGAATCGAAACAGTTTTCTAAGTAAGATAATTTATTAAGCTAATTCCAAGATGAGTGTGTGAGTCCTGGAAATCTTTGTGCTGATTTAGAGGATTTCAATAAAAAATGTTCTGCAGATTTTTTTTTAAATTCCATATTGCACAAATGAAGCAGCACTCCAAAATACCCTCTGTCAAGTCATGTAGGTTTACTGCTTTTAAGAGAAATGTGCTACATGATTTAAAATAAACAATTTTGGACAAGAGAAAAAAGAAAATGTAGTGTGTGTAAAACTTAAAAGGTAACTATCAAAACTGTGATTATCACGATTGAATTTTCATTTAAAATTAAGTGTTTTAAAGTACACTAAACTTTTCTTTAGTTCCTTCCCCTTTGAAGAGGAAAATGTTGATTTTTGATAAAGACTGGACAGTGAAAAAGGCTATTCCAATATGTAAAACTGACTGATCAAGACAGCTGAATTTTGCCAAATTATTCTACTTTCAAATTTACTTTTATTTTGTATTCAATTCTTCATTAAGGATTATCATTCAGTTAGTGGATTTAGCATATCTATTAACTGCTGTAAAAGAACAAGAAACTCAAGTCAGTAAATTTTGTTATTAGTAGTTGCTGTAAAAGAGAAACTGAATTTTTTTATAGTTCCATTTTTGATGCTACCTAGGTCTCCAGTTATCACACATGATATATTGAATAGTTATCTGGCTTTATTTCTTTAAGAACTGCATTTGGACAGAAATAGATATTTCAAGAAAGTCCACCTTTGTGTTTGAGATTCTTATGTTCTTTTTATGGTAACAGAAGCTATCATGCTTTCTAAGGCTTTAAAAAAGTTTCATGGTTTTTGCATTGCTCTAAAATGTAGAAATTTCTGTAACTATAAACTATGGAGTCTCATTATACATTTTTCTACCTTATTTGAAATTTGTATCGCTATCCTACAGCAATAATTTGTTCTAGTTTGGAAACTTTGGTTTGCAGGGCATGAAAAATGTCACTCTGCTTTAGTTGCCCAGGGCCCAGCTGCGAATGGGTTCTAAGACTATCACACTCCCACAGGTGAAGAACTGGGTCAAGAAGACGGTTCAGTTTCTGGACTTATCGCCTAATTGTGGGACAGATTGGGAAATGGTGATTCAAGAGAACTGCAGTGGCGCAGCTCCTGATCTGCGCTGTTTCCCGCAATGGTCACATAGGGTCTAGTTTCAGGGCACTTTTGTCCAGAAGCAGTGGCTAGAGGCTAGAAGGGTCACTGCAAGAGCTAGGGAACTGCCTCCGGGTGCCTAATCCATGTGCTGGGAAAAGGCTTAGGGCTTGGAGGTCATTCCCCATCTTGTCTGTCCTTTTGGGCTCTGTTGCCAAGGACTGGGGGGGGGAGGGGGGGGGGCAATGGAGCCGGAAGTGGGGATGCTGCCCTGTCCAGACCCTGGACCACTTCCCTCTGCTAAACCTCTTGACCTCCCACGAAGCCATGTAGGCTTGCCATAGGGAAGAGGTCAATATATTTTTCTTTATTAATCACTGCCATCCTGAATTCACTGGATTTTACGGTTTAGTTCTCCAAATGGCACCCCTAAACATCCTCTCAAGGCAATGCAAGCACCCACGCCATCCCCCTCACTGGCTCTGCTATTGTGGCTGACTTGTCTCTGTTGAGGGGAGGATTACGGGGCCAGTGCGAGCTCTCCATTCTCCAGATGTACTGCCCAGGTTGTACTGTCTTGATTCTGATTCAGCGAGATTCAAGCCCGTTCCTTGTTTCAGAGACCCTGTGAAGGGGCTGGGTGAATTCTAAATCAATCAGGCACCTTTATTGAGCACTTACTGTATGCAGAACTTGGGAGAGTACACTATAACAGGGTTGGTAAACATATTCCATGTCCACGAGGAGCTTACAATTCGGAGGAATTCTCTAGTTGGATCCCTCTGTCACTCTAGCAGCATGAGAAGCAGCATGACCTAGTACAAAGAGCACAAGCCTGGGTTTTAGAAAGACCTGGGTTCTAATCCCTGCACTGCCACTTGTCTGCTGGGGGAACATGGGCAAGTCATTCAACTTCTCTGTGCCTCAGTTCCCTCATCTGTAAAATGGGGATTAAGACTCTAAGTCCAATGTGGGACCAGGACCGTGTCTAACCAAACAATAATAATAATAATGATATTTGTTAAGTACTTACCATGTGCCAAGCACTTTTCCAAGTGCTAGAGTAGATACAGTTTATCAGATTGGATGCAGTTCGTGTTCCACGTGGGGCTCATAGTCTGAATCCCCATTTTACAGATGAGGAAACTGAGGCACAGAGAAGTGACTTGCCCAAGGTCACACAGCAGACAAGTTGCAGAGCTAGGATTAGAACGCAGGTCCTTCTATCTCCAAGGCCCATGCTCTATTTACTGTGTCACGCTGCTGATTATTTTGTATTTACTAAAGGCTTAGAACGTGACTGGAACATAAACGCTAACAGATACTATTGTTATTATTACTCCAGGGGCATCCACAGCTTGGTGCAGGCTCCTCAGGAAGACTACGGGTTACGTCTGGGACCTACATATCCCTTGCTGCATAAGGACCCTTGAAAGTAAGGGCAGAGGGGCGCAACTGCTGGACTGACCAGTAGCTTCACTAAGGAATATGTCAGCTGCCCGGCTCCCAAATGGTCAGTCAATCAGTCAATCGTATTTAATGAGCACTTACTGTGTGCAAAACACTGTACTACGTTCTTGGGAGAGTACGATATGATAATAAACAGACACATCCCTAACCTACAGTGAGTTTACAGTCTGGAGGGGGAGACAGACATTAATTTGAATAAATTACGGATACGTACGTAAGTGCTGTAGGGCTGGGAGTGGAGTTGGATAAAGGGAGCAAGTCAGGGCAACACAGAAGGGAGAGGGAGAAGAGGAGAAAAAGGCTTAGTCAGGGAAGGCCTCTTGGAGGAGGTATGCCTTCAAAAGCCTCCCAAGTCGGGGAGAGTAATAACGAGGAGCGAGTACGTTCCAGGCCAGAGGCTGGATGTCGGGGAGAGGTCACCTGTGAGATAGATGAGATTGAAGTAAAGTGAGAAAGTTAGTACCAGAGGAGTGAATCGTGCTTCACGATACTGGGAGCATTCAAAGAAAACTTACTCTGTTCATCTAAAGCAGGGGAACTCTTTGGGTCCCTCTGGATGAAGTTTTCTGATTCTGACTGATTTGGGCAAGTCTGACTGAATCAAATGAATTCAAGGCCAACTCTGCCACTTCAGGAGAAAGGAATTCACACTAATATCCTCCTGATGCCGTTTTAATTTACATTATACTGTCAAGTAAATTTTAAGAGAAAGTGCTGCTCCTGAAAAGGACTCCATTGAAATGAGGAGAGAATATTTAAAGAAGCCTGATGCAAAGGTTTGAAATTTTTAGGAGATTGCATTGGGAATAAATCTTCAGTGATTGATGGAATCATTTATTTTTAGCTGGAGAACAAAGACTAAGTTAGTAGCTTTCAGAGAACATTTAAGGTGTCAAAAATGTCCTCAATAATGGCCCTGATCACACAATAGAAGGATGTGATTCCCTATGAAATTCCTTCCTGGTTCAGTTCTCATTACTCATTCTTTGTCTACATGGTATATGGGAGTTGATCATCACCCAAATGTTTAAACTCTCATTTGTGCCTTAGCATTCTGCTAGTTATTGAATGGGAAACTCTCTACCAGACATGCATTAGAATGTCGGCACTACCAGGACTGGTTTGAGGAGAATGACTCCGAGATTAAAGAGCTACTTAAAGCAAAGTCAATGTTGTGTCGTCAACACCTTGCAGCTCTCCATGACCCTGATGAAAGAGATGCCTTTAGAAGCAACTGAATGAACATGTGTGCTGTGAGGGATCCCAAAGTTGAAGAAATTTCCCAGAGGAGTCCATAATCAATCAATCAATTGTATTTAGTAAGTGCTTACTGTAGGCAGAGCACTCTAAGAACAATAATAATTATGGTACTTGTTAAGCACTTACTATGTGCCAAGCACTGTACTAAGCACTAGGGTGGATACAAGCAAATCCGGTTGGACACAGTTCCTGTCCTGCATAGGGCTCACAGTCTTAATCCCCATTTTCCAGATGAGGTAACTGGGGCCCACAGAAGTGAAGTGACTTGCCCAAGGTTACACAGCAGATGAGTGGTGGAACTGGGATTAGAACCCATGACTTTCTGACTCCCAGGCCCATGCTCTATCCACTATGCCATGCTGCTTCTCTGTAGTAAGGACTTGGGAAACTGGGAGCCCCATGTGGAACAGGGACTTTGTTCAACCTGATAATAATAATAATAATGATAATAATAATAATGTTGGTATTTGTTAAGCACTTACTATGTGCAGAACACCGTTCTAAGTGCTGGGGTAGATACAAGGTAATCAGGTTGTCCAATGTGAGGCTCCCAGTCTTAATCTCCATTTTACAGATGAGGTAACTGAAGCATAGAGAAGTAAGTGACTTGCCTAAGGTCACAGAGCAGACAAGTGACAGAGCTGGCATTCGAACCCATGACCTCTCACTCCCAAGCCCGGGCTCTTTCCACTGAGCCACGCTGCTACTCTCCCAAGCATTTAGTGCAATGCTCTGTGCACACTAAGTGCTTGATAAATATGACTGATTCTTTCCGAGTTTGGTCCTGGTAGCTGATGTCTGGCAGCGTGAGAGACTCTGCTTCCTTCTTCCTCCTTCCTACCATCATAACATTGTTAATAACAGTGGCATTTGTTAAGCACTTCCTCTGCACCAGGCACTGTACTAAGCACTGGGGTAGATACAGGATCAATCAGGTCAGACACAGTCCCTGTCCCACATGGGTCTCACAGTCAAAGGCCAGTAATTAATCCCCATTTTTCAGAGGAAGAAATTAAGGCACAGAGAAGTTAAAAGAAGTCCAGCAGGCCAGAACCAGAATTAGAACCCAGGTCTGCTGACTTCCAGGCCTGTGCTCTTTCCACTAGGCCAAACAGCTTCTCCGCCTGCCATTAGCCTGCTTGTATTCTGGGGATTATTCTCAGCCCACCAGTGATTCAGGACATCAAAACTGGAGTCAGCAAAGTCTGATGTCCTTTCCTTCCATCACATAATCTATCACCAAATATTGTCAATCCAACCTTCACAACTTTGCTAAAATCTACCCTTTCCTCTCCATCCAAACTGCTACCAGGTAAATGATAACAATAATAATGATAATGGTTGTATTTGTTACTATTCATTCAATTGCATTTATTGAGTGCTTACTGGGTGCAGACCACTGTACTAAGTGCTTGGGAAGTACAATTCAGCAACAAAGATAGTCCCTGCCCACAACGAGCTCATTTACTATGTGCCAAGCACTCTACTAAGATCTGGGGTGGATGTAAACAAATCGGGTTGGACACACTCTCTGTCTCATATGGGGTTCACAGTCTCAATCCCCATTTTGTAGATGAGGTAACTGAGGCACAGAGAAGTGAAATGACCTGCCCAAGGTCATACAGCAGACAAATGGTGGAGTCAGGATTAGAACCCATGACCTTCTGACTCCCAGGCCCATGTTCTATCCACTACACCATGCTGTAAATCCAAGCACTTATCCACTCCCGCCTTGATTCCTGCCTCAGCCTCCTTGCTGACTTCCTTGCCTGCTGTGTCTCCCCACTTCAATCCATAGTTCACTCTGCTGCCCAGACCATTTTTCTACAGGAATGTTCAGGCCATGTTTTCCCACTCCTCAAGTACCTCCAGTCATTGCACATTCACAACTGCATCAAACAGAAATTTCTTATCAATGGCTTTAAAGCACTCAATCACCCTGCCCCCTCCTGCCTCATCTCTCTGATTTCCCACTACAACCCAGCCCACACATTTCACACCTCTAATGCCAACCTACACACTGTGCCTTGATCGTGTCCATTTTGCGGCCAACCCTTTGCCCACATCCTGTCTCTGGCCTAGAACTCCCTCCCTCTTCATAGTCGTCAGACTATCACTGTCCCGACCTTCAAAGCCTTATTAAAAACACATCTCTATGAAGCCTTACCCAACTAAGCCTTCATTTCTTCTTTTCCCACTCCCTTCTACATCGCCCTTGCAATTTGCATCTTTTATTCACCCCACCTTCAGCCCTACAATACTTATATATATTTTAATGTATTTCTCCCCCTCTAAACTGCAAGCTTAGTTTTTTAATAATAATAATAATTTTGGTATTTGTTAAACGCTTACTATGTGCCAAGCACTGTTCTAAGCACTGAGGTAGATACAGAGTAATCAGGTTGTCCCACGTGAGGTTCACAGTCTTCATCCCCATTTTACAGATGAGGTAACTGAGGCACCGAGAAGTGAAGTGACTTGCCCAAGGTCACACAGCTGACAAGTAGCGAGCCAGGATTAGAACCCACGACCTCTGACTCCTAAGCTCTTTCCACTGAGCCACGCTTCTTCTCAATGGTATTGGTTAAGTGCCAGGCACTGAACTAAACGCTGGGGTAGATAATGACTTGCTCCCTTCATTCATCCTCCCTCCCAGCCCCACAGCACATATGTATATATATATATGTACAAATACCAACATTATTAATTTATTTATTTATGTATATTAATATCTGTTTCCCTTTCTAGACTGTGAGCTCCTTGTAGGCAGGGAATGTGTCTGTTTGTTGCCGTATTTTACTCTCCCAAGCGTTGGTACAGTGCTTTGCACACAGCAAGCGCTCAATATATACAATTGAATGAATGAATGAATGAATGAATGAATGAAAGATACCAGCTAATCAGGTAGGACACAGTCCAGGTCCCACATGGGGCTCACAGTCTTAATCTCCATTTTACAACTGAAGTATCCAGGGCCCCTTTGAAATTAAGTGTAAAGTCATATAGAGACAAGTGTTAGAGCTGAGATTAGAACGTAGGTCCTCAGACTCCCAGGCCTATGCTCTAACCATTAGAACATACTGCTGCTCTGTGCTCATTGTGGGCAGGGAACATGTCTACCAACTCTGCTGTATTTTACTCTCCCAAGGGCTTAGTACAGTGGTCTGAACACAGTAAGTGCTCAATAAACATGGAAATCGTCAATGGGAAAACTGCCTGCACCTATCGCCTATTTGTTTTCCCTTCTGTCCATTCTGGGTAAGCAAGTTTTTTTCTTTTTTTTTTCTTTTCAGTAAACATGATTGAACATCAGGCTTCCTAAGACAGGCTCAAAGGTGGGGCTGGTTGTGCATGCCTCCGTGAAAAACGGTAGTGACTTTAAGTGATTCTCCCCCAGCCAGTGTTCATTAAGAAGTGAGTTCATGCTGACATCATGCACCTTGTTTTCAGGGACCTACCAAGGGTGAGTGTATTTCCCATGCAGATCCTAGGTATCGTCATAATGGTATTTATTGAGCACTTACTTGTGTGCAGAACACTTGGGAGAGTACAATATAAAGTCTAGAGTTGTGTTCTGCTGTGTGCTTAGGAGCTGTCTTGAGAAGAATATGGATAAATACCAACATTTAGAGAAGCTCCTCTAACTCCCCAGTAGCATTTTATATAATAATACTGATAATGATGATATTTGTTAAGCACTTACTGTGTGCAAAGCACTGGTCGAAGCACTGGGGGTTGTTCCCCGTGGGGCTCACAGTCTCAATCCCCATTTTACAGATGGGGTAACCGAGGTCCAGAGAAGTTAAGTGACTTGCCCAAAGTCACACAGCTGACAAGTGACGGAGCTGGGATTAGAACCCACGATCTCTGACTCCCAAGCCCGAGCTCTTTCCTCTGAGCCATGCTGCTTCTGGTAAAAATGTGTGCAATGGGAAAACTGCCTGCACCTATCACCTATTTGTTTTCCCTTCTATCCATTCTGGGTAAGCAAGTTTTTTTCCTTTTCTTTTCTTTTCTTTTTTTACAGTTTTTGTTAAGAGCTTACTATGTTCCAGGCATTGTACTCATTCATTCATTCAATAGTATTTATTGAGCGCTTACTATGTGCAGAGCACTGTACTAAGCGCTTGGGATGAACAAGACGGCAACAGATAGAGACAGTCCCTGCCGTTTGACGGGCTTACGGTCTAATCGGGGGAGACGGACAGACAAGAACAATGGCAATAAATAGAGTCAAGGGGAAGAACATCTCGTAAAAACAATGGCAACTAAATAGAATCGAGGTGATGTACAATTCATTAACAAAATAAATAGGGTAATGGAAATATATACAGTTGAGCGGACGAGTACAGTGCTGTGGGGATGGGAAGGGAGAGGTGGAGGAGCAGAGGGAAAAGGGGAAAAAGAGGGTTTAGCTGCAGAGAGGTAAAGGGGGGGTGGCAGAGGGAGTAGAGGGAGAAGAGGAGCTCAGTCTGGGAAGGCCTCTTGGAGGAGGTGAGTTTTAAGTAGGGTTTTAAAGAGGGGAAGAGAATCAGTTTGGCGGAGGTGAGGAGGGAGGGCCTTCCGGGACGGCGGGAGGACGTGGCCCAGGGGTCGACGGCGGGATAGGCGAGATCGAGGGATGGTGAGGAGGTGGGCGGCGGAGGAGCGGAGCGTGCGGGGGTGGGCGGTAGAAAGAGAAGGGAGGAGAGGTAGGAAGGGGCAAGGTGATGGAGAGCCTTGAAGCCTAGAGTGAGGAGTTTTCGTTTGGAGCGGAGGTTGATAGGCAACCACTGGAGTTGTTTAAGAAGGGGAGTGACACGCCCAGATCGTTTCTGCAGGAAGATGAGCCGGGCGGCGGAGTGAAGAATAGACCGGAGCGGGGCGAGAGAGGAGGAAGGGAGGTCAGAGAGAAGGCTGACACAGTAGTCTAGCCGGGATATAATGAGAGCCCGTAGCAGTAAGGTAGCCGTTTGGGTGGAGAGGAAAGGGAGGATCTTGGCGATATTGTAGAGGTGAAACCGGCAGGTCTCGGTATCGGATAGGATGTGTGGGGTGAACGAGAGAGATGAGTCAAGGATGACACTGAGATTGCGGGCCTGAGAGACGAGAAGGATGGTCGTGCCATCCACGGTGATTGTACTAAGCGATAGGGTAGATATAAGTTAATCAGGTTGGACACAGTCCCTGACCCACAAGGGGCTCACATTCTTAATCCCCCATTTTCAATGAAGAAATTGAGGCACAGAGAAGTGAAATGACTTGCCCAAGATCACAGAGCAGACAAGTTGTGCAGCCAGGAGTAAAAGCCAGGTCCTTCTGACTCCCAGGCCTGTATTCTATCTACTAGGCCATACTCTGGTTACTTATTTTCAACCACAGTATCGTCTAAATAAAAAGTCATCACCATAATTGTAGGTAGGGAGAGAGTTGCTTTTCATCAATAGAACTAAATGTGGATATGAATTGGGTATTTTTTTGACAACAATAAAATCTTCCTAACCTAGAAAATCCGAGAGCAGTATAAAGCTTAGTGAATTCTTTTTTTCAATAGACAATTTTGGTCTGGTGTTATATCTCAAAAGATGGAATTTCAGAAGTTAATTGGTAAACCTTGACTATAACATTTCAATAATGTTATTTTACAATTGTCGGAACTTAGTTGAAATATATTCTCAGGTTTTTGGAAAATAATCTGTGCCTATTAAAATATTCTATAAATATATTTAATTCTGTGCATTTTCCTCACTCTATAAGCACTTCTGGAAAATTAGCATTAGAAAAGTATATTTTAAAAATAAAATGTATTGTGATTTAGGAAGCAGTTTCACTGATGGTAATCATCTGAGATCAATACTAGTCCCCAGGCTTGGTTAATATTATAATTTCTTAGGGTAATCAAATCCTTCATTCTTAAATACATTACCCTTACTAGCATTAAATGCGTTACCATCTGCATACATGCTAGAAAAAGGCAGGTGCCCCAAGCATTTTACTCTTTGACAGAGAGTTCTGTTAATTATTTTTCCCTTTTTTAGTTCCAGCTCGGGTTATTGTATTGCAGACCTCCACTTTTCTCTTTGGGATTACATCGTTCGGTACACTTCACATAGAGTAGTCAAAGCATATCCTATAAATTCATCATAGCTGCTGAAGTAATTGTACCTACTTAATTATTGAATAATTTATAAGCTATCTTCTTGGAATTTTATAAAAGATGAAATATACTGTTGGTACTGAATTAAAACAGGTTCTTTTGAGAAAGATGACAAATAGTCTTTTATTTAGCCCAGACTAACCTCAATTAGCCCATGGATGCACCTGTGAGCTCTACTATCTACCAGGGCTCCCCCATCCTAGTCTCATCCTCCATTGTGCATGTCCACACCCCCACCCCCTCTACCAGATCCTCAACTATGAGCTCCTCTCGAAATTAGAAATTCCTCTCTAGCGACTAGGAGCTCCTTGTGGTCAGAGAACGCGTCTATCAACTCCCAAGCGCTTATATAGTGTTCTGCGCAAAGTAAGCCCTTAATAAATATTGAATAATAATGATGATAATTGTGGTATTTGTTAGGGCTTACTATGTACCAGGCACTGTACTAGGCACTGGAGTGGATACAAGCAAATCAGGTTGGACACAGTCCCCGTCCCACGTGGGGCTCACAGTCTCAGTCTCCATTTTACAGAGGAGGTATCTATCAGATCCTCCCAAGGGGTTAGTACAGTGCCTTATTGAGCTCTTACTGTGTGCAGGGAACTGTAATAAGTGCTTGGGAGAGTACAGCACAACAGTATAGCAAACGCAAGATCCCAGGACCAGCAACAAACAGGGTCAGGATGCATGTGTGGGGAACTGCCATAACACTGGGATTAGTGGGATCTCTGGGGTTACTATTCCCGGAAACAAGCCCCCCACCCCACCCCTGACCCCGGGCCACAGTCTATCACGAAGGGAGGACTTGGAGCTAGCAGTAGCTGGCCAGACCAAATGCTGGCAGTTTTTCTTTTTAATGGTATTTGTTAAGCACTTACTATGTGACAGGCACGTGTACTAACTGCCAGTGTAGATACAAGACAATCAGATTGGACACAGGCCCTTTCCCATATAGGGCTCACAATCTTAATCCCCATTTTACAGATGAGGTAACAGGCACAGAGAAGTGAAGTGACTTGCCCAAGGTCACACAGGGACAGCCATAGTTAGGGGGAGGGAGGCAGAGAAGGAACCCACAGAAAAGACTGAGAAAGAGGAGCCAGAGAGATAAGAGTACCAGGAAAGGAGAATGTCGGCAAAGAGGAGGTTGGATAATGTTTCCAGTAGAATAGGGTGGTCAACAGTGTAGAATGGTGGAATACAGGCTGCTGGATTTGACAAGAAGGAGATCTTTTGTGACCTTTGAGAGGGCAATTTCTGTGTCTTGAAGAGGACAGAAGATAGATTGGAGGGGGTCAAGGAGAGAATTGCAGGAGAGGTACTGGAGGCAGCGGCATAGACAACTTCCTCAAGGAGTATGGAGAGGAATGGTGGGAGGGAAATGGGGTGATAACTGCAGGGAGCCATGGAGTCAAGGGAGGTTTTTTTGTTTTTTTTCAGGATGGGAAGACATGGGCATTATTTGAAAGCTGGGATAAGAAGACATGCTCTGCATATAGTAAGCGCTCAATAAATACTATTGAATGAATGAATGAATGAAAGACATTGGAGAGCGAATAGTTGAAAATGGAGGTCATGCAGGGAAGAAGGGAAGGGGCAAATGTTTTAATAATGTACGAAGGGATGGAGTCAGATGCGCAAGTGGAAGGGGTAGATTTTGAGAGAAGGCAGGAGGTCTCCTCTTGTGATACTGCTGGGAAGGATGGGAGACCTGAAGAAGGAACAGAAGGAGGGAGGGAGCAGAGAGGAGCAGGAGAGATTTTAGGGAGATCATTCATGATAGTTTCAAATGAAACACTAATCATTTGAACAAAGCTATACCTCAGTTAAGGAGGACCATCACTCCAGAAAGATTAATACATTTTGTCTTTCTGACTTGGAGTTTAAACTCCGAGACAACAGCGATGCCTTTGGTTGTGTCTCAAAGAGCATAGAGAATGTTATCAGCTGATCTAGAGTCCATTCTTGCACCAAGAACTCCCGAGGATGCAATTGTCCTTCCCTTGGGAAAAGTGGAAGGGAAACAACCACATTCTTCTCTCTTTTGGTCTGAGCTCATGTGGCTTAGGTTCATGATACTTTAGTGATTCTTTCACCTCTTCTTCAATGTGCTTTTCTGTGACATGTGGAGAAGTTATTAGAGGGTGGTAGATAGGTGACCTGGTGTCAGAACTGAGTAGGAGTGTGGCCTAGAAGTAAAAAGACCCTGGGCCTAAGAGTCAGGAGGATCTAGGTTCTATACTCTTAATGACTATTTGCCTGTTTTGTGACCTTAGGCAAGTTCCTTAACCTCAGTTTCCTCATCTGTAAAATGGGGATAAAATACCTGTTTACCCTCTTACTTTTAATGTGATTTCTCTATGCAACACACAGTAAGCACTCAATAAATCCGACTGAATTGAACTGCCCAAGTATGGGACTCCCCACATTCCATGTATCCAGGAAGAGGTGTGGGTGCTCTAACTGCTGGGATTGCTCTCGATACCATAATGTGGGGCAGAAGTTCCAGGGATGTAAAGGAATTTGAAAGGCTGATGAAGCTGGGAAATGTTCTCTTCTGGCAAAAAATATTCCTTCTGGGCTTGGTTCTTCAAGATCCCCCTTGTGGGTTAGGGATCTTGTCCAAATTAGATTATTTTGCATTCAACCCAGGTTTAGAACAGGGTTCAGCACTAAGCAAGAGTTCAGTGAATACTATGGCATAGTGGATAGAGCACGGGCCTGGGAGTCAGAAGGGCATGGATTCTAATCCCAGCTCTGCAACCTGTCTGCTGTGTGACCTTGGGCAAGTCACTTCACTTCTTTGGGTCTCAGTTGCCTCATCTGTAAAATGGGGATTGAGACTGTGAGCCCCACATGGGACAGGAACTGTGTCTAACCCAATTTGCATGTACCTACCTCAGTGCCTAGTACAGTGCCTGGCACATAGCAGTGCTTAACAAGTACCATAATAATGGTTATTATTATTATACTCCTATTACTAGGCTATGCCCAGAGGTGCTGGTAAGCCTTAGCGTAACCGAAACTTTAGGTATTCCCTCTGAATTCAATGGGAATTTCTGGTATCATATTGCCTATAGAGAAGAGTCAGGCCTTCCTTTGCATCATCCCAATCTTATGATACGTCCTCCAGAGCCCTGATGCAAAAGTAATATCATTCCAACAGAAGATACGCTCGTATACAAGTCATGGATCCCAAATGAGAAACACACAAGGATTAGGGATATGGGCAGAGATGTTTTCATTTTGTACAAGATGATTTTCCACCAGGTACATGTAGAACAAGAATAGAAGTTATTATGTTAATGTCAGTCTATCATTCGTTCATTCAATCATATTTATTGAGAGCTTACTGTGTGCAGAGCACTGTACTAAGACCTTGGGAGATGAAATTCAGCTACAAATAGAGACAATCCATGCCCACAACAGGCTCACAGTCTAACTTCTATTTTTAACCAATCTCCAATGGCTCCTTACCCTTTGCCTTCAAACATGCCCACGTCTCTCCCATCCTAAAAAAACCCACTCTCGACCTCATCTTCCCTTCCAGTTATCGCCCTATCTCCCTACTACCCTTCTTTTCCAAAATCCTAGAACGAGTCGTCTACAATCGCTGCTTAGAATTCCTTAACTCACATTCTCTCCTGGATCCCCTCCAATCTGGCTTCCATCCCCTCCACTCTACCGAGACTGCTCTCTCTAAGGTCACCCGTGACCTCCTTCTTGCCAAATCCAATGGCTCCTACTCCATTCTGATCCTCCTTGACCTCTCTGCTGCCTTTGACACTGTCGACCATCCCCTCCTCCTCCATACCTTATCTCACCTCGGCTTCACGGACTCCATCCTCTCCTGGTTCTCCTCTTATCTCTCTGGCGGGTCATTCTCAGTCTCCTTCGCTGGCGCCTCCTCCCCCTCCCATCCTTTAACTGTTGGAGTTCCTCAAGGGTCAGTTCTTGGCCCTCTTCTGTTCTCCATACACCCACTCACTCGGTGAACTCATTCACTCTCACGGCTTTGACTACCATCTCTACGCAGATGACACACAGATCTACATCTCCACCCCTGTCCTCTCCCCCTCCCTTCAGGCTTGCATCTCCTCCTGCCTCCAGGATGTCTCCACCTGGATGTTGGCCCGCCACCTAAAACTCAACATGAGCAAGACTGAGCTCCTCATCTTCCCTCCCAAACCCGGTCCTAGACTTCCCTATCACCGTGGATGGCACGACCATCCTTCCCGTCTTTCAGGCCCGCAATCTTGGTGTCATCTTGGACTCGTCTCTCTCGTTCACCCCACACATCCTATCCGTTACCAAGACCTGCCAGTTTCACCTTTACAATATCGCCAAGATCCGCCCTTTCCTCTCCACCCAAATGGCTACCTTACTGCTACAGGCTCTCGTTATATCCCGGCTAGACTACTGTGTCAGTCTTCTCTCTGACCTCCTTTCCTCCTCTCTCGCCCCACTCCAGTCTATTCTTCATTCCACTGCCCGGCTCATCTTCCTGCAGAAACGATCTGGGCATGTCACTCCCCTTCTTAAACACCTCCAGTGGTTGCCTATCGACCTCCGCTCCAAACAAAAACTCCTCACTCTAGGCTTCAAGGGTCTCCATCACCTTGCCCCTTCCTACCTCTCATCCCTTCTCTCTTTCTACTGCCCACCCCTCACGCTACGCACCTCTGCTGCCCACCTCCTCACCATCCCTCGGTCTCGTCTATCCCGCCGTTGACCCCTGGGCCACGTCCTCCCGCGGTCCTGTAACACCCTCCTTCCTCATCTCCGCCAAACTGATTCTCTTCCCCCTTCAAAACCCTACTTAAAACTCACCTCCTCCAAGAGGCCTTCCCAGACTGAGCTCCCCTTCTCCCTCTACTCCCTCTACCGACCCCCCTTCACCTCTCCGCAAGTAAACCCTCTTTTCCCCCCATTTCCCTCTGCTCCTCCCTCTCTCCCTTCCCATCCCCTCAGCACTCTACTCGTCTGCTCAACGAGTATATATTTTCATTACCCTACTTATTTTGTTAATGAAATGTACATCTCCTTGATTCTGTTTAATTGTCATTGTTTTTACGAGATGTTCTTCCCCTTGACTCTATTTATTACCATTGTTCTTGTCTGCCTGTCTCCCCCGATTAGAGTGTAAGCCCGTCAAACAGCAGGGACTGTCTCTATCTGTTGCCGACTTGTTCATTCCAAGCGCTTAGTACATTTCTCTGCACATAGTAAGCGCTCAATAAATACTACTGAATGAATGAATGAATAGAATGGTATTTATTGAGTGCTTACTGTTCAGAGCACTGCATTAAGCAATTTAAAGAGTACAATAAAATAGACACATTCTCTGCCCAAACTGAGCTTACAGTCTAGAGGACTGTATTATGATAACCAGTGCATATAGTAGATTCACCAACATCTCCGTAGTATAGACATTTCTACATGTTTAAAAATCATGTAAAACTTGTCAATGCAGCTTGGAAAATCGAGATGCTTTTGGAGATACTAGTCTTTCAAGCAGAGTAGTTCCAATCAATTCACATCAAATCAAGACTTGCCTTATCTATCAATGCCTGCTTGCTTAGAGATTTTGCACGTACTAAAATCTGGTGTTTTATGTACAATTGGAAATGGGCATTGGGTGGAAAAAAAAACCTTCTACTATTGTGGGGATTCTAAATAAGAGAAAATGGGGATTTAGGAACATAGTTTAGTTTAACAAAATAAAAAAATCATCCTATTCTGTCACAGGTAGTATAAGCAGCATGGCCTAGTGGCAAGAGCTTGGCATGGGTGAGGACATGGGTTCTAATCTCCACTCTGCTACTTGTCCGTTGTGTGAATTTGGGCAAGTCACTTCACTTCTCTAGGCCTCAGTTACCTCATCTATAAATCAGGGATTTAAGAATGTGAGCGCCATACAGGATTATTTTTTTATTTACCTCAGTGTTTACAACAGTGCTTGGCACAGAGAAAGCACTTAAATACCATAATTATTATTATTATTAATCATTATCATTATTATCATTACATTATCCAAAGGTTGTTCAGGAATGTTACCTTCCAGGAACCAACTGATCCCTCTACTGACGGTCTTTCAATCCTGAGGCCTAGAGAACAGAAAAATGTCAACAACCCTGAAGAAACGGAAGAGTCCTCCAATCCACACTCTGAGAGCTTCAGGTCTCTGGAACTGGCCCAGAGATTCTGCCTCTGCTATCCATTTGAAGGGCTGGCAAGCTGAAGGGCATTATGAAGAAGGAACTATTGAGAAACAGTGTGACCTATTGGACAGTTCATAGGCCTGGGAGTCAGAGGACCTGGGTTCTAATCCTGACTCAACCACTTACCTGCTGGATGACCTTGGGCCAGTCACTTAATAATAATGATATTTGTTAAGCGCTTACTTTGTGCCAGGCACTGTACTAAGCGCTGAACTTCCCTATGCCTCAGTTCCTTCATCTGCAAAATGGGGATTCAACATTTGTGTTCTCTCTGACTTAGACTGTGAGCCGCATGTGGGACCTGATTATCTTATATGTACCCCCAGTACTTCAAACAGTGATTGGCACATACTAAGTGCTTAACAAATATTATTATTATTATTGTGATACTAGGTCCCTTTTGGAAGTTCCAAGGAGGAATCCAGTTCCACCAAAACTCACAGCATGCCCTTCAGACATGAAAGCCTTGGGGAAAAGGAGTATGCAGATAATCGAGGCTCTGTCCCAGAAATTCCACATAAGAGGGTGCTATCTAGAATAGAGAAGCCTTCCCACGGTTAATATAGTTTGGAGTAGGACTTCTAGGACACTTTTTGCCTAACCAAACTCCAGACCAACCTCTTGGAGTTCTCAAAACTGATGGGAGTTTCTGGATTGGGAACCCACAAAGCAGGTAAATGGACGATTTGGTGATCAACCCTACTCCAGCTTGGCAAATGCAGCCTCTAAGCGGCTGGCTGGGAGGTCCTTCAATCCCCAGGAAGCAGCATGTTCATGTATTACCCATCAGCCTAAGAAATGAAATTATCCCACTTCGCCTTGTCAAATTCTAAATGAGTGGTTTAATCTATCCTTTCTGCCATTCTTCTCTTGATGGGAGTGATTTTGTTTTCCAATCTGTGCACGGACCCAGTGCTTAAAATGAGGCGGGGAGAGAAAATTGAGCAGAAGGCATTTGAAGCCCGGATACTAATGTGACTCTTGGGCCAGATGTCCACATGGGAGTTACTGATTCTCAGTGGTGCCCTAGATTGGCCTATATTGTTCTGGTCCTCAGAGAGCAGCATGGTTCTGCTAACACGGTTATGAGATCCTGCAACATCTGGCGGGGTTGGCACCCTGCAATTACATCGATTGTCATCCATGTCAAAGGACAAATGCGCTTTGACTGCCTGTTAGCGTGTGCAATAATAATGCTCTCCTTAGCGGTCGCTGGGGAGGTGCAGGTTTTCTTGGTCTTCCCCATCCAGTGAAACGGAGGGCCTACAAAGGAATGGTGGTAGGAAGCACAAAAGTGCTGATGCCAAAGGGCCTGACAAAATCTGGGTGGCCCCTGACATCCCTTGGCTTTGGGCTGTTGTTGACTGTGATTTATGCCACCATCGTGATTGATGACTTTCAGATCCTTTCCATTATGTCATATCTGTAAGAAATTCTCCCTATCTTCAAACATCTTTTTGTTTCCACCAACTCCACACCGCAGATGGCATCTACCCACACATTTCCATTGTGTGAAGTCCACACACAGAACTCCACCATTCTTTCAGGGTTATACTCACGGATGAGTTGCTAGTATTTAATTAACACTTGAAAGCATGGCTTTGGGCTATTTAACCTCTTTGTAGCTCTGATCATTTGGAAATGAGGCAATGTCACTAATATATGTTTTAACGCCTTAAAAGAGTCAATCAAGAGATTAAAAATAAAAGAATTTGCCATCATTAAAAACTATATATTCATCACTTTCATAATGTATTCTCTCCCAAATATTCATGCATGGATTTATAACAGAATGTCAAGACAGCTTTGTATTCTTGGTCTCAGCATAACCCTGACATAATTCAACTCGAAAAAGTGGTTAAAGATACTTAAATATCAATACTGAGGTTTCAAAAAACTTAGATCAGAGGCATAGATTTTGCTTGTTTATGAGGCAAATCTATTTAACTCTGAAAAAATACCAATTTGATTGATAGCAAAAGGACACAGATTTAACAGTGATCATTGCTTTTAGTTCCTTCACTGTTTTCTGATGATTTCTCTGCTTACCATCCACCCCAAATAAATGATTAGCTCCAAGCTGCAGTTTCTGAAGTGACCCACTATTACACAATGAGACCAGTTTTCCAAACTCCCAAGTGCTCTGAACACAGTAAGTGCTCAATATATAACCGCTTGAAATGAGAAAACCAGGATCCTTTAGAGCACATTTTCGTTATTTCACATTTCAATTAGGCAACATAACACTTGGCAGGCTGATCGTGAAGATTTGTGAAGACTGGGTACAGTGAGTTCTCCTATAATGTCAGTGTTGTATTCTTGGAAAATCTCATGTTATAGAAAACTCACATTTTATTGACTGGTTCTGTGTGCATGTGCAAAACCATTTTTTCTAACTCTTCATCTTTACTGCCATCGACATATGGATTGCATCGTGTCTAAATGAGCTGGATTGTGGGAAGAGAAGCAGTATGTTCTGAGGGAAAGAGCATAGGCTGGGAATCAGAGGACCTGAGTTCTAATCCCAGCTCTGCTAATTGCCTGTGCCTGTGCATGACCTTGTCATTCAAATTCTCTGTGCCTCAATTTCTTCATCTTTACAACATAGATTAAGTACTTGTTCATTCTCCTACTTAGTCCGTGAGCCCCATGTGGGACAGAAACTCTGTCCAAACTGATTAATTTGTATTTACTCCAGCATATAAAATAGAGTTTGACACATAATAAGCACTTAACAACTATCATAATTATTACTGTTATTATTGTTATTATTGTTAATAATAATAATGAGTGTTCCCTATTCTATTCAAATTGCATAATGCAATCAAGTACTAAAGCAGAACTGACTGTACAAAGGAAGAGGATATGAAACAGACAGGAGGTTTTGTATGGAAGAAAAACATTAACACAGCAAGGAAACTATTTTTGTGCACAAATAACATGGAAGAGAAGTTTGTCCAAGCCTCATTGTTTGCAAAACCACACATTCATCTTACTTAAAATCCTACCTCCTTCAAAAGCTTTCTCTGAATGAATGAGCCCCCCACCACCCCAATCATATCACCCTTCAGTTAACTCTAGCAGTCCCTCCTATCTAGAATAGAATTGTGAGTCCCATGTGGGATCTGATTATCTTGAATCTACTCTAGTTCTTAATACAATGCTTGGAACATAATAAGCACTTAATTCAATAGTATTTATTGAGCGCTTACTATATGCAGAGCACTGTACTAAGCGCTTGGAATGTACAAATCAGCAACAGATACAGTCCCCGCCCTTTGACGGGATTACAGTCTAATGGGGGAGACAGGCAGACAAGAACAATGGCAATAAATAGAGTCAAGGGGAAGAACATCTCATAAAAACAATGGCAAATAAATAGAATCAGGGTGATGTACATCTCATTAAACAAAATAAATAGGGTGATGAAGATATATACAGTTGGGCGGATGCTTACAGTGCTGAGGGAAGAGGAAGGGGGGGGAGGAGAAGTGGGAAAGGGGGGAGAAGAGGGTTTAGCTGCGGAGAGGTGAAGGGGGGGGTAGAGGGAGCAGAGGGAAAAAAAGGGGCGAGCTCAGTGTGGGAAGGCCTCTTGGAGGAGGTGAGCTTTAAGTAGGGATTTGAAGAGGGGAAGAGAATTAGATTGTCGGAGGTGAGGAGGGAGGGCATTCCAGGACCACAGGAGGACGTGGCCCAGGGGTCGACAGCGAATACCACAATCATTATTATCATTGTTATGATTATATATGAACTTAATTTATCCCTTCCTTAGCAAACACATACACACACACACCTATATTCATATATACATATATAATAATGTTGGTATTTGTTAAGCACTTACTATGTGCAGAGCACTGTTCTAAGAGCTGGGGTAGATACAGGGTAATCAGGTTGTCCCACTTGAGGCTCACAATTAATCCCCATTTTACAGATGAGGAAACTGAGGCACAGAGAATTAAGTGACTTGCCCACAGTCACATAGCTGACAAGTGGCAGAGCCAGAATTTGAACCCATGACCTCTGACTCCCAAGCCCGGGCTCTTTCCACTAAGCCACGCTACTTCTCTGTATATGTGTATATATATCAACTCTATTTATTTTGACGGCGCTAGGTGTAATTAATGTTGTTTGCCTCCCCCATTTTAGTGTAAGTCCTCTGTGAGCAGAGTAAATATCACTAAATTATTCTGTACTTCCTAAGCATCTAGAAAACTGCATCTCAACAAGTGGGTGCTCAAAAAATACCACTACTACTATAAGCTCATTGTGGACAAGGAACGTGTCTACCAACTCTGTTATAGCATACTCTCCCATGCACTTAGTAAGGAGCTCTGCACACAGTAAATGCTCAATAAATACGATTAAGTGATTACTACTATTACATAGATTTAAAATGATATTTATTGAGCAACTACTATATTCTAAATATTGGGAGGGATACAAGATGTTTGGACACAATCTCTGTCCCACATGGGGCTTCAATGTGATAGCATCAAAAATGAAACACGGCAATGAATATGATGGTCAAGATGTGTCAAAAGGAGGAATCAATATCACGACTAGTTGAAATTCTCACATTGATTACTGACCAATCATCAAATGTCAAATCTCAAACACTCAATAGGTCAAAATTAATATTGTTTTAAATTATCATGATATTCACTAAACACTTGCCAAGGGCCTAAAGCTGCAATAGATACGAGATGATCCGACTGAACCCTGTCCTATTTGATATTCACAAAGAGTAGAGATTTTATCTTCATTGTAAAGATGAAGGAACTGGGGCCTAGTGATCTTATTTCTCACCAGTCATACAGTAGGTAACTGGAAGAAATGCAATTAGTACATGGGTATCCTAGCTTCCAACCTCATGTACCAAGAGACCACCTACCTCCCAGAAGAAAACTTCTAACTCCCTAGTTCTAGTCCTTGTCTTATGTCTTTGAGTCATTTCCAACCCATAGCGACACCACGGATGCATCTTTTCCAGAAAGTCCTGCTCTCCATCTGCAATCATTCTGGTAGTGTATCCATAGAGTTTTCTTGGTAAAAGATACAGAAGTGGTTTACCATTGCATTCTTCCACACAGTAAGCATGAGTCTCCAGTCTCGCCACTGTCCCATGCCACAGCTTCCCAGCATGGGTGAGTTTTGACTTTTAGCAGATTGCCTTCCTCTCGCTAGCCACTGCCCAAGCTAGGAATGGAATGGCTAGGCCTCTGCTTGACTCTGCCTCTCATAGCTGAGACTGGTAGAGTACTGGAAACTCTCCAGTGCTACACTGAGAGGGGAAGTTCTAGTCCTAACTCAAACTATATTCCTAACCCAATTCCAAGATCTATCTAACCGTGACTCCAATGCCAACAAAGAGATCACCTGCCCGCCGCCCCTCCCCCAGACTCACTACCACTATAGAGAAGCAGCGTGTCATAGTGGAAAGAGCATGGGCTTGGGAGTCAGAGGTCATGGATTCAAATCCCAACTCTGCTATTGATTAGCAGTGTGACTTTGGGCAAGTCACTTGACTTCTCTGTGCCTCAGTTTCCTCATCTGTAAAATGGGGATTAAGATTGTGAGCCCCATGTGGGACAACCTGATTACCTTGTATGTACCCCAGTGCTTAGAACGCTGCTCGGCACAGAGTAAGCACTTAACAAAAGTCATCATTATTATTATTACCTTGGAAGAAGGAAAGTAATGTATAATTCAATTTATAGAGCAATAATTTTATTGATGATTGAATTCAGATTCTAGATATCATCAATTTTAATCACCGAGTCTTCTTTTTTTGAATTTTGATTTAGAGAATTTAGAATACAGAGGTCTCCAGTTTTTCTTGGTTTTCTTAATAAAGCTGAGAGAATGAATACATATATACATTCATGTATATATATATATATATATAACCATACATAAATAATCCCACTCTGTCACTTGTCTGCTCAGTTATCTTAGGCAAGTCACTTAACTTCTCTGTGCTCTATTTACCTCATCTGTAAAATGGGGGTTAAGACGTGAGCCCAAGGTGGGATATGGACCATGTCCCACCTGATAAATTTAGTACAATGCCTGGCACATAGCAAGCATTTAACAAATACCATTAAAAACTTCTGTATACATACTAATGTACAAGTGCTCAGTAACTATTATTGGTTGATTGATCTTGTATTGTCAGTGAAATTATGTGAATATTCCTTCCAGTCGATCAATCACTAATCTTTATTGAACCCTGTACTAAGTGCTTGGGAGAAAACAACAAAATAGAGTTGGTAGATGTGATTTCTGCTAAAGGAAAACTTAGAGTCTACAGGGAGAGACTAAAATTAAAGTAGAAAAGGAATAGGGAAAACCCAATCCCTGTAGTTCCTTAGTGGAAAGAGCCCGGGCTTGGGAGTCAGAGGATGAGGGTTCTAATCCCGGCTCTGCCACTTGTCTGCTTTGTCACCTTGAGCAAGTCAGTTCACTTCTCTGGACCCTCAGTTACCTCATCTGTAAAATGGGGATTAGGACTGTAAACCCCACGTGGGACAACCTGATTACAGCACTTAGAACAGTGCTTGGCACATAGTAAGCACTTAAATACCATAATTATCATTATTGTTATTCCTTGGTCTCACCCAGGGCTTAATTTTGGCCCAGGCTTCGTGAAGCTCTGGAAAAACCTTATCAATCATTAGTATTGACTGAGCAACTACTGTGTGGAAAGCACTCTATTAAGTGTTGTGCTGCTGCTTGCCTGATCCCTGTCTCTCATACAAACTAGGCCTTAGACACACCGGCTCATCTTCCTGCAGAAACGCTCTGGGCATGTCACTCCCCTTCTTAAAAACCTCCAGTGGTTGCCTATCAACCTCCGCACGAAACAAAAACTTTTCACTCTAGGCTTCAAGGCTCTCCATCACCTTGCCCCCTCCTATCTCTCCTCCCTTCTCTCTTTCTACTGCCCACTCTGCACGCTCTGCTCCTCTGCCACCCACCTCCTCACCATCCCCCGTTCTCACCTATCCCGCTGTCGACCCCTGGGCCACGTCCTCCTGTGGTCCTGGAATGCCCTCCCTCTTCACCTCCGCCAAACTAATTCTCTTCCCCTCTTCAAAACCCTACTTAGAGCTCACCTCCTTCAAGACACCTTCCCAGACTGAGCTTCCCCTTTGCCCTCTGCTCCCCCTCTACCCCCCCTTCACCTCCCCTCAGCTAAGCCCTCTTTTCCCCCCTTTCCTTCTGCTCCTCCCCCCTCCCTTCCCCTCCCCTCAGCATTGTGCTCGTCCGCTCAACTGTATATATTTTCATTACCCTATTTATTTTGTTAATGAGATGTGCATCACCTTGATTCTATTTATTTCCTATTATTTTAGTGAGATGTTCATGTCATTGATGCTATTTATTGCTATTGTTTTTGTCTGTCTGTCTCCTCCAATTAGACTGTAAGCCCATCAAAGGGCAGGGACTGTCTCTGTTACCGATTTGTACATTCCAAGTGCTTAGTACAGTGCTCTGCACATAGTAAGCGCTCAATAAATACTATTGAATGAATGAATGAATGATGTTGTTCACAGGAAAACATGTTAGGTCTACCAAGTGTGGTATTGAAATTTTCTGATTACTACGATCAGAAAAGTCAACTTTAGTATTCTTTCAATCAGAGAAGAAGTTTGAGTATCCACAAGATGCATAGTAAAGGTTTTTCTTTTTTAACTTCTATACCAATATTAACTTCTGTATCAGTCAATCAATAGTATTTGCTTTGGTGGTTGCTATGGCCAGTTACTCTACTAAGCATTTGCGAGAGGGCACTGAAGTTGACAGACATGATTGCTACCCTCAAGGATGAAAAAACATTAAAATGATTTCTAGAAAAGGGGAATAAGTGGAATACTGATTTATTCCATTTTCTGTTTCAGTTTACTACTGAGGACCTTATAGGAAGATATGAACTCATTTATACACTATTTAACACTCATGTATATGTGACTGCTTAATTTATTTTGACCACTCCAATTGTAAATATTTTTATGTTTGTCTTCCACCAGTTAGAGTGAAAGCCCTCTGTGGGCAGAGAACGTGAAGCGACATGGAGTGCTTGAAAGAGCACAGTTCTGGGAGTCAGAGGACCAGAGTTCTAATCCCAACTCCCCTATTTGTCTTCTCTGTGACCTTGGGGAAGTCACTTAACTTCTCTGTGCTTTTGCTAACTTATTTGTAAAATGGAGATTAAGACTGTGAGCTCAATGTAGAATAGAGAATGTGTCCAACCCGATTTATCTTTTACCTACCCCAGTGCTTAGTACAGTGCCTGGCACATAGCGGATGCTCAATGGATGCTACTGCTATGTTACTCCTACTCCTACCACTTGATCATTTCTGATTCCACAAACCATGAATTCATTTAAGGTTATAGAGATTCTCTCTAAATTTAAAATCATTCCTAAGAAAGTCTTGCAGACCACCAAGTATCAAAAAGCCCAAAGATAGTAGCCAGTTACTAAAAGGCTTATAGAGATTCTCTCTAAATTTACAATCATTTCTAAGAAAGTTTTGCAGACCACCAAGTATCAGAGAGACCAAAGACAGTAGCCAGTTATTAAAAGGCTTATGTTAAAGTATCGATTTCCTTTTAGGTAGCCACATTTTGCTGAGCATGAAGTTGGAGGTGAACAAGGTAGCTAATAAATATTTTTTCTTTCCCTATGGAGTTCTTTAAAAGGTATGGCAAATCTTAGTTTGGAGTTTTCACTGGGTAAGGAATAACCAGAATACCCTCTTATGGCAATGCTATTTGTTAAGACTGTTTAGACTGTTAGCCCATCATTGGGCAGGGACTGTATCTGTTGCCAAAATGTACATTCCAAGAGCTTAGTACAGTGCTCTGCACATAGTAAGTGCTCAATAAATACTATTGAATGAATGAATGTTAAACGCTTACTATGTGTCATCTACTGTTCTAAGTGCCATGGTAGAGAATAGCTAACCAGGTTGGACACCTTCCCTGTCCCACATGGGGCTCACAGTCTTAATTCTCATTTCACAGATGAGGTAACTGAGGTGCAGAGAAATTAAGTGACTTGCCCAAAGTCTCACAGCAGACAAATGGTGGAGCCGGGATTAGAACCTAGGTCCCTCTGACTCGCAGGGCCGTGTTCTATCCACTAGGCCATGCTGCTTCCCTAACACTGCAGGGAGAAGATGGTGAAGCAATGACTCCTGAACGGGGCTGTGGAGAATAATCAATCAATCAATCAATCAATCGTATTCATTGAACACTTACTGTGGGCAGAGTCCTGCACTGAGTGCTTGGAAGAATACAATATAACAATATAACATAGTTGGCAGACACATTCCCTGCCTAGAAGTTCTCTATATCCTTAGGTGGGCTCAGGGTAGTGCAGAGTCCAATTCATGGGCTGAATTTCTGACATCCAACCTGACCTCACATGATCATCCTGCTGTTCATGGAAATTACAGGACCTTGACTGCCCAAAATAAAGATTGAAATTATACAAAAGAATACAAATGAAAACCAAAGAATTGTTAGTGTAGGACTGGTTTATAAAAAGGCTGTGACTATAAAGGCTATAAAGATAGCTGCCTTAGGACTCTGCCCAATTGTATAGGCTATGTAATCCCACTCCAAATTCTCCAGAGTAATGGAAGGAAAATAAGTTATTAGATGTCCTTGCTCTGTTTTTTCCTGCTAATGATCGAAAAAGAAATCTTGATGTGTATTAAATTTGTCCCTCCCTGTTGCTGGTCTCTCCCAACCAACACAGCTCTTAGCTGTTTAGCGGGCCAGTGTGTAGGAAGTAGATTAGGGGAAGAGGGGAAGAGTTAGGAAGCTCTATCCAAGTCCATTCTGAATCCTACTGGATTCAGCTCTGATCCAGTAGGATCTAAAGCTGGGCCTGGATCATTCAGTTGCATTTGCTATGCATAATGGGGTAGGTGCCAGAGTCAACTCAAATCTTAAATCCACTGGGAAGAGTTGGAGACTTTAACACTCATGCTAGGGTCTGTTCCTGTAGCAACATTGGTTTTCCTTCCAAAGAGCTAAATAGTGTAAAATAATAATAATAATAATGATAATTATGGCACTTAAGTGCTTACTATGTGCCAAGTACTTTTTTAAGTGCTGAAGTAGATTCAAGTTATTCTGACTGGACAGAGTCCCTGTCCCACATAGGTCTCATATTCCTAATCCCCATTTTTCAGTTGAGGTAACTGAGACCCAGAGAAGTGAAGCGACTTGCCCAAGTTCACACAGCGGACAAGTGTAGGAGCAGGAATTAGAACCTATGATCTTATAACTCCCAGGCTCGCGCTCCACCCCCTAGGCCACATTGCTTCTCCATTCCTGCTTTAAAACAGTCAACTCTGCTTGGAAAATGCTGTTTGAAAATCAGTGTGGCCTAATGAAAAGAGCACAGGGAGTCAGAAGGTTCTAATCTGGGCTCTGCCCCTCATCTGTTGTGTCACTTTGAGCAAGTCACTTATCTTCTCTGTGTCTCATTTCCTCATCTGTAAAATGGGGGTTGAATGCTCACCTCCGCCAAACTGATTCTCTTCCCCTCTTCAAAACCCTACTTAAAACTCACCTCCTCCAAGAGGCCTTCCCAGACTGAGCTCCTCTTCTCCCTCTACTCCCTCTACCACCCCCCCTTCACCTCTCTGCAGCTTAACCCTCTTTTCCCCCGATTTCCCTCTGCTCCTCCCCCTCTCCCATCCCCTCAGCACTGTACTCGTCCGCTCAACTGTATATATTTTCATCACCCTATTTATTTTGTTAATGAAATGTACATCACCTTGATTCTATTTAGTTGCCATTGTTTTTACGAGATGTTCTTCCCCTTGACTCTATTTATTGCCATTGTTCTTGTCTGTCTCCACCGATTAGACCGTAAGCCCGTCAAACGGCAGGGACCGTCTCTATCTGTTGCCTACTTGTTCATTCCAAGCGCTTAGTACAGTGTTCTGCACATAGTAAGCGCTCAATAAATATCATTGAATGAATGAATGAATATTCTTCTTCTTACTCACAGTGAGCCCCATGTGCGACAGGGACTTTGTCACATCCAGTTATCTTGTATCCACTCCAGCTCTTAGTATAGTGCTTGGCACACAGGAAGCATTTAATACATACTATCATTATCATTATTAGTAGTAGTAGGAATACTACTACTACTAATAATAATAATCCTTAGAAGCTTTCAGCCATTCTCTGATTGATTGGGTTTAGGAAGGTTGAATAGCATGGAAGCTTGCCTAGTGACTGGTCTCTGACTAATCCCTACTTCCCACTTAGCCCACCAGCAATTTTTCTTTTCTTTTGCTCCAACCTAAATCCCATCAATTTTCCTGCCCCTCTCAACACCTGATCTGGTATAATCAATTAAATACACACTGGCCATATTATTATAGTGAAAAACATACTGAAATTCTTACACAGTGGAAAAAGCTTGGGCTTGGAAGTCAGGGGAAATGGGTTTTCATCCTGACTCTGCCACTTGTCTGCTGGGTGACCTTGGGTAAGTCACTTAACCGCTCTGTGCCTCAGTTCTCCTATCTGTAAAATGGGGATGAAATACCCATTCTTCCACCTGAGCCAATAATAGGGCAGGATCTGTGTCTGAAATGATTATCCTGTATCTATCCCTTTTCCACTCTGAGAGTCGCAATTGAAGAGCTTCCAGTACTCTACCAGCCTCGACTATGGGAGAGAGAGTCAAGCAGAGGCCTGTCCATTCCAGCTTGGGCAGTGGTTAGCGAGCAGAAGGTCATCTGCAACAAGTCAAAACTCACCCATGCTGGGCAGCAGCAGCATGGGAGAGAGTTCGAGGGCGGAGACTTGAGTTAATAATAATAATGTTGGTATTTGTTAAGCGCTTACTATGTGCAGAGCACTGTTCTAAGCGCTGGGGTAGATACAGGGTAATCAGGTCGTCCCACGTGAGGCTCACAGTTAATCCTCATTTTACAGATGAGGTAACTGAGGCACAGAGAAGTTAAGTGACTTGCCCACAGTCACACAGCTGACAAGTGGCAGAGCCGGGAGTCGAACCTATGACCTCTGACGCCGAAGCCCAGGCTCTTTCCACTGAGCCACGCTGAGTTGACTACGCGGAAGGCGGCAATGGTAAACCACTTGGTATTTTTACCAAGAAAACTCTATGGATCCACTACCAGATTGACTGCAGATGGAGATGGGGAGTTCTAGGAGAGATGTGTCCATGGTGTCACTATGAGTTGGAGGTGACGGCATAAGACAAGATCCTAGTGCTTAGTATAGTGCTTGGTACATAGGAAGCGCCTTACAAATACAACAGTTATTATTATTATTACCATTTTGGATGAACTCATGACATTCTCTTCTGATCTTCATTCATGTCTTCCTTTCTGGTTCATGTCTCTGAAGGAGTCTGCACCCGTGTGTGGCCACTGGTGATTCCGGGTTGTACAAGATTCAAGGACAGCGAGAGGATTTCCTGGATGGCCCACTATGGCCTAGCCACATTGTATGTGGAAAACTGACCCACGGTTGGAGTTCATAAAGAGAATTCACACTGAGTGGAGTAGAGATGGGTATGTTCAGAAAGTTTTGATACTGATGTCCATTTGCCTTATATAGACAGACATTACAAGAGCATCTATATCCCCCTATGGAGACTGTGAGCTCGTTATGGGCAGAGAATGTATTGTATTGTACTCTCTAGAATTCTAGAAGAAAACTCTCGTTTGCCTATGAAAATTAAATAGCTTTGGGGGATAGCAGATTACCTACAAAGTATTTTGTAGGTTTGCGTGCTCTTTTCAAATTCAGTTCTACTGTAGTGCTTGGCAAATTCAACCGCACCTTAGTTCCAGAAATTAATATATTTCAAAAGCAAAGTGAAAATTTGCTAATAATTGTTACTTTCTTTGTTACAATTATTACAATCTTGAATTACAAGATTCAAGGACAGCAAGAAGATTTTCCAGATGGCTCACTATGGCCTAGCCACATTGTTTGTGGGAAAGTGAGCCATGGCTGGAGATTACAATTGTATTACAATACAATTCTGTTGTATTGTAATCTCCCGAAAGTTTAGTATAGTGTTCTGCACCTAGTATGTGCTCAGTAAATCCGATTGATGATGACCGATGACCTATTGCCTTTTACAAGATACAATGAGCAAAACAACCTTAAATAAATATACTCAGAGGAGGGTGACCTTTTGTCACATCCTCCCTCCTTCCTGGAACTCCCTTCCCCTTGACATCTGACCTACCAGCTCTCTTTCCATCTTCCAAGCCCTACTGAAATTACATTTCCAGAATGTCTTCCCTAAATGTGTTCTCGTCTTATTCCCTCCCTGGTGAATCACCTCATCGTTTATGGTCATACCTCCAAACTCTTAGGCATTCACTCCAATCTACTCTAAAATTGAGGTATTTGTTAAGCACTTACTATGTGCCAGGTGCTCTGCTAAATAGTGCTTGGCACATAGTAAGTGCTTAGCAATTACGATTATTATTATGGTATTTATTGCATAGGACACAGTCCTTGTCCCACATGGGGCTTACAATCTTAATTCTCATTTTACAGATAAGGTAACTGAGGCACAGAGAAGTAAAGTGACTGGCCCAAGGTCACACAGCAGACAAGTGGTGGAACAGGGATTAGAATCCAGGTCCCTCTGATTCCTGGGCCCATGCTCTATCCACTGGGACATACTGCTTCTCTATAGCATTTAGGTACACTTTATAGCACTCTGTGGCACTTAGGTACACATTCTTACACTAACCTGCTTCCCTGATTTGTAATTTATTTTGATTTCTGTCTCACCCGTTAGACTGTAAATTCCTTGAGGGCAAGGACCATGTTTACTAACTCTACTGCACTCTCCCATGTGCTTAGAACAATTCTCTGCACAGACCAAGTACCATAAATTCCATGGATTGATTTGATATAGAATCCCCCAAATGGGCTTTCTTTCTGAACAAAAGGACATTAACAATAATTCATAAAAATGATAACAGTATCTGTTAAGTGCTTACCATGTTCCACGCACTCTATTAAATACTGGAGTCATCAATACAAGATAATCAGGACCCATGTAGGGCTCCCAGTTTGAGTAGGAGAGAGAATAGGTTTTGAATCTCCATCTTGCAAAAGAGGGAACTGGGGCCCAGAGAAGTTAAGGGATTGCCCAAGATCACACAGCAGATCAGTGGACGAATAGGGGTTAGTACCCAAGACTTCTGACTTCCAGGTTCATGCTCTTTCCAGTAGGCCATGCTAAGAAATTACCTCTAGATATTTTAGGTTTAATATTTTGAATGGTACTTTTTTGTTCCATTTTTATGATAAGGAAAATAATTAGAAAATTGTAGAAAGAAATCTGTATTTACTTTGAGGCAGCAAATTAGTTTAAATTTAAAAATTGGAAACTTGGATCTTGCAGGTGACTTTTTGAACTCAATTACAACATTTAGTCAGTGCTTAATTAATTTCTTTTCTGGGATATACGTATTCCTTTTCTTAATGTCTTACCTGAAAAACAGTCTTTAATCTTGTGTGACTAGTGATCAATAGCATTAGTGAAATAATAATACCAATTTGACATGCTTATCACTCTGCAAAGAGATGATTTTCTCCACCCTTACAAGCTTTGTGATGTGAATTGTGAAATTAGGTCAATTTTGTACTTCAGTATTTGGTACTGAAATTCTGGGAGGATCAATGCAGTGATTTAAGAAAAAAAACACTTTCTTCCAGTGACGAAATTTACTTTTGTAACAAGATAGGCACTTTAAGAGGAGCTTTAATTCTTTCAGACCACAAGCGTTGTGCCAAACAGTCCTCTAGTAATATGAAATAGTTTCCAGGTAACTGTAGGCACCAGTAGAACTGGGCTCATTATTAATTTAACCATACGTTTCACTATGCTGCAGTTGAAATGGTATGATTCTGCCTGTTTCCTCACTCCATCATATAGGATATATTTTCTAGTAAAAATAGGTTTTTTATGATCAATAAAAGGTAAAAATAACCCATCTTTTAACACAAGATAACCATGTTAGGAACTGGTATCCATTTTAGCTAGTGCTATGACACTGACAGGCAAGAAGAATGTGGTCTCAGAGGTTTTCATGGTTAGTGTCAGTACAGTAAGATTGTTCTCTAAGGCTGTTAGACTGTGTCTATATTTCTCAGTTGGGTATTTCAGGAGTCTTTCAAAATGGAAGCAATAGAATTTTCTAAAACTCTGGACCACAAAAATCAATCACATCCTGGAATTAGCTCTACTAAAGTAAACAAATCATTATTGGAGGAGAATCTTTCTAGGAAGGAAATATTCCCAGGACACAAAGCATATTTTGGTTACTGGACCCGATGATGCGAAAGACAAGTGCTTTTTTCTGAAGCAAATACTGTACTGGAACATTTGGTATTAGAAGCTTGATTCCCTTCTGTGAAAGAAATCACATTTCTTAACATCCATGCATTTTATGCAAACACAGCAGCACTAGCCAAATCTGTTGGTTCATTTACAGTTCATTAAAGTACAACCAACTTACTTAATAATTTCCCTTGCAGTTCTCAATCTGAAAGGACCGTATGATGGACCCTTAGGCTTTGAACAGAGACTTAGTTTCACATACAAGAATACCTATGCTTTGGAATCAAGTTACCACTTTAAATCTGTTTGTTAAAAAATTAAAGGCTTTGAGCAATTGAAAAAACAGGTAAAATATAGGACCTAGAAAACTCTAGCAGTACAGGTGTTATTCTATATGTAAAAATGTAAGGGCATTTTTTAAGGAGAAATCACATCTAATGAATTCAGATTATTTTAATCAGGACAATAGTGCCATAAAAATAAATCACAAAAATACACATAGCTCCCAAAGTTATTTAGTATTGCTCTGCTTTTTTTCTAATGTAGACATGTAGGTATGTATTTATAATATTGTACATGAGAGCATTGACTCTTAAGAAATGAAAAGTGTTTATGACAATGTGGTCAGTCAATGGAGGAAACATCCTACATCCTGCATCCTCCCAAGCTAATTTGAATACAAGGTTGATGGTGACGGTATTTGTTAAGCACTTACTAGGTGTCAAGCACTGTACTAGGAGCTGGGGTAGATACAAGCTAATCAGGTTGGACACAGCCCCTGTCCCACGTGGGTCTCAGTCTTAATCCCCATTTTACAGATGAGGGAACTGAGGCCTAGAGAAATAAAGTGATTTGCCCAAGGTCACACAGCAGACAAGTGGTAGAGCTGGGATTAGAACCCAGGTCTGACTGACTCCCAAGCCTGTGCTCTATCCACTAGGTCACGGGACTCCTCTAAGGTTAATTTTACAAATTTGTGTAAACGAAACAAGAGCTCAAAATGGGCTTTTTATCAGCTTTCTTGCACATATTAGGTCTAGGAGTCATAACACTTTCCATAAATCATAATTCTTTTGTATTTATGGAGAAATAATTATATGCCTCTCTTCCATTGTTTTGTCCTTTTCCCATATGCATTAAATTGATTATTTCATTTTAAAGAGAAGAGCTGGTCTCATGTGCTTGCTTCACTTTCAACATTTAATGCACACTTGGAAATTCTGTTAGTTGTGTGCTGATTTAAACACCTTGAAACATGAAAATTTTTTCATATGAAAATCTAGTATTTAAAGGTTATGATGAATTTTTATTTGTCACTACTCGAAGAACACTATCCCATTTTAGGTTAGCCTCGTGATAAACTATTCAATTTTCACTCATAGCAAAATAAATGTATTTTTCCTGCCTTGTGGTCGATTGATTTCCTACCAAACAGTATTTGTTTGTGTAGAGTTCTCAACGCACATAAGACATTCTGTTCTGGGTGAACGTTGCACTTCTTATTTATGGTAATTGCACTTACATCTTTGATTTTGGAAGAGATCTCTTGTGCATATTTTGTTCTATTTATGTCTTTGATCTGGTTTCTTGTTTTCCAAACTGCCTTTAACTTCAAACATATTCAGCCCGTAGCACAAAAAGGGATTTTTTTTAGGTGGGCATATGACATTGTCTTGCCTGGCATATAGCAAATGAAATGTTCTAAGGGGTTTTGAGTAAGTGGTTATTATCATTTTAAAGGAAGTGTGTCCGCTTTTCATTTCATTGTTTAATGAAAATGGGCACTATGACACCAATTCACCTAAAGCAGGTTGGAGGTGGTATGTACCGCTAATAAGATTATAATCCAGGAAGATAACAGTTACTAGTCGCTGAAGTGTTAGTGGAGTACCCTGAAACAGGGGAGGCCTCATGGGATCCAGAAGGGTGCATGACAAAAACCGGTCACCATAGCAACATTTAAGCAGCGGGAAAGAGCTCAATAGAGCATTGCAAAACTTCAGTGGCCTGATCGCAATGAACTGCCTACATTTTAGCTCAAATGACTTGTTATATAATATATTTTCTGAACAAGGCAAGTAACTAGAAATTGGAATATCCAGAACTTAGTCAAAATCCACATTTTTTTAAGGCAAAATGAGGAATTGGAATTTCTTATAAGGTCTGAGTCTGTTTTTGTTGATCCTGACTCTTGGGATGTGGATGGGCTATGGCTATGGAGAAGCAGCATGGCGTGATGAATGAATAGCACATCGGCCTGGGAGTCAGAAGGTCATGGGTTCTAATTCCGGTCCCACTATTTGTCTGCTGTGTGACCTTGGTCAAGTCACTTTACTTCTCTGGGCCTCATTTACCTCATCTGTAAAATGGGGGTTGAGACAGTGAGCCCCACTTGGGACAGGAACTGTGTCCAAAAAAAAGAAGGCTGCAGCAAAAATCGCTTCTGGCACTTTCATTCATTCATTCAATTGTATTTATCTGGCACCGTACTAAGTGCTTGGGAGAGTACAGTGCAACAATAAGCAGGCATTCCCTGTCCACAATGAGTTTACAGTCCGGAGCAGGGGAGACACGTGCCAGTTAACCTAACCCAAGCTGTTGGAAGCTTCACACTGTTATGTCCTCTCCCTCCTGGTATAGCCTCTTTCCTTGCACCCCACTGCAGGTTTATCGCAATGCTCTTTTCCTAACTGGTAGTGATGATCTCCTAGATTCCTTTTCAGCATCTAATTCGGAGTGGCTCTGAGTGGAAGCAAGAACAACTCTGGATTGTCTAGATCACTGGTATGGGCAGGCTGTAATTTGGAATCTGAAACAGTAATTAAGATTCCTGAACATGATGAGATGACTTGGCCTGATCTGCACAAGTGTAGTCGAGTTGAAAGTTGTACAATAATGCAGTGAACTTTATCAATCTAGACAGTCAATTTAGATCAATCAGGAAAAAAAAAGTACCCTCTTTTCTTCATAGGAGGAATTTATTTAGAAGCATGTCGATTCAGTGCTATTTCATTAGAGGGTGTGATCCCACAAAGCTCCTTGATCATTTTAATCACAAAGTGCTCAATAAACACTAATATGACTACTGTAACTGGAGGAGATATGGTGGCAGGAATTTTGGGGGGACCTAAACTTCATCTAGGCAACAGAATTTATATCCATTGTGTATTACAGCCTGGTTCTCTGTTTTCCTGATTCTCTTGATACTTGCCTCTACTCTTCACCTCATTTTGCCTAGGTAAACACAAGGAAATATTATTTTTCAATGGTGAATTTATGTGATTCTGTATTTAAGAAATTTAGACCATGCAGCTTCTCCTTTAATTAGGCATGAAAATGTATTTTTACTTCAAGGATTTAGATGAAGTACTTTGGAGACCAGAAATATCTGGGTGAATTAAAAGTGTATTTTTAGACCTGAATTACCCAGATGTTTGCATGTGCAGACCCAGAAATAAAGTAGTCTGCTAAGAGTTTTAATAAGAACTTTCAGAAGACAACTCATGCCTGAAACCTAAGTGTGCATGTTTATGCTATGCAGAATAATAATAATAGTATTATAACTTGTTAACTGCTTAATATGTGCCAAGACTGTAAGCCCGTCAAACGGCAGGGACTGTCTCTATCTGTTGCCGACTTGTTCATCCCAAGCGCTTAGTACAGTGCTCTGCACATAGTAAGCGCTCAATAAATACTATTGAATGAAAGTACTGTTCTATGCCCTGGGGTAGATACAAGTTAATCAGGTTGGACACAGTTCCTGTCCCACATGGGGCTCACACTCTAAATTCCCATTTTAGATATGTTAACTAAGGCCCAGAGAAGTGAAATGATTTGCCCAAGGTCACACACCAGTTTTTGTTAAGAGCTTTCTATGTGCCCAGCACTGATCTAAGCCCTGGTGTAAAAACAAGGTAATCAGGTTGCTCCGGTCGGGCTCACTCTTAATCCCCACTTTACAGATGAGGTAACTGAAGCACAGAGAAGTGAAGTGACTTGCCCAAAGTCACACAGCAGACAAGTGGCAGAGCTGGGATTGGAACCCAGGTCCTTCTGACTTCCAGACCTGTGACTTATGTCTGCTGTGACCTTGGGCAAGTCACCTCCCCTCTCTGTACTTCAGTCAGCTCATTTGCAAAATGTGAAAACCTGGGCTTTATTTTTCACTTGAAATATTCATTTAGACCATCTACCTTGATCACATGAGCCAATTTTTTTTTCCTTTTACTCTGAATTTTATTTTAAATTTGCCAAATACTGAGACTTGTCCATAGTGGCAAATGGGAAGAACACTCAGTTTAAGTGCTATCTGGACTTTTTTATCCTTTAATTTGGACTAGATTCCACACCTGGATCTCCACAATTCAGTGTGTCAGTCAGTGGTATTTATTGAGTGATCACTAATAATGTTGGTATTTGTTAAGCTCTTACTATGTGCAGAGCACTGTTCTAAGCGCTGGGGTAGACACAGGGGAATCAGATTGTCCCACGTGGGGCTCACAGTGTTAATCCCCATTTTACAGATGAGGGAACTGAGGCACAGAGAAGTTAAGTGACTTGCCCACAGTCACACAGCTGACAAATGGTAAAGCCAGGATTCGAACCCATGACCTCTGACTCCAAAGCCCATGCTCTTTCCACTGAGCCACGCTGATCACTGTATGCAGAACACTGTATAAAGAACTTGGGAGAGTGTAATAGAATTATCATTATTATTAATAAAAATTGTATTTGTTAAGCGCTACTCTGTGCCAAGCACTGTTCTAAGCTCTGGGGTAGACACAAGTTAATCAGGTTGGACATAGTGCCTGTTCCACATAGAGCTCATCGTCTTCATCCTCATTTTACAGATGAGGGAACTGAGACATAGAAAGTGAAGTGACTTGCCAAAAGCCACACAGCAGACAAGTGGTGGAGCTGGTATTAGATCCCATGACCTTCTGACTTCCAGGCCCATACTCTATCCTTCAAGTCATGCTAGACATGATTCTTGCTTTCGGGGCATTTACTGTCTAGCAGGGGAGCTTTCAGTCTACGAACTGGTAAGAATCATTGATCGTTCTGTACTGGGGAAGTGCCACTATGCCCAAGTGAATGTGGGCTATGCTCTCCTCAGTGGTGACCTGTCAATAGAAGGTGAAGACATGAACAAGCTGTGTTATAGTGCAGTTGGTCAGAGGACCAATTGGCCTGAAATTACTTTCAGGGTAATGTTGCTGGATCGCCACTGTCATAAGTACCTTTTTGGAGGGCCGGGGTGGGCAGGGCACTTACTATATGCCAAGCACTGTTCTAAGATCTGGGGAAGATACAATCTAATGAAGTTAGACACAGTTCCTGTCCCACATGGGGTCACAGGCTAAGCAGGAGGGAGTGGGATTAATTCCTAATTTCCAGGTGGCATAACTGGGGCACAGAGAAATGACTTGCCCAAGGTCACACAGCAGATATGTGGTAGAGTTAGGATTAGAATCCAGGTCCTCTGACTACCAGGCCCATGCACTTTCCACTACATCCAGCTGCGTCCCTGTAGTTACCTGTTCTATAAAAGATCAAACTCCTCCCTCTGGTAAAATATTGTCTCATCTGAAGGAGCATAAACATCAGGTGGTTACCTCGCCTCCTTATCCAGGAAAATGGTTAGCCAGGACTCTGCTATAGATGAAAAAGGGAAATTGACCTCCCTCCCCAACTACATCAGAAAGACATTGAACTCCAGTATACAGTTTACTTTTCCAGAGAGTCCTCTATGAACTTGGGACCTTCTCCTTCAGAAAAGAGAAATTTCCTCTCGCTTTGAGTAACGGCAAAGGGGCCTTACATGCCTGATCTTCCAGAGTCTCTTCCACCACCCTTTCTTCAGATCTCTGGAAGTTGGGGATGCTGGAGTCCCTGCAGCCCCAGAAGTTCATCATGACCTCCCCAACCTGCCCTCTGCACATAGTACCCCTACCTTCCTCTCTCACCTCCATCCAAATCACCATCCCCAGCAACTCACCCTGATACTCATTCCTATCCAATTGATCTCACACCACCTCCCTCCCCTACAACCATTCTTTTTTCCCACCAGACAAGTCTCAAGAGATCTTCCACCTACTATTGAAATCTACACATGCCTCAGACCCCATTCTCTCTCACCTTCTAAAAACATTTGCTTCTACCTGTCTTCCCTCCCTAACCACCAACTTCAATCACTCACTCTTTGATAGGTCTTTCCCTTCTACCTTCAAACCTGTTAATGCCTTCGAATACTAAAAATGTCCTTTCTCAATCCCCCTGCTATTCCCAGTAATTGCCTCCTTTTCCTGGTCCTATTCCTGTCCAAACTTCTGAAAAGTCTATATCTATCTGCTGACTCCACTTTATTTCTGCCAACTCCTTTCTTGGCCCAATACAGTCTGCTTTCCATCTCCTTCATTCTCCTAAAACTGTAACTTCCAAGGAAACCTCTTCTTTGCCAAATCTAATGACCTCTACTCTGGTCTCTATATACTATTGTTTCTTGACTTTAAAGTTCCTTTGACACCAGGGACCTTTCCTTTGGGAAATACAGTGTTATAGAAGGCTTTTGTGAATACCACAGACAGCCCGAAAACAAGCAAATGGATTTTAGAGCAAATTAAACAGAAGTGGTCCTTGGAAGGCCAAATGACTTGAAAGATTAGCATATTTTGGACACTTAATCAGGAGGACTAATTCCCTGGAGAAGACACTAATGCTTGGAAAAGTTCAGGGAAAATATACCCATGGAGTTTCTAGGAATTGGAAACGACCCGATGGTACTTAATATTAACAATACCCCTTCCTCTCCATCCAAATGGCCACCACCCTGGTCCACGAGTTCTTCTTAAGATGATTTGATTATTGTATCAGCCTCCTTCCTGTTCTTCCAACATCCAGTCTCCTCCCCTCACCAGACTATACTTCACTCTGCTGCTTGGATCATCTCTCAAAACCTCGAATATCACCCATGAAAATGGTAAACTCTTTGTGAGCGGGAGCATGTCTAAAACTCTGTTGTATCGTACTTTTCCAAGTGCTTTAATACAGTGCATAGCACTCAGTAATACTACTGGTTGATTGGTTGTCTCCACATCAAAATGAAAATTCTGGCCATTACATATCTCTCTCCCTTACCTATCCCTTCTTCCCTTACTACACCGTATTTCACATTCACCATTCCTCCATAAGCTTGCCTTCTCACTGTACTTCCCATCCCTAACCCCTGGCCTTAAACCCTTCTTCCTGCCTGGAACTCATCATCATTATCATCAGTATTTACTAAGTGCTCACTAATTGCTGAGAACTTTTTTATGGTATTTGTTAAGCGCTTATTATGTGCCAGGCACTGTTTTAAGCACTGGGGTAAATACAAGATAATCAAGTTGGACACGGTCCCTGTTCCAACTGAGGCTCACAATCTTAATCCCCATTTTACAGATGAGGTAACTGAGGCACAAAGAAGTGACTTGCCCAAGGTCACACAGCAGTGCTTAGACGAGTGCTTGGCACATACGAAGCACTTAACAAATGCCATCATCATCATTATTATTATCATTATTATAACAGACACATTCGTTGCCCAAAATGAGTTTACAGTCTAGAGGGAGCTTAGTGGAAAGAGCCTGGGCCTGGAAATGAGTGAATCTGGGTTCTAATCCTGGCTCCATCACTGTTCTGTTGTGTGACCTTGGGCAAGTCACTTAACTTCTCCATGCCGCTTTTCCTTCATCAGCAAAATGAGGAGTAGACACAGGGGAACCAGATTGTCCTACGTGGGGCTCACAGTCTTAATCCCCATTTTAATAATAATAATGTTGGTATTTGTTAAGCGCTTACTATGTGCAGAGCACTGTTCTAAGCGCTGGGGTAGAGACAGGGGAATCAGGTTGTCCCACGTGGGGCTCACAGTCTTCATCCCCATTTTACAGATGAGGGAACTGAGGCACAGAGAAGTTAAGTGACTTGCCCACAGTCACACAGCCGACAAGCGGCAGAGCTGGGATTCGAACTCACGAGCCCTGACTCCAAAGCCCGTGCTCTTTCCACTGCGCCACGCTGCTTCTCTAATGTTGGTATTTGTAACTGAGGCACAGAGAAGTTAAGTGACTTGCCCACAGTCACACAGCTGACAAGTGGCAGAGCTGGGATTCGAACCCATGACCTCTGACTCCAAAGCCCGTGCTCTTTCCACTGAGCCTATATGGGGCAGGGACTATGTCTGCCCTGATTATCTCATGTCTACCCCAGCTTTTAGTGCTGTGCTTGGCATATAGTAAACGTATAATAAGTACCATAATTAATTATGGAATTAGTAAGGAGCAGCAGAAGTAAGCTGAGGATGGGGATGGCGGCAGGATCTAAGGCTGATAGGGTACAAGGTTGAGGCCTGGAGTAGTTGTGCATAGATGAGAAGCCTTAATAAAGGGCAAGACTCACAGAGGCAGGAAAAATGAAGATTTCTCGGTGGTGTGAGAGGGAGGGGTGAGACCCCATAGACAAATGTTAGTGTTTCCCAGGGAGAGACCAAAAGACAGGTAAAACTGAGATCTGCCAGAACCAACTGCATGAAATGGAGATGACAAACACACAACCAAAATATATTCTTCATGATTCTTAACTAGTGTTAAAAGATAGGGAAAAACAGCATGGCCTCGTGGGTAGAAGGCAGGACTTAAAGTCAGAAGTCCTGAGTTCTAATCTTAGTCCTGCCACTTGCAGCTGAGTGACTTTGGACAAGTCCCTTAGCCTCTCTGTCCCTCAGTATCCCCATCTGTAAAATGAGGCTTCAATACCTGTTCTCTATCCTCTTTTTACTGTGGCACAGGGACTGTGTACGGTTAGATTACCTTCGTGGCTTAGTGGAAAGAGCCCAGGCTTGGGAGTCAGAGGTCATGGGTTCGAATCTTGGCTCTGCCACTTGTCAGCTTTGTGACTGTGGGCAAGTCACTTAACTTCTCTGTGCCTCAGTTACCTCATCTGTAAAATGGGAATTAAGACTGTGAGCTTCATGTAGCACAATCTGATTACCCTGTATCTACCCCAGCGCTTAGAACAGTGCTCTGTACATAGTAAGTGCTTAACAAATACCAACATTATTACTATTACCTATTCATGGCTTAGAACAGTGATTGACACATAATAAGCACTTAGCAATTACCACAAGTTTATCATTTTATGTTTTGATTGTTATATTGATTTTATATATCCATAATTTATTTTAATGCCTCCCCCTCAGACTATAAACTCACTCTGGGCAGGGAACATATCTACCAACTCTTTCATACTGTATCCCAGCTCTGTCACTTGACAGCTGTGTGACTGTGGGCAAGTCAATTCACTTCTTGGTGCCTCAGTTCCCTCATCTGTAAAATGGGGATGAAGATTGTGAGCCTCACGTGCGACAACCTGATTGTCCTGTATCTACCCCAGCGCTTAGAACAGTGCTCTGCACATAGTAAGCGTTTAACAAATACCAACATTATTATTATTATTACTCTCCTCAATGCTCTGCACCCAGTGTTCTGTCAATACCATCGATGGATGAAATGATATCATTAGATTTTCTGGTTATTTTGACTATGTCCCCCTACAGCAATTAATCAGATAATGACACAGGAGTTTGCAAATCACTATACTGTGGATGGGGCCTGTGTAGGCTGATTTCTTTCTTGTTTTTCCACATCTGTTCTCTATCATAATAAAAATATCCTCATCTATCTGGGGAAATGGAACAGACAGATCTATTAAGCCCAATTCTCCTTTGGGAATGGAAGGAGTGGATCATTACAGGGACATTCTAGGCTGAGAAGGAAGATCAGTTTCATTACCCTTGACAAACCCGGTAGAGTGGACACGCTGTGCCTTGGGAGTTTCCAGCCCTGGAAAGAGAACATGGCCCACAGAGTGCTGAAAAGAGGAAAGGTGCTTTGCAAAAATGGGAGGGAATAAAGGTCTGATGCCCTGTTAATTTTATCGAATAAGCTTGGATATCTGAATACAAAGGTGAATTGCAAATTTTCCTCTTTATATGTAATCCAGAGAAAACTGTTTCCCCACAGCCAGACTTTCCTTCAGAACCAATAAAATCAACACTCGCTGTCCTTCAGTTTCAGAGAGGGCCCTGACAGGTGATCCTGAATAAATATTCATTTTGCTGCTTCTTGTTTTTGTTCCATAAAATGCTTTCATTCTGTGGAGAAGTTTGTCACTGATGTTATTAAGGATGTTCAAGCCCCAAAGGCATATGATTGGAGCTGGAGATAATGGGGTTTCTCTCTAGTCACTGCCCTTCAGAGAAATATTCTGTTTTCCTGGTACTGACTGAGACCTCAACTATATGCCAAGCACTGTGCTAAGCAATGGGTTAGATATGAGATATTAAGCTTAATTACCATATTAATTTGCATCCTTAACTTACTATTTTGTATAGTTTTTGTAACAGTAAAAAGGAAGAAGGGGCTTTTACACAAGGTCACTTTAAAAATCAAATCAAGCATAAGGAGAACAGAAGAAAAAAAGAGGAGAATAAAAGAGGAGGAAAGGGAGAAAGGTAAGAGGGTACTTGAGACTGCATCTTTTATTTCTATGATAAACTCCCAAATGCAATAGGTGCTTAACAACAGCAACAATAATGATAATAATAGTAACTGAGTATTAGCTAAGTGCTTATTATATGTCTAACACTCTACTATGTGCTGGGAGAGATACAAGATAATCAGGTTGGACAAAGAACTAGTCCCACACAGTTCTTGCAGTTTAAGAGGGAGAATAAGTATTGAATCCCCATTTTACAGACAAGGAAACCTAGGAGGAGAGAAGATGATGAGACAGAGAAAAGTTAAGTGACTTGCCTAAAGTCACACAGATGTCCATCTATCTGGGAAAATGGAAGTGGAGCCAGGATTAGAACACGAGTCCTGTGAGGTCCAGGCCTTTTCTCTTTCCACTAGGTCCTGCCACTTTTCACCTCCTCTTCTTTCCTCTAGAACATATTTAATTCAGAAAAGAAACTCCCTATTCCCCAGGAAACATGTCTGCCTCTTCTGCATTATCACGTTCTAATCCTTCTCTTCTTCCCACCAAGAGTGCACCCACCTCGAAGAATAACTTCCTCCCATTATAATAAAAATAACAACTGTGGTATTCATTTAGCCCTTCCTCTGGGCTAACATTCTTCTAACCACTGGGGTAGATACAATATAGGCAGATTAGATATTGTCCCTGTCCCACATGAGGCTCACAGGCTAAGAGGGAGAGAGAATAGATGAGGAAACACAGAGAAGTGAGTTACCAGGGTGTGAAACAACAGGTAACTAGCAGAACAGGAATTAGAAACCTGGTCTTCTGGCTTCCTGTCCTGTGGTCTGTTCACCAGGCCAGACTGCTTCTCCATCTGTGTCTACCCACCTCTGAGGCATAACCATGCTTTTGCCCTTTTCCTCCTCCTCCTGCAGTGGGTGCTATCACTGCTTACAAATATGTGCTAACAAAATACTCTATTATTTCCTCCTCAAATATCAGGATGAGACAATTGTGTAGTGAAGACAATTATTTATACATATAGTTTTTCAGCTTAAACCATAGAGTTTAAATTAAAACTTCCCAGATGCATGTCCATAATTATGCTTTCCATAACAAGGTTTAGTGTCTTCAAGAAGCATCAGTTTCAAGATGAATAGAATTTTCATTGTCCCATTTTTTTCCATGAAGGTAATAGAATTCATAATTCGTTGAGCCATTTTTATGTTCTCTATTTCATCAATAATTTTATAAGGCTTTCCTCAATTGCTAATGTAATAAAAAAGCAAAAAAAAATTCCTATCATTTGAAACAGTGTTCCAATCTTCAGTTACTGTACTATAAAGTTAATGGAATATTACAATATGCAAGATGCTCTTTTGTTGGGGAAAGGAAATGACTTCTTCACCTAGGGTTTTAACACTTTAGCAGTAAAATAATAAAAATCAATAATTACCATTCAAAAACCAGGCAGACAGAAGTAGGCCTTGAGAATCTGTTCTGTCTAGAGAGTCAAAAGTCCCTTTGGAAAGGCACTTCTCTTCTAATTTTTAATCTGCTGGTAAATGACAATTACACTCTCTTTTCAAATGTGGTATAAAAATGCACTGTTGAAAATTCAAACATTTACTCTTTGCCTTGGCTGGTGTGATTAAAATGTTAAAGGCCCAGCAGAGTCCCTGAGCTCCTTGACAGCTGTCACTGCTACTGAGCACAACTCCACAGGCAAAGGCGATGTTATCATGAAACGGTTCTGCTGGGCCAGGGACAGGTTCCTTCATTTCACACAAACATCTGTTGCCACATTTTGAAGCTTTATTCCCCAAGCTCCAACAAAAGGCAAAAATGAGGAGCCATATGCATTTGTGCCCCTCCCTAAGCAACATTTGGGGGTATGTCCATCACTGTGACAGAAGGTTTAGTTCCACAAAATTCATGCAGTAACTTCTGAGTTCTTTGCTTCTTCTGTGATTTACATTTTGCATCATGGAAATAGTGGTATTAGGAATTTCTGGAAATACAGGGAAACAGAGAATATTGTACGTGAGCATGTAGGATGAATTTCATAGCTTTAAGGCCAGAGCTTATATATCCCTGGGCACCGGGTAGTAGATATAATTAGTTGCAGAGTCAAGAGACCAGGAATCCTGATTCCTAAGGCTCTGTGCTCATCACCAAATTAAAATACATGCAGTTTAAGGTCTTTTCTTTAGCATTAGAAATAAATGAAAGCTCTTGAGAAAATAGCATACCCCAGAGGATTAAAGGGAGAAATGGAATGTAGAAGTAATTCTGGTTTTAGATCCACAAATAAATCACTATCTGGGTTGTGGGAAGTGAATGTGTCTACCACTTCTGTTGCATTGTATTCTCCCAAGTGCTTAGTACAGTGCTCTGCACACAGTAAGCACTCAATAAAAACAATTGATTGACTGATCTGGGATAAACCATAAAAATCTCTTAGCATCTCAGGAATATTCCCTTAATAATACAGTGACAGCAATGACTTGGATTTACATAATGCTCTGATTGTCACTGTTTATTGTTGCATTTTACTTTCCCAGGTGCTTAGTATAGTGCTCTGTACACAGTTAGTGCTTAATAAATACGATTGAATGAATGAATGAATGAATGAATGTCTGAAGGACACAGAATGAACAGAATTCTCATCTGAATCTGGAAAGATGGAGGGAGCAGAGAAGTAGTGAAAACGGTCCACTGAGACCCTCCATGTAGGTATTTACTGGGGTGATGGGAGGAAAGACATTGGCTTTATTGTGTCTGCTTGGGTGTTTCCCTACTTCTAAGAGTTCATGAATAATCTTAAGGAGAGAATGTTGTCTCTGTTTCTTATTTTATTCTCCTCAAATGCCTAGGTGAAAGATAGAGGGTAGAGTTGCCTGGTGGATAGAACACAAGCCTGAGAGTCAGAAGGACCTGTGTTCTAATCCCATGTCTGCCACTTGTCTGCTGTGTGACCTTGGGCAAATCACTTCACTTTAGCAGTTAGCTCATCTGTAAAATGGGGATTAAGATTGTGAGCCCCATGTGGGACAGGGACTGTGTCCAATCTAATTACCTTGTATGTACCCAGCTCTTAGTACAGTTCCTGGCACATAGTAAGCTCTTAAATACCGCAATTATTATTATTATCATTATTATTGCTAGTAACCAGGTAGAGAAACTGAGGCACAGGAAAGTTTGCTATTGTTCTACTTTTACATCCAGTCTGACCAGTCCAGCATCTCCCAAATCTGTGCCTATTTTGACCTCCAACTCCTGCCACCCTGGTAAAGCTCTGGTCTTGCCACAGCCTATTGCATCAACCTCTTTGCTGGTCTCCGGGCCTCCAGCCTCCTCCCCCTCCAATCTATATTACACATTCCAGCATGGATAGCCTAGTGAAGTTGATCACATCACCTCACATCTCTTCTTTCCTCAACACCTTACATGCCACAGCAAGCAGCAACTCCTCACATTCCACTTCAAGTCTCTCCATCATCTGGCTTGCTGATCTGCTCTCTTCACCTGCTATTCTGTTCTTGTAGTTCCTTCAGAATCAGCCTTTTCATGCTTGACTTTCCTGACTCTGTTCCTTTACTCATACTGTTCCTAGTTAGGAACTCCTTCCCACTTCATTTTGGGCACATCCTAGAACTTCCTATATTCAAAGCCCTCCTAAAATATTAATCTCTCTCCCTCTGTCTCTCTCTCTCTCTCATGGACACACACATATAACAATTACTTATTTCGATCATTCTGGTAAATAATAGTGGTAATAGTTAAGTGTTTGCTATGTGCCAAGCTCAGTACTAAGTGTTGTTGTAGAAACAAGATAATCAAGTTGGTCACAGTCCCTGTTCCACACGGGGCGTGGGATCTAAGCAGCAGAGCAAACAGGGATTAAATCCCCATTTTACAGATAAGACACAGAGCTGTTAAGTAATAATAATAATAATAATGATATTTGTTAAGCTCTTACTATGTTCCAAGCTATGTTCTAAGCACTGAGGTAGATAGAAGATAAGCAGGTTGGACCCAGTCCCTGTCCCATGAGGGGCTCACAGTTTCAATCCCCATTTTAAAGATGCGGTAACTAAGGCTCAGAGGAGTGAAGTTACTGGCCCAAGGTGACACAGACGGCAAATGGCAGAGCTAGGATTAGAATCCAGGTCCTCCTACTCTCATGCCTGGGCTCTTTCCACTAAACTATGCCACTTCCAATATTTATGTGCTTTTCTCTCCATTAGAGTTTAAAATCCTCATGGTAAGAGGCTGTGTCATTTCATTATTCTACTACGACTAGTATTACTCTACTACTAATTGCAGCAGAGTTGTCCAAGGTCATGGTCATTGGCAGTATTAGCTACAAAAGCATAAGTCTAATCAGAATTCTTTCCAGCAGCCTCCACGGCCTCTCTTTCTATTCCACAGGGGATGGATGAAGAATTGATGAACTGGAGTCTGAAAGCCCTGGAAAATAGATTATACATATGTTTGTGTGTAATAGAAACAATTACTTATCCTGATGAAAATGTACAGTAAATCCATTCTTGATTGAACTATAAGAGCTAACCAAAATTACCTGGCAACTGATAAAGACAGAGCTAATCCAAAATGACTAGTTAGGATTCAATAAAATTATCACTTGCAAATAAGGAGGAAATGGTTTTAGAAGATGTGAGCCTGTGTAGCTTTGACAGAGTGAGATGTTAATGTAGAAAACATGCTATAACCTAAGTAATGATGACAATTTCCATTCCACAGTTTTATCTGAATAAGTGGCAGAATTCTATTTGAAGAAAGATTCATTTGGGGGATGTTTTTTAAATGCCCATTATTCATGATACTTTGAATTTAGGGGGTGCACAATGAACAAAGTTTAAATTTCAAGAAAACAAAACAGTAATTATTTTAAAACCTACAAGCTTACTCAGGAGATTCTCATTTAATATTTAGCCAGCCTTAACGTATTTAAAGGAAATATTTATTTTTATCTGTTACTAGCAAAATAAACACTACACTTCTTTTGAAAACTTCAGTCATCTAGATTCCTACTAGGTGACTTATCATCTACTATAACCCAATCTGCATATCTTGCTCCTCTAGTACCAACTTTTTTATAGTACCTCAATCTCTTCTTCCTTGCCTTTGTCCCCTTGTCCAGATTCTCTCTCTGACTTGAAACCCCTTCCCCCTTCCTATCTGATAGACCACCTATCTTCCCATCTTGAAAGCCCTACTAAAATCACATCTCCTCAAGAGGTTTTCCCCCAACATAGCCCTCCCTTTTCTGTCTTAGTCCTTCCTTGCTATTGTGATTTTGGTAGCACTTACTATGTGCCGAGCGCCATACTAAGAGCTGAGGTCGATAAAAGATAATCAGGTCCCACATGGGGTTCACAGTCTAAGTAGTAGCGAGAAAAGTTGTTGAATCCCCCTTTTGCAGATAAAGGAACTGAAGCCCAGAGAAGTTCAGTGACTTACCCAGGTCACACGCAGACAAGTGGTGGAGCCAGGATAAAAACCCAAGTCCTCTGACACCCCGGCCTATGTTCTTTCCACCATGCCATGCTACTGTCCTCCCTTCTATGTCACCTATATACTTGGGTTTTTTCACCTTAAACACTTTGCTATTCACTCCTCCCCCAGATCCACATTTTAATGTTTGTCTCCCCCTCTAATCTGTTAAACCATTTGTAAGCAGGGATGGCTAGACCTACTTTTTGGTATTGTACTCTCCTGAGTGCTTCATACAGTGCTCTTAACACATTAAGAACTCAAAAAATACAATCGATTTATTGGTTGATTCTTTCCTCATCTGTGCTAAACCATTTGTAAGCAGGGATGGCTAGACCTACTTTTTGGTATTGTACTCTCCCGAGTGCTTAGTACAGTGCTCTTAATACGTTAAGGACTCAAAAAATACAATCGATTTATTGGTTGATTCTTTCCTCATCTGTAAAATGTCGATTTAATATCTGTCTTTCTTCTTAGACTGTGAGCCCCATGTAGGTCAGGGACGGTGTTATCTTTTATCTACTCCAGGGCTTAGTATAGTGTTGAGCATGTAGTAAGCATTTATTCAATACCACAGTTATTATTATAAGAACCTCAAGGCATACTTCAAAGTATTCCTGGGGAGATGGTCACAACGGAAGTAGCAGCAACCACAGTAGCTAATGTGGTTTAACAGCTTCTTGCTGAGAAGCAACATGGCCTGGCCTAGTGGCAGTGGGTTCTAATCCTAGCTCCGCCACGTCTGCTCTGTGACCTTGAGCAAGTCACTTCACTTCTCTGTACCTCAGTTACCTCATCTGTAAAATGGGGATATGAGTGTGAGCCCCATGTGGGACAGGGACTGTGTCCAACCTGATTACATTGTATCTACTCCAGAGGTTTAGAACGGTGTATGGCACATAGTAAGCACTGAACAAATACCATTATTATTATTATCTATGAAAAAATAAGAATATGGGCTGCCCAATGAAAAATGAGGGGGAGCATCCAGAGCGAGTGAGGAGGAAAATGTTTTTATCAGTGCTGTTGCTGCTGCTTCTAACTCCATGGAGTGCTTATGTTTCTGTTCAGAACACAGCAACAAATCGACTGGCAATCCCAGAAGCAGGAATTCCAGAGAGCAACAGCTAATTGTAGGGAAAGAATGTGTCTCCCAACTCTGTTATATTGTACTCTCCCCAGCACATAGTGCGTTGTTCTGCACACAGTAATAATAATGTTGGTATTTGTTAGGCGCTTACTATGTGCAGAGCACTGTTCTAAAGGCTGGGGTAGATACAGGGTTATCAGGTTGTCCCACGTGAGGCTCACAGTTAATCCCCATTTTACAGATGAAGTAACTGAGGCACAGAGAAGTTAAGTGACTTGCCCACAGTCACACAGCTGACAAGTGGCAGAGCCGGGAGTCGAACCCATGACCTCTGACTCCGAAGGCCAGGCTCTTTCCACTGAGCAACGCAGTGTTCAAGAAATAACATTGCTGATGATGATGATCAGGAAGACTTTACTTCTCACCTGTTCTGTTCCCTCAACCCACTCTTGTGAGCATTCTTCTTTGTGTGTGTGTGTGTGTGTGTGTGCACATGTGCATATGTGTTTTTATGTGCATGTTCAAGGACAAGCTGGACATCAGTCGGGAGCAAATGTCTAAGGCTGAGGGCATGGGTGGGAAATACGTGAGTGAAAATGGAGTATTTCAGATGGAATTTTGAGATACTGAGGCCCAATTTGTAAAATGAGCCTGAAAATCCCATATCTCGCTAGCGCTCTTCCTGGTATACTCTTGTAAACTGTAAGGGGAATATTTTAGCTTGTATTTTCTGCACATGTGAGTCCCAGGGATTGTTCTTAATCCTTGGTAGGTACAATCATAATGCTGAGATTTACTACCATATTGGCAGTGGGAGTCATACAAAGGGAGAAGAATGAAAACATTCCCATCTTGCCACTTGAGGAGACACTCTTTCAACAAAGAATCATTTCTTCCAGGATAGGAGTCACCAAGACATCCAGCAGCGACAAAGACGTAACTGTGATCCCGTCAACACTGCAAAACTACCAGTATAAGTGGAGGAGCATGGAAAATGCAAATTTGTAACTCAATAAACTTGAGAGAAAAGTTTAGGTATCAGCCCCTCTCTTGGTTAAGTGAATGAATAGGAGTCCTTGTACAACCCCAAATAGGTAGAAAGCAGCCCAGGGGAAGCATTGCTCACTAATGTCTGAAAATAGACTCAACTGAAAAGGTATGCTTTTAGACTAAGAAGGCAGAAAAAACTAATTAGACAAGAAGCAACCGTGAACAAACATGTTAGCAGAATCAATAACTGGAACTGATCAGCTATTTCTTTAACTGTGCCAGCTGGGTTTCACAGAGCAAAATTACCAGTTTCAATCAACTGCAAAGGCCTTTTCTCCTTCTTCGTTTCTTTTATATCAGTAGCTGAGCTTATGCCGTTAAAAGGAGAAAACAGATTTGAAAAATTAGTGGAAAATGGGCCATCCTTAGATGAAAGATGATAGTATATGAATAATTAGAAGTCGACTGAATAAGTATGCCAAATGTGGCCTAATAAGAATGTGAATTATCGACTAAATGTAACTAATTTCTTAATTTAAAGGCCATTATGTGCACTGTGTGCAGAACTGCATTATTAAAAGCAGGGACCATTTGCTTTGCTGTTTTAATGTGGGCTCCATAGATTGTTCTAATTTGTACAGCTTATGATGGATTCAACTCTAAACCATAGCTATTACTACAACATAAAAGTCCATGCAGTACATCTGCCTGATAGCATTAGTAAGGAATTAAGCCAGACTGAAAGTGACACAAATAGAGTGAAAAAGAGAAAAGTTTCACTGATTAATTCCAAGGGGAAAAAAAAAATCTTGCCATAATTGATTTGTTCACTTTCCTTCCAAGTGACAGCAAAACAAAAGTTTGTAAGCACCTAATAGGTTGGAAAAGCTAGTGTTTAAAAATCTATGGCTATGATTGAGTGTAACTGGAGAACGCTTATCATTTTGTCAAACTGCTGTGGGAAAAAGATTCTCTATGGGGCAGTTGACACCTAAAAAAGTGACTCATTCAGGAAAATACGTACTTTGGGAGTGACCGAAAAGCCACAAAAGATCAGAAAATTTTAATTGAATAAGGTTAAAGAATTCTAGATGTGTATCCTAAACTGATTTCAATTGTGGGTCCTAATACATTGTGTTGTGGAACTAGGTTTCCTCCTTTCACCTTAAACAGAAATAAAGCAAAATATTAAACTTTTAGAGATAACAAAAACACAAGTCCAAACATACAATGGCGTTTTATTCGGACTTCAGTTGTATAACAGATTTTGGCTCTAGTTTCCTCTGACATGGTGGGATCTTCCTAAATTCATAGCCATTTCATAGAACTGAAACATTATACTGTTTCTTGACAGACTGAGCTGTTGCTATTGTAACAGGGGGACCAGGTCAGAGGCGGGGGTACCTCATCTCAGCAAATCTAATTCCACTTCCTCCTAGAGCTCCGCTTGGGTTGGGCTCAGACTGTAGATCCCAAGCCTCTGGAGTTAGACTACTGGCCCAAAGCCAAATCTTTCTGGACCCAAGCCAGATTTGGAGGTTTCGGCAGTCCAGCACAGAGGAGCATCCCAATATTGAGCTCTGGGGCCATGGTACAGCAGTTAGAGGCTACTATAGACAGAGGCTTGTTTCTGTGAAGCTATCCCACCCTCCAGACTGTAAGCTCCTTGTGGGCAGGAAACATGACTGTTTATTGTTATATTGTACTCTCCCAAGCACTTACTACAATGATCTGCACTGTGTAAGCTGTGTAAGCAGTCAATAAATACGAATGACTGACCGGCTGAAATCTTTCATGTGGATTTCAATAGAGCTTCAGCAAAGGTCAAACTGTAAAGCACTGACTGAAAATATCACTCCCCACACTCAGACAGATCCAACGGGCAAAGCAATGGCCGTCAAGGCAACGGCAAGCCATATTTTCTTCAGCCAACCCACCTTCCCACCCACAGAACTCTCTCCCTTCCCACCCCTTACTTTCTGTAATATGAGTCCCAGGACCACCTCTCGGACAAATCTCTGCTCCAGAAATTAAGATCAAAGGACGAGCCTAAGTCTGAGCCCCGGTCCAGAGCGTAATGTGGGGGACTGTTTCTGAGTCTCTAAACTCTCTCTAAGAGTCACTCTGTAAGTGGGGTGGGCTGACCCTGGAGGTCGGGATCAGAGTTCCAGAAGACAAAGGCCTAGGGCTACAGGTTGCTGGCCATTGATGTGAAGGGACCCTTAGAGGGCTCGCCAAAGGGACTCATCTGAATTTCAGGCCAATCTCATGGGCATCTGGTTTCACATTCCCATGCACATTTGAGCCCTTAGGGAATGTGAAGGCCAAAGGCAATGACCTCACCATTAACACACACAGCCGATGACATTTTCTTTTTTCCACCCCTCCACTAATCCAATCTTTTCTGGGGGAACCATAGCAAGGAAATCTCAACAGGAAGATGGAAGAAGTGTCCACCAATGGGATCCCGTCTATGGGAATCAATCAGAGGATATGGTCCATGAGCGTCCCGTCAAGCAATTTTTTCACGTGAACACTTTCTACGTCAAATTACTTACACTTCCAGGTTGGTATCAATACATAGGAATAGGCTCTAGGGGAAAAAAAGTGTTAAATTTGAGAAGCAGTGTGGCTCAATGGAAAGAGCACGGGTTTAGGAGTCAGAAGTCATGGGTTCTAATCCCAGTTCTGCCACCTGTCAGCTGTGTGACTTTGGGCAAGTCACTTAACTTCTCTGTGCCTCAGTTACCTCATCTGTAAAATGGGGATTAAGACTGTGAGCCTCATGTGGGACAACCTGATTACCCTGTATCTACCCTAGCGCTTTGAACAGTGCTCGACCCATAGTAAGCGCTTAAAGAATACCATCATTGTTATTATTATATAGTGTGCCTATGTGCTTGTGTGGCAGGAATGTTTGTGGGTGTACACTTGGTGGGGGGAAGGGACGGTGAGTGTGTTTTTTCTCCCTGATGTAGTTTTAATTTTTTTAATTTCTTCTTTTTTCCTTTTTTTTGGTCATTGGCCAAACATTTAATTGTTATTAGCAAAGATTATTAGCAATCTTTTCAGGTGGTTTAATATGTTCAAAGAACCGACAGGGATCAATCAATTCTTTGATCCTTCAGACTTTAGAGGACTAAAATTTATTGAGTACCCAAACAGAGCACTGTACTCAGGACTGGGAAGAGAACGATAGCATTGGTAGCCACAATCCCTGACTTCAAAGATCTCACAATCTAGTGGGAGAGACAGACGTTTAAAGTAAATTATAGGTAGAGGAGACAACTGCGTGTAAGGATATGTACATAAGAGCAGATGAGTAAACTGAGGCACATGGAAGTTAAATTACATGCCGCAGATCACACAGCAGGCAAGTGACTAAGCTGGTATTATTACCCATGCACTCTGTCTCCCAGGCCTATGCTCTATCCACCCTGCCATGTTGCTTCTCATGAATGAATGATTTAAAGGAAAAGCCCAGATAAGTCACAAGTGGCCTGGACCTCACATCTAAGACAGGGTGCTGCTATACTAGGATGGCCATCTGTACAGTTTTATACAACTCAAGATTTCATCTGCTTGCCCCTTGTCCAGTAATGATCCAGCCCCAGATGGCCTGAAGTCTGGTATTTATCATATGAGAATGCAGTATCTCTCCATTCCTGCTCCTGCCCCAGGGTGGCACTCATTTTTACAAACAACTAGGAGAGACTCAATGTCACAATGGCTCTGGAGCAAGGAAGGAGGCCAGGCCTCACTCTAAGACAGATTCATCAATTATACAGGTTCCATGAACTCCTGCAAAGAACTTCTGAGTGTGTGCAGTATAATACATCAGGTAATGTAAGTGAAGTCCCAGTAACGTCAAGCTCCCTGCTTTCTCACTTTCAGTCAGTTGCCATCTGGGCTGGCATGGCTCCAATTTAGGGGTGACCAGGTCCAATCTAATGTTTCCCAGACATTCGTAGCTAAATTGTAACAAAAATCAGGCAGCTGATGGGCCTTTCCTCAACAGACTGGAAAGTCAGCAGAGATTGACATCACTGGAAACAGGTGGAAACAGAAGTTTTTTGGGTTTTTTTAAGGAAGCTAGGTCAGCCCATAGAGACGCAATCTGCGACTCCAGTTACTATGATCTGGATATTCCTTGTGAGCAGCCTTTTTTTCTGCCTGAAATATTCAGGTAAATGTGTGTTCTTAGGTTTCATTTTTCCTCTAATTTGGGTGTAGAAGACCACGCACAGAATTCTTCCAAAGAAAACCTATTTCTATGAAAACCAAATTAAAAGGGAATGGAAAGGAGAGGCAGAACATATTAAATTTCCTTTGGATAGGCTGGTTGATTTATATTAGCCTGCTTTCTTTTAGCCCCCGGTCATGTAAACCAGGGCATTTTTTCATGGCTGACGTAACTGAGAAATGTGGATGTTTCCCCCACCTTCAAGACTTCAGTAAACTTAAAAAAGCACCACCTTTGACAAGGAATGTGATGAACAGTTTCTCTTACAAGAGCTTTTGACACTACATGAGATTTGGGCCTGAGGCATAATAATGTGTTTTTAAGAGAAAATTCACTTTGAAAATATTTTAGCAAATTCATCGCTTGTAAACTATTCATTTCTACCTCCCCAGGTCTCCCATCTACAAAATGATGAATGCTTTTACTCGGAAGTCAATATGTGGTAATCAACTTAATGATAGCCTAATCATTAAATGAGGAAATTGAGACTTAATCAGGTAGTATACCAATAATCTAATCATGAATCTAGCAAAGAAGTAAATTTCTGATTACCCTTAACATTTTTGTTAATAAACTTTCACATAAGACTTCCTGATTTGGGAAAAATATGAAAAGCACGAGTTGAATTTTTTAAATAGCCCCATAATGTTACCTCTTTGAAATATGATAAAGTTGAAACCACCTTTTAAAGCTAGAGCCAAAAATACTACAGAGCATACTTTAAGAGCTTATATTAATTTTTTCTTATAAAAATGGAAAAATCACCTTAATGAAGTAAGATAATGCTTTCTTTTAGATGTGGTCTGGTGATTCCATTACATCATAGTATGGTTACATGTTAGGCTTCAGATTCCTCATGAAGACTGTAAGCTCCCTGAGAACAGGGATTGCGGCTACCAACTTTATTATAATCTACTTTTCCAACTGCTTAGTACCAAGCTCTGCATGCAGTAAGTGCTCAATAAATCTCTAGACCGTAAACTCCTTGTGGGCATGGAATGTGTCTATTTTTATAGTTTACTCTTCCAAGTGCTTAGTACAGTGCTTTACACACAGTAAGCACTCAATATATACAACGTATACAAATGAAATACCACTGAATGGTTGTTTGATTCTAAGGACTCTGTGGGCCAGGAGCATTGTTCCATCAACCCTAATATATTCTACTCTTCCAAGTACTTAGTACAGTGCTCTCATTCACCCTACACATCCAGTCTGTCACCAACACCCACCGGTCTCACCTTTATGATATCAACAAGATCCGCCCTTTCCTCTCCACCCTAACGGCTATCTTACTGGTACAGGCTCTCATAATACCCTGGTTGGATTATTGTGTCAGCCTTCTCTCCGATCTCCCTTCCTCCTGTCTCTCCCCACTCCAGTCTAGTCTTCATTCTGCTACCTGGATCATCTTCCTGCAGAAACGCTCTGGGCATGTCACTCCCCTTCTTAAAAACCTCCAGTGGTTGCCTATCAACCGCAGCACAAAACAAAAACTTCTCACTCTAGGCTTCAAGGCTCTCCATCACCTTGCCCCCTCTTACCTCTCCTCCCTTCTCTCTTTCTACTGCCCACCCCACACGCTCCGCTCCTCTGCCGCCCACCTCCTCACCATCCCCCATTCTCTCCTATCCTGCCGTCAACCCCTGGGCCACGTCCTCCCACTGTCCTGGAATGCCCTCCCTCTTCACCTCCGCCAAACTCTCTTCCCCTCTTCAAAGCCCTGCTGAGAGCTCACCTCCTCCAAGAGACCTTCCCAGACTGAGCTTCCCCTTTTCCCTCTGCTCCTTCTGCTGCCTCTCTGCCCCGCCTTCAGCTCCCCTCAGCTAAGCCCCCTCTGCTCCTCCCCCCTCTCCCTTCACCTCCCCTCAGCACTGTGCTCATCTGCTCATTTGTATATATTTTTATTACCCTATTTATTTTGTTAATGAGATGTCATCCCCTTGATTTTATTTATTGCTATTGTTTTTGTCTGTCTTTCTCCCCAGATTAGACTGTAAGCCCATCAATGGGCAGGGATTGTCTCCATCTGTTGCTGAATTGTACATTCCAAGTGCTTAGTACAGTGCTCTGCACATAGTAAGCGCTCAATAAATACTATTGAATGAATGAATGAATGAATACAGTCCTCTGCACATAGTAAGCGCTCAATAAATATTATTGTATGAATGAATGAATACAGTGCTCTGCACATAGTAAGTGCTCAATAAATACGATTGACCGACTGACTGCTGGGGAATGCAGCATGTGGAAGACAGGAGAATAGCAAAGTGCATAGTGCTTGGGTGGTCTTTGCCTTCCTTGGCCGGTTCCAGGCAGACCTGAGATGAGACACCAGGTTTTCACTGGATCAACAGTAGGACTAATCTCTGAAGATCAATCAATCAGTAGTAGCTATTGTGAGCTCATGTATCAATCATATTTATTGAGTGCTTACTATGTGAAGAACACTGTATTAGACATGTTGCTAGACACGTTCTCTGCTCACAGTGAGCTTCTAAACTAGAGGATAAATATGGGCAGAAGGAATTCCAGTAGCTTAAAAATGATCACTCACTTGTGAGTCCAATATATAGTTTTCCATTTTGAACACTTTTTCCAACAACCTCTATGTCTAAGGGATATTACTGATGGATGGCATTTATTGAAGGAAAAGGCAAGGATAAATAAAAGGCAAAATTTACAAAGGTTAGAAATCTTCCACCCCAAACCATCAAGTAATTTGAAAACATATAAAAGGAAAATTGGATTTAATTTACAGCAGGGTTCTTGTCAGTTTGGTTTTTTTTTAACACAAAATCTGGCAAATGCCTGTTTATTATTTATTAACATGAAACAGTCACAGTGGTACTGGACTTACAGGCTCCCAAGTGAATTTTTTTTCTACTTTACCTGTTTGTGCCCCTTGTCTCAACAATATGTTATAGGTTGCAGATGATGATGATGATGGTATTTCTTAAGCACTTAATATGTGTCAATCACTGTTTTGAGGGCTAGTGTAGATACAAGCAAATCAGGTTAAACATAGTCCCACATGGGGCTCAGTCTTAATCTTCATTTTACAGATGAGGTAACTGAGGCTCAGAGAAGTGAAGTGACTTGCCCAAGATCACACAGCAGACAAGTGAGGGAGCCGGGATTAGAACACAGGTCTTTCTGACTCCTAGGCCTGTGGTCTATTCACTTAAGCCTTGCTGATTCCCTCATTTCAGGCATGTATTTCAGACTTAACTTGGTAATGGCCAATATTTATTTTGTGTAGAAATTCCTAACTGTTGACTTCTTTTGGCTTATTGTTCGTCTAGGGGCTTTTTTACTGATTTTGAAAAGTCCTTCATAACCATCTGGGTGTCTTCTGAAGTATGTATTTCCAGAGCAAACACAATAGCTGAAAGCAGCTTCTGTATGACTAATCCAAGCTTTTCTGGTAATGCTTACCTCCTGTTGAGATGGAAGAGTATTCTAACTCCCTGTTGCCCTGATGAAATAAATGAACTTTAATTTAAGAACTCCACCCAAACCAGTGTGGCAGGCATAGACCTCTCATAAGAAGCCCTGGGATCCCTTTATGGCCTAACAGAACCCCTTCTCCCCTATATAGGATGGAACGCTTGTTATTTCCAGCTACAAAAGAAGAAATATTGAATCTCCAAGAATGAGAATCAGCCCCAGGCCATTTATGTACATATCCTTATACCCTGCCAGTGTCTGTATATTTCAGTGTCTGTCTTCCCCCATTAGACTGTAATCTCCTCGAGGTGAGCCCACAACAAGCTGCCTTTTTAGTGACTGTTTGTGATCCCACAAACAACAACAAGGAAGAGACTGGCGAAGGCACTGATGGGCTCTAACTGAGATAGGTGATTGCTGCCCTTTGGAGGTGGAGCATGGAGGGAGGAATGGCTTTTTCTCCCTGTTCTACCCAGTAACAGGCCTGGATTCAATCAGTGACTGTCAGGTAAACCACTGCTGCGATGCCTAAGGCAGTTAAAAGGCACATGGAGGCATTCAAAGGGGCACACAGAGGCACGCAAAGTACACAGAGAGAGAGAGAGAGCAGCATAGAGGCACAGTGAGACACAGAGAGAAGCAAGCATTTGAGCAGCAGAAGGCAGCAGCACTTGGAAGCAGAAAGAAGCAGCATTGGCAGAATGGGCTCTTTTGACCACAGACTAGTATTAGCCCCCTGACGGAGTGTAGTAACTGAGAGTGTGTGTATATTTCACTCCCTTGCATGTTGGTAAAACAAAATTAAACACTTGTCACAGTAACCTTAGTGATCAGAGTTGTGGTTTGACTTCCGGAATGTCAACAAGGCTCCCCTGGTCCAGGAAGGTCCTGGTTGGTCCAAACCAGGGGCTCACGACACTCCCTGTGAGCAGGGAACATATCTATCAACTCTATTGAATTGCACTCTCCCAATCAATCAATTGTATTTATCCAGTGCAGAGAAGCAGCGTGGCTCAGTGGAAAGAGCACGGGCTTTGGAGTCAGAGGTCATGAGTTCGAATCTCAGCTCTGCCACTTGTCAGCTGTGTGACTGTGGGCAAGTCACTTCACTTCTCTGTGCCTCAGTTACCTCATCTGTAAAATGGGGATTAAGACTGTGAGCCCCACGTGGGACAACCTGATTCCCCTGTGTCTACCCCAGCGCTTAGAACAGTGCACTGCACATAGTAAGCGCTTAACAAATACCAACATTATTATTACTATGTACAGAGCACTATACTAAGCACTTGAAAGAGTATAATATAACTGAGTTGGTAGACATGTTCCCTGCCCACAGAGAGCTTCTAAGCATTTAATACAATGCTCTGCACACAAGTGCACACAGGGTATTAATTCAGTAAGAATCTGTGGGAGCTCATCTAATGCTTGCTGACTAACTTGGCATTCACAGGGAAGTAAGAAATGCCAAAATTCTATGCTCAGCTCTCCAACATCACCCAAGATCATCAACCACAAGATAATAACCCCAGTGTCATCAAATCCACAGGCATTCCACAGGATAATCTGCCTGTCCCTATCCAATTACAAGGATCTTGCAAGTGCTGGGATCAACATGGTCGGATCACTTTGGTAAGAGAGGAATCAGCAGATTTTATTGATGCTGTGATGGTAGAACTGAAAAGCGTTAGTGACAGATTGAATATGTGGGTTGGATGAAAGAGTTGAATGAGAATAAGGCCAAGTTATGGTCATGTGTGATGGGGAGGATTGTGATAGTACCACAATCTACGGTGATGGGAAAGTCAGAAGGAGGGCAGCATTTGGATGGAAGATGAGTAATGATGTTTTTTCTGATCTATTTTTAGTCTATTTAAAATCAGTTGCCCTTTTTCATTCGAGAATTAATTTTAGACTTCAGGAACTGAGTTTTCAGCATTATGTCCAAAAGCAGTGTCACTCAGGGGTTAGAGCACCAGTCTGGGATTCAGATGACCCTGCATTCTAATCCCTGATTCCCCTCTTGTCTGCTGTGCGGCCTTAGGCAAGTCACTTCCCTTCTCTCTGTCTCCATTACCTCATTTGTAAAATGAGGATTAGGAATCTGAGCGCCTTTTGAGACATGGACTGTGTCTATCCTGTTCAGCTTGCATCTACCCCAGAGCTTAGTATGGTGCCTGGCACAAGTGCTTAACAAACACCATAAAAAAACCAAATAAATCAATCAATCATATTTATTGGGTGCTATGTGCTGAGCACTGTACTAAGCACTCGAGAGAGTACAACACAATAATATTAGTAATATTCCCTGCCCACACAATGGTCCTTTATAATCAACATGTCAGATGGCATTCTGGACAGTGTTTTCTGAAATAACTAAAATGCAAACTCACTTTTTCATGCACAATGATTTATCTTTGGGTGTTCAATAAATATTGACTAATGATGGCTAAAGAATAAAAATTATGAACCGTGTTACCCTTCTGCAAAGATCATTTTTCTGCTGTTCTGCAATACGGCTGGGGAATTGAGCAGCTCATATAAACTAAGCTTTTAGCTAGACCCTAAGGTAGAGCAAAGTTAAGTTACAAGGTCAGGGGGTGAGAGGGTCACTCAGATTATGTTCTTTCCAGCTCCTGACCTGTGTCCCTCTTGATTCTCACCTAGCTTCCATTTGTTTGGCCTCTCAGGGACACTGGTTAGATAATGTAAAAGAAGAATTCTAACAATCCACTTTGTTAATCCTCTTGTGTAATCCTTCTTGTATAAAGTAATCCCTCTTGTGCAAAGTAATCCTCCTGTGTACCTCCTTCTAGTAAAATTTTTCCACTAACAGATTATGGCATTAGAAGTAAGTACAGGACTCCCCCCATAAGGTAGATTGTATGACATTGGTTTTTTGGCTGTTTATTTGGCCTGAAACCTGAGGCCTGATTGTTCTTCTGCTTGGGCATTTAGCCATTCACAAATATCTAAGCCAGGAATTAGATCCCGGCTGCCTGGTTAATGTGTTAGAAAGCATATAGACTAATTTAGTTGGTATTTAGGTCATTGTTTATATATACCCTGGAGAACTGTGTCTAAATCTCCATTCTCCATTTTCCAGTCCTTTGTATTCTCCCAAGTGATTGGTGCAGTGTTCTGCAAAGAGTAAGTGCTCAGTAAATACCATTGATTCAAAACATTAAGAGAAGCAGCGTGGCTCATTGGAAAGAGCACGGGCTTTGGAGTCAGGGCTCATGAGTTCGAATCCCAGCTCTGCCACTTGTCAGCTGTGTGACTGTAGGCAAGTCACTTAACTTCTCTGTGCCTCAGTTCCCTCATCTGTAAAATGGGGATTAAGACTGTGAGCCCCACGTGGGACAACCTGATTCCCCTGTGTCTACCCCAGCGCTTAGAACAGTGCTCGGCACATAGTAAGCGCTTAACAAATACCAACATTATTATTATTATTATTATGTTTCAACTCGACCTATAACAGTCCCCTCAAAACCGGAGAATCTTGCCAACACAACTTTCTTTTTTATTTGGCCAGAATTATTTTCAATCTAGAAAGGATGAAATTTTGGTTATGGAGAGGCAATTGTACAAATGATTTAGCAGCGAAACATATATAGGGAGAAAGACTGAGAGTGAAATCGTGGTCTTTTGGAATAAAAAAAAGATGGCAGCTTTCGAAGGAGAGAGTTGATCAGTATGGCTGCCTAGACCTGTTTGTGTCCAACAAATCTCTCCACACTGTGTCCATGTTACTATTGTGAGGAATTGGAGGGGGCCTACAAACTAGAAACAGCCATGCCCCTGCTTCCCCAAGTTCTACAGTTCTGCTCTGGCTCTAATAACCAGCCACTGTCCAAGCCTAGTCTCTCTCCACTATGGAGGTCAGGAGGTGAGCAGCCATGAAGAACTATGAACCCAGAAACTGCCTCTGTAAATACTGCACATTGGAGAGGCTGCAGCAGAAAACGCTCTGGGCATTTCACCCTTCTCCTCAGAAATCTCCAGGAGTTGCCTATCGAACTTACGTATGAAGCAAAAACTCCTTACTATTGGTCTCAAAGCTCTCCATCACCTGTCCCCTCCTACCTCACCTCCCTTCTCTCTTTCTACAGCCCAGACCGCACACTCTGCTCCATTGCTGCTAACCTCCTCACTGTGCCTTCTTCTCGCTTGTCCCAGCTGTGCTGCCATCGATCCCTGGCCCACGTCCTTTCTCTGGCCTGGAATGTCCTCCCTCCTCACATCCGCTAAACTAGCTTACTTCCCCCTTCAAAGCCCTATTAAAAGCTCACGTCCTCCAGGAGGCTTTCCCAGACTGAGCCTCCCTTTTCCTCTGCTCCTCCACCCCTCTCCATCACCTCTACTCCCTCCCTCTCTACCTCCTTCCCTGCACCACAGTACTTGTGTATATATGTGCATATTTATTATTCTATTCATTTTATTAATGATGTGCATATACCTATAATTCTATTTATTTATTTTGACGCTATTGATGCCTTCCTACTTGTTTTGTTTTGTTGTCTGTCTCCCCGTTTCTAGACTGTGAGCCCACTGTTGGATAGGTATTGTCTCTATCTGTTGCTGAATTGTACTTTTCAAGCTCTTAGTACAGTGCTCTGCATCTAGTAAGTGCTCAATAAATACAATTGAATGAATGAATTGGTTCCCGGTACTATCCTCAAGGAGAGAAGAACAATAGGACCCTATCCTCTGCAAGGGGGAACCATGTATTTACTCATATATCTTCCTATTCCCCTTGCCACCTGTTATTTTAAGTCCCTTCAGTGGATTCGCTTGTCTGTAACTAACTTCCCTTTTCTAAATGTCTCCCCTCTTTTATACTAAGTGTTTGGGAGAGTACCATACAACTATAAGCAGACACATTCCCTGCCCACAATAAGCTTACAGCCTAGAAGTGGGGAGACAGATATAATAAGAATAATAATAATAATGGCATTTGTTAAGTGCTTACTATCTGCCAAGCACTGTTCTAAGTGCTGTCAATACAAATAAAGAAATTACAGATATGTACATAAGTGCTGTGGGATTGGGTTGGGGGGGAGAACAAAGGAAGTCAGGAGAAACAGAAGAGAGTGGGAGAAAAAGAAAAGTTGGGGGGCTCAGTTTGTAAAGGCTCTTGGAGGAGATGTACCTTCAAAAAGTCTTTGAAGGAGCGAGAGTAATTGTCTGCCAGATTTGAGGTGGAAGGGTTTACCAGGCCAGAGGCAGGATGTGGGCTAGGGGTCGGTGACGAGATCGAGGCAGTGAGAAGGTTAGCACTAGAGGAGTGAAGTTTGAGGGCTGAGTGGTAGAAGGAGAGACGTGAGATGAGGTAGGAGGGGACAAGGTTGTGGAGTGCTTTAAAGTCACTGGTGAGGAGTTTTTGTTTGATGCAGACGTGAATGAGCAATCACTGGAGTTTGGGGAGGAGGGAAGTGACATGTTCTGAATGTAAATGTAGAAAAATGTTCCAGGCAGCAGAATGAAGTATGGACTGGAGTTGGGAGAGACAGGAGGCTGGGGGGTCAGCAAGGTGGCTGATGCAGTAATCCAGGTGAGATAGGATGAGTGATTGTATTAATGTGGTAGCACTTTGGATGGAGAAGAAAGGACAGATATTAACAATGTTGTGAAGCTTATGTAGGATAGGAATCATGGGTTAATTCGCCTAATTTGTATTTTCTTTAGAGCTCAAGTACAGTGTTCAGTTGAAAGCAAGTACTTGATAAATACCATAAATGCAGTCCTTGTAATGTCATCTTAGTTGCTCATGGGAACTGATGACTTTTTTTTAATATCCATCTCCTGGTGTCACAATCTGTACTCCAAGGCAGCTACTCCATTTCTACTTGCTGTGCCGTAGACAGGTGTATTGTACTGGTGACTCCCAACTATCTACTGCTATGCCACACTGCATAATATTTTGTTTCTAAACATTATCACTTTGGCTTCTAAACCACCCTCTAATCATTGTTTTCTTTTAACTTTAGGGTTACCCCATATCAGTTCCCTGTAGAGCAGCTGTTTGGATATTTGGCCTCCTTCAATCTCCTCATTCACCAAATCCAGTGAAGGCAGGATATGATGAACACTGCTTTGTTGGGGTGTGGCTGACAACATTCCAGGAACGCATATTTGTGCTTCTGGCTTCCTGTCTCTGTCTATTCCAGTCCATACTTCATTCTGCTGCACGGATCATTTTTCTGAAAAAAAACATTCACTCCATGTCTCCCTGCTCTTCAAGAACTTCCAGTGGCTGCCCATCAACTTCCACATCAAACAGAATATCCTTACCAATGGCTCAAAAGCATTCAATCGGCTTGCCCCACCCTACCTCTCCTTACTGATTTTCTACTACAGCCCAGTCCACACACTCTGCTCCTCCAGAGCCAACTTACTCACTGCGCCTGATCTCATCTATCTCATCACCAATCCCTTTCCCACATCCTTCCCCTAGCCTGGAACTCCGTCCCCTCCACATTTGACAGTCCCCCAACTCTCCCCATCTTCAGTACATCTCCTCTAAGAGATTTTACCCAATTAAGCAATCTTATCCCCAGCTTGCTCTCCCTTCTATTCATTCAATAGTATTTATCGAGCACTTACACTGTGCAGAGCATTGTAATAATAATGTTGGTATTTGTTAAGCGCTTACTATGTGCAGAGCACTGTTCTAAGCGCTGGGCTAGATACAGGGTAACCAGGCTGTCCCACATGAGGCTCACAGTTAATCTCCATTTTACAGATGAGGTAACTGAGGCACAGAGAAGTGAAGTGACTTGCCCACAGTCACACAGCTGACAAGTGGCAGAGCTGGAATTAGAACCCATGACCTCTGACTCCGAAGCCCGGGCTCTTTCCACTGAGCCACACTGCTTCTCTTACTAAGCACTTGGGGCTTAAGCATCATCTGTGCACTTGGATCTGTAACCTCTGGACATTTGATATTCGCCCCACTCTCAAACTCACCGAACTTATGTGCATATCTTTAAATTATATATTATAAATTACTAATTCATTTATATTAATGTCTAGACTGTAAGCTCATCTTGGGAAGGGAATATGTCTTCTAATTCTGTTGCACTGTAATCCCCCAGGTAGCTAGTGCAGTGTTCTGCACAGAGTAAGCACTCAATAAATACCATTGATTGCTTTTAAGTATTTGATGTTGTGTATTGCACACAGGTGGTTGGAAGTGCTGCACAAGTTAGAAATGGTATTTATGGTAGAGTCATGTCTCACCACCACACAGAAAGTTGGACTGCTGCTTGCAGTTTGGTCAGGTCTGAGACGGTGTCCCTCCTCAAATCCAACAGACAATTACTCTCTCTGACTTCAAAACCTTATTGAAGGCACATCTTCTTCAAGAGGCCTTCCCAGTATAAGCCCCACTTTTCCTCACCTCCCATACCCTTCTGCATCGCCTGGCTTGCTCCCTTGGCTCTCCCCCTGAACTTTCCACAGTCCCACTACACATGCATGTATCTGTAATTTTATTTATTTGTATTGATGTCTGTCTCCCCTCCTCTACACCGTGAGTTCATTGTGGGCAGGGATTGTCACTGTTTATTGTTGCGTTGTACTTTTCCAAATGTTTAGTACAGTTCTCTGCACATATTAACTACTCAATAAATACAACTGAATGAATGAATGAGTCTCTGCTCTATCAGTCTCCCAAGGACATATTGGCCCTTTTGATCTAGCGTTCTACCTTCTTGTCTATCCTTGCAGATAAGACAGAATTCACTGAAGCTTTCACTTCTACCACTTTATTATCATCCACGGTATTTACTTACTATGTGCAGAGCTCTGCATTAAACACTTGGAAGAATACAATTCTTACATTTGGCTGTGTATGGAATTGGTCAGATTTGGGCTGGCATCTACTTCTGGTTTTCTTGAGATTATCTGTGAGACCAGAGCACCTTGCCGATATGTTTTTAACATTATTCATCAGTTTATAGGGGCACCTGTATAATAACAATAACAATAATAATAATAATGTGTTTGTTAAGTGCTTACTATGTGCCAGGCACTGTATTAAACTCTGGGATAGATACAAGCAAATGGGGTTGGACCCAATCCCTGCCCTATGTGGAGCTCACAGTCTCAACCCCCATTTTACAGCTGAGGGAACTGAGGCTCAGAGAAGTGAAGTGACTTGTCCAAGGTCACACAGCAGACAAGTGGTGGAGCTGGAATTGGAACCCATGACCTTCTGACTCCCAGGCCTGTGCTCTATCCACTGCTCCATGCTATGTGCTATTATAGAACTTTTAATGATATCAGCCTGTAAGTTCCTCCTCTAGACTACCAGTCCTTCTGGGTAGATAATTTGTCTACCAATTCTGTTGTATTGTTCTCTCCCAGGCACCAAGTACAGTGTTCTACATACAGGAAGCTCTTAGTAAATACTATTGAATAAATGATTGATTAATTGGTTTGAAAGAAATTCCCAGCAGAGCGTGAGAACTGTTTTCTGATTCCATTCAAGATTCCTTGTTGTGTCATTAAGAATGACTGCAAGAATGACTGTTTTAGCTCACCAGTGATGGTGAAAAGAATGAGACAAGGCCCCTCCGTATCTGATGCAATCAGCCTTATCACTTGGGACTAATCGTAAGAACTTTTTTAACTTCTCAGAGTAACAGAATATTTTTGTGAGTTGCCAGAGCCCAGCTCTATGGTTGATCTCAACTAATTTAAAAGGTATTGATCTTATTCTGTTCACGGCTCCTATATCTGACATGTCCCACCCCAACTGAAGTTATGTTGAGTGTATTCGAGAAAGGGGCTGAGGTTTCCCAGCAGTGGGACCAGGAGGAAAAAGGGAATCTGGCTTGGGTTAGTTTGATAATTAGATTAATAGGGGGTTTATTTTTGCCTCAATCCTATTTTTCAGCTTTTCCCCAAGCAAAGCTTTCAGACAGCATATGACCTAACTTAAAATTGGTTCCCAGAGGGAGTTCTTAATTCCTTATATTCATTTAATAATTCTAAATATAGGATGTCTTGTTTTGGTCTCATTTATGGGCATAAAGTGATCCCCAATTTGATCCAATAAAGAAAAGCCCATTTTAAAATTGTATACACAAACAGACTTTTAACTCCCTCCTCAAACCCCCATCCTCCCACCTCCTCCATCTCTTGCCCTTAATAACCCGGCTACCTCCTTTATTGAGAAAATTGAAACTATCAGACATGATCTTCCTAAAATATATCCTGCTCCTTTCCAGTTCTCCCTTCCTCTGGCCCCTTCTTCAACTCTCCCAACTTTCCCAGCAGTATCTCAAGAAGAGATTTCCTGCCTTCTCTCAAAATCCAACCCCTCCACCTGTGCATCCTACTGCACCCCTTCACACTTTATCAAAACATTTGCTCCCTTCTTTCTTCACTCCCTTATCACCATCTTCAACAGTTCATTTTCCACTGGCTTTTTCCCCACTGCTTTCAAACATGTTCAAGCCTCCCTTATCCTAAAAAAACCCTCCCTTGACCCCATGGCTCCCTCCAGTTTTCACCTCATTTCCCTCCTACCATTCCTCTCCAAATTCTTCGAGTGAGTTGTCTACACCTGCTGTCTCAGATTCCTTTCCTCCAGTTCTTTCCTTGACCCCCACCAATCTGGTTACTATCCCCTTGGGTGCACAGATATCACCCTCTTAAGTGAATGTTAAGTGAATAGCTTAACTTCTCCAAGCTTCAGTTTCTTCAACTGAAAAATGAGGAATCAATATCTGTTCTCCCTCCTACTTAGACTGTGAGCCCCATGTGGAACAGGGACTCTATCCTGACTGATTAACTTGTATCTATCCAATGCTTAGAACAGTATTTGATGCCTAGTAAACACTTAATAAATAATGTTTTAAAAAACAGTGGCTTTTTCTGCTTTTGCCATCATCAAAAAGGAGAAGGCAGCTCACCCTGCCACTCCAGCTCCCCTTCTTGAGCACTTACTGTTTGCAAACCACCATACTAAGTGCTTGGGAAAGTATAATGTAACAATATGACACACACATTCCTTGCCCATAACAGGTTTACAGTCTAGAGTACCACCCCACCTCCATGTCCTGCTTCTCATCATTGTCACAGGTTTGGGGTAACTTCTCACCACTCTGTGAAGCTGGGATCTTAACGGGTCCTGTTTTGAGGGCTTTGAAGGGATGGGGAGGAGGCAGCATGGCCTAGTGGAGATAACTTGGGCCTAGGAGACAGAGGACCTTGGTTTTAATTATGGCTCTAGGATTTACCTGTTGTGTGATTTTGGACAAGTCATTTAATTTCTCTGTAACTCAGTTTCCTCATCTGCAAAATGAGGATTCAGTATCTGTTCTACCTCATACTTAGACTGTGAGCCCCATGTGGAACCTGATAATCCACCTGAACACTTAGTACAGAGATTGGCACATAGCACTTAACAAATACAATTATTATTATTAACCCCTAAACAGGTGATCATCCTGCTTATTTGGAGATATTTGGTCTCCTGAGCAAGAATGAAAGAACAAGCTAATGGAGAATATTGAAAACAATGGGCAAGGTGATAGTGGAGTTAGGCAATGAGGCCTCATTGGAGGCTTACAAAGAGGGTGGAAAATCTTCCAGTATTGTTTTAGAAATTTGATTCATGATGAATGAGTTATTTTGGGTATAGATAGGATCAATAAATATGCTCTTTCAGTAATCCAGCTGTGTGTCAATTAGATTTTGTACCTAGGTAATAGTTTTAAGGGTCCCAAGGGCTTACTGTGGGCAAAGCACACAATAAGTGCTCAATAAATACAACTGAATGAATGAATGGTGCTATTAAGTTCTAATTTAAACCTATCCACTTGTTTCATTATAAACTATGATTCACTTTTTCATCCCATTTTTCTGTGCTATCTGATGGAGAACATAGACTAACTTGGAAAAAGTTCAGTGACTTTCCTTTACAATCATTGACTAGAGAATTACTGAAAAACTAAGAAAATAAAAGAATTTCTGAGTTCCAGTTAACACAAGCAGCTTGGACATTATAGTACTGCAGGTACGTGACAACCTGTCTTTTTAACATGACTTTCTCATTGATAGTATATGGAATAAAACACCAGATTTTCTGCTATTGTGATCTTCTCTCTGAAGGCATATAAGGAAACATGTTCAGCTCTCATTTCCCTATAATATAGCACATGGAATGTTTTTATAGTATATAGTTTTGGCACATTTTCTTTAAATAATATATGCCTTTGAGCAAAAGATTTGTCTTAATCTTCTGCTACTTAAAATAAGCCCTAGAAAAAAGATTCTTAAAATGTGGTTACCAAACAATAAGGGAAAAAAGAATATTGGCCTCCAGGACTTTTCATTGTTATATCACTGTTTGAAGCTTTCTCCTGGGCAATTTTTTCCAATTCCAACAATTTTGATGACAACCTATTGATCAAAACTGACAAAATGTTTTTAACCTCAAAGATATGAGCAAAATCCTGAATTCTGATATGGTTGCTGGATTTCACAAAAATACAGAAGCCATTTTTCAAAAATCAGAATCATTTCTCTTTTGGTGTTCCAAAGTTGGATCTGTATTCCACCCTTAACTTAATAATAATGTTGGTATTTGTTAAGCGCTTACTACGTGCCAAGCACTGTTCTAAGCACTGGGGTAGATACAGGGTAATCAGGTTGTCCCACGTGAGGCTCACAGTTAATCCCCATTTTACAGATGAGGTAACTGAGGCACAGAGAAGTGACTTGCCCACAGTCACTTTTAACTTACCTTACCTTATCAAAGAACTTGCCCTCTCCTTCTTCCCTTCCTGACCTCCATCTTCAATTGTTCTCTTTCCAGTGGCTTTTTTCCTACTGCTTTCAAATATGTTCATGTCTCCTCTATTCTAAAAAACCCTCCCTTAACCCTACGACTCCTTCCAGTTTTCACCCCATTTCCCTCTTACCATTTGTCTCCAAACTCCTTGAGCAAGTTGTCTACACCCGCTGTCTCCCCTTTCTCTCCTCCAATTCTTTCCTTGACCCCCTCTTACCTGGTTTCTGCCCCCTTCACTCCACAGTAACTCACCAATCAAAGGTCACAAATGATCTTCTTACCAAATCCAACAGCCTCTTCTCCATCCTAATCCTCCTTGACCTCTCAGATGCCTTCAATACTGTCAAACATCCCCTTCACCTGGAAATATTATCCAACTTTAGCTCCACTGACAATGTCCCCTCCTGGTTCTTTTCCTATTTCCCTGGTCATCACTCATTCTCAGTCTCCTTCACGGATTCCCCTTCTGTCCCCCACCCCCAAAATGTGTGGGTCCCCTTCTATTCTCCATCTATACCCACTTCCATGGAGAACTCATTTGCTCCCATGCTTTAACTACCAGATAAAGATGATTCCCAAATCTACAACTCCAGCTGATCTCTCCTTCTCTGCAGTCTCACATTTCTTCCTGCCTTCAAAACATCTCTACTTGGATGTCCTCCCATCACCTCAAACTTAACATGTCTAAAACAGAACTTCTTATCTTCCCACCCAAATTGTCTCCTCCCCCTGACTTTCCCATCATTGTAGAAGGCATCACCATCCTTCTTGTCTCAAAAACCCATAACCTGTGCATTATCCTTGACTCATCTCAATCTTTCAACCCACGTATTCAATCTATCCCTAAATCCTGTCAGTTTAACCTTCACAACATCGGTAAAATCCACCCTTTTCTCTACATCCAAACTGCTACCACATTAATCCAAGCACTTATCCTATCCTGCCTTTATTATGTATCAATCTCAAGGCTGACCTCCTTGCCTCCAACCTCTTCCCACTCTAGTCCATCCTTCACTCTCCTATTCAGGTTGTTTTTCTACAAAAAGATTCAGACCATGTTTCCCCACTCCCCAAGAACCTCTAATAGTTGTCCATCCACTTTCACATCAAAAAGAAACTCCTTGTCCTGTCTTATGCTGTCGATTCATTTCCAACCCATAGCGACACCACAGACACATCTCTCCCTTGAATGCTCCACTCTCCATCTGCAAATGTTCTGGTTACCATCGTTTTAAAACACTCAATCACCTTGCCCCCTCCTATCTCACTTTAGTGTTTTCCTATTACAACCCAGCCTGCACACCTAGCTCCTCTGGTGCCAATCTACTCACTATACCTTGACCCTATCTCATCCCTGACCTCTCACCCACGTCCTGCTTCTGGCCTGGAATGCCCACCCTTTTCATATCCAACAAACTCTCTCCCCACCTTCAATGCCTTATTGAAAGCACATCTCTTCCAAGAGCCCTGCCCTGATTAAGCCCTTATTTCCTCTTTTCCTACTCCCTTGTGTGTTGTCCTTGCCCATTCATTCACCCCTCCCTCAACCCCACAGCACTTATGGGCATGTCCTCTATATTAATGTCTGCTTCCTCCTCTAGACTGGCCAGGGAACAAATTAACAACTCTGTGATATTTTACTCTTCCAAGTGCTTAGTACAGTGCTCTGGACACAGTAAGTTTTCAATAAACATGATTAACTCGATGAAGTGAAGTTGAAATCTCAAAAGAAACAATATGTGTCTTCTCATCGGTCTTTGTTAATTTCTCTCTCAGAAATTGTTTTCTTTCCCCTCACTATCTTTTAGTGTGGGGGTTCAGGAACTTCTGCCTCACAGACTCAACCTGGAACTTTGTGATTCAAGATGTGGCCCTCAAATACAGGGGCTACTCTGAGGCTGGGCTGACATGGTGCAGATGATACCTTTTCCCTTTCCCGACAGGAATTTGCTTGACCACCCTGCCCCTTTGAGTCAGAGAGGGAGTCAAGATGGTGCCTCTACTCCTAGGCTTTTGTCGGAAAGATGTCGCAGCAGCCTGGAGAATGGCTGAGTCCTCACCATTTTCACTGGGTGGCCAGGGAAGCTGGAGTTATAGTGAGACACGACAATAGCAGAAGCAATGTGGCCTAGTGGAAAGAGCACTGGCCTGGACATCCAAGGACCCGTGCTCTAATCCCAGCTCCACCCCTTGCCTTGGAGAAGTCACTTGACTTCTCCATGCCAATTCCTGTAAAAGAGGGATTCAAAACCTACTCTTCCTCCTACTTAATCAGTCGTATTAATTGCACACTTACGATGTGCTCTATGCTTGGGAGACTACAGTATAACAATATAATAGGTAGCTTATAGTCTAGAGAGGGAGATAGACATTAATATTAGATAGATTACAGATATGTACATAAGTACTATGGGATTGGGAGGTGAATGAATAAAGGGAGCAAGTCAGGGTGACATACAAGGGAGTTGAAGAATAGAAAAAGAGGGCTCAGTCAAGGAAGGCCTCTTGTAGATGTGCCTTCAGTAAGGCTTTGAAGAGGAGGAGAGTAATTGTCAGATATGAGGAGGAAGAGCATTCCAGGCCTGAGGCAGGAGTGCAAGAGGTTGGTGGTGACATAAAGGTACACTGAGAAGGTGAGTATTAGAGAAGCAAACTATTGTAATAGGAGAGTAGTGAGGAAAATTAGTAGGAGGCAAGATGATAAAGTGTTTAAAGCAGATGATAAGGTATTAGATTGTGAACTCCCTGTTGGAATGTGTGCAACCTGATTATCCTGTATCTACCCCAGTGGTTAGCCTGTAGTGAGTGCTTAAGAAATATCACAACCTCATTACTACCAATAAGCATAGTTTTAATATCATTACTACTAATTGGGATAGTTCTTTTTCACTCTGGAGCCTATCTTCCCCACTTCCCAAATGAACCAGGAATAAGTCTGTTATCCCTTTCTCCTCTCCCTATTTTCCTTTCCTTTCACTTGTTTCAACTGTGGGATTGGCTCTCTACAATAACTGCTCAAAGATTTCATTTCAGTTAGATTAAATGCTCGTAAAGGTGAAAGACTCCTGTTTTAGTCAAACAGCCTCACCTTCCTTTTCGTGGTTTCTCTAACATCACTTAATCTTTATTTGAATGAAAGGTTAAATAGCTTCCTGGGTATCACTATTTCTTCTAGATGGCAACAGATCTTGAACTTGTTCAGTTGGCAAATTCATCAATGGGCAGCTGGCAGCAAGCTGTGCAGCTGGCAATTTAACAGCATATAAAGATAACAAATCCACACATCAGCAGGTTCACATTTGTAACTGCAGAATAAAGGTGCACACATCCCAAGCACGATTGCATTATTAAAATGTGCTGGTACTGTGATGCTAACCTATGGAATTAACAACCAAAGAAGAGGGGCAGCCTGACCTACAGGAAAGACTACAATTCAGGGAGTCAAGAGATCCAGGTTTGAATCCCATTTCTCTGTCAGTTGATTGTATTTACTGTGCACCTATTGAGGGCAGAGCTCTTAGAAGAGTAGGAGAAGCAGCCTGTCATAGTGGATAGAGCAGGAACCTGGGAATCAGAAGGTCACGGGTTGTAATCCTGGCTCTGCCACTTGTCTATTGTGTGACCTTGAGCAAACTACTTCACTTCTCTGTGCTTTAGTTACCTCATGTATAAAATGGGGATTAAGGCTGTGAGCCCTATGGGGCACAAAGACTGTGTCCAACCTGATTTGCTTATATCTACCCCGGCACTTAGTACAATGCCTGACACATAGTAAGTGCTTAACAAATCCCACAGTGATTATTATTATTATAATGTAACAATAACAGTTTCACCACCACAAGCTTACAGTCTAGAGAAGAACTTACAGTCTGCACCTAGCCCGCTTTCCACCTTGGGCTAAACATCTGACCTCTCTATGGCTCAGTCCCTCATCTATAATTATTTCTATTAATGTATGTCTCCCTCTCTAGACTGATTGTAAGTTCATTTGGGGCATGGACTTGTCTACCAACTGGGTCGCATCACACTCTCCCGAGCACTTAGTACAGTGGTCTAGATCCAATATGCACTCAATAAATACCATTGATTGATTGACTGATCTATAAAAATTCAGATACAATGTGCCTTATCCCTTCCTCTTATATTGCTATTTCCATGTGGGAAAAAGACAGTGTCTGTCTGATCTATCTGGTGTCAATTCAAACACTTGGTGTACAATTCAGTGTTTTATAAATGGGGCCATTATTATAACTGTGTGGCCCAAGCTGACCCTCTCATGCCCTGGCCAGGCTTCATGAGTTCTGGGGATTGCCCTGAACTCTGAATGAAATGTTATTAATAATAATGATAATAACAATGGTAGTACTTGTTAAGCACTTACTAAGTGCCAGGCACTGTACTTAGCACTGGGATGGATACAAGCAAATCGGGTTGGACACAGTCGCTGTCCCACTTGGGGCTCACAGTCATAATCCCCATTTTACAGATGAGGTAAGTGAGGCCCAGAGAAGTAAAGTGACTTCCCCAAGGTACACAGCAGACAAGTGAGGAGGGAGTAGAACCCAGGTCCTTCTGACTAGAGACCTGTGCTCTAGCCATGTTAGTTCTCAAAAGCAGGCAGATGTGCTGACATCAGGGTCTCTGGAGTTCACTTGAAAAGCCAGACTAGTGATACACAGCTCCAAAAGCATTGGATTTTTCAGGAGAACACAATCACTTCTAAAATTAGATTGGCGCTTAATGTCAGATTTCCCCACTTGTTGACTGATTGGAAAAACAGAATTTTTTACAGGGAAATTCCTTTAAAAAAATATTTTTGCCAAAGCAATTCCAGTCACTATCACTTGTCATACAAAAAGAAGGCCCTGTTCCTTCCTGCTCTATTGTCCCTCTCCTGCTCCCTTCAGCTCTATTCACTTATCTCTGCTTCTCTTGGTGGTTATCTATGAATCATCCTTTTCTGTCTCTTTGACCTTGTCCCCTGAAGCCCACCTTCTGTTCCATTTTGAACTAGCACATTATTATTGAGTTAGCAACTATTGCAAGCAACTCCCATAAGAATGATACCTAAAACACTTGATTACATGCATGCCACAGTTAAAAATGTAAAAATATGCCTACTATTAGGTCGATAGGTTGATCCATTACAGACCATAGAAAAACAGATTTTGTTAGCTCAGGGACTTATCTCTCTGATTCTTGCTTCTATTTGTAAAGTGCTTTGTAATCTTATCACCAAGAGGGAAGTTATTATCTATTACACCAGTCCTGTGAGATAGACTGACATAGTTCTCCTCTCTTTAAAACAGATGAGGGATAACTACATTCCCCTAGGGTCACAGAGGGAGCCTCTAGCCCATTCTGACTGTAAACTGTGACTTTCGAATCTTTTTTCATACCACTGGCTTTAAGTTGCCACTCCTGTGTAGGCAAATTACAGATATTGCTGTGAGATCCTTTATGACTGTTGGTTTATGGAGGGGTTTCTCACAACCTCTACTGCCAAACAGGTACCTGTCAGTGCCTATTTACTTTGAGGCTAGGAAGAAAGACAGTGATTGCATATGAATGATTTGGAAAATTCTGGGGTGGGTTCTGGTGTCATAATTTGAAGAGGTTATTGCCTGTAACTCTAGTTCTTTAGGACTAAAGTAATTCTGTCCCTGGAAGAAGTTCAATTTAGATGCAGCCTAATTGAATTTCCTCTATTTGGAAAGCCTGTAATTTGGTGCTACAAAGAAAACCTTGGAACTTAGAACAGTTTTATTGTCTGAAAGGACAAACACACAACTTAGTTGCTTGGCTCTTTGAGAGCATTAGTCAGTCAGTCAATCATATTTATTGAGCACTGTGTGCAGATCACTGTACTAAGCTCTGGGGAGAGGACAATATGACAATATAACAGACTTAGAGGGAAATTCCCTGCCCACAACAAGCTACAGTTCAGAGGAAGAGACAGGCATTACTATAAATAAAATTACAGTTACGGACATAGGGGTTGTGGGGCAGGCAGGAGAGCATGAGGTAGGAAATTTGGTGAGGTAAAAGCCAGGTGAGCCAACTGGGGAGTAACAGATGAAGACAGCAGATATGAAAATGGGGAGAGTTGTGGCACAGTCTTGAAGCCAATATGATGGGTTTTTGCTGGAAGCAGAAGGAGGTGGGAAGCCAAGTGCCTGGTTTGGTTCATGGTGCTCAGGGGGAATCAATAAAGACCATTCCTGATACTATAAGGAGCAATTCTGAGGCAGGTAGGAAATGGAAGGAAGGTTAAATCAGTTGATAAAGTCAATCAGTCAAAGGCATTTATTGAGTGTTCACTATGTGCAGAACACCGTACCAATCTCTTGGGAAAATACAATCCAACATAGTTGGTAGACATGGACCCTGCCCACAACAAGCTTCTGGTTTAGAGGCAATCTTACAGTTGAAGGTGCTAGTCACCTAGTCATTTTCTCACAGCCAGGACTGGCTCGCAGCTTCTGTGGCTTCCTTTTGACAAATTCTGTGCTAGACTGCTATGCTGCTTTCCAGTGATGGTCCCCTCTACACTGGAACCTCATTATAGGCAGGGGACTTGTCCATCAGCTCTGCTGGATCGTACTCTCACAAGTGCCTAGTACAGTGCTCTGCACATAATAGGTGCTCAATAAATACCATTGATAAGGATGGTGTTAGGCCCAAAAGATCTTGGCCCCTGCATCTCAAACACCTACACCTGTGTTCGTTCTCTCTCTTTCTCTCTCCTCCCCCTTCCTTGAAGCCTGCTTTTAAAAGGGAGATTCTTTTGAGAAAATGTTTACATTATGTGTTTTGGCTGCCACAACTTGTTTAATGATTTTTTCCCTCATGAGTCTCAAAGGCATCTGCTGTTTCCACTCTTTCACTTTACACCTAGGTAACCAGTTGGTTTACAGTTAGGCTAATAGGATGACAGTTCCAACCCCAAGAGGGCCTGTATCTCTTACCTTTCTGTGGGAATCTTTCTAGGCTTCCAGAGTTTTCACGATGATCAACTCTGCATAGTTTTTAAACCTTGCTGGCTGGTTTCTCAGTCCCCTGAAAAACTGTTAGCACCGGTGCTCGTATTGACTAACCTTATTATTCATATCGACATGATGAATTTCACTCTTTGTATTATGTAGTATTTCAAATCATATTCCATGGGATACAGACATATCAAGTCGCATTTACATCAAATCACGTTCAATTCAAAGAATCAAGAACACTGTAAAATTGGGAAATTTTTTTGCTTTTTTTTTAAACGAAATCTCTGAGGCATTAGGGATATACTACTCATCAATAAATCTCACTGTGTCATGTAGTGAATTAGAAAAAAATCATTTATTGAACTCTGGAAAAGCTCATTGCCAACTGACCTAAAGTGCTTTAATGCTCGTCCTCATTTCACATTTAGCTAAATCTCAGATTCTGAAGTGAAACTTTGACTCAGCACTGAATACTGCCTCGGAGCATCTTAGTGTCCCCGTCTGGTTTTAGTCAGGTCACTGCCTAAGAGGGTTAATGCTTTCTCTGATACCTTTTGTTCAGGTCAGTTTACCTTCTATTTGCCAGGCAGACAGTAATGTGTTGTAGGGGTGTAAAGGCACAATTTAAGCATTTTAGGCACCTTAATATGGAGAAGGGTCAAAACACCGCATCCCCCAGAACACAGATATCTTGCAAAAATGTTACTCTGTGCTGAAAGTTATTCATTCATTCCCTCATTCAATCATATTTATTGAGCGCTTACTGTGAGCAGAGTACTATAATAAGTACTTGGGAGAGTATAATGCAACAATAAACAGACACATTTCCTGACCACAACGAGCTTACAGTCTACAGCAGGGAAGACAGACATCAATACAAATAAATTACATGTATGTACATAAGTGCTGAGAGGCTGGGGGGAGGGGGGGAAGAGGAAAGGGAGTAACTTTGGAAGATGAAGAAGGGAGTGGGAGATGAAGAAATGGGGTCCTTAGTCTGGGAAACCTTCTTGGAGGAGATGTACCTTCAATAAGGCTTTGAAGTGGGGAGAATAATTGTCTGTTAGATTTGAGGAGGAAGAGAGTTCCAGGCCAGATGCAGGACATGGGCTAGGGGTCAGTGGCGAGATCGAGGCACAGTGAGAAGTTTATCGCTAGAGGAGTGAAGTTTGCAGGCTGAGTGGTAGGAGAGAAGTGAGATGAGGTAGGAGGGAGCAAGGTAGTGGAGTGCTTTAAAGCTAATGGTGAGGAGTTTTTGTTTGATGCAGAGAGAGATGGGCAACCACTGGAGTTTTCTGAGATGGGGGGTTGACAAATCTGTTACCAATTTATACATTCCAAGTGCTTAGTACAGTGCTCTGCACATAGTAAGCGCTCAATAAATACTATTGAATGAATATACTATTGAATGTCCTGAACATTTTTGTAGAAAAATGATCTGGGCAGCAGAGTGACAGATAGACTGGAGTTGGGAGAGACAGGAGACTGGGAGGTCAGCAAGGAGGCTGATGCAGTAATCCAGGTGAGATAGGATAAGTGATTGTATTACCATGGTAGCAGTTTGGATGGAGAGGAAAGGGTGGATTTTAGCTATGTTGTGAAAGTGGTACCGACAGGATTTAGTGACGGACTGAATATGTGCTTTGAATGAGAGAGAGGAGTCAAGGATAACACAAAGTTTATGGGCTTGTGAGACAGGAAGGATAGTGGTGCCATCTAGAGTGATGGGAAAGTCAGGGAAAGACAGGGTTTGGGTGGGAAGATAAGGAGCTCTGTTTTGGAAATGTTAATTTTAAAGTTTGAGGTGACAGGAGGACATCCAAGTACAGATGTCTTGCAGGCAGGAGGAAATGTGTGACTGAAGAGAGGGAGAGAGTTGGAGATCAATCCATCATTGGTATTTATTTAGTGCTTACTATCTGCCGAGCACTTATACCCAGTGTTTGGGAGAGATTCCCTCCCCATGAGGAGTTTACAGTTTAGAGGAGGAGACAAACTATGGTTATGTACATAAATGCTGGAGCAGAGAGTGTGAGGTGATTATCAAATGTTTAAAGGACCCAAACTCCTTTTCAGGGTCACACCTGGAGAGTTTCCAGTACTCTACCAGTCTCAGCTATGGGAGGGAGAGTCAAACAGCGGCCTATCCATTCCACTCCAACCATGGGCAGTGGCTAGCGAGTGGAAGGCAATCTGCTACAAGTCAAAACTCCCTTGTGCTGGGCAGCAGCAGCACAGGAGAGTTGAGGGCAGAGACTCAAGTTTACTGTGTGGAAGAATGCAATGGTCAACCACTTCTGTATTTTTTTACCAAGAAAACTCTATGGATACACTACCAGAATGATTGCAGATGGAGAGCGAGACTTTCTGGAAGAGATGCGTCCATCATGTTGCTAAGGGTTGGACATGACTCAATGGCATAAAACAAGACAGAGGGTGCAAATCCAAGTGCTTAAAGGGTACAGATCCAAGTTCACAGATAATGAGGAAGGGAGAGGGCATAAGAGAGGTGAGGCCTTAGTCGGGGAAGGCCTGTTGGAGGAGATGTGATTTTAATAAGGAATACCCAGACCCAGCTGACTAAAAAGATGCATGAACCTGGATTTTAAGGGTAAGGCTGGGGTAGAGCTTCCTATTACAGGAGTCCTTTAGATTGTAAATTCTTTGAGGGCAGGAATTATGCCTACCAACTTTATTGTACTGTACTCTCTCAAGCAACCAATCAGGTGTTCTGCATACAGTAAATGCTCAACAAATACTACTGATTGATTGATTTCTTTAGAGAGGAAGAAAATGTCATAATCTCTGGAGGTTGAGGAGTCTTGGTCCTTTTATATCATTATCTTTAAACCCAAAGAGAGTCAGAGGTTGTGCTAGGTAGGCTGGGAGGGCCTGAGCTAAGCCGCTCTGTCTAAATAAATCAGTGGCATTTATTGAGTGCTTATGTGCAGAGTGCTTAAATTGCTGTCACAGATAAGAAGGGTGGGGGGGTGAGGGAGTTCAGCATCTTGAGGATTAGGGGAGCTGCCCTTCTAAGTCACCATGACACAACCACCACTGCAGCACTCTGGACCATGGTAGCAGCATAGTGTAGCACACAGAGCACGAGGCTGGAAGTCAGAGGGTCATGGGTTCTAATCCCTGTGCTGTCACTGTTTGCTATGTGGCCTTGGGCAACTCACAGTACTTGTTCATGCCTCAGTTACCTCATCTGTAAAATGGGGGTTACAACTGTGAACCCAAAGCAGGAAAGGGACTGTTTCCAACCTGATTTCCTTGTACCCACTCCAAGGCTTAGTACAGTGCCTGGCACACAGTAAGTGCTTAATAAATACCAGAATTATTATTATTATTATTAAGAGTATGGGGATTACCCTTTTAATTGCAGCTGCTGCCATTGGAGAGATTGCAGAGAAAGTACTCTCGAGCCCTATGGCTCCGAGTCTGGCTTTTCTTTCCATTATACCTCCACACTTATCGATTACCTTCCTGAGTGTGAAGGAGAGAATTGAAATGCTGATTATATACAAATTATTGAAAAACAGCTCAATAATATGCATCACAATATATCCTATGAGATCATTTCAATCAGTCAGTTGTATTTATTGAAGGTTCACTCTGTGTAGAGTGTTTGAGAAAGTTGGTTGATATGATTCTTACTCTCAGGGCACTTACCATCTAGCAGAGAAGACAGTCACTAAAATGAATTACAGGTAGTATTCCTCTGCTTTATGTTATTCCATGCCTACTCACTATTTTGCCTCACAGCTAGTCATAATAGCATTTACTGAACACTGACCAGGAGCAGTGTACTGCACTAATTGTTTGGGAAAGCATAAAGTAATGTGAAAAGGTCATCATCATCATCATGGTATTTGTTAAGCACTTACTATATGCTAGGCACTGAACTAAGCCCTGGGGTAGCTACAAGTAAATCAGGTTGGACACAGTTCCTGTCTCACATAGGGCTCACAATCTTCCCATTTTACAGATGAGGTAACTGAGGCACAGAGACATAACGTAAACTTCCCAAGGTCACACAGCAGATGAGTGGTGGAGCGGGAATTAGAACCCAGGTCCTTCTGACTCTCAGGACTGGGCTCTATCCACTATGCCTGTCCCTGCCTACAAAGAGCTAACACTCAAATGGAGGAAAGAGACAAAAAAGTAATCAAAAGGAGCACTTAAATATACAATTCAAATAGCATCTATATATACTTAGGTGTTAAGGATGGGTACGAATAAGTCCATGAGCACTTGATCAGAGGAAGGACACAGTGGTAACATGAGACCAGGCTGCTCCTTTAACTCCAGAGCCCTGAAGGCTACCATCCCAGAATGAGGCCTACCAGCACCTTCCACCCACCTGGCTCCAGTGAATCATTCAGTCAATCATACTTATTGAGCACTTGCTGTGTGCAGAGCACTGTATGAAGCATTTGAACATAATAAACAAATGCATTCTCTGTCCACAAAAAGCTTCCACTCAAGAGGGGAAGACAGACATTAATATAAATAAATTGCAGCTATGTACATTAAGTACTGTGGGGCTGGAAGCGGGGATGAATAAAGGAACAAGTCAAGGTGATGCAGAAGAAAGTGGGAGAAAAAGAAACGAGGGCTGAGTCAGGGAAGGCCTCCAGAGTGTTGGGGAGAGGAATAAGTAGCATGGCATAGTGGATAGAGTGGGGGCCTGGGAGTCAAAGTCATGGGTTCTAATTCCGGGTTTGCCACTTGCCTGCTGTGTGACCTTAGGCAAGTCACTTCACTTCTCTGTGGCTGTTACCTCATCCGTAAAATGGGGACTGAGAGTGAGAACCCCACCTGGGACAGGGACTGTGACCAACACAATTTTGTTTGTATCCACTCCAGCGCTTAGTACAGTGTCTACCACTATCTAGCCTGTGAGGAAAAAACTGTGATCAATCATTATATTTGCATCTGGCCTAGGAATTAGTACAGTGCTTAGTATAAAGCTATAACTTAATATTATAAGGATTTTTTTAAAGTATTAGAGATGTCAGAAATTTAATTTCCATCATCCTAAATCATATAATTAAGGGTACCAGCATGGTCTAATGGATAGAGCATGGGCCTGGAAGTGAGAAGGACCTGGGTTTTAATCCCAGCTCTGTCATGTCTGCTGTGTGACCATGGGCAAGTCATGTAACTTCTCTGTGCCTCAGTTCTGATATGTAAAATGGGAATAAAGACTGCAAGCTCAATTTGGGACATGGACTATGTCCAACTTTATTTGTTTACATCTACTCCAGTGCTCAATACTGTGCCTGGCACTTAGTAAGAGCATAAGAAATACCATAAAAAAATGAAGGCCAATTGGAGGAGTTGTAATTTCAGAAGGACTATGAAAATGGGGAGGATTATATTTGAGAAGAGAGTTCCAAACCAGGGGAACAGCATAAACAAAGCCATGAAGGAGGAAGAATTGAGAGTGAAATACAGTTTAAACATTATCTGAGGAGCAGGATGACCTGATGGAAAGAGCAGGAGCCTGGGAGTTAGAAGACCTGGCAGCTAATCACGGCTCTGCCAGTTGTATGCTGTGTAACCTTGGACAAGTCACCTAACTTCAGTGCTTCAGTTCCCCTATCTGTAAAATGGGGATTCAATTCTCTCTCTTACTTAGACTGTGAGAACTATGTGGGACAAGAACTGTGTCTGATTTGATTAACTCGTATCTTCCATACTGGTTAGTTCAGTGTTTGGCACATTGCAAGTACTTAAAACATTCCACAATAATAATCATTAGCTTGGTAGGAACAAAGCAATTAGTACACTACTTGGCATATAGTACATGCTTAATAAATTCCACAAAAGAAAAAATACGCAGAGTGAAGAGATGAAAGGCAATATGGCCTGGTGGATACAGCACGGGCCTGGGAGTCAGAAGGGCCTGGGTAGTAGTCCCATCTCTGCCACTCGTCTGTTATGTGTTCTTGGACAAGTTATTTAACTTCTCGGTGTCACAGTTACCTCATCTGTAAAATGGGTATTATGACTGTGAGCCTCACGGGGGGACTGTGTATCTTATATCTACCCCAGTGCTTAGAATAGTGCCTGGCACCTAATAGGTTCATAACAAATGCCATAAAATGATGCCCACACTCAGTTGTCTCCCTACAACTTATTCCTTCACCCACTATAATGCAACTTGCATTCTTTGTTCTTCTCAAGATATCCTATTCCCCATATCTCTTTCTCCCCACTCAGGATAACACCTGGAGAGATTCCAGTACTCTACCAGTCTTGGCTACAGGAGGGAGAGTCAAGCAGAGGCCTACCCATTCCATTTCTAGCTTAGCCAGTGTGTAGCAAGTGGAAGGCAATCTGCTACAAGTCAAAACTCTCCTGTGCTGGGCAGCAGCGTCATGAGAGAAAGTCACGGGTGGAGACTCGAGTTTACTGTGCAGAAGGAGGCAGTGGTAAACCGCTTCTATATTTTTACCAAGAAAACTCTATGGATACTCTACCAGAATGATTGCAGGTGGAGGTCCCTTCCCATCCCCACAGCACTGTACCCGTCCGCTCAACTGTATATATTTTCGTTACCCTATTTATTTTGTTAATGAATTGTACATCGCCTTGATTCTATTTAGTTGCCATTGTTTTTACGAGATGTTCTTCCCCTTGACGCTGTTTAGTGCCATTGTTCTTGTCTGTCCGTCTCCCCCGATTAGACTGTAAGCCCGTCAAACGGCAGGGACTGTCTCTATCTGTTGCCAACTTGTTCATCCAAAGCGCTTAGTACAGTGCTCTGCACATAGTAAGCGCTCAATAAATACTATTGAATGAATGAATGAAAGGTGGGGCGTTCTGGGAGAGATGTGTCCATGAAGTCGCTATGGGTCAGAAACAACTTGACAGCATAGACTAGACAATATCTCTTTCTATTCTTTCTTACCACAGGCCTCTTGCTCACACTCTCCTCCTAGTCTGTAACTTCCAGCCCCAGCAAATTTGACAGATGACAATTTTCCACATTTTAAAAGCTTTTCTGAAATTACATCCATCTCCTCCAAGAGGCCTTCTCCATTAAATAAACTGCATTTATTGAGCACATATCATATGCAGAGCACTTTATATCCCCTCACTGCTACTTTAACTCCGCCTTGATATTTGAGCATTTAAGCACTAACAACCCCTTCTCCTTGACTTCCTCCTATCTGTAATTTATTTGTTTGTTTCCACTGCTATATTGTAAATACTCTGAGAGCAGGGATCATAATAATAATAATAATACCTATAATAGTATTTTGGTATTTGTTAAGTGCTTACAGAGAAGCAGTATGGAGTAGTGGATAGAGCACAGACCTGGAAGTCAGAAAGTCACGAGTTCTAATGCCACCTCTACCACTTGTCTGATGTGTGACCTTGGGCAAGCCATTTCATGTCTCTGGGCCTCAGTTCCCTCATCTGTAAAATGGGGATTGAGAGTGGGAGCCCTAGGTGGGACAGGCACTGTGTCCAACCTGATTTGCTTGTATCCACCCCAGCACTTAGTACAGTGCCTGACATATAGTGAGTGCTTAACAAATCCCACAATTATTATTATTATTGTTATAACTATGTGCCAAGCATTGTGCTAAGAGCTGGGATAGATACAAGTTAGTGAGGTTGACAGAGTCCTTGTCCTAGACGAGGTTCACAGCATAAGTAGATGGGAGAGCAGGAATTGAATCTCTGTTTTACAGATGAGGACATGAGGCACAGAGAATTTAAGTGATTTGCTCAAGGTTACACAGCAGGCAAATAACCTTAATTGTAAGCTTCTTGAAAACAGGGATCATGTCTACCTACTCTGTTGCACTCTCCCAAGTGTTTAGTTCAGTGTTCTCACACAGTAAGCATTCAATAAGTATCATGAATTGATTGAATAAGAGAGTAGAAAATCTGATTGTAGTGGGTCAAGAAGACAGTTGATGGAGTGGAAATGAAGACAGCAAGGAAAAATGACTCTAACTCATTGTGGACAGGCAATGTGTCTGTGATAGTGTACTCTCCCAAGTGCTTAGTACAGTGCTCTGCACACAATTAATGCTAAATAAATATGATTAACTGATTGGCTAACAGGGAAATGGGGTGATAGCTGGAGGAGGCTGTGGGAGGGAGAGTGGTGTTTTTTAACTCTAGGGGAGATTTGAACATGTTTGAAGGCGAAAGTGGAGGAATCAGCAGAAAGAGAGGCTGAACATAGCAGTGAGGTAAGGGAAAAGAGAGAGGGCAAGTGCTTTCAGGAGATGACAGAGGATAGACTCAATGGTACAGATAGAGGAGACAAGATGGGAGGTCTCATCTTGAAAAGCATCAGGGAATCAGGATAAAGAGACAAGAAAGGTGTAGGAGAATGATGAGGAGGTGATGGAGAAACTTTGGGAAGTTCATACCAGGTTATTTCAATTTTGCCAACTATTTGGCAAGGTCAACAGGGGTTAAAAAGGATGATGGTGAGAACACTGGGGACTTCAGCAGAACTCAAGCAAGTAGTCTACACCTGCTGTCTCAAATCCCTCTCCTCTATTTCTCTCCTAGACCCCCTCCATTCTGGCTCCCGTCCCCTTCACTCCACTGAAACCACCCTCTCAATGGTCAATGTTTTTTTATTGCCAAATCTAACAGCTCCTATTCCATCCTAATCCTCCTCAAACTCTCAGCTACCTTTGACAATTCTCCTGGAAACGTTATCTAACCTTGGCTTCACTGACTCTGTGCTCTCCTGGTTCTCCTCTTATCTCGCTGGCCATTCATTCTTAGTCTCCTTTGTGAGCTCCTCCTCTGCCTCCCAAACCCTAACTCTGGGGGACCCTCAAAGTTCACTTCTCAGTATCCTTCTATTCTCCATCTACACTCATTCTCTTAGAAAACTCATTTGCTCCCACGGCTTCAACTACCATCTCTATGCAGATGATACCCAAATCTCCATCTCTTCCCTGATCTCTCGCCCTCTCTTCAGGCTCACATCTCCTCCTGCCTTCAAGACATCTCTACTTGGATGTCCTCCCATTACCTTAAGCTTAACATGTACAAAATCGAGCTCCTTATATTCCTTCCCAAACCCTGTCCTCTACCAGTCTTTCCCATCACTGTAAATGCCACCACCATCCTTCCCATCTCAGAAGCCCTTAACCTTGGCATTATCCTTGACTCTGCTCTCTCATTCAACCCATATATTCACTGTGGACAGGGATTGCCACTCTTTGCTGTATTGTACTTTCCCAAGTACTTAGTATGGTGCTTTGCATACAGTAAGTACTCAATAAATATGATTGATTGAATGAATGAATGAATGAATGAATGAACTTTAAAGGATGAAATTGTTAACATGGACTTTAGGCTTAGGATTCAAAGAGGGAGGAATAGAAGACAAGTTGAGGGGAACCGTGAGCGGAATTATAGCTGGGGAGAGATCATAAATTGTCCTGCCATCTGTGTTTCTATCAGCTGCAGGGGTTCAGGAAGAGGAAGCAAGCTCTAGGCCTGGGGATTGGAAGTGAGAGTCATGCTGGTAGTGAGGGGACAACAGAGTCAAGAATGGTGGAAAGGACAGAGTCAAGGACATGGATTTTTGCAACTAGGGAGGGATGATAAAAAGAATGGATCCAGAGCAGAGTGGTCACAGATAGGGAGTACCGAGTTTGCAGAGGAAGAGGTGGGGGATACCACAATGCTGTGAAATCAATAGACAATCTGCTAATCCATCCTGTTTTCTGACAGAAAACATTCTTAATTTGGTTTTAATCAATGGCCTTGAAGAACTCTCTTAGCTGCTTAGTACAGTGTTCTCCACAGAGTAAATGCTCAAGAAATACCACTGATTGATTGACTCAGTCTAAGACTTTCTATAAGGCAGCTAGCTTTAAGGTAGGTAAATGACTACTAGCCTGGGAAGGTGTTTGACTTTGTATTTTGAAAATTCATTTTACATTGGTTAGTCTAAACATTCCTCACTCTTCCCAAGGCCACAAAAAATAGGACTCTGGCAAACTGATCTTAAGGGAAGAACAAGAAAAGGAGCCTAAGAGGTATTTCTCTGGTCAATAAAATCCAAAGCAAACACTTCAAGAGTCACCCTGGGACTGTTTGTAAACTGTGACCCTGAATGTTTTCAATAAGTTCTTGATAGATTGCTTTGGGAATAGAAATTGATTAGCACCCAGATTTTCCATTGAAAGAGATTACCAGTCTGTCCTAGATAGCTCGGATTTAGTGTGCTTCCCATAAAAAAAATCCCTTAAAAAGTTTTGGTTTATTAATAGCTGTCCTTCACTTCAGTTGTACATTTTCTGCATTATTTTATAAAAAGTTTTATATGTAAGAGGATGACTGACCCAGGACAAAGGCGATGAAGACCTGACAGCTTGAAAGACTTCTCAAAGTAGTGAGCAAGCATGATGATTCATATGCTTTCGGTCCCATATTTTTCCAAATGAATAGGATATTAATGGATTTTAATTCAACAGTGACATTTTCCAGCTGGTTTTGGGTAGAGGGGGATGAGTAAATGGGCCTGAAATATTTGGAAGAGAAGATAAGTAAGGGATGTGTAAGGGAAGAGCAGTTAGGGCAATTAAGGGGTGAATTCTGGAAATAGTTTGTAGCAGACTTTGAAACTGCAATCTAGAGAGTCTTTTAAAAAAACTTGCAGAAGAAAGACTCAACAGGGAATCAGTTGCTGAAGTGTGGAGTCATTTATCAGGAAAAGAAAATGATCCCAAACATTCTTCTAAATTGTGTAAATGTTAGTTAAAAGCAAAGTCTAGGGAACTAATTAGAAAAGAGTGTTTCTCATCCCTGGTGGCCTAATCTTTACCTCACTGAGCAAACAAGAGATTTTCAAAAGTCAAATGGGACAGACCCCACCATGACCAAAAGTGGTGCAAGACCAGGAAAACCTCAAAACAGTCATTTGGAAAAAAAAATGGAATATTTCACATGACAATTTGAGACAGTTCTATTCCCAACATTAAGTTTAGTTGCTTTCTTTCACTCCATCCAAATAATGCTAAATATGATTTCTTAAAAGAAGAAGGCATTACTATGTACTTTGGTTAAAAGCGGAGGAAGAGTATTGCAAACAGCGCACCTTGTAAAAGGATGATACCCTTCAGAAATCACATCTCCTCCAAAAGATCTTCCACAATTAATTTCTAATCTCCTCACTTTATATCCCCACTACTGCCACTTCAGCACTTTGGCTCCACTTAAGCTCTCGGGTATTCACACATTTCCATGCAGCACTTATGCACAGATCTCATATCAAATTCTATTACTTTAATTTATTTTAGTGTCTGTCTTCCACTGCTACACTGTAAACTCCTTGAGAGTAGGGATCATATCTACTAATTCTAATTTCATTGTATTTTCCCAAGTGCACAGTGCAGTGTTTTGTTCTGAACGGCAAGTGCAACAAAGGAAATTCCACTGCCCACATGTATTTTGTAATACTTAGTATTCTTCCAGCACGTTTCAAGTTGACTGCTCTAATTAGCCTAACCTTTGCATTTTATGTCTGTCTCCCTACTTTTTTGTGGATTAGTTCTAGTACTAATTGCTCAGATTGGGTTCATGTTCCTTGGAAGGGAAACAGTATGGCCCAGAAAGTCATGGATTCTAATCCCAGCTCCACCACTTCTCTGCTGTGTGACCTTGGGCAAGTCACTTCACTTCTCTGGGCTTAAGTGACCTCATCTGTAAAATGGGGTTTTAGACTGTAAGCCCCACCATGGGGGTCTGCACACAATAAAGGCTCAATAAATACAACTGCATGAATGACAGGGACTGTGTCCAACCTGAATTGATTATATCGACTCCAGCACTTGATACAGTGCCTGGCACATAGTAAGCTCTTAATAAGTACCACAGTTATTTTTATTATTATACAGTGCAGGCCTGGGAGTCAGAAGGATCTGGGTTCTAAATCTGGCTCTGCCCCTTGTTTGCTGTGTGACCTTGGGCAAGTCATTTCACTTCTCTGTGCCTCAGTTACCTCATCTGTAAAATGGGGTATGAGACTGTGAGCCCCACCTAAGTCAGGGAGTGTTTCCAACATGATTAGTTTGTCCCTAGCCCAGGGTTTAGTGAAGTGCCATGTACAGAGTAAACGCTTAACCAAAAACACTTTTAAAAAAGGGGATGGGAAGAACCATCAAAGCAATACTACTCTCAGGGTTTATACAGCTGAGCGAAATTGAAAACAAGCATACTATTCATCCATAACACTTGTTTTCACTAAACATATTGATAGAACGCTACTGGGAAATTAGGGAAACAATCTTCTTACCAGACACACTTGTCCAGATAAAAACGTGATGTGATATTGGAAGAAACGGTTATGGGGCGTGAATCAAGACACATACTATAATGTGGTTTTTCCTTAATGTGAAGTTTGGCAAGAAGGCAACACCCACGTTATAGAACTGAGAGTCATTATCCAGTTGATTCATTCCATTTAGAAAGTTTAATCAGCTATCTAATCCCTACCGTGATTTTTTTAAAGTCTGAATTATCCACTTAGGCAACCTATATGGAGTAAATGAACTCAAAAATTGCTTAATCTTCAATTTTCCTTGGCCCAAACAGACCTAGTCTCTGATAGGGCCTTTTGCATGTCCTGGGTTTCAAATGACAAGCTCTGACTAGCTCAAGAAATAAGTGAATTTTGTTGTTCAATCAGAGTCACTTCTAGAATTTGGGGGAGTAAGGAACAGACAGAATGATGTTTCTCCCTGGGCTATCGCCCAAAGGGATCAGCATTGTCAGTTTTGAACAAGCTTTCCTACTATCAACAGAAGAAAAACCTTTCAGTGAACCGTGCCTTTAAATGTATCTATTATTGATATGATGCTTTCAATCCACACCCTCTTCACCTACCCAGCCCTCAAACCAGTGATTTGACATCCAGAATTTGTACAGATTGGAGAGTGGCTGGGAGTTGGGAAAGCAGTCAAAGAAAGGACAACAGGTAGGAATTCCTCTTTGAAAAACTACCATCTTGCCATTATTACCCAAAAAAACTTAGGAAATGGAGGTGCTCACCTAAACTAGGTTCAGAGTAATTAGAAATAAGCAGTAGTTTGAAAGGAAATTTTTACTTAAATCTCCATGAAAAGTGTTCTGATAATTTAACCCATAATTCTCCCTACCTAAGGTGTTTTGAAGATTTAAATGTAATAATAATAGTTTATCAATCGATTATATTTATTCTAGACTGTAAGTGTGGTGTGACTCCATTTTGTATCATTTGACCCCGGGAGCAACAAGATAACAGTGACTCCATCTTGCATGATTTGACTCTTTGAGCAACAAGGTCACAGGACAATTCAGAGGAGAAACTGTATTATCTCTCTGAGGGGTTTTGAGGAGAGGAACTGAATTGTCTTGCTGAGGGCTTAAGGAGGGGCTAAATTGCTCTGCTGGAAATGAAAAGAACTGCCAGATGGGGCTCTGCTCCCTGGGGGATAAGCCAAGGGGAAGGGGTTGCCTTCCTCTCTGGCTTACCTGGTATAGAGCTAACGAGCAGAAGACAGCAGGCAATCCTGAGCAGCCCCCCATTGCAATCTCCAAGAACAATGAATAAAAGGAGGAAAAAACTGTCCCTCTTTGCCCGTTTTGCCTGGCATGGAACCATCTAAGCCAGGCACCTATGGCTGCCAAGGCCCAGCACCTAAGACTTGAACCCAGATGACTACGAGCTGCGGGCAGTCTGACTCCTTGAAACTCCTCCAACATGGGATCATCTTCACTAAGACTTGGTGACCAGGATGATGAACTGTGGGAAGTCCAATTCCTTGAAACTATCATCTTCACCAAGACTTGGGCCAAACTGAGGGGGGGGGGGGTTTGTGTGTGTGTGTGTGTGTGTGTGCATGCGCACGTGCAGTTATGCCCCTCTCCCTTGTTTTTGAAAAATAAAGTTTTCCACTGTAAGAGTGGTGTTTGGTTTTACTCTTTTGACATGTCATTGGAACGCCCAAATTGATAAGCGAGTCAAATACCTCGTTAAAGTCTCTTAGGTCGAGCACCTCATATTCATTCATTCATTCAATAGTATTTATTGAGCGCTTACTATGTGCAGAGCACTGTACTAAGCGCTTGGAATGAACAAGTCGGCAACAGATACAGTCCCTGCCATTTGACGGGCTTACGGTCTAATCGGGGGAGACAGGCAGACAAGAACAATGGCAATAAATACAGTCAAGGGGAAGAACATCTCGTAAAAACAATGGCAACTAAATAGAATCAAGGTGATGTACATTTCATTAACAAAATAAATAGGGTAATGAAAATATATACAGTTGAGCAGACGAGTACAGTGCTGAGGGGATGGGAAGTGAGAGGTGGAGGAGCAGAGGGAAATTGGGGGAAAAGAGGGTTAAGCTGTGGAGAGGTGAAGGGGGGGTGGTAGAGGGAGTAGAGGGAGAAGAGGAGCTCAGTCTGGAAAGGCCTCTTGGAGGAGGTGAGTTTTAAGTAGGGTTTTGAAGAGGGGAAGAGAATCAGTTTGGCGGAGGTGAGGAGGGAGGGCGTTCCAGGACCGCGGGAGGACGTGGCCCAGGGGTCGACGGCGGGATGGGCGAGACCGAGGGACGGTGAGGAGGTGGGCGGCAGAGGAGCGGAGCGTGCGGGGTGGGCGGTAGAAAGAGAGAAGGGAGGAGAGGTAGGAAGGGGCAAGGTGATGGAGAGCCTCGAAGCCTAGAGTGAGGAGTTTCTGTTTGGAGCGGAGGTTGATAGGCAACCACTGGAGTTGTTTAAGAAGGGGAGTGACATGCCCAGATCATCTCTGCAGGAAGATGAGCCGGGCAGCGGAGTGAAGAATAGACCGGAGCGGGGCGAGAGAGGAGGAAGGGAGGTCAGAGAGAAGGCTGACACAGTAGTCTAGCCGGGATATAACGAGAGCCCGTAGCAGTAAGGTAGCCATTTGGGTGGAGAGAAAAGGGCGGATCTTGGCGATATTGTAAAGGTGAAACCGGCAGGTCTCGGTAACGGATAGGATGTGTGGGGTGAACGAGAGAGACGAGTCAAGGACGACACTGAGATTGCGGGCCTGAGAGACGGGAAGGATGGTCGTGCCATCCATGGTGATAGAGAAGTCTGGGAGAGGACCGGGTTTGGGAGGGAAGATGAGGAGCTCAGTCTCGCTCATGTTGAGTTTTAGGGGGCGGGCCGACATCCAGGTGGAGATGTCCTGGAGGCAGGAGGAGATGCGAGCCTGAAGGGAGGGGGAGAGGACAGGGGCGGAGATGTAGATCTGCGTGTCATCTGCGTAGAGATGGTAGTCAAAGCCATGAGAGCGAATGAGTTCACCAAGGGAGTGAGTGTAAATGGAGAACAGAAGAGGGCCAAGAACTGACCCTTGAGGAACTTCAACAATTAAAGGATGGGAGGGGGAGGAGGCGCCAGCGAAGGACACCGAGAATGACCAGCCAGAGAGGTAAGAGGAGAACCAGGAGAGGACGGAGTCCATGAAGCCAAGGTGAGATAAGGTATGGAGGAGGAGGGGATGGTCGACAGTGGAGCAATCCCTGGGCAGGGCTCATGACAGTAAGGTCACTGTGGTGAGGAAATGTGAAAGTTTATTGTTGTATTGTCCTCTACTAAGTGTTTAATACAGTGCTCTACCTGCAGTAAGTGCTCAATAAATATGATTGAATGAATATCAAGCACTAACTCTTTGCAGAACCCTGTAATAAGTGCTTGGGAGAGTACATTGCACTAGAGTTGGTAGATATGAACGCTGCCCTTAAGAAGCTTACATTCTAGAGGGAAAAATAATTATGGTTTATTCGATGTCTACTGCTAGAGTAAAGCCATACACTCACCCCCCGCCCCCCAACACACACACACACACACACACACACACACACACACACATATTCACGTAAAGGATAACTACATGATGCTACTGATGGTCCAGTCCTATCCAGCCATTCAAGTGTGTCTGAAAAGACTGACAGAAAATCCACCCATTTGGAAACAATGCTGGAGGGTAAGGATATATCTTTGTTGTGCTTTTCTTCCTTGTCATACTTTGTCCCTTTGTCTGTCTTCCACTCAAACCCCTTATGTAATAATAATAAGAATAATAATGATTATGGTATTTGTTAAGCACTTACTATGTGCCAAGCATTGTTCTAAATGCTAAGGTAGATACGAGGTAATCAGGTTGGACACAGTCCCTGTCCCACATGGGTCTCACAGTCTCAATCCCCATTTTACAGATGAGGCCTGCAGAAATGAATCGACTTGCCCAAGGTCACACAGCAGACAGGTGACAGAGCCAGAATTAGAACCTATGACCTCCTGACTCCCAGGCCAGTGCTCTATCCACTATACCATGCTGTTTCTTCAGGCAAACGTGATAACCGCTACACTACAGAAACAGTCACGTCCTCATCTTCACAAAGTTTTTATTATGGAAGAGTTATCTCTGTTCCAATTTCTGTCTGCCAGGTTACTCTGTCTGCTTCATTGGTCTACTAACAGTCCACTGCCTCGTCCCACTGTTTCACTACTTCACCATGCCAATCAATCAGTTATATTTAATGGGTGTTTATTGTGTGCAGACACCAGTACTAAGAGCTTGGGAAAGTACAATACAACAATAAAGACTGACAATCCCTGCCCACAACAAACTCACAGTCTAGAGGTGGGGAGGCAGACATCAATACAGACAGATATCAATCAAATAAATCAAATTACAGATATACACATAAGTGGTGTGGGGATGGGAAGGGGGGAGGATGGGAGCAAGTCAGGGTGAAGGGAATGGGAGATGAAAAAAAGTGGGGCTTAGTCTGGGAAGGCCTCTTGGAGGAGATGTGCCTTCAGTATCCCAGTTTTGCCACTTGTCAGCTGTGTGACTGCGGGCAAGTCACTTAACTTCTCTGTGCCTCAGTTCCCTCATCTATAAAATGGGGATTAAGACAGTGAGCCTCACGTGGGACAAGCTGATTACCCTGTATCTATCCCAGTGCTTAGAACAGTGCTCTGCACATAGTAAGCGCTTAACAAATACCAACATTATTATTATTAGAGCTTTGAAGAGGGGGAGAGTAATTGTCTGGCAGATTTGAGGAGGGAGGGCATTCCAGGGCAAACATAGGATGTGGTCCAGGGGTTGCCGGTGAGACAGGTGAGATCAAGGGACAGTAAGAAAGTTACCACCAAAAGAGCAAAGTATATGGGCTGGGTTGTAGAAGGAGAAAAGCAAGGTGAGGTAGGAGAGGGCAAGATGTTGGAATGCTTTAAAGTCAAAGGTGAGGAGTTTTTGTTTGATACGGAAGGAGAGCACAATACAATAGATAAGGTAGGCACACTCCCCGCCCATAACAAGCCCACCATCTAGAGGGGGACACAGACATTAATATAAATTATGAATATGTACATAAGTGTTTTGGGGCTGAGGATAAGGTGAATATCAAATGCCCAAAGGGTACAGATTTGAGTGCACAGACAATGCAGAAGAGAGAGGGAGTCAACGAAATGGGCAAAAATTCTCTAAGGAGAGTGTAATGTTAATACTGCTTTGAAGCTATGGAGAGCAATAGTTTGGTTTATACTGAGGGGGAGGGAGTTCTAGGCCAGAGGGCAGACATGAGACGTGCGCCATGCCCACAACCTCCCACTGGCCTAGAACTCCCTCCCCCTTCATGTAGGAGAGACCACCACCCTCGCCATCTTCAAAGCCTTCTTAAACTCAAATCTTCTCCAAGAGGCCTTCCCTAACTAAGCCCTAATTTTCCCTACTCCCTCTCTTTTCTGCTTCCCCTATGTATTTGGTTTTGTGCCCTTTAAATAAATACTTGATACTCATCTCACCCTTAGCCCCACAACGTACGTACACATACATAATTTAAGGTCTGTCTCGCCCACTAAACGGTAAACTTCTTGTGAGCAGGGAACATATCTACCAACTGTTGGGTACTGTACGTTCTCAAGCACTCAGTACGGTGTCCTGCACAAAGTAAGCACTCAATAAATAACTATTGCTTGATTTCTCCATGGCTCGTTCCTTTAGAGTTCTCTTACTCTCCCCTCCTCACCCTAGTTAATTCTTCCTTTTCCAACACGGGACTTTTCTGACCCCATCCACTGCCAAGATATTCCTGTTAGCACACCAACCTAGAGCAGTTTTATAATAAAACAAATACATAATGTACATATGGTAGGATAGTCAGTCACCAATGCAAACAACTCAGAACTTGAGTTCCCGGAAATAGTCACTCTACTCGAATCCAGGATAGAGGTAGAAAATGTTTATTCTTTTGGGGGGGCTATTTTTAGTCAACATTACAACAAAAAGTGAAATCTGTTTCCAATATGTTCAGATTTTAACTTCTATCTAATCCACACAGATTGCATAGCATTTCTCAGCAGGTGTTAGGCTGATGGCTCACTATTTAATGATTGAGTACTTTCAGCCTCTCCACTTGACTACGAAAAACTTTACCAGATCTGAGATCCTATGAGGTACCATCCAATCTCAGGCCACCCAGATTTATTGCCTTCCTAAGGCAATATTCAATTACATTTTGCCCAAGCTAAAACAGCAATTTTTTAATAACAAATAAACGTAAATGGAATTTTTAAATAGATAAAAGGGAAAAGGGCCTAAACTCAGCCCTATCAATCTTCAAAGTGCTCCTTTAAAAGAGAATGGAAGTTCAATATTTTATCATGAAGGAAGGTTAGTTGCACTCTAAAGAGGGTAATGAGAAGTGTGCATATACTTAAGTGAAGCAGTGTGCCAAGATGCTTAAGGAATGCTAATGTTTCATGTGGTTAGGTAAAAGGATAAATAAAGATTGAATAAATAGATCACTGTCAGTTATCTGACCACTCCATCACACTGGAATTTTTTTCTTTGGATTTGTGTTGTGCTACGTTAAGCTGCCACTGTTAAGCATTTTCATTCCAGCCTCCCAAGTACGAAAGCCATTTAGGTCAAAGCCAGACAGCCTCTCTTACATTTCATTGTTGAGCAATACACCCTCTTCAGCTGAATTCCAGTAATTTGATCAAAATTTAGCTTGACAGTAAAAGAGATAAAACTGATCATATAGTGATATGATTCTGTACATCACCTGCTAGATAAATGGTTCTCTTCCAAAGTTGGTGAAAACGTATTAATTCATTTACCATTTTTATGATCTGTTATATTTTCAACCAATCTAAAATTATAAATAATGTACGCTACTTTAAAGCAGCTGTCAGTTGTCTATGAAACTTAAGGAATCATGTTGGAAAGAATTTGAACATTACCTACGTGGAATTTCACGAATTTATGAATGCAGCAATTCATTATAGAGGCTGTATAAGCAAAAAGTATTAAACCAATCCCAGGATCACCAGTTAACTTAATAATAATTATGGTATTTGTTAAGCATGTACTATGTGACAGGCACTGACTCCGAACCCTTCTTGATCCAGTTTTGGCCCCTTAGCCTTTATCCACCAGGCCTGGCCCCCCAGCCTTTGCCTTCCAGACCTGTCCAGGACCCTTCTGTTTCGAGGTTTGGCCCCCCTCAGGCTTTGTCTTCAAGGGTTGGCCCCAAATTCTTCTCGTTCCAGTTTTGCACCCCCCAGGTTTTGTCTTCCATTCTCTTTGTCTACCCCATTGGGGTAGATACAAGCAAATCAAGTTGAATAAAGTCCCTGTGTCACATGGGGCTCACAGCCTTAATCTCCATTTTACAGATGAGGTAACTGAGGCCCAGAGAATTTAAGCGACTTGCCAAGATTACACAGTAGACAAATGAGAGAACCAAGATTAAACCCCAGATCCTTCTGGCTCACAGGCCCGTGGTAGGCCAGGCTGCTTCCCTAAAGTTGCCTCATGTTTTCTAGGACTTTTCATCATTTACTTCTACTGCATTCTCCCAAATGCCAAGTGAGTCTCACTCAGGACAGAGAACCTGCATGAGGAAGTTGATGATGATGATGGTGGTGTCTCAGGGCCACCTGCACTTCTCATTCCTGCCAGCTATCTTCCCACTGGGGCACAGCAGGCAGTGAGTGAGTTGAGGTGGAGAGAGAGGTAGCGCACTGCAAAACCACACAATATGCTTTACAGTCAGGGAGTTAAGTGGGGGTGGCACAGTGTCAATGATTGATTGATTATTGAGTTTCAAAATTTTTGTGGTTCAAAAGCACTAAATAGAAATTTCACCAGTTTTGAGGCATCTGCCCTGAAGGCCATCCCCTCTGATGGTACACACTGAGTAAGCTATTTCTCTAATTGACTGTCAATCAGGAGCACTAATGAGGGTCATTACTGATCACTAAGCTGATGATAATAATTGTTATTAATAATAATGATAATGGTCTTGTTAAGTGTTTACTATGTGCCAACCACTCTTCTAAGTACTGGGGTAGATACAAGTTAATCTGTTTGTACACAGTCCCTGTTCCACATGGGGCTCACACTCTTAATCCATATTTTACAGATGAGATAATTGAGGCACAGAGAAGTGAAGTGACTTGACCAAGGTCACACAGCAGACACATGGCAGAGCTGGAATTAAAATGCAAGACCTTCTGATTCCCAGGCCAGTGTTCTATCCACTAAGCCATGCTACCATCATTTGGTCCATGTCCCAATTACTTCCCACACATATGATGTTCAAATACCACCAACCTCTTATTGGCCTGTGTTGTCCTCCAAGCACTCAAATCCTTTTCTGGAGGCAGAGATAAGGGACAGAGGTCAAATAATCCGAAGGATTTACCGAGCTCCATATACAGAGAAAACATTCCACTAAACACTTGGGAAAGTACAATCTGAAGGCATGATCTTTGCCTACAGGGAGTTTTCAATCAAACAGAATAGAGACAAAAGGAAAGAAACAAGTCTGCACTAAAATTCTCCCTCAGAAGATTACATTTCCTAGAAGACAAAGGGCATTTCCTGCTCCTAGGCGGGAACCGAAAATAGCAAAGCTTCAGTGAAAGACTTCACTAGCATTTCCTGCCTATTCAGGAGGCAGACTAAGGGAAATGTGGTGGGGCATTTGAAGGCTTCCCCCCTTCCTACTCCCACCCTATTCTATTTCTTAGTTCTCAATTTGTGCCAGGAATCTGTCTATTTATAAGCCATCTCGGTGGTCTCCCTGCTTCCAATATCTCTCCAGCCTTTCCCTCTTCTCTTGTCCATATTTCACACTGATACCTGGGTCATTTTTCTAAAATATTCTCTGCCCATGCTTCCCCACTCCTTAAAACCCTTTAATGGCTATGCATTCCTCTCCACATCAGGTAGAAACTCCTCACCTTAAGAGCCAAGACACACCTCTCCCACTCCCATTATTTAAATGATGTGTAATTACAGAAGAAAGCGTAGGTACAGAACTTGAGAGATTTGGGTTGTTTTGGCAGTACATGACTTGCAAGCTCAGAATAATTACCCTTGGCAGTCTAGCTGGGACTGCCCAGCAGTTAAAGTAAGCCTCCAATTTAAAACCAGAAACTAAGGAACTCTTTATGCCTTTGCACTGGAATGAATCAAACATAAATGGAGAAACCTCTTTCATATAAATGAAAAGGGGCTCAAACAGTACATTTTGCTTCTTGCTGCAGCAGTTCATTCATTCATTCAGTCATATTTACTGAGCACTTACTGTGTCAAAAGCACTGTAGTAAGTGTTTGGGAGAGTACAAAAATAAACACACACAATCCCTGCCCATAACAAGCTTATAGTCTACATGGAGAGATCAACATTAACATAAATGAAAAAATCACAAGTATGTAATAATAATTATAATATTTGTTAAGCACTTACTCTGTGCCAGGAAGATTCAAGAAAATAAGGTTGGACAGAGTCCCTGTAACCCATGGGGCTCACAGTCTCTATCCCCATTTTACAGAATTGGAAATAGAAGCACAGAGAACTGAAGTGACTTGCGCAAGGCCACAGAGCAGACAAGTGGCAGAGCTGGAATTAGAGCCCATGATCGTCTTCTGACTCCCAGGTCCCTGCTTTATCCCCTATGCCATGCTGCTTCATTTTCAGGTTTTATCTCTTTTTTTATTGCTATTTGCTAAGCATTCATTATATGCCAGGCACTGTACTAAGATCCAGGCAATGTACTATCTGGTAGGTATCCCTATCCCACAGAGGGCTCACAGTCCTAATGACCATTTTACAGATAAGGAAACTGAGGCCCAGAGAAGTTTATTTATTCATTCATTCAATTGCATTTATTGAGTGTTTACTATGTGTAGAGCACTGTACTAAGCACTTAGAATGTACAATTCGGCAACAGAGTCAATCCCTGGCCAACAACCTGCTCACAGTCTAAACGGGAAGACAGACAACAAAACAAGTAGTCTGGTGTCAATATCATCAAGATAAATAGAATCATAGTTATATACACATCATTAACAAAATGGAGTAATAAATAATAGGTACAAATATGCACAAGTGCTGTGGTGAGGGGAAGGGGGAAGAGCAGAGGGATGGAAAAGGGGGAATAGGGAGGGGAGGAGGAGCAGAGGGAAAGGGAGGGCTCAGTCTGGGAAGGCCTCTTGGAGGAGATGAGCTCTCAGTAGGGCTTTGAAGAGGGGAAGAGAGTTAGTTTGGTGGATGTGAGGAGGGAGGGCATTCCAGGTCAGCGGTAGGACATGGGCCAGGGGTTGACAGCGGGACAGGTGTGAACAAGGGACTGTGAGGAGGTTAGAGGCAAAGAAGTGGAGTGTACGGGGTGGGCTGTAGAGGAGAGAAGGGAGGTGAGGTAGGTGGGGGCCAGGTAATGGAGAGCTTTGAAGCCAAGAGTGAGGAGTTTTTGTTTCAAGTGAAGGTTGATAGGCAACCACTGGAGGTTTTTGAGGAGGGGGGTGGCATGCCCAGAGCGTTTCTGTAGACAGATGATCCGGGAAGTGGAATGAAGAACAGACTGGAGCGCGGAGACACAGGAGGCTGGGTGGTCAGAGAGGAGGCTGACACAATAATCCAGTCGGGATATTATGAGAGCTTCTACCAGCAAGGTAGCAGTTTGGATGGAGAGAAAAGGGTGAATCTTGGTGATACTGTGAATGTGAGATCAGCAGGTGTTGGTGATGGAATGGATGTGTGGGGGGAATGAGAGCAGAGTCAAGGATGACACCCAGGTTGCGGGCCTATGAGATGGGAAGGGTGGTAGTGGCGTCAAGAGTGACAGGGAAGTCAGGGAGAGGACAGGGTTTGGGAGGGAAGATAAGGAGTTCAGTCTTGGACATGTTGAGTTTTAGGTGGTGGGCAGACATCCAGATGGAGATTTCCTGAAGGCAGGAGGAGATATGAGCCTGGAGGGAGGGGGAGAGTACAGAGGAGGAGATGTAGATTTGGGTGTCATTGGCATAGAGATAATAGTTGAAACCGCGAGAGTAAATGAGTTCACCAAGGCAGTGAGTGTAGATGGAGAACAGAAGGAGGCCAAGAACTGAGAACTGACCTTTGAGGACCCCCTACAGTTAGTGGATGGGAGGGGGAGGAGGAGCCCAAGAAGGAAACCGAGAATGAACGGCCAGAGAGATGAGGAGAACAAGGAGAGAACAGAGTCCGTGAAGCCAAGGCTAAATAAGGAGAATGGGATGGTTGACAATGTCAAAGGCAGCTCCCTTCCTCCTCTCTCGCCCCGCTCCAGTCTATTCTTCACTCCGCTGCCCGGCTCATCTTCCTGCAGAAACGATCTGGGCATGTCACTCCCCTTCTTAAACAACTCCAGTGGTTGCTTATCAACCTCCGCTCCAAACGAAAACTCCTCACTCTAGGCTTCAAGGCTCTCCATCACCTTGCCCCTTCCTACCTCTCCTCCCTTCTCTCTTTCTACCGCCCACCCCGCACGCTCTGCTCCTCTGCCGCCCACCTCCTCACCGTCTCTCGATCTCGCCTATCCCGCCGTTGACCCCTGGGCCACATCCTCCCGCGGTCCTGGAACGCCCTCCTTCCTCACCTCCGCCAAACTGATTCTCTTCCCCTCTTCAAAACCCTACTTAAAACTCACCTCCTCCAAGAGGCCTTCCCAGACTGAGCTCCTCTTCTCCCTCTACTCCCTCTGCCACCCTCCCTTTACCTCTCCGCAGCTAAACCCTCTTTTTCCCCCTTTCCCTCTGCTCCTCCACCTCTCCCTTCCCATCCCCACAGCACTGTACTCATCCGCTCAACTGTATATATTTCCATTACCCTATTTATTTTGTTAATGAATTGTACATTGTATTGATTCTATTTAGTTGCCATTGTTTTTACGAGACGTTCTTCCCCTTGACTCTATTTATTGCCATTGTTCTCGTCTGTCCGTCTCCCCCGATTAGACTGTAAGCCCGTCAAATGGCAGGGACTGTCTTTATCTGTTGCTGACTTGTTCATTCCAAGCGCTTAGTACAGTGCTCTGCACATAGTAAGCGCTCAATAAATACTATTGAATGAATGAATGAAAAGAAGGATTAGGATAGAGTAGGAGCCATTGGATTTGGCAAGAAGGAGGTCATTGATGAGCCTTGAGAGGGCAGTTTCAGTGGAGTGGAGGGGACGGAAGCCAGATTGGCGGGCGTTGAAGAGAGAGTTGGAGTTGAAATGACTTGACCAAGGTCACACAGCAGATAAATGGCAAAGTCAGGATTAGAACCCAGGTCTTCTGACTCCCAGACCTATGCTCTTTCCATTAGACCACATTGTTTCTCAAATCAGTGTCTTAAATTCTCCACGAATAAATATCTACATGAACTAATCAGTTCCCTAAAAGGGAGCATTGGCCTTGTGTAGATAGCAATCTAATTTTAATCTTCACCAGAAGATAAGATTTATACTGATAACTCACATGTACACAGTTATAATATCACATTCACATCTACTAGGTATAAAAGACCTTATTAGTGCCCTTACCCCTTAATGACTGGATCCCAAGTGGCCTTATTAGTGAAGTGATGTATGCTTCCTTGCAAGGGTACAAGAATTAGGGCATATACAATAAATTATAGATATTGAGTAAATTTTTCTATTTGGGGGTTAAAAATACTTTTGGTGGCTATTTTTTTATTAGATTTTATTTTTAATGAAAGAATGAATACCACACTTGAAGCCCTTGCACACCTTATGCTTTTTTTTTTACCTGTACTTGCAAAGTACTTACTATGTGCCAGCTCTGTAATAAACACTGGGGTAGATACTAGATAATTAGGTTGAACACAGTCCCTGTCCCCCAGGGGGCTCATGATCTAACATAGGCTCACACCTGGAACACAGCCGATTCCACAGTCAATTTGTTACTTTTTAGCGTCTCGAAAAGGAAAGTGAAGTCAATGTTACCTGTGCTCTATTTCTCCTATAACCCATGATGGCAGCTTGTTTGGCAATTTTCACCTTATTCCTAAACATAAGACTAATCAGTCATGATCAGCAGATACAGCCAAAAAAACAGGCCTCCGAGTATCTGAATTTTAAATTCAATAGTGAGAATATTCGTCTACTTGGGTGAAAAGGAAGAAATCTGACAAAATAATTTGAAAAAGCCAAGAATGGCCTTATTTTAGGTTGTCTCAGGTTTTCGGTTAAATTCTAATATCTACTGCAAAACGATTGCTGTAATATGTTATGAACAATATGTAAGATGCATGCTAAAGCAAGCTTCTGTATTGGGGTAATTGAAAGAATTGTTCTTTTTTAAAAAGAGATAGTCTGCTCCATTTCCATCTCCCAGACTATCAAATTTCTGACAGGCACTTAGTCTGAGATTATGTAAAATACTTATAATTATTGTATTCAGGAAATCTGGGCCCAGCTATTATGTGCTTTACTAATTCACTTGCATCTTTGCCAAAACAGCTCCAAAAAAAATAGGCTGAAAGAAATCAGGATATTGGAGAGTGTAGGAGAGCAGAAAAACATAAAGAAAGCAGCGAAATTATTTATGTAGAGGAATGTTTTTAAAGTGATTTGAAATATAATGTTTAAATACCAAAGTTGAAAACTTTGGGGAACAACTGGAAACTGGTTTGCTTATTTTTTTCTGTGAAAATGTCACCGGCTAGTCTAGGATCAAAATAATCATGTGGCACCTGATTTCTCAAAAACAAAGAGAAGTTGGTTGACATCCTCATGACTTCAATCATTCATATTTATTGAGTGCTTACTGTCTATCACATTTTGTCAGGCAATCATATTTATTGAGTGCTTACCCTGTGCAGAGCACCTTACTACTGAAGCAGCGTGGCCGGGTGGACAAAGTATGGGCCTTGGGAGTCAGAGGACGTGGGTTCTAATTCTGGCTCTGCTACATGTCTGTTATGTGACCTTGGGCAAGTCACTTCACTTCTCTGTGCTTCAGTTTCCTCAAATGTTAAATAGGTATTAGGACTGTGAGCCCCATATGAGACAAAGACTGTGTCCAACCTGATTGTCATATCTATCCCAGAGCTTCGAACATTGCTTGGCACGAAGTAGCGTGGCTCAGTGGAAAGCACCTAGCCTTGGGAGTCAGAGGTCATGGGTTCTAATCCCAGCTCCACCAATTGTCAGCTGTGTGACCTTGGGCAAATCACTTAACTTCTCTGGGCCTCAGTTACCTCATCTGTAAAATGAGGATTAAGAGTGGGAGCTCCACCGGGCACAACCTGATTACCCTGTATTTAACCCAGTGCTTAGAACAATGCTTGGCACAAGAAAACGCTTAACAAATACCAATATTGTTATTATTATTATTATTATTATTATTAAATGTCACAATTATCATTATTATTAGTAGTAGTAGTATTACTAAGCTTTTGGGAGAGTACAATACACCAATAAGATGACATATTCCCTGCCCATAACAAGCTTACAATCAAGAGGATGAATTTATAGTCTAGAGTAAGGTCCATGTCCTTTGTGGCCCACCTATCACTCCAGTTATTCTCAGAGTCTTTAGATTGCTCCTCTGCTAGGCTGGATCAAGTTGTGTTGGGATATGGTTAATGGACTCTATTGGAACTCCTGGTGCTTGTTTAAAATTTTGTGTGGCAGAGTTAAATTTGTGTTAGGTTTGCCAGGGTTCAGCTCTGGGATGTGTAAGCAGAACCTGAGTGCTACAGACTTGAGTTTATAAATTATTTAGCACTCAAAATGGCTAGTGGGTTCATAAGATTTGGTTTGTTAGGGACTGAAGAAGGTTTACTGGAGAAAGTGGGCAATGAATACAGGTAGGACTAGTTTCCAGGACTGAGGATAAGAAAGTGGGGGAGACAGAGGGAGAGAGACATTTGGGGGAAGGAAAGGGAGACACAACGAGAGGGAGACTGTGTATATATAATGAGACTGGGAAAGGATGTTACCCTTGAATTACATTCAGTTGAATTGATCACAGTGGACTTCACACAAGTGCAATGGGAAGATCTTTGGAGGAATCCAACAAAGGGAGTAGATTTGTTTCCTAGAACCATCCCAGTGCAAAGACAGTTTTCTCAAGGAAAATATCAGAAAAATCTGCCCTATTGCCCTGTGGGGAATCCCCAACGAGCAACAATCATAACTGATTAGATATATCAAAATGAACCTGTATCTGAGGTCTCAGGACCTCTGGCCTCTGTTCACCCAAAATGTTCGCTGGAAATGGTAAGGAAACCTGCATCTAGTTAATGCGTCATTGGTAATACACTTCTCTCATTACAAACACACACACACACACACACACACACACAAGCAAGAGAGCTGATTTCTCTCAGTCAATGGTATTTATCGAGAACTGTTCTAAATTCTTCAAAGAATACAATAGAGTACCTAGACATGATTTCTGACCTCAAGAAGCTTACAATCTAGCAGGGGAGGCTTGTCTTATGCTGTCAAGTCATCTCCAACTCATAGCACCTTCATGGACACATCTTTCCCAAAACACCCTCCTCCATCAGCAATCATTCTGGTAAGTGTATCCATAGAGTTTCCTTGGTAAATATATGAAAGTGGTTTACCATTGTCTTTTTCCATGCAGTAAACTTGAGTCTCCCTCCTCAACTCTCTCAGTGTCACTGCCGTCCAGCACATGTGAGTTTTAACTTGTAGCAGATTGCCCTCCCTCGCTAGCCACTGTCCAAGCTAGGAATGGAATGAGTATGCCTCTGCTTGACTCTCCCTCCTGTAGTCAAGACTGGTAGAGTATTGGAAACTCTCCAGGTGCAATCCTGAAAAGGGGAGCAGGGGCGACAGACACTAATAGGGAGGAATACCCACAAGTGACAGGAGGGTTGTAGGGGTGAATATTTAAGGCCTTATAGGGTTCAGACATAGGGGTAATAGGATGGAGAGAAAATAATAATAATAATAATGTTGGTATTTGTTAAGCGCTTACTATGTGCAGAGCACTGTTCTAAGCGCTGGGGTAGACACAAGGGAATCAGGTTGTCCCACGTGGGGCTCACAGTCTTAATCCCCATTTTACAGATTAAGTAACTGAGGCACAGAGAAGTAAAGTGACTCGCCCACAGTCACACAGCTGACAAGTGGCGGAGCCGGGATTCGAACCCATGACCTCTGACTCCAAAGCCCGGGCTCTTTCCACCGAGCCACGCTGCTTCTCATCTTACTATGTGCAGAGCACTGTTCTAAGCGCTGGAGTAGATACAGGGTCATCAGGTTGTCCCATGTGAGGCTCACAGTCTTAATCCCCATTTTACAGATGAGGGAACTGAGGCACAGAGAAGTTAAATGATTTGCCCACAGCCACACAGCTGACAAGTGGCAGAGCTGGGATTCTAACCCGTGACCTCTGACTCCCAAGCCCATGCTTGTTCCACTGAGCCAAGCTGCTTCCTGGAGAAGATATGATTTTAGTAAATCTTTGAAGATGGGAAGGGTTTTTTTTATGGTATTAGTTAACCGCTTACTATGTGCCAGGCAACCGTACTAAGTGCTGGACTAGATGCAAGATAATCTGGTAGGACACAGTCCATGTCCCATATGGGACGCCCAGTCTGAGCCCCATTTTACAAATGAGGTAACTGAAGCACAGAGAAGTTAAGTGACTTGCCCAAGGTGACACAGCAGAGAAGTGACAATGTCAGGATTAGAACACAAGTTCTCCTAGACCCAGGCCCAGGCTCTTTCCACTAGTCCACACTGCTTCGCCGGTCTGTCAGATATAAAGGGAATAGGAGTTCCAGGCAAAAGGGAGAGCTTCAGCAGGGGCTGATGCCAAAAGAGACAAGATCGAGACACAGCGAATAAATCAGTATAGAGGAGTGAAATGTAAGGAATGTAAAAGAGTAAGACTAGGTAGAGGGAGAGATCTAATTGAACACTCTCCCTAACATAGATTAGGAGAATTTATGAAAACTGGCCTCCCTTTATTTTCCTTTGACTTTCCCTTGCTTAAGGAGATTTAAAGCTTGAACCATCTGAACCTCATCAGTGAAATTCATTTTGAAATATGGGCTTCCACTGTGTAACTGAAGAATGAAAAAAGTGGCATTGATTACTGATTGACTTCAAAGTGAGTAATTGAGGTTTAATGGCCTACAAAAGGGATTAAAATCAAGGCAATAAATTCAAAACAAAAGAGAAAACAAGAAGGGATATTTTACAACTAAGCTCCATTAGAGTTTATCCTAACCAGATTAAAAAGTAATTGCCATGTCAAGAAAAATTATATTGGCTTTGACTGAATACATGCTCAGTGATGATCATTGCTTTGTGGGGATATACAAATGGCAGAAAGGTGGGGGCTAGAAAATCTGCCCCTCAAAAATTTGCTACTTTCAAACACCAAGGCTTTTCTCATTTCAGTACAGTGTTTCCTTATAAAATGGGAACCATTGTTAAAGCATGTTGAAATTTTCCTAATTGGAATTTGGAATAACTGCCTTTGGCATTGTGGACCACCCCCAACTCAGAAACATTATTCAACCTTTGGTTCACTGACACTGTCCTCTGCTGGTTCTCCTCCTACCTCTCTGGCTGCTTATTCTCACTCTGTTTAGGGGCTCCTCCCTCTGCTTCCCTCCCCCTAACTGTGGGACTCCCTCAAGATTCGGTTCTGGCCCCCTTCTATTCTGCATTTACATCCACTCTCTTGGAGAACTCATCTACTTCCATGGCTTCAACTACATCTCTATGAGAAGTAGAAGCAGTGCAGTCTAGTGACTAGAGCACTGTCCTGGAAGTCAGAAGGACCTCGGTACTAAACCCACCTTCACCACTCCTATGCTGTGTGACCTTGGGCAAGTCACTTCACCCAGACTAAGCCCCCCTTTCCTCAGATCCCCCTCCCTTCCACATCACCTCGACTTGCTCCCTTTGCTCTTCCCTCTCCCCGCCCCACGGCACTTATGTGTATATATATATATATATATATATATATATATATATATATAGATGCCTGTTTATTTGTTTTGATGTCTGTCTTCCCCCTTCTAGATTGTAAGTCCAGTATGGACAGGGATTGTCTCTCTTTATTAATGAATTGTACTTTCCAAGTGCTTAGTACAGTGTTCTGCACACAGTAAGCACTCAAATACAATTGAATGAATGAATGAATGAACTTCTGCCTCAGTTCCCTCACCTGTGAAATGGCACTTTTTTCATTCATTCAATAGTATTTATTGAGCGCTTACTATGTGCAGAACACTGTACTAAGCACTTGGAATGTATAATTGGGCAACAGACAGAGACAATCCCTGCCCAGTGACAGGCTCACAGTCTAATCGGGGGGCTCACAGTCTACTGTTAGCCCTATATGGGACATAGACTGTGTCCAACCTGATAATCTTGTGTCTATCCCAGTGCTTAATAGAGTGCCTGTCACACAGAAAGCACTTAAATACCATTAACAAAAGCAACATATGAGGATGATTCCCAAATCTACATCTTCAGCCATGATCTTTCTATTTCTCTATAGTCTTGCATTTCCTCCTACCTTCAGGACATCTCTACTGTCAGGAACTCCTCACCACTGGCTTTAAAGCATTAAAAGCACTTTGCCCCCTCCTACCTTACCTCACTAATTTCCTACCACAACCCATCCCACTACTCTAATGCCAACATACTCACTTGTACCTCGAGCTTGTCTATCTTGCCACCAACCCCTTGCCCATGTCCTCTTTCCTGCCTAGAGCTCCCTCCCCCTTCATTTCTGACAGACCACCATTTTCCCCATCTTCAAAGTCCTATCCAAATTACATCTCCTCCAAGAAGCCTTACCTGAATAACCTCTCACCTCATCACCCTATCATCCCTCCCTTCTGTGTTGCTAAGCACTTGGGTCTGTAAGCAGTGTGGCCTAGTGGAAAGAGCATGGGCCTGGGAACCAGAGGACAACTTAATATTTCAAAACAGAACTCCTTATCTTCCCATATATACCCCATCATTCTCCTGACATTCCCATTACTATAGACAGCACCATCATCCTTCCTATCTCACTAGCCTATAACCATGACATTATCCTCGATACATCTCTCTCAATCAACCCACAAATTCAATCTGCCACTAAATACTGTTGGTTCAACCTTCAAAACGTCACTAAAATCCACGCTTTCATCTCCCAACTGCTACTACATTAATCCAAGCACTTATCCTATTCCTCCTGGATTGGTGCATCAGCCTCCTTGCTGACTTCCCTGCCTCTTGTCTCTCCCCACTCCAATCCATACTTCATTCTGCTGCCCAAAATCATTTTTCTACAAAAACGTTCAGTTCTTTTTTCCCCACTTCTCAAGAAATTCCAGTGGCTGCTTATCCACCTCCCCATCAAACAGAAACTCCTAATCATTGGCTTAAAGCACTCACTCACATTGTCCCCTCCTGTCTCACCTCAATGCTTTCCTACATCCAGCCTAACACACTTCTCTCCTCTGATGCCAACCTACTCACTGTACCTCGATCTCATCTATCTCACTGCCGATCTTTTGCCCAAGTCTCGCCTCTGGCCTGGAGCGCCTTTCTTCTTCTTATCTGACAGCCTATCGCTCTTCCTACCTTCAAAATCTTACTGAAGGCACAGCTCCTCAAAGAGGCCTTCCCCGCCTAAGCCCTCAATTTCTCTTCTCCCATTCCCTTCTGCACAGCCCTTGCACTTGGATTTCCACATTTTATTCACCCCTTCAGCCTCACAGCACTTATATTCATATCTGTAATTCATTTATTTATATTAATGTCTGTCTCCCTCTAGACTGTAGGCTTGTTGTGGGCAGGGAACATATCTACCAACTCTTTCATATTGGACTCTTCCAAATGCTTAATACAGAGCTGTGCACACAGTAAGGGCTCAATAAATAGAGAAGCAGCATGGCTCAGTGGAAAGAGCACAAGCTTGGGAGACAGAGGTCATGGGTTCTAATCCTAACTCTGCCACTTATCAGCTGTGTGACTTTGGGCAAGTCACTTAACTTCTCTGTGCCTCAGTTACCTCATCTGTAAAATGGGAATTAAGACTGTGAGCCCCATGTGGGACAACCTGATTACCTTGTATCTAGCTCAGTGCTTAGAACAGTGCTTGGTACATAGTAAGCACTTAATAAATACCATCATTATTATTACTATTATTATTAACTGGTAACTGTGCGACATGTTTAGTGTTTACTATATTCCAAGCACAGTATTAAATGCTGGGCTTAACTCAATATTAGCAGATGGGACAGAGTTCCTGTCCCATATGGGCCATACAGTTTGAGATGAAGGGAGCAAGAACAGCTATTTAATCCTCTTTTTCCAAATAGAGAAAATGGGGCACAGAGAAGCTGTGACTTGACTAAGGTGACAGCACACAAGCTACAGAATCGGATTAGAACTCAGGTCCTCTGACTCCTAGGCCAGTGCTCTTTCCCCCAGGTTTGGCTCATTTCTTCCTTTCCCTATTTTCATTCAAATAGACATAGAACATAAATAAAGCCTTTATCTTTCCTGTACTGCAATGGTAGGCATCAAGAAAAACAAAAGGAAGTTTCTCTGCTGATGATTAAGAGGGCCCCACTTCTGGTAGTCTGATGCCCAGGGAGGCAAGCCCTAGTTTGGAGCTCGCTCCTGAAATGGCTTGTGAAAACTTCTCCACACAATGATGACCTTTCATCAGCCTGGAGAGAAAGGTAAGTGTGGTAGAGATATACTGCAAAGGCCAGGTTTAATGTCAAACGCTTAGTACAGTGCTCTGCACATAGTGAGTGCTCAATAAATATGATTGAATGAATGAATGCTGTGATTTGAGGGGCTTGTTTTTCTTCCCACTGCTTTCATAGAATTGTCCTTTCTGATCAGGTCCAGGCAAACTGGAATAAAAGTGTGGGAGAAAGAATCAGTAATTGCCATTTTAAAACAAATGTGGTTTGCATCAGAAGGGTCATAAAGAATTGATGGAAGTCAACACGGCACTTCCTGTAATCATCTTGGAGAACTACTGATGGATCGCTGATGTTGAAGCCCAAACTAGTAAGCAGCAAAAATTGTGCCTTTTTTTAACTGAAAAGGATGACTTTGGATAGTCTACGCCTTTCCATTTAAAATACTGGATATTTATCATAAAACACCAACATGATTTTAGGAATCCCGAAAAATAATCCAGAGGACTGTGAAAAATAAATCCTGTCAGACTAATCTAATTTTCTCTCAGAGTATGATAGCCTTGGTAGAGTGAGGGAATCTACCAGACATGCAGAGTTTTATTCTGCCCCAGGAGAACCAGGGTGCTTAATGTGCCATAGGTTTCAACCCCCAGAGGAGAAATGTTCCACCACAGATCACCTCTGAAGAGCCAAAGGGCTTTGTGAACATGGAATTTAAACAGCAATCCTATCACTTGTGCACCCACCCTCCAGATCATCTCTTTAGGACCTTTAAAGATCTCAGTTCTGTCATCTTTAGCAGGCCCAGCATAGCGAGGGGTGCCGAAGAGGCTCTGCCCAACAATATTTTCTCTGAGTCAGACACAAGCAGACCACCACCCCTCCCCATCTACAAAGCCTATCTCCTCTAGAAGGCTTTCCCTGATCTACCTATTCAATATTCCCATCCTGCCCACCTGCCACTTCCACAGCACCTGGTTAATCACCCTCTTCCACCTTCCCAAAAGTATTCATGTACATATCTCCATACTGTATATCTCTATACTCTATGGCTTCCTCTTATCTAAGATATACCTAGGTGTCTGTCTTTCCCTCTGGATTGTAAACTCCGTGAGGGCAGGAGTCAAGTGTAATAATTCTTCTATACTTTCCCAAGTGATGTGTACAGTGTTTTGCACACAGGGAGTGATCACTAAATACTGTTAATTTATAACTGTTCCTTCTTTGAGGACATCGTCAGAAAAAGCAAGGGTTAAGGTCAGCTTTGTGACTTTATTGCAAGTTTCATTTGACCCTTTCCAAAGCCTGAAGAATAAATTTTTTTTGAGATACAGGGGAAGTCATAAACAAAATGCATCTTGATTTTTATAGAGCTTTTGGTTTTCCACCAGATGGCATGCTCATCAAGAAACTGGAAAAATATATTTTAACTCTGATCATGCAGGGGGCTACATAATTGGTTAACAAAGAGTAGTTAATAATTCAGCACAGCCTGTAGGAGTGAGGCACAAGAGACACATATCAAATGGACTTCCTTAGGGCTGCTTTTTGACCCAGTAAAATTCAAGATTTTTCCCTAATCCATTTGGGCCTGAAGACCTATTTGCAGTAAAACTATAAAAATATTTCAGCCACAATTTTCAGCCATACCATTAGAGGAAACAGTTTTCTTTCAAAAATGACTTCATTATCGTTGTTGAGCACTGTACTAGATGCACAATAAGTGGGAGACAAAAAATTTGCCTTTGAGGGCTTTACAATCTACTGGGAGAAAGACCAATACCAATTGTGCACTGATACAACAGAAATAGGAAGTATAACTGATTAAAATAGTAGAGTCAAAAATGAATAAAATAAATGGGAAAAAATTAAATTTATAAGAAGGCTAATGATAGTTGTGAGGATACAGCACCTGTGATTGCTATGTAGGAATAATCATATGAACAGGAGGGAAAGGAAGCCGGAATCTTTCAGGATGACATACCGATAAAAATGAAGTTGTCACAGAGGTGTTCTGTACAGATAATTTTAAAGCAGAAGCTTCTTTTCCTCAGAACCAAGTTTCACTCCACTATGACCCAGGGGAGGAACCGGCAAGTCTGACTGGTGGTGTGGGCTTGGTCCCAAACAGCCACAAGTCACGCCCGAGGCTATAGCACGGAGCTACCAGCAGCACGTCCCCCCGGGCCCAGCTCGTAGGCATCTTTTAGACTCTGAACCCATTGTTGGGCAAGGATTGTCTCTATCTGTTGCCAAACTGTACATTTCAAGGGCTTAGTACAGTGCTCTGCACACAGTAAGCACTCAATAAATACTATTGAATGAAGAGTAGTGAAACAGACCTCACAAGGCCACAGATTTTAGTACCCACTGAAACCAGGGCTACAAACACCACTATCCAGTCAGTTTCCTTCCGTAAGAATAATAATAATAATAATGTTGGTATTTGTTAAGCGCTGACTATGTGCATAGCACTGTTCTAAGCTCTGGGGTAGACACAGGGGAATCAGGTTGTCCCATGTGGGGCTCACAGTCTTAATCCCCATTTTACAGATGAGGTAACTGACGCCCAGAGAAGTGAAGTGACTTGCCCACAGTCACACAGCTGACAAATGGAAGAACACTAAAGTTGTCAAGGTCTTGGAGGTTATAGTGTACACTTCCCAAGTGCCTAGTACAGTGTTTTGCACACAGTAAGTGCTCAAAATGTGATTGAATGAATGAATGGTACTCAGCAGATTTTGAGAGATCTGAGGTTCTTAGGCACCTCCAGTGGGTTCAAAGCTGAGATTTTCAGTGAAATCACCCTATGCTGGAATGAAACAATGAATCAGTGGTATTTCTGAGTACTCACCATGCTGAGCATTAAACTAAGCAGCATGCTAAACTAGAATGGTCAGCTTAGCAGTGGGAAAAGGGACAAGGTAGGAAGATGGCAACTGTAAGAAGCAACTGAGGGTTTTTTGTGTGTAACTTCTATATAAGATATTTTAAGAAATCTATTATGAGCTATAGAGTGCCACTCCTGTGATTAGAGATCCCAGACCTTTTAAAGAAGATTCCTTAATAATTCCCAAGTCACCTTTCTCTTTTATTATCACAGCTCTATCACAGGAGTTTGCTAGCGTCACAGCTTTATCTTGTGATAAACTAGTGAAGTGGGACAAATTGGAGTTTATGAGGCTAACCTTTAACAGAACTTCCAAATGCTATTTATGATGTCCTCACTAATTACAAAGAGATTTAAGTAATCATACGTGCAACATTAATTTTCATAAATTAACTTCTATTTCATAGCCAAATAATCTTTCATATGAATCTCCCTACTTTAATTCAAAAGGTACACACGTCAAAGGATTTCTGATTAAGAAGAATTTTGTCTGGAATCAAATGAGGTGGGAAAGATCTTGGCCTAGTGGAAAGTGCATAAAAGTGAATTTTAATCCCTGCTCTGCCACTTTTAAATGGTATTTTAAATGGCTTTTTTTTTTTACATGCTTACTATGTTTCAGGCTCTGCACTAACTGCTGGGATAGATACAAGGTAATCAGGTTGGACACAGTCCATGTCCCCTATAGGGATCACAGTTTTAATCCCTGTTTTACAGATGAGCAACTGAGGCACAAAGTAGTTGTCACTTGCCCAAGGTCATTCAGCAGCTTAATTAATTACTAGATGCATGGGAAAGTACAATACAACAATAAACAGTCACATTCCCTGCTCCCTTTGCCTCGATATGACCCATCTCACCGCCAACCCCTAACCCACAGTCTGCCTCTAGCCTGGAATGCCCTCTTTCTTCAAATACGTCAGACAATTTACCCTCCTCCCCTTCAAAACCTTATTGAAGGCACATCTCCTCCAAGAGGTCTCCCCACACTAAGCCCCACCGTTCCTCATCTCCAACTTTCTTCTGGGCCATCACTTGTTTCCTTTGCTCTTCCTCCCTTCCAGCCCCTCAGCATTTATGTGCATAAATCTAATTTTATTTATTTGTATAAATGTCTGGTGTCCCCCCCCCCCCCAGGCTGTAAACTCATTTCGTGCTGGGAATGTGAATGTATATTATTGTATTGTATTTTCCCAAGCGCTTAGTACAGTGCTCTGCACACAGTAAGAGCTCAATAAATATGATTGAACAAACGAATGAAAGAATGAATGAATATGTAATACTGAAGTGCTGAAGTAGCACTAGAGTGGGGGAATATAAACTGTAGAAACAAGAGATTAGTCAGGGAAGGCCACTTGGAGACATGATTTTTTAAAAAGGCTTTGAAGATAGGGAAAGAGCAGAGTTCTTCCAAATGTGAAGAGGCAGGGAGTTCCAGGCAAGAGGAAGGGTGAGACAGATTCGAGCAAGGCAGAGGGAGGAATGATGATGATGGTATTAATTAAATGCTTACTATTTGTCAGGGATTGCACTAAGCACTGAGATAGATACAAGCAAATTGAGTTGGATTCAGTCCCTGTCCCACATGGGCCTCACAGTCTTAACTCCCATTTTACAGATGAGGTAAGGGAGGCACAGAGAAGTGAAGTGACTTTCCCAAGGCCACCCAGCAGACAAGTGGTGGATCCGGAATTAGAACCCAGGTCGTTCTGACTCCCAGGCCCTTGCTCTTTCCACTAGGCCATGCTGCTTCTGTAGCTTGGCATTAGAGTGAAGCATGTGGACTGGTTGAATGGGAGATTGTTACGCTTTTACCATGTACTAAATGCTAAAATAGACAGACACTATTCAGATACAAAATAGAGTATAAGCTTCTTTTGGTTAGGAAACAGGTCTTGGACTTCTGATGTATTCTTCCAAGCACTATCATGGTGAATGGGACTCTCTGGTGCTCAGGCATAGCTGCCAACTTTTCACTTCTAGCACAGGGGTTCAAAAGGATAGGAATTCAACCTTCTCAACATTGCTAAAATCTGCCGTTTCCTCTCCTTCCAAACTGCTACTTCGCTTCCCCAAGCACTTATCCTAACCCAATTTGACTATTGTATCAGCCTCCTCCCAGATCTCCCTGCATCTGGTTTCCTTCCCCACTCTAGTCTTTATTTCACTGTGACGCTCGGATAGTTTTTCTTTGAATAACAAAAAGCACATTCATTCTTCTGGCATATCCCCAAGCCTCAAAATCCTCTAGCAGTTGACCATCCACCTCCACTTCAAGCAAAACTCCTGTTATAGTGTACTTCTCTAAGTGTTTAGTACAGTGCTCTGCACACATTAAGTGCTCAATGAATATGATTAACTGACTTACCATTGGCTTTAAAGCATTCAGTCAGCTCTTCCAATACCAACCTACAACCATCTCAATCTGGTCTACCTCACCGCTGACCCCATCCTCATATTCTCCCTGACCTGGAACTCCCTCCCCCTTCATATCTGGCAGACTGCTACTTTCCCCACCTTCAAAGCCTTCACAACCTCTCCGTGGTCTTCCCCAAATAAACCCTCTTATTCCCTACTCATTCTCCCTTCTGCATCATCTTTGTACTTGGATCTGGTCCTTCTAAGCATTTGATATCCACCCCCCCCATCTTCACAGCACTTACATAGGTAACCATTATTTAACATCTTTCTCACTCTCTTGACTGTTAACATTTTGTGGGAGGGGAATTCCTCTACCATCTCTGTTGTACTGTTATCTCCTAAGAACTTAGGACAATGCTCTGCACAGAGTAAACACTCAAATACCAATCACTGATTTTTTTTGTTTTGTTCTATGGTATCTAAGTGCTAACTATGGGTCAAACACTCTTCTAAGCGCTGAGGTAGGTACAAGTTGACTAGGATAGACACAGTCCCTGTTCCACATGGGACTCACAGTCTAAGTAGGAGGGAGATGAGGTATGCCCATTTTATATCTGAGGAAACTGAGGCACAGAGAAGTTAAATGACTTCCCCAAGGTCACCACAAACAATTGGCAGAGTCTGGATTAGAACCCGGGTCTTTCTGCTACCCAGGCCTGTGCTCTTTCCACTAGGGCCATGTTACTTCTCAATTAATTGATTTAGAAGAGCTCAGACTTCCAAGAGCTAATAGACCAGAAAGCCACAATCTGAGGTCTTCTCAGCACTAGCTGAAAACTTTCAGGTCTTGTGAGACATGGAAAGGGCAAGTTTGGGAATCCAGCTCATAAAACTGTAGTGATCACTTCCATGGAGAAGGTACTCACACACTCAAACACTATGAGAAAATCCAGCTAACTTCCATTCTGTATTGACCAACTTCCCATTGTTAACTTCATGGGGGGAAAGATAGGTCACTTTAAGCACTTGACATTCATTTATTCTTTCAATCGTATTTATTGAGCACTTACTTTGTGCAAAGAACTGTACTAAGTCCACCCTCAGCCCCACGACCGTTTTTTAGGGAATTTTTTAAGCACTTACTATGTATCAGGCACTGTAATAAGCACTGGGGTAGATACAAGCTAATCAAGTTAGACACAAGTCCCAAATGGGGCTCAAAATCCTAATCCCATTTTATAGATGAGGTAACAGGCACAGAGAAGTTAAATAACTTGTCCAAGGTTTCAGAGCAGACAAATGGTGAATCCAGGTTTAGAACCTAGGTCCTTTTGACTCTATCCATTAGGCCATGCTGCATCTCATGTACGTATGCCTAAATAAATTTATTTGTATGAATGCCTATCTTCCCCTCTAGACTGTAAGCTTGTTGTGGGCAGGAAACGTGTCTACCAATTATCATATTATACTCTCCCAAGCTCTTAGTACAATACTCTGTGCAGTGTATGACCTCAATCAATATCATTGTTTGGAAGTTTGGGACAAAAGTGCTTGAGTTCTCTGGCTCTTTTGGAATTGGGGTGGAATAAAACATGCTGCTACTCCCCATTATTCTTTTATTTGGGGAGCTTGTTTTAATAATCATGGTATTTGTTACGCTTACTATGTGTCAAGCACAGTTCCTGAGGGCTGGAGTTGATGCAAGTTTATCATGTCATATACAGTCTCGGTCCCACATGGAGTTCCAGCATAAGTAGGAAGAAGATTAGGTACTGAATACCTATTTCATAGATGAGGAAGCTAATTGACATGCCCAAAGGCACAAAGCAGGCAAGTGGCGGAGTCACAACTAGAACTCAGGTCCTTTGACACCTGGGTTCGGGTTCTTCCAGTAGCTTTGGAACTTCACAGTAGCCTGGGTAATCCATCCCACAAAGTCTACAGAGACCAGGCACAGATGGCATTGTGCTGTTAAGGCAATTGCCTATTTGAACTTTTGTTAGATTCTAAAATTGAATCCTAACCAGACTGCTGAAGGAGGCCGAGGTCAGTATGAAGTCAGGACGGGGATTAGGAAAATATTATATTGGTGGCATCTAGGAAATAAGATTAATGACCCTTTTAATGCTATTTACTCAATCTCGCTTTTATAAATCCTACTTACATTTCATCAGTGATAGGAATGATAGTTTGACAACTTTTAGAAGAGCAAATGTCAGCCAAAATCTTTGACCGCTAGTTGATGAAGACATAAAACTGTAGTACTAATTCTCATTTCAAACTCAACCCATACTTTCCAAGGAAAGTGATTAATGATATTTTCATATTTTCTGGATATGAACCCACTATAGGAAGAGCCACATAAACCTTGAACTGTAAATTTATTCACCTTTTTAAAATAGATTTGAAAAAAGGAGGATTTTATACAAACTTAGTTATTGGTTATTCTCTGAACCGTAAACTCGTTATGGGCCAGGAACATGTCCACTAATTCTGTTACATTGTACTTTCCCAACCATTTAGTAGAGTGCTCTGCAGTATAGTAAGTGGTCAATAAATACCACTGGTTGATCGATTGATTGAGTCCTTATTGAAATCTTCTATAGTGGTATTAAGTGCTATGTTTCAAGCACTTTACTAAGCGTTCTTTTAGAGATCTCAACTCAGTTTCCTGTTTCAGTTGCTAAAACCCTTTGTAATTTCCCTCAGAGTGCTAAAGGCTCTGCACTTTATATAATAACGGTAGTATATGTTAAGCTCTATTTTGGTGCCAAGCACTGTATTAAGTCCTTGACTAAATACAAAATACACAGACCCTAGCCCACATGGGACTTACAATCTAAGTAGGAAATGCTTAATCCCTATTTTACAGATGAGGGAACTGTGGCACAAGAGAATTTAAGCAACTTGTTGGAGATCATTCATTCATTCAATAATATTTATTGATCACTTACTGTGTGCAGAGCACTGTACTAAACACTTGGGCGAGTACAACAATAAACAGTTACATGCCCTATCCACAACAAGCTCACAGTCTAGAGTGGGGGAGACAGACATCAATACACAGAGCAGACTAGTGACAGATTTGCGATTAGAATCAAGGACCTCTATCTTCCAGGCCCCTACCCTTTCCACTAGGTTATGCACTGAAGACAGAGATGGCTGTGATTGAAATTCCAATGATCCAGGGATCTAGCTAGGGAGCTAGGGATCTTAGAATTGCTGGCTTTCAGTTTGGTGCTTTGAGTAAAACAGTCCTGTGAAAAATGCAATCATTCTAAGGTCAGCTCTATTTATTTCCTTTATTTAAAGTTCAATGACAGTATTTGAAGTAACTGGAAAATGCAGCTCTCCATTTAGGATGATAAAAATTGACCATGCCTTCACTAATATCTGCATTGGCACTTTCCCTGGAACCATAAAAATCTTTGAAATAAAGAGTAGAAAATCAAATGAACCAGTCTACGAATCTGTATGTCACTGAGTTCCTGCCGCACTGACTGTGGAAATACCTGTTTAAAATGTAAGACCAGTACCGCGTTATTCTACTATTCCTCATTTTTCCAGGAATTGCCCTGCTTTCAGTGTTTTAATCATTGATCCTTCCTGGAATGGCTGCCTGGAGAAAAACGTTTTGGAAACTTCTTCTCTACTCATTTGAAGTCTTCACTATTTTTTGACAGGAATGTTTAGTTCTGAGTCACTCTGACGCATCCACACTTGATTAATTAATTGACCCAGCAAATGGCCTTCAGAAAACAGAGGCACTCTCAGTGTCCTATTAGATAATTGCCCACTGGTTCTCAATGACTAAAAAGATCGAGAGTGAACAATGATCCCACTAAGTCTGTCATGCATTGGTTTGGGCATTGCAGGGAAGCGGAGAGGAAAGGCCGGGTGGGAAGAGAACCAAAAATGAATAATGGTCTAGACATTTAGATATCTGTTGTTATCTTCATCTCCCTTGGCAAACATACTGAACAACTGAGGCCTTCCCAACTAAGCTCCACTTTTCCTCATCTCCCACTCTCTTCTCTGTTGCCCTAACTTGCTCCCTTTATTCTTTCCCCGCCTAGCCCCAAAGCACTTATGTACGTATCTTAGTACAGTGCTCTGCACACAGTAAGTGTTCAATAAATACAATTGAATATCTCTAATTTTATTTACCCCTTTGCTCTTCCCCACTCCCAACCCCAAAGCTCTTATGTACATAAATGTATTTGTATTTATTTGTAGTGATGTCTGTCTCTACCTCTCTAGACTGTAAATTCGTTGTGGACAGGGAATATAGCTCTTTATTATTGAATTGTACTTTCCCAAGCCCTTAGTACAGTGCTCTGCACACAGTGCTCAATAAATGCAATTGAATGAATGAATAACAACAATCATAATAGTAACAATAAAATAGTTGTGGTATTTGTTAAGTGCTTACTCTGTGCCAGGGATTGTTCTAAGCATTGGGGTAGATACAAGCAAATCAAGTTGGACACAGTCCCTGTCCTACATGAGGTCACAGTCTTAACCCCCATTTTACAGATGAGGGAACTGAAGCACCAATAAGTGAAGTGATTTGCCCAGATCACATAGCAGATAAGTGGCAGATCTGTGATTAGAATTGAGGTCCTTCTGACTCCCAGGCCCATGCTCTATCCACTAGGCAACACTGCTTCTCACGCTTGAGAATTGAGAGAATACTATTGTACATTCCTATGAATCTTCATACACCTCCCAGACTCAAATTAAGCATGATTAAAAATATGAACAGCTTAATAAATCACAGGTTCAAAGATTTCTCTTTCAATAAAAGTTTTTTTTTTCCCTCAAAAACACTACAAATGGCTATAAAATGGGATAGCCTCATTTTTAAAAAATCATTACACTTTTAGGTCACTAACCATTTATCACAAGAATACTTAATCATATGCAACTCTAGCAAAACATTTTACAATAGAATAAAATGCATTATGTTGATCTGAATACCATGTTACCATAAGCAATTGGATATTTTTTAAGATAATGGGAATAGAAATAATAAAAATGCACTATGTTATTTTATAGTGAGGAAGGAAATCTCTGAATACAGACTCCATAGCAGTCATATTGCGAAGACGAGTTAAGCAATTTTTGAAACATAAATGGAGGTAAAGTGTATGAATCTAGTCAAAATGTATGTAGAAATGGGAACATAAAACTATGTAAAATATGCATATTTATAAAAAGAGGGAGAAGAGTATTCATATATAATATATTCATATATATTATATAAATGCAATTGAATTAGTAAACACATTCTATTTTCAAAGATGATGCTACCCCATACACATGTATGGGTGTAGCCAAAAAATACGTGTGACTGACTCTCTTCCACATTATGTACACAGACAGTTCCTTGTTATGCCGATTCACAGGTGTCACCCTCAGGCAATAATCTGAGGATCTCATAAATGAGCCAGCAATCTAGCAAGTACTGAGCAGTTGGGATGTAAAATTTGCAATTCTTGCCCCCACAAGAAGTTATATTTTAATGGGAGACAGACACAATTTTGTATTTAGGAAGGGAAGAAAATTGAAATGATGGATAATTGAATGAACAAGCGCTTAATAGAGTATACATAAAATGATATGTAATTAATTGCTTCAGTTGTCTACAAGCACAAAAGGGCTGAAGAGGTAGCTGGAAGGATTTGAAGAATTTTAAAGATGGAGAGCTGTGGGAACTGATGGATTTGTACTGAGAGTCAATTATAGGCAGGGGGAGGGCAAGAGCAGGAGGTATGAGATATGAGAGTGAGGTAGAGAGAGAAAGTTCACTCAGCAGGAACAAAGATCATGAGCTGAGAAGTAGCAGAGGAAGACAGAAGCTAACTAAGAAGGGAGAGGGCTGGTACTGAGCCTTGAAGTCAATTGTTATGAGTTTTGCAAGATACAGAGAGACGTGGATAACCACTGAAGGCTTAAGGTTTTTGAGACAGCTGAGGAAACTGAGGGTCAGAGAAGTTAAGTGATTTGCCCAAAGTCACGCAACAGGCAATTAGCAAAGCCAGGATTAGAATCCAGGTCTTCTAACTACCAGGATTGGCTGTTTTCACTAGGTCATACAGCTTTATGCTTCGATATGAAATTATAGCTCAGCAGCTAGGCTGAGATTATTTTAAATGTCAATTAAGACTTGGCCCATAAGAACATGTTTAGTAAATCTACTGCTTAAAAAAAGTCCTTAAAGACTTAGAATAAACTAAGTAATGGAAATGCATTCCTACAAACTAAAGAATGCATTTAAAGGGAGAAACAACTAGGTATACAAGGCCTTGGAGTCATAAACCCCAGCCAATCTCAGCCTAACAATTTTTTATTTTCTTCTCAACAGTAAGTACGAGTCTGCATTAATACCAGCTAGGTTCTTGTTTGAAAAGGAAGAAATTTATTTCCAAATAAAGTCACGTTAGTGGAAATAGAATCCTGTAAAGCCTACATTTCAAAACTAAATTTGTACAGAATACTTTGTGTTCATTAATTGGTAGCTATTTTCTTGATTTACTGTAGAGGTTATCCATAACTTTCTGATGAAACACTAGAGGAAATGGGAATATGCTTAGCATAAGTCATGGAAGTTGAAAGAGAAAGCATGTATTGGAGACTAAAAGGTAAAGGCAATAAAATAAGGGTAATATCAATTGTCCCTTGAAAATTTTCATATGGCTGTGCATTCTTAATTAAGTTTCTCCAGTACACACTGTATCTTTCGCACTGTGAGATATATGGTAGTTAAATCAGAACAACATGACAGGGCTTTGTCTCCTAGAAAAGCAAATTACTTCTTTCAATTACACTATTATTTCCTCACCGGACCAATATACCCAATAAAAATTTAACTGATTGGATGTAAAAATGTCCTTTTCCCTCCCCAAAGTACACTCTGACCAAGTACTGATAGCCCCTGGATTCTTCTCTTTGGTCTTGTTGTTACCATCAAGATAATGAAAGCAGGATTCATTGTTCCTTGCCATTGAATCAAGGTAATAATTGCCAGTACTGGATTTGAGACTAAGAACGTGGAAAAAAAAAAAAGAAGGGGGGTGGGGAGGGGGAAACAACTTTTCCATCACAGCCTCTGCATTTCAATCGAAACCCAAAGCTGTAGAACACTGGCGAACAAGGTGTAAATCAGTTTAAGAACATTGGTCTGCATGCAAGGCATTGTGGTTTACAGCTCCCAAATGACCTTCATCTATCTTCCTTAGCTGTAGAGGTGTATAATTGAACTAAAGAGAGCCTTGAATAATGAGGTTGAGAGTGGCAGCTCCACTGCTGTTTCTTTATAGTGTAACCGGCTTGCACTTTGTTTTCCCCCCGAAATGTAACAAAATACTCTACCAAGTCCAATTCTTCAGGGTGACACTTACAGAGAGTCCATATTTTAAAAATAGAAAGAAACAGGTTTTTGTAAGCAAAAACTATAAATCTCTTACTACAAAGGATTCCCAAATACAAATTTTATAAACCATTTTCCATGTAGCAGATGTCCACACAAAGCTTGGATAATTCTATACTTTCAGGGTGAAATATTTTGTGATATTTTTCTTAATAGAGATCCTTTTGAAACTTTGTAGGGTGAAAATAATACTACCATCAAAATTTCCTTACTGAAATGAAGTCTAGGAATCAGAAGAAACAGAAAAATTACAATTCTACAGCATGTGACTTTTCTTTCAGTGGAATCGTGTCTTGAGAGCATTTTCCACAAGAATATGCTTATTGAATTTTATATGTTTATTGAACTATGTATTTTACTTCATATTTAACGTGGCTCTTTTCTGGTTGTGCCCAGACTCTAACCTATAGGTATTGACCTTCATATGACAAATGATTTCACCCTTATTTCTGCAACCATGAGGTGAAGTTATATTTGGTTGAGTAAATGCTTTCCCAAGAGGCCTGAAATGCACACAAGTGGATATTGCACTTGGAATTGTGTTTTATATTTGTGCTCTCGGGCTCAAGTGCTTTGTTAGAGTGAGAGCAGTGTGCAATAGTCCAGCTTCACAAATAGTCTTTCATTGGGGCTTTCTTTCTCAAGTCAAGGAAAGGTCCAAACTTTGATGTGAGACCCAAGAAAGGAGAATAAAATGCCTCCAAAATTTGGATTCCAAAAACCTTGGTGTGAGGGGAAGGTTAGCTCCTTAAAAAAGCCCCCTTCAATTCATCTTTTCTTCCACAAAGTAGTTTCTGTTCAGCCATGACAGTTATATATTGAGCACTTGATGTGAAGTTTGCACAGTTTAAAGGAGAGATAGGGACAGGGACCATAATCTTCCATTTCTTTCAAAGGTTCTCCAAGAGCTAGTACAGGGCTCTACACACAGCAAGTGCTCAATAAGTCCTAATAATGATGTGATAATGATGTGGAGGTTGATGAATCATTATTACAGATTTTACTCATGACCGTAATCATCGGGAAATACTACACCCAGCTATAATACAGTTTTTGTCTCAGTAATTATCAGGTTGCTTGTGTAGAGATGAACCCAAGGAAGAGACATGGACGGTTAGAAGAATGTAATGGGAAGGAAGGGTTATCACAGAAAACTGGGGGCAGTGGTCTGCTACAGTTTCAACAGCATCATGCATCTGGTCCTTCTAATAATGGCTGAGGAAAGTGTTTCAAGCATCCCTCCCCTTAGCATTTGTTCCACCAGTTGACAGTAGGGCTTATTGCACTTAACAGTTAGTGCTCCATTTTACTGATGCTCCTTCACTCTATATCGTTATTGCTAGTTTTGTCATGATGAAAGTATTTTATTTCTGAGCCAGATCCAATTAAGATGCCCCATTTACTAAAGTAACACTTTATCTGGTTAATGTGAATTTTTTCATCTCTTTTTACTGTCAGGCCTTCCATTTACCCTGGTTGTAGGTGTTTAAGATAGTATCAATCTTGTATATTTATTTCAGCATAATTATATGAGAAGTCAATATATTGATCTTCTGAATTTGCATCAGAACTACATTTATTCTTACCAATTTGTTGGGCCTCAAAAAAAAGGAAATAATGTATTGCACAATTTACAGCACTGGCAGAGGATCTCTAAGCACTGTGGCCTCACGATTGTTATAAGTTCATCCCATGGAACACGGATTGCTAATGGGCTCTTTCTAGACATAGGAACAAATTAGATATAACATACCATAAAAAGCAGTGTGGCTTAGTGGAAAGAGCACGGGCTTGGGAGTCAGAGGTCGTAGGTTCAAATCCCTGCTCCACCACTTGTCAGCTGTGTGACTTTGGGCAAGTCAGTTAACATCCCTGTGCCTCAGTTAGCTCATCTGTAAAATGGGGATTAAGACTATGAGCTCCACATGGGACAAGCTAATTACATTCAATCTACCCCAGTGTTTAGAACAGGGCTTGCACATAGTAAGCGCTTAACAAATACCAGCTTTATTATTATTATTAAAAAAACCTCTCAGGAAGAGAAATCAGGAGCTCAGCTGGACAAAGCCACCACCATAACACCAAAAGGTGAAAAAAATAAAGGATTATATTATTACAATAATAATTATTATTAATAATAACTACAATAATAGTGGTATTTGTTAAGCACTTACTACATGCCAGGCACTGTACTAAACGCTGGAGTGGATACAAGCAAATCGGGTTAGACACAGTCCCTGTCCCACATGGGCTCACAGACTTAATCCCCATTTTACAGATGAGGTAGACACAGAGAAGTGAAGTGACTTGCTCAAGGTCACAGTCCAGACAAGTGTCAGAGCCAGAATTAGAACCCAGGTCTTTCTGCCTCCCAGGACTATGCTCTCTCCACCAGGCCATTCTGCTTCTTGACACATGGAGTCCCACCATAGTTCATCATCATGAACTATGACCAGTTTATCTGGCGAAGCCTTGCAAGATGAGAAATAAGCGACCGCACTTTTTCGCCATTTTTTCCATTGTCCAGATGGTTTAAACCATGTTAAATGCCGGCCTAGCAACAAGAGGGAGGAGCCAGGGAAGAGAGAGGTAGGACTTTCCAGTGAGCCCAGCTTCTGTGCTCCAGAAGCAGCTCTTTGTTCCCCTCCACTGACACCCCCCCTCCTCTCCCTCTTCCCCTGCAAGAGCCAGGATGTAGCATTATGAGGCTGGAAGATTACTGTCTTTGGAGAAATGGGGCTAGGGATGGGGGAATTTTCCCCTCTTCCAAATTACTGATTTTGATTTTTTCAGAAACATTTTCTCTGTCTCTCTTGGTTTCTGTGTCCCACTCTGACTTCACTTTATCAAGAGATTAGAAGATCTTCCAATCAATGATATCCTGCCTGCAAGAACCAATCAGAAGACACGATTCCATCAACCAGTGCCGTTTGAGTGCTTACTGTGTGCAGAGCTCTGTACTAAGCACTTGAGAAAGTACAGGGTTCAAAGTGCTTGGTAGAGATGTTCTCTTTCCACAAGGAGTTTACAGTCTATGGGCTCATGAACATGCTGTAAATCAACTCCTTCAACTGTGTAGAGGACAACGGGATAGGACTACTATAATCCCATCAAGCATATTTTAGTCAATTTACACCTGTATTGTGTACCTTCTAGGTCACAGAGGGGCAGTGAGGGGAATAGGATAAATGTTTTCAGAAACCTCTCTTCCCTCTGGGGCTACACTAGTACATTTTGCGATTCTAGACAGGGATAAAAGTAAAAATGGGGGGAGAAGGGCATCACTGCTACAGCTCCCGGAAATACCTGGTTGTTAAGACTGGTGATGGCATGGGGACGGGCAGGAAGCAAAAATTAAACAATTTCACCCACCACAGTGGTGAGCACATTGAGATGAAGCATGCTTTAGTGGATAGAGCACAGGCCTTTAAAGTCAGAAGGACCTGAGTTCTAATTCTGACTGCCACTTGTCTGTTGTGTGACCTCAGGCAATTCACTTTTCTGTGCCTCAGTTCTCTCATCTGCAAAATGGAAAATAAGACTGTGAGCCCCATGTTGGACATGGACTACATCCAATCTGAATAGTTTGTATCTACCCCAGATCTTAGTAGAGTGCCCGGCACATTGTAAGTGCTTAACAAATACTATAAAAAAAACAAAAAAAATTTGGATGGTTGGGCACTGGGATCTGACCAGGCTGGTGGCTGGGTTACATGGCTGAGGGGTGGGAGCAGTGGGAAGTAGTTAGGGTAATTCAAAGAGCACAGGCCTGGGAGTTAGAGGCCCTGGGATCTAATCCCAGCCCCACCACTTACCTGCTGGGTAGACAAGTCACTTAATTTATCTGTGCCTCAGCTCCATGACCTTTTCTCCCTCCCTCCCTCCCTATTTATATCTATGCATATCTGCAATTTATTTATAATGTCTCTCTCCCCCTCTTGACTGAGCTCATCATGAGCAGAAATGTCATACTGTATTCTCCTAAGCAATTAATAGAGTGTCTTACACACAGTAAGCGCTCAATAAATATGATTGAATGAATGAATGAATGCTTATCCTATGCTTAATACAGTGCTTGGCATATAGTAAGTACTTAAATACTACTATCATAATTAAGCATGGGCTGACTTTCCCCCAGCCTGTCCAGAGGCTTGCCGGTCCTTGTGGGGCACATGGTGCTAAGTTCGTCCCTGTAAGACTGTAAGCTCCTAGTGAGCAGGGAATGGATCTCCCAGAGGACAGAGCAACTCTCAAAGAACACCAAGTTAAGTATATCCTACCACTAATGTCCTCCAACATCCTGTAGCACCTCGGTGCAGCTTACCTACAAAAGCACTTTCTCATAACTGCAATATATTTTACGGTTCATCTTTCCAGCTAGATTATAAACTCCTTGAGGACATGGATCAAATTTATTAATACCACTTTGCTTTCCAAAGTGATTAATAAACAAAGTATATAGGTCCTCAATAAGTATTACAGATTGATTGAGTTTTGAAGTGCTGGGACAAATGCAGGCTACATGTTTTGGTTCAAACATTCTTTCTTCAGTTCAGTTGAAGAAGGGGAAAAGGACAGAGAGTGGGAGGGAAGGAGAGGATGGAAGAATGGAAGAAGGATAGGCAATTACTCTGATTAATTCTTGTTGGCATTGAAGAAGGATGAGAATAATAAAAAAAAAAAGATGTCATGACTTGTTTTTCTGTAGTTCTCATCCTTCTTTAAAGTCCTGACATCTTTTCCTTCCATGGTACATCTTGTTGATTGAAGAATTAGTAAGAAGAAACCAATCTGTGATCCCAGAATTTGACTTTTCTACATCTAAAAAAAAATCCATTAGGTGAAACTAATAAAGGTGTGAAGGTTACCCCTTGGGACAGCAGCTGAAATAGAAGAAACCTATCTGGAAAGAATAAATAAGGTGACATGAAAGCCTTTCCCAATTTCACACTTCTATTCTCTGATTGTAATGGTTATAAATACCACACTTTGGGGCTGATCGCCTCAAATTTACACTGATACATGACTGTTGTTTACAAGGACATATTACTGGTTATTTCTTTTAACCTCCTTACTGCTAAAATGTTCAAAGAAAAATTCAGTAGCGAACTGTCACCTTCAGCAGACTGCCTATATTATACCCTAGGTGTCTTGCTTATGTTAAGTAAACAGACTCTTATTTTATTTACCCTTGTCTGAAAGTGCTGCCTAGATTTTGTACTCTATTTTCCCAAAGAAAACTTTAACACAAATATAAGGCCTCCCTAAGGCTCTGTCGATAATCAATTTAGTGATTTTTACCTCTGTAATATATCCTTGATTAGATGGGAACTACGTTATCATCAGATGGAGGAACTTTGAGAAGTCATGTAGGCAGAAACACACCTAAACCATTCCAGAAAGATAAGAATCTGTCTCAGTAATCTTCCTCACAACTATCCATCAGAAAATTGGGTCAGTTATAATGTAATATCAATGGTGATATTTGGTATGCACATACTGTGTACCTGGAACTGCATTAGCACTGGGGTAGAATATAAGATAGGAGGGAGAACAGGTATTTAACTCCTATTTACAGATGAGAAAATAGGCCCAGAAACATTAAAGTGCCTTGTCCAATATTACACAGGAGGCAAGTGACTCCCAAGCTTGAGCTCTTTCCACTAGGTCATGCTGCTTCCTGCCAGGAAATTCCTCTTTTATAGCTACTCTAAATTTCATATGTTGCAGTTCTCTCTTTGCTCAATTTTCACAAACATATCATTTCTCTCTCTGGCACCATTTTCCATTTTAAACCTTTCTATTTCTCCCCCATTCAATCTACTGCACCTTCCAAAAACTGTTCCACTTCTTCTCCCAATCACAATGCTTGAATATTCCACTTCCATTTGCTACCTTCAATTCCTTTTCACCAATGCCCCTTTAGGCTCTGCTTTATCTCTCTCTACTCTCCTAAAATTGTTTGGAATAAAATCAACAATTAACTCCTACTTCCTATAACTAATGGTAACTTAATTTTTGAGCCCCTCATGGGTCAGGGACTACAAGTTGATTATTTTGGATTTACCACACTATTGAGAACATAATAAGCACTTTTTAAATACCGTAACTCTTGATGTTAGCATCCTTCAGTACTTTTCTCCCCGCCTTTGATGACCCTGCTCTCTTTGAAATCCTTTAAAATGACTTTTTGATTTCAGGAACAGATATTCTCTTGACCCTCAGATTTCTTTTTCTATCTTCTTTTAGGCCCTTTTTCCCCCTTGCCTCCAAGAGTGGGCATGCCAGGCTCAGTAAAGAACCATTTGCCATGCTCACTCCCTCTGAGGGTTCATCTGCTCTTAGGGTTTCAGTGGGGAGGTGGGGAGTGTGTGTGTGTGTGTGTGTGTGTGTGTGAGACTTCCAGATAAACACTGTCAATCTTGTCCTCTCATTTTGTTCTCTCTAGTCATATTTCTTGAAATCTCCTGGTCATGTACCATCTACAAATAAAATGTCTTAAACACTCACAGCCACTCTTTTCTCCCTTCCCATCTTCATCTTTAGTGACACCAATCATATTTATTGAACATCTTTTTATGGTATTTCTTATGCACTTACTATATGCCAGGACTGTACTAAGCACTGGAATAGATACAAGCTAATCAGGTTGGACACAATCCATGACGCATATGGGACTGACAGTCTTAATCCCTATTTTACAGATGAGAAAAAAAGACGCAGAGAAATTAAGCAAATTTACCCAGTCACACAGCAGACAAGTGGCGGAGCTGAGTTTAGAACCCAGGTCCTTCTGACTCATGGGCCATACTTACTGTGTGCAGACCACAGTATTAAGCATTTGGGAGAATGCGATAAAACAGAGTTGGCAGGCACACTCTCTGATCGGGCTCTGAAACCTTGGAGTAATACCTGCACCTCAATCTCATCCATCTCGCCACTCAGCCCTCACTCACATCCTGCCTTGGCCTGGATGCCCTTCCTCCTCAAATCCAACAGGCAATTACTCTCCCTGCCTTTGAAGCCAGATTGAAGGCACATCTCCTTCAAGAGACCTTCCATGGCTAAGCTCCCCCTTCCTCTTCTCCCTCTCCCTTCTGTGTCGACCTGACTTGCTCCCTTTATTCATCCCTACCTCCAGCACTTACATACATATCTGTAATTTATTTATATTAGTGCCTGTCTCTATGACTGTTTCTTAATCTGTAAATTTGTAATCTGTAAATTGGGATTCAGTGTCTGTCTCCAAGTATTTAGACCATGAACCTCTTGTGGGACAGGGACTGTGTCCAATGTGGTTGTCTTGTAATTCCCCCAAAACTTAGCACAGGGTTAGGCATATGATACGTGCTTAATACCATTACTATTATTAGTATTAGTATTATTTTACTAAGTGCCATCTGTTGTGTGGCCTTGGGCAAATCACTTCACTTCTCTGTGCCTCAGTTACGGCATAAGTAAAATGAGGTTTAAGGCTGAGCCCCATGTGAGACAGGGACTGTGGTCAATCGAGAAGCAGCATGGCTCAGTGGAAAGAGCCTGGGCTTGGGAGTCAGAGGTCATGAGTTCACGGCTTGTCAGCTTGTCAGCTGTATGAGTTTGGGCAAGTCACTTAACTTTTCTGTGCCTCAGTTACCTTATCTGTAAAATGGGGATGAAGACTTTGAGCCCCACATGGGACAACCTGATTACCATGTATCCTCTCCAGTGCTTAGAACAGTGCTTTGCACATAGTAAGTGTTTAACAGATGTCATCATTATCAAGCGCTTAGTACAGTTCTCTGCACATAGTTAAGTGCTCAATAAATACTATTGAACCTGATCCTCTGTAAGCTCCTCGTGGGCAGGAAATGTATCGGTTTGTTGTTATATCATACTCTCGCAAGTGCTTAATACAGTGCTCTGCACAACTAAATGCTCAGTAAATACCCCTGACTGAACGACTATTGCTTTCTGCTCCACGTTGGGTGCTATGTCACTGCCCCCACCACTGATACTGTCCCCTCCTGGCCAGGATCAGTACTGGGTATTGCAACATCTGTTTTTAGAGTGACAATCCAGAAATCTAAATTCCAAGACTATCTTGCTTATTGCAGAACATACGTTCAGTTAGATTTACAGATTTCCCCTTTAAGCTACCCAGAGTAGCACTTAAAAAAAAAAACTTCTGATAAAATCTGCAAAATCTGCAATATATAGCAAATCATTTAGAGATGTGCTGTTTTAGATGACCACAGCTTCAGATATTCTCCAGGGACATACAATGCTCACAGTCTGTTGCCTGCATCCTGGAAGGATTTAATCATCATGGCTTGGCCCCAGAGTAGCTTGACAGGTTTGGGCATATGCACCATGTATTTGACCAAGGCTCGGCTAAAGGGTTTCAGACTGGACCCTTTGTTTTCTTAGGTAAAACTATGATTATTTTACTGTAATTCATTTTGTAGTCTTCCTTCAAAATGTGGGTCCTAATGTATAAAGGAGACGGAGTTAAAAATTATTGCTCTTGAGCTAGGACATTGGAAAAATGTGAGCAGTTCTGTTCAAAATTGAGAAGACTCTAATAAAGTGTTTATATTAGAACCAATATTATTGTTAATGCTTATCATCTTTCCATTTTGGAAGCTCGGTGTACTTTCTTAATGGGCAGTAATCTTCATCGTATGCTTTCAGATAGAAAGCAGGAAAGCCAATCATCCAAATAACCTGTTTATAGCATTAATCCTCCTCATGGCACCACTGTGAGATGGATGGCAAATTTATATTTTCCCCAATTTTAATCGATAAGGCACAGAAAGGTCAAGTGAATTACAATGTTGAAGGCAAAGAAAGACTCTGAACCAAAGTGTTGGCAAAAAGGGATTTTTGATGCTCAACCCAGGTCCATTTACATCCATATCTTTATACTCTATTTTCTTTTTCTGTAATTTATTTGAATGTCTTTCTTCCCCTATAGAATATCATCTTCTTGTAAGGAGGGATCACATCTACCAACTCTATTGTATTGTACTTTCCCAAGCACTTAGTAGAGGGCTCTGGAGTAAACACTATTGATTGATTAATCTTCATGCCTTGTAAGAAAATGTCCCTGCAAAGAGAGTTTTATAGTTAAATCATACCCTTTTGTTAGTGCATCTCCAAGCATATATGTCTTTTTACAATTTTGTCATGAAAATACATAGGTACAAAACTTGGATACTAAATTAAAAACGGTTATATTTGATCATTTCCATCATATGGATTGGGTTTCTTCTGACCATGTAGCTCTTTAAAGCATCAAGTTACATTAGTGAATGATTTTCCATGTGCCCTATTCCAGTCCTTTTAACAGACTTTGTATCTTTCTCCTCTCTATGCTGTGTAGAGTTAAGATTCATGGAGGAATCTTCTCTAATCTCAGTTTTGACAGAACAATAGTGGCATCATTCCATCTGAAGAGCTTACTGTGCTTTGATCTGGTCCTACAACAACCCCCTCAGGGAGGTATTAAGTCAGAAAGGAGAATGTAGTGAGTCATTTGGCCATTTGAGGTTGGACCATTCAAGCTAGCCCCGGGGGGCTGGGTCCAGACTAGACCAGTCCAGGGCTGACTGGTGGTCTGTTCCTAATGGTCACAGCCCAGGGTGTCAGGACAACACCGAATCAACCCCAACATTGAGGATCCTAAGTGGTTGCCAGGTCTCCAGAGGGATTCTGTTGGCTCCAGAGGGGAGTCCTGAGGGAAGCTGCATGGCCTAGTTGATAGAGCACAGGCCTGGGAGTCAGAAGGATCTGGTTCTAATCCTGGCTTCTCCCCTTGTCTGGTGTGTGACCTTGGGCAATTTGCTTCATTTCTCTGTGCCTGTTACCTCAGCTGTAAAATGGGGATTAAGATTGTGAGTCCCGTGTAATAATAATGTTGGTATTTGTTAAGCGCTTACTATGTGCAGAGCACTGTTCTAAGCGCTGGGGTAGATACAGGGTAATCAGGTTGTCCCACGCGAGGCTCACAGTTAATCCCCATTTTACAGATGAGGTAACTGAGGCACAGAGAAGTTAAGTGACTTGCCCACAGTCACACAGCTGACAAGTTGCAGAGCCGGGAGTCAAACCCATGACCTCTGACTCTGAAGCCCAGGCTCTTTCCACTGAGCCAAGCTGCTTCTCTAAAGAGATTGTGTCCAACCTGATTAGCTTGTATCTATCCCATCTTAGAAAGGTGCTTGACACATAGTAAGCGCTTAACAAGTACAATCATCATTATCATTAATACTATTGATCAAAATGGACTCTAAGGCCAGCTATCAGACAGCTAGCCTTAGGATCAGGATTTCCCAGTGCTTAATAAAATAATAATACTAATAATACTAATGGTATTAAGTACATACCATGTGCCAAACACTTTGCTAAGTGTTGGGGGAGATACAAGACAACCACATTGGACACAGTCCCCATCCCGCAAGGGGCTCACAGTCTAAGTACTTGGAGACAGACACTGAATCTCAATTTACAGATTAAGAAACAGTCATGGAGAAGTTAAACGACTTGCCCAGGATCATAAGGCAGGCAAGTGAGAGAGTCAGGTTTAGAACTCAGCTCCTTTGATTCCCAGGCCCATGATCTCTCCACTAGACCATGCTGCTACCATCTAGAGAAGCAGCATGGCATAGTGGAGAGAGCACAGGCCTCAGAGTCAGAAGGTAATGAATTCTAATCCTAACCCCACTGCTTGTCTGTTGTGTGGCCTTGGGCAAATCAGTTCACTTCTCTGTGCCTCAGTTACTGCATAGGTAAAATGGGATTTAAGACTGTGAGCCCCATGTGGGACAGGGACTGTGTACAACCTGATCACCTTGTAATAATAATAATAATAATAATAATGTTGGTATTTGTTAAAGCGCTTACTATGTGCAGAGCACTGTTCTAAGCACTGGGGTAGATACAGGGTAGTCAGGTTGTCTGACATGGGGCTCACAGTCTTAATCCCCACTTTACAGATGAGGTAACTGAGGCACAGAGAAGTTAAGTGACTTGCCCACAGTCACACAGCTGGCAAGTGGCAGAGTTGGGATTCGAACCCATGACCTCTGTCTCCCAAGCCCACGCTCTTTCCACTGAGCCACGCTGCTCCTCTTGTACATAACCCAGTGCTTGGAATATAGTAAATTCTTAACAAATATCTTAATTATTATTATGAATTATTATTATCCGGCACCATGTTTTGCCTTTAAAGATTCAGATCAGAGAGGACCTGCCTAGTCAACAACCTGGTCAGTTTAGAAAACACTTTTTGGTATGCTTGCCATTTACTCTTTAGGTATGCACCTCATTCCAGAAGGGAAGGAAAAAGTGGTTTTGTACAATGCATACAAGAGTCACTGAGCCCCAGAATTTCCATTATAATGAGATGACAATCTGAAATGTAAGTTTAAAGGAAGAATAAAGCCTCAATTGTACTAGCTGAATACTAACCTGGTGTTGCTTCACTACTGTGCTGAATCAGCTAGTATAAGCCCTTTTCTTTCCCAACTTAAAAGTACCTCTTCTCCTCATCTGAAAATAAAGAGGGAAACACTGTAAAGAAACGTCACTTTAAATTGTTAGTGCTATAGACCAGTGAGTTATTTTTCAAGTGTGGAAATTGCAGAATGATCTACACACTGTTGAGTTCCTTTTAAGTACATGGGCTTGGGAGACAAAGAACCTGGGTTTTACTCTCAATTCTACCACTTGTCTGCTGTGTGACACTAGGCAAGTCACAACTTCTCTGTGACTCAGTAAAATGGGGATTAAATGTCTGTTCTCCCTCCTGCTCAGAGTGTGAGCCCCGCATGCGGCAGGCACTGTGTCCAACTTAACTTGTCTCTACCCCAGTGCTTGGCTCATACTAAGTGTTTAATTATTATTATTATAATGATTATTATTATGCCTTTGTGTGAAAGGAGGCTCACAGGGAGGCCTCTGATGGAGATCTCAGGCAGGAGTAAAAGGGGAGGAATAGTCTCAAGGGACTGATTTAAATTCTACTTCTTGACCGTAACTGAAACTTCAGAGAAGACAGCAATGTGTTCTTCTATCTTCTAAATGTTACCTACAGTTAAACCCAGTCAAATATTCAGGAAATCTTTGAAAAGAACCTAAATCCTCAGATGAGGAAATATTCTGTTTTTACAGATTTCATTATCTGAACTAATCCTCCATATCCCTTTGTCACTCCCAAGAGTATTTGAATAAAATGATTTCTTAGTGATATGAAAATGATTATATTTTAGTCAAAGAGAGTATAGTAGATATACAGTGGGCATGAATGACAGTGAGTCAGTGAATTGATAAAAATGAGTACACTCAAAAGCAAAAAAATTGCCAAGAATCCAGGTTCAATTTTAAACACAATTTTGGATAGAGAAAGCCTCTGGAATCCAGCAAGGCCCCAGTTATCAATCCATCAGTTCTATTCATTTAGTGCATACTCATCACACTTTCAATCGTATTTATCGAGTACTTTCTGTGTGCAGAGCATTGTACTTAGCACTTGGGATAGACAATATAACAGATCCATTCTTATATGCAAAGTTTGAATTCATCATGAAGACCTAACTCCTTGTGGGGAAATTCATACATAGCTAGGATTGCTGAAGTGAGGTGAGGCATGACTCATGTACAGAGCAATCACCGTGTGTGACAAGTTGGTGCAACAGGACTGCTGAACTGAGAAATGTCAGCTCCAGGCCACAGGTGAAGCAGCGGTTAGCTGCTCCGTTTCCTGGCAATTGGACAGGTCAGATCGAAGGTTGTCGGCAGGTGAGGTGGTGGAGAGAAAGAGGAAAAATAATAATAATGATGGTATTTGTTAAGCACTTACTATGTGCCAAGCACTGTTCTAAGCGCTTGGGTAGATACAAGGTAATCAAGTTGTCCCACATGGAGCTCACAGTCTTAATCCCCATTTTACAGATGAGGTAATTGAGGCACAGAGAAGTGACTTGCCCAAAATCGAACAGCTGATAAGAGGTGGAGGCAGGATTGGAACCCACTACCTTTCACCCCCAAACCTGGGCTCTTTCCACTATTTTACGCTGTTACTGTCCAGTGGAAAGGCAAGGCTTTAGAGAAAAATTGCTACCTCACTCATCCCATTTAGTTCAAACCCCAGAAGGCCAGGGTTGACAAACATCCTGTGTATCTCCAATCATAATTTTGATTATTCAGTGATATTTACTGAGTACAGAACACTGTTCTAAGTGTTTGGGAGAGTATGACACAACAGTTGGGAGACCAATTCCTTACCCATAATTCATCAGTGGTATCGAGTTCTTACTGTCTACAGAGCTCTGTACTAAGCACTTACACTTACACTTTAGCGTGGGGAGATAGACATTAAAATAAAATTCTGGATACGTGCATAAGTGCTGTGGGGCTGAATGTGAGGTGAATATTAAGTGCTTAAAGGGTACAGATCTAAGTGCAGAAGTGATGCAGAAGGGAGGGGGAGTTGGGGAAAAGATGGTTTAATCAGGGAAGGCCTCTTGGAGAAGGTGTGATTTTTACAAAGGCTTTGAAGGTAGGGAGAGTGGTCTGCCATTTATGGAGGGGAGGGAGTTCCAGGTAATAGGAAGGACATGGGCAAGGGGGTATGAAGAGATTGAGGTACAGTGAGCAAGGTGGCTGCAGAAGACAGAAGGGTGTGGGCTGGGTTGTAGTAGAAAATAAGTGAGGTAAGATAGGAAGAGGCGAACTGACTGAGTGCTATAAAGTCAATAGTGAGGCATTTATTTCTGTTTGATACAGAGGTTTATGGGCAACCACTGGAGGTTCTTGAAGAGCTGGGAGAGGAGGACTGAAAGGTGTTTAGAAAAATGATGCTCATTAAGTGCTTAATAGGTAATAAGCACTCGTGTAAAGATAATTAGATCAGACAAAAACTGTCCCATAGGAGGCTAACCATCTAAGAGGTTAGGAGAGCGGGTGTCAGATTTTCGGGGAATGATTTATCCCTGCATGTTACCTGGAACCTCAATCTGTTGGTGGAGTTGCAGAAAGGGGATCAAAAACTGCAGTAGACATTAATAATAAATCTTCTATTACTCATTCCGTGCTCTGGTTTCTTGGGGAATGGAACTGGGTCCAGAAAGAAATGGAGGCATTCATCTGTGAAAAACATTGGCTATGGTTCAATGAGGGGAGCAAATATAGGGATAAAAATTGAAGGTGGATGTTGAAATTTAGGGAGAATGCAATATCCCAAATGGTCAGGTTATATCCCTAGAGTCAAACAGCTCAACAACCAATGAACTTGAACAGTGTAGATAGCCAGGCCCAACTCCCACCAAATACTCTCCAAAATCCTTGAACAAGTTGTCTACACCCACTGCCTCCATTCCTAGTCCTCCAGTCCTCAGCTCTCAGCTGCCTTCGACACTGTTGACCACCCCCTTCTGCAGGAAATATTATCCAACCGACACAGCCCTCTCCTGATTTTCCGATCTCTCTGACTGCTCATTTTCAGTCACTTTCGCAGGCTACTCCTCTGCCTCCCACCCCCTAGCTGTTAGTCTCCCTCAAAGCTCAGCTCTGGGTCCCCTTCTATTCTCCATCCCTCGGAGAACTCATTCGCTCCCATGGCTTAAACTACCAGCTCTATGCCACTGATACCCAAATCTACATCTCAGCCCTGATCTTTTTCCCTCTCTGCAGCCTCACATTTCCTCTTGCCTTCAGGACATTTCTACTTGGAGATCCCACTGGCACCTCATATTTAGCAAGTCTTAACTCCTCATCTTCCCACCCAAATCCTGCCCTCCCCAAACTTTCCCCATCACTGTTGACAGCACCACCATCTTCCCTGTCACATAAGCCTGTAATCTTGGCAGTATCCTCAACTCATCTTTCTCGTTCAACCAACGTATTCAGTCTGTCACCAGATCCTTTTGGTTCAATCTTCACATCACTAAAATCCATCCTTTCCTCTCCAAACCGCTATTCCACTCATCCAAGTGCTATCTTAACCCACCTTGACTACTGCATCAGCCTTCTTCCTGACCTCTCTGTCTCCTTTCTCCTCTCCAGTTCTGACTTCACCATGTTGTTTGGATTATTTTCTACAAAACTATTCAGTCCATGTTTCCCCACTGCTCAAGAACCTCCAATTCTCCAGCTCATTCACTTCTGCAAACAGAAACTCCTTGCCATAGCGTTTAAAGCATTCAATCACCTTGCCCCCTCCTATCTTATCCCTCTGATAACTTATTACAACCCAGCCCACTCACTTTGCTCCCCTAATGCCAACCTACTCACTGTACCTACCTCATTTATCTTGCTAATGACCCCTCCTCCATATCCTGCCCCTGGCCTGAAATGCACTCCAATGTCCTCCCTTTTCATAATCAAGAGACGATCGCTCTAGCCACCTTCGTAGCCTTATTAAAAGCACATCTCCTCCAAGAGGCCATTCTCCGTCTATGCCCTCATTTTCTCTTCTCCCACTCCCTTGTGTGTCACCCTTGCACTTGGATTTTCACCCTTTATTCACCCCACCGTCCGCCTTATAATACATATATTATAATAATTTATTTGTATCAATGTCTGTCTGTCTCCCCCTTTAGAATGTAAGCTCCTTGTGGGCAAGGAATGTGTTGACTGGTTTATTTTGAACTCTTCCACAATCTTAATACAGTGTTCTCCACACAATAAGCACTCAATAAATGATTGGTCTCATTGATTCTCCCCCCACCCCCCAATCTGGTTTCCTCTCCTCTTTACTCCTCAGAAACTGTCCTCTCTAAAGTCACCAGTAACCTTCCTTGTGCCAGATCTGAAGGTCTCTACTCCATCCTAATCCTCCTCAATTTCTCAGTTGCCTTCAACATTGTGGACCACCCCCTTCTACTTGAAACCTTATCGAAACTTGACTACAGAAACACTACATTCTCCTCCCACCCACAGTCCCTCTGGGCCACTTCCTCTCAGTCAATTTGCAGACTTCTGGGCCTCCCACTTTCTAATGGTGGGAATGCCTCACAGCTAAATTTTTTTTCCCTTTCTATTCTCCAGTTACTCTCACTCCCTTGGAGAACTCATTCACTTAGATCGCTTCAAATGGCACCTCTACATGAATAATTCCCAAATTACATCTCTACTTTTCTGAAGTCTCGCATTTCCTCCTGCCTTCAAAACTTCGCTACTTGATGTGCCACTAAAACCTCAAACTGAACATGTCCAAAACAGAACTCATCTCACTACGCTACCTCCTTACATTTTTCCCCATCACTGTAGACAGCACCACCATCCTCCCCATCTCCCAAACCATGATGTTATCCTCGACTTATCTCTCTCATTCAAACCAGATATTCAACCTCACCAAATCCTGTCAGTTCTACCTTTATGTTTTCTAAAATCTGGCCTTTCATCTCCATACAAACTGCTATTCTGCTGATCCAAGCACTTAACCTCCTCACCCCTTGAGTCCTGACTTCACTATGCTGCCCAGATCATTTTTCTAAAAAGGTTCAGTTCACACACCCCTCCAAAACCTGTAATAGTTTCCCAACCAATGCCATAAACAGAAACTCCTTACCACTGACAAATAAAAAAAAAAATCAGTTTGCCCCCTCCTATCTTACCTCACGAATGCACTACTATAACACAACCCACACACTATACTCTAGCACCAGCCTACTCACTGCATACCTCAATCTCATCTACCTCAATGATGACTCTTTGCCCACTTCCTTTCTGATCTGGAACTCCCTCCCCCTACATATATAACAGACCATCACTCTCCCCACCTTCAGTCTTATCACACCTCCTCTAAGAGATCTTCCCCAACTAAGCCCTAGTTCCCTACCCCTTCTGTATCACCTATGCTCTTGGCTCTGTACCTTTTAAGTACTTGATATTCACCCCATCTTCAGCCTCACAGCACTTATGAGCACATCCATTTTCATTCAATCGTATTTACTGAGCCCTTACTGTGTGCAGAGCATTCAATAAATACGATTGAATGAATATCTATTTGCAATTTATTTTAATGTCTATCTCCCTCTCTAGATTATAAACTCCTTGTGAGCAGGGGATATATCTACCAACTCTGTTGCTTTACTTTCCCCCAGCTGTTTAACAACAAATATCTGCGAACAGTAAGCACTCAATCAATACCCTTGTCTGAGTGATAGCCAAAAATTGAATTTGAGCCTAAGAGTGCTGTAGGCGGTTATGAATACATAAATGTGTCGGCACAGAGTGCTGAGGTGGCTGTGTTGGAGGTGAAAGGAAATATTTAAACATAGAGAAAATTTGGGGCATTCAGAATTCCAACAGGATTATATGAGGAATAAAAATATGCTTTGTGCTGACTCATTTTAATCAGGTTAAGAATTCTTAAAATGTGTAAAATATGCTATAAACATGATAATTTTTGAGTCAAGGTGAATGAATGCAGATTTGAAATGGAAACGCTTTACTGGAACTGCTCAGAATCTTATTCTAGTTTCTAAAACGTGCATATTCAATGCAAAAAAATTGATAATTTGTTTTCTATGTCAGATTAAAAGGAAATGGATGTCAAACAACGTGCATTTGTGGATACAAATGTTAAAAAACATTTTCAGTCAATAGTAAAAATGCTCAGCTAGATATTGATGCAAACATATTATTTTTTAGACTCTCACAAAGTAAAATCACAAATGAGAGTGTTATTTTGTAGGATTATAAAGGCATAAATTAAGTGTAGCAGACATAGTATTAATGGCATTAATATTGGATGCGTGCTCTAAATAACTTTATAAGAGAACTGACAGGCTATCCTTTGAAGACAGCACGTGGTAGATATAAATATTACACAGCAATTCTGAAAAATGTCAAAAATGCACATACATCTAAATCTCCGCAGCCTAATGTTTTCCTAGAATAAGGACTAGGTCAAATGGGGGTGAATAGGAAGCCTTTTAGGCCTGAGCAAACTGAAAAAGTCTTCCCAGGAAATTGACAAGGAATTTGTTTATCAACACCCTTCAGCCTACATCAAACAAATGATTAACAAGGAAGTCCTTGAGTTGAGGTATCTTGCTGCTACAATGACAAATAGGACAGAATTAAGTGAACAGCAAGGGTTTGACATAAACATGACAATTCACAGGTTGGCAAAATGGCCATTCAGCAGAATGAACCAAGGCTAAAGAAGATGGGGGCTCACCAACATTGAGAAGTTAAACCCATTTTTCAAAAATAAACAACTTCTAATCCAGATGATACTAGATTTATAAAATGGGATACTGATATTTTCTGAAATGCATAAACATTTGATTAGTGACCAAAAAAAAGCAGTTTGCTATTTTAATTTTCTTAGTGTATTAACTTTGGATTGGAAGCAAGTCAGTTTTCCTAGCAGTAAACCCAAGTGAAATCAGTAACAAATTGAAGTTATCTGATGAAAAACTTTGGGATAGTAGGGCACATTTTTAAGAATGTAAATGTGGTGTCAATTATTTTGAGACCTTTAGCTTAAGCAGAAGGGATAGCACTACTTTGCAACATTAATATTGATATTAACTGAAATAAACACTAGCTTTATTTTTAAAAAATGAATCCATGCCTATTATTCCTTTCAGACAATTTGGTAATTGAATCAATTTTATCACTTCTAGTAGTTGAAAAGAAAGCACCAAAAGAAATGGAGATAAATTACCATTTCAGGAGGTCTTAAGTCTGAAATGAATAGTTCAATTTTTTTTCCATTCCTTCAGATGAATGAATGTATTATAACCAAAGAGATTACTTCTTTTTACTATAAAATTAGCAGAACTTCCTGACTTTGCTTATGATTAGGGTGTCAGGAACGGCCAGTCTCACAAACTCAGATTCATAGACCAATCGATCAATGGTATTTACTGAGCACATACTGTGTGCAAAGCACTGTACCATGCACTTAGGAAAGTACAATATAACAACAGAACAGACACATTGCCAGACACACTGGTCACTTGTTTCTGTACTTCAACCCCAGGGGAAGTGGTCAGCCACACTCACACAAACCCATGCTCACCAAATAATCATACTTGGCCAAGCAGATATCCACATGACAAGTAGAGCAAAAGCAGGAGAAACTGATGAAAACAGAAGCTTTTAGCCACAGATACTACAGCTGCTATCGTTACTGCCATGATCTACAGTTGGAGGCAGGGCTCAGGCTTCTACTGTACATCAATCAGTGGTATGTAAGCTCTTACTAAGTGCATGGCACTGTGCTAAGCACAATACAATGGAGCTGGAGACACGATCTCCGCTCACAAGGAGCTTACAATCTACAGTGTGGGTGGGAGAGAGACATGAAAATAAATTACAAAAGGGGGAAGTGGCCGAGTGTAAGGACATTCACATAATAATAATGATAATGGGGGTATTTGTTAAGCACTTGCTATATGCCAGGCACTCTACTAAGCACTTGGTGGATATGAGCTAAATGTTGGGCAACAGATCCCACCCAACATGGGCTCACAGTCTTTATCCCCATTTTCCAGATGGGGTAACTGAGGCACAGAGAAATGAAGTGACTTCCCCTAGGTCACACAGCAGACAACTAGCAGTGCTTGGATTAGGCCCTTCTGACTCCCAGGCCTATGGTTTACCCACTTAGCCACAGTGCTGTGGGGCTGAGGGTGGGGTGAATATCAAGTATTTAAGGGGTAAAGATCTAATAATAATAGTAATAATAATAATAATGATAGCGACATTTCTTAAGTGCTTACTATGTGCCAAACACTGTTCTAAGTGCTGGAGTAGATACAAGATAATCAGGTTGTCCCACGTGGGTCTCACAGTCTTAATCCCTATTTTACAGATGAGGTATCTGAGGCACAGAGAAGTTAAGTGGCTTGCCCAAGGTCAAACAACAGACAAGTGGTGGAGCCGGGATTAGAACCCATGTCCTCTGACACCCAATCCCAGGCTCTTTCCACTAAACCATACTGCTTCTCCATCTAATGTTACAAAGAGGAAGTAGGGGAGAGGAAATGAGGGTTTAGGGAAAGCCTCTTGGAGGAGATGTGATTTTAGAAGGGCTATGAAGCTGGGGAGAGTGGTGGACTGTAGAATAGTAAGGGGGAAAGGAAGATGGAGTCCCAGGCCCAAGGAAGGACATGGGTAGGGGGTTGGTGGTGGGTTAGATGAGATCAGGTACAGAAAGTAGGGTGGTATTAAAAGAGCCAAGTATGTGGGTTGGAATGTAGTTCTAGATCAGAAAGGTAAGGTAGGAGGGGTAGAGTTGACTGAGTGTCTTTAAGCTACTCAAAGTAGTTTCTGTTTGATGCATAGTTGAATGATGAATCACTGGAGGCTTTTATGGAATGGGGAAACATGAATAGAATTTTTTTTTAGAAAAATAATCCAAGAAAGAGAGTGAAGTATACACTAGTCAAGGCATCATAAGATAGTGGAACAGTAGTCAGTGCAGCATATGATATTGCCTGGATCGAAAGGGTAGTCTGTAAGGAGCGGAAAGGGATGATTCTAGAGATTTTGTGAAGATGGAACTGATACGATTTTTGTGCTAGATTGAATGAAAGGGTTGAATGAGAGCCATGAGTCAAGGACAGTGCCAAGGTTATGGGCTTGAGAGACAGGTGGTGTTTTCTATAATGACAGGAAAGTCAGGAGGAGGATAGGGTTTGCGTGAAGTATAGGGTGTCTGTTCTGGATGAGTTAAGCTTGAGGTGTCAGTAGGACATTCAAGTAGAGATGTCCTGAGGGCAGGAAGGAAAGCCAGACTTCAGAGGAGAGAGGTGAAGATTGGAAAGGTTGATTTGGAAATCATCTGCATAGAAATGGTAGTTGAAACCATGGAACAAATGAGTTTTCCAAGAGAGTGTAGACTTGACACTAACTTCCACTGCAATGGCAGCACTAGAACAGTTTTTTAACCCGACTGCTGATCCTCTGATTTTTGGGTCCCCCATATTTGGTTGAGGATATTCCTCATGAATTGAAGATAACCAGCGTTCTCTATAAGTAGTGGCCACGTTTGGGCTAGGCACTGTACAGGGTACACTGATACACCTTCTGATTTTTAGGCTGGGCATTAAAAAAAAGGAAAAAAAAAGGCTTTTTTAATTTGAATTTGCCAAGATAATAATGGCAATAACCTCAGCAATAATAAGGCTATTTATTAAACACTCACTATGAACCAAGCACTGAGGTAGATACAAGATATTTAGGACAGACACAGCTCCAGTCTCATGAAGGGCTCACAGGTTAAGTAGGTAATAATAATGATGGCATTTGTTAAGCACTCACTATGTGCAAAGCACTGTTTTAAGCACTGAGGAGGATACAAGGTGATCAGGTTGTCCCACATGGGGCTCACAGTCTTAATCCCCATTTTACAGATGGGGTAATTGAGGCCCAGAGAAGTTAAGTGACTTGTTCAAAGTCACACAGCTGACAAGTGGCCAATCCGGGATTTGAACCCATGTCCTCTGACTCCCAAGCCCAGGCTCCTTCCACTGAGCCACCAGGGAGAAGCTCTCCATTTCCATGGCGAGTTTTGACAACCTTTGACTGTAAGCTCATTGTGGACAGGGAATGTGTTTCTAATATTGTATGTTATACTTTCCTAAGTGCTTAGTATAGTGCTCTGTACACAGTAAGCATTTAATACCAATGAGTGATTATTATTAATAATCATAATGATGGTATTTGTTAAATTCTTACTATGTGCCAGGCACTCTACTAAGCTCTGGGGTGGATACAAGCAAATGGATTTTTATATGGTCCCTATCCAACTTAGGGTTCATAGTCTTAATTCCCATTTTACAGGTAAGGAAACAGACACAGAGAAGAAAAGTGACTTGCCCAAGGTCACAAAGCAGACAAGTTGCAAAGTTGGGATTAGAAACCAGAGCCCTCTCACTACCAGGCCCATGCTCTATCCACTAGGCCTTTGAGTATTATTTAAAAAGAGAATGTTTGAATGGAGAAGAGAAAGAGAGAGCAGTGACTATAATAAAGGAGAAAGTAGACACAGGAGGGTATGGCTAAATGCTGAGAGAAAAAGATGAACCTCAGAGGCTAATTCTATTTTTCTTTTGTTGTAATAATCAAGACAGTCAGAAGTAGACACATTTGCTGACCTAAGCACTTAGAACTCTAAGCCTGCTGTGGGCAGGAAACAAGTCTACCAACTCTGTTGTACTGTTCTCTTCTAAGTGCTTAGTACAGTTTTCTGCAACAGTAGGTTCTCAGTAAATATCATTGATTGGAGTTCTGCACACATTAGGCATTCAGGAGATGCTACTGATTGCTCCCCATGCTGTGGAACAATCAATCAGTTGTATTTATTGAGCACCATGTACATAACACTGTATTAAGCATTTGGGAGAGTACAGTATAACAGAGTTGGTAGACACGTTCCCTTCCCACAATGAGCTTACAGTCTAGTGGACAAGCTTATGGTCCAACACATATGGATCAGCCCAGCTCCCCAGCCTACACATGGACCCTTAAGCAGTTCTGGAGATTCCAGGACCCTGAGATAGCCAAGAAGTGCAAGTCTCATTCAGGACCACACAATAGGACCAACTGCAAGCCAGGGCAGCTCCTGGCCCAGAATGTATTCAGACAGACTATTGGTTCAGAGAACCTCCTTCAGCAGTGGGAAAGGGGTGGGCATGGCCAAGCCCAGTTTGTCAGGGCCTTCTACTACTGACATGCTTGCCTAAGGGTCCTTTGAACACCTGGGGTTACCCCAATCAAGGCAGATCACACAAGAAGCAGTGTAGTCTAGTGGAGAAAGCACAGGCCTGGAAGTCAGAGGACCTGGGTTATAATCCCGGCTCTGACATATGTCTGCTGTGTGACTTGGGCAAGTCACTTGACTTTTCTAGAGCACAGGCTTCGGAGTCAAAGGACCTCATTCATTCCAGCACTTAGAACATTGCTTTGTACATAATAAGCGCTTAACAAATGCCATTATTATCATTATATCACATTTATTGAGTCCTTACTATTTCTACTAATAATAATAATGATGGTATTGGTTAAGTGCTTACTATGTGCCAAGCACTGTTATAAGCCCTGGGGGAGATGCAAGGTAATCAAGTTTCCCCGGGGAGGGGGGGGTTCACAGTATTAATCCCCATTTTACAGATGAGGTAAGTGAGGCACAGAGAAGTTAAGTGATTTGCCCAAAGTCACACAGCTGACAAGTGGCAGAACTGGGATCATAACCCACGACCTCTGACTCCCAAGCCCGTACTCTTTCCACTAAGCCACGCTGTGCAGAGCACTGTACTTGGTCCTTGGAAAGTGCAATACAACAATAAAGACAATCCCTACACACAATGGGGCTCACAGTCTGGCAGGGGGTGGTGGGGGGAGGGGGGGCGGTGGAAAACACAGACACCAAAACAAGTAAACAGGCATCAGTATAAATAAATAAAACTCCACTGAAACAGCATATATTCGTAAGTGCTGTGGGGTGGGTAGAGGGTGGGGAAGAACAAAGGGAGCTAGTTGAGATAACATGGAAGGGAAGGGGACCTGAAAAAAAGAGGGCTTGGTCTGGGAAGGCCTCCTGGAGGAGGTGTGCTTTCAGTAGGGCTTTGAAGGCAGGGGAAGAGTGATTGGAGGATTTGAGGAGGGAGCTTTCCAGGTAGGACATGGGCAGTGGTGAGACAGGCAAAATCAAGGCACAGTGAGAAGGTTAGCACCAGAGAAGTGGAGTGTGCAGGCTGGGATGTAGAAGAAGAGAAGAGGGGTGAGGAAGGAAGGGGCAAGATTATGGAGAGCTTTAAAGCTAATGGTGAGGCGTTTTTGTTTGATATGGAGGTTGTTAGGCAACCACTGGAGATTTTTGAGGAGGGGGTGACATGCCCTGAACGTTTCTGTAAAAAGATAATTCAGGGAGCGGAGTGACGTATGAACTGAAGTGGTGAGAGATAGTACGTTGGGAGGTCAGAAAGGAGGGCAGTAAACCAGTTGGGATAGGATGAGTGATTCTACTATCGTGGTATAACTTGGGTTATAATTCCAGCTCTGCCACTTGTCTGCTCTGTGACCTTGGGCAAGTCACTTCAGTTTTCTGTGCTTCAATTACCCCACCTGTAAATGGGGATTAAATCCTACTCCCTCCTATATACAATGGAATTAGTAGACATGATCTCTGCCTACAAGGAAGTGACAGTTTACAGCGTTGGGGAGGGGGAGGCTGTGAGTCCCAAATAGGACAGGGACTTTGTCCAACATGATTAACCCGTACCTACCCCAGTGTTTAGCACATTATAAGTGCTTAACAAATGTCATAATTAGGAAGACTCTGGATCAAAGCAGTTCACCAAGGGTGGTCTATGCTGGTCTAGGTCTTCATTACAGAAGTGATGTTGGGCCACCGAGTTCAGGGCTGTGTGACTTATTGGAACCCTCTGAAGCACTCATCAAGGCCATGGGAGTTCCAAATGGCCAAAGACTACCAGTTGGCCAGGATTAAGTACGAGGCACTACTAATGGTTTTACCAAGGCTAGCAGATGTAACAATTGCCACAAAAATACAAATTGTCAACTCTATGGTGTTACCAGTGACAACGTATGGATCAGAAGCTGGACAGTGAAAAAACAGGGTAGGAAGAACATTGATTCTTTTGAAATGTGGTGTTGTATAAGGCTTTTGAGAATGCCATGGACTGCCCAAAAAACAAACAAATGGATTTTAGAGCAAATTAAACCAAAGTGGTCTTTGGAAGGCCAAATGACTTGACTTAGATTAGCATATTTTGGACACATAATCAGGAGGAGTAATTCTCTGGAGAAGACACTAATGCCAGGAAAAGTCCAGGGAAAACGTGAAAGAGGCAGACCGGCTGTTAGGTGGTTAGAGACCATAACAACAATAACAAAAGAACCATTAGAAAGTGTGTAGATTATGGCAGAGGACAGGACATTCTGGAGAAAGTATATTCATGGAGTTGCCATGAATTAGAAATGACTCAATGGCAAATAATAATAACAATAAAAATAAGGCTAACTACTGGTTTAGACCTTACCTAAGCCAAGGAAGTTCACCAGAAATGTACAGTTGAATATTGCTAATAAATTCTGCTCCCTGCACACAGTTTGACTCAATACTAGACTGTGAGCTCATTGTGGGCAGGGAATGTCATTGTTTTGTTGTATTGTATTTTCCCAAGCACTTAGTACAGTGCTCAGCAAACAGTAAGCACTCAACACAACTAAATGAATCAATCTGACTAGTTGCTTCAGGACCTACAAATCTGAATACATAGATCTCTTTGGACTCAAAGTAGCTTTGCATTCAAAGAGATTCTGTCAAAAGAGAGGTTTATGGAAGTCCCAAAGTGAGATAGCTATGGGCAGATGTTGGAGTTTTCTTTCTAAAAAGCAGAAATCAAAACCTTTGTTCATAATTATATTAATGTCTCTCTTCCCCTATACACCATAAGCCCATTGTGGACAGGAAACATGTCTACCAACTCTGTTATACTGTACTATCCCAAGCACTTAGTATGGTGCTTTGTACACAATAAGAGCTCAATAAATTCCACTGATAATGATGATGATGACATAACCTTGCCAATCCTTGGACTCTCAAACACTGATGGAAGAATATAGGCAATTAAGGCAATTCTCCACATCACTGGCAAGAGAAAATATCCATTCTATCCATTTAGACTCTTGAGCCCTAATAATTTAATGTGACTCACATTATCTCTTAGATCTCCCAGACACAAAAAGAAATACAGTAACCCATTAAGAGCAAGCACAGAAGTCCTGTAACCAGAGACACGATAGCGGAGCTTCCAGAGTCACTTAAAGGCTGAATGTGATTTATAATGAAAAGGAGAGTGAAACACCTGATACAACTGGATCATCTATGATGGACAATCAATTAAAAATAAATGATAGTAAAAGCATTTTTCAGCGATTAAAACCTAAATACTAAAAATAAATTTAAACTGCTGATTTTAACTTATGTGACGCTCTAGGTCCCTCCCAGTCACTACATGAGGTCTATAAATTGTTGCTTATTTCAGTCCCTTAAAGGAAAAATAAATGTTTCCCAATAAAGCATTCATTCATAAAAATGCAAATCATTTATGATTTTACATACCTTTAAGGGGAAAAATTTGAAATATTTTCTGTCAGATATTTTATCCTTGGTAATGTTCCTCAAGACAAAGATAGGCTATATTAAGAATTTGACCCTTTCAAACTAATTTTATGCCAGGTTTCAGGTACAAAAAAGAAAGTGAGAACATCATAAAAGCTTTGGCAAATTTTCTAGCGGAAATATTACTTCTGGTAGAAAAGATCAGTCACTCCCAAATTATCTACTATTTCCACTGATTTTCTTTCTCTCACTTCCAGGTTTTTGGTTTTCTATTTGTACTCTCCCAAGTGCTTAGTACAGAACTCTGCACACTGAAAGTGCCCAAATACCATTGATGATTTTAAATATATATATATAGCTTTTACCTATAAAAAGTGATAATAGTGGGTGGAAGAGGTTAGGGAAGAATACACCTGATTGCCTAAAGAATCTTTCATTACTTAAGAATAAGTATCTTGATATATCAAGTGAATCTACAACATCAATAGAAGAATCAATGCATCTCTGCTTTAAGATTTTTAGTAGTTGAATGCAGCAACATTTTAGTTCAGAAAATTTAAATGAGAGCAATAACCCATTGACATTTCTAACCACAAACTGAGTCTTACAGTCTCATCTCTTCCCTTCACTCATGCTTATAATTTTTTAAAAAATCCCTTTATTATGGTATTGGGTAAGTACATACTGTGCACCAGTTACTGTATTTAACTCCTGGGTAGATACCAGCTTATCTACATGGACATTGTCCATGTCCCACATGGAACAGACCCTCTTCATCTCCATTTTACAGATGAGGTAACTGAGGCATAAATAAGTTAAGTGATGTACCCAAGGTCACACAGCAGACAAGAGTCCCCTTAAAGGTATGTAAAATCATAAATGACTCGTATTTTTGATAAATGAATGCTTTATTGGGAAACATCTATTTTTCCCTTAAGGGACTGAAATAAGCAAATTTGTAGACCTCATGTAGTGACTGGGAGGGACTTAAAGCTTCACATAAGTTAAAATCAGCAGTTTAAATTTATTTTTAGGATTTAGGATTTAATCTGTGAAAAATGCTTTTATGATCATTTATTTTTAATTGATTGTCCATCGTAGATGATCCAGTACTCCTTCTGAGTAGCAGCCCTGGGCTCTATCCACATTTAATCTTACTTTACAAGAATATAATAAGAATAACCACAAAAATATCAGGTAAGTGAAGCTGGTTTCCATGCACGGTCACTGATATCATATATACTAATATATGGCTTTGTGATTTCCACCATGAAGTCATGGAGCTGGAAGGAACTTTAGAGAGACCAGCTAATCCAGCTCTCTTTATAAACATATAGATGGTGAGTAGCCCTCAAAGCACAAATACATTTATTTGGTCTGAATAGGCTCCTGGGGAAAAAATGATCAACATGTGGCATAAATAGTAATGCTGTAGTTGAAACACTTGCTTATGTCTCTGAATGAAGAAGAGCATAATTAGGAAAGGCACTCAACACCAGTATGAGGCACTACTCCACTGAAACCGCCCTCTCAGAGGTCACCAGTGATCTCCTTCTTACCAAATCCACAAATCCAACGGCTTCTACTCCATCCTAATCCTCCTCGACCTCTCAGTTCTCTTTGACACTGTGGACCACCCCCTTCTGCTGGAACCGTTATACAACTTCCCTAACTGTCCTCTCCTGGTTTTCCTCTTATCTCTCTGACTGTTCATTCTCAGTCTCCTTCGCGAGCTCCTTCTCTGCCTCCAACCTTCTAAGTGTGTGGGTGTGTGTGTGTGGGTGTGTGTCTGTGGGGGGTGTCTGTGGGGGGTGTCCCCTCAAGGTTCTCAGTCCCCTTTCATTCTCCATCTACACTCATTCCCTTGGAGAACTAATTCACTCCCACAGCTTCTACTACCATCTCTATGAAAATTATACACAAGCCTATAGCTCCTCTCCTGATTTCTCTCCCTCTCCTCTTGCCTTCTCTCTTGGACATCTCTACTTGGAAGTCCTCCCGTCACCTCAACTTAACATGTCCAAAACCAAGCTCCTTATCTTCCCACTCAAACCCTTTCCTCTTCTGGATATTCCTGTCACTATCAATGACACCACCATCCTTCCTGTCTCATAAGCTTGTAACCTTGGCATTATCCTTGACTCCTCTCTGTCATTCAACCCACACATTCAATCCATCACCCAATTCCTGTTGATCCTACCTTTCACGATCGCTAAAAATCTGCACTTTCCTCTATGTCCAAACTGCTACCAGATTAATAAAATCACTCATCTTATCCCACCTAGATTACTGCATCAGCCTCCTAGTTGCCTTTCCCCACTCCAGTCCATATTTCACTCCACTGCCCAGATCATCTTTCTACAGAAACATTCAGGACAACCCAGCCCGCATACTTGGCTCCTATGGTGCTAACCTTCTGACTGTGCTTCAATCTGACCTGCCTCACCACCTGGAATGCCCTCCCTTCTCAAATCTGCCAGACAATTACTCTCCCCCACTTCAAAGCCTTACTGAAGGCACATGTCCTTCAAGAGGCCTTTCCAGATTAAGCCCCACTTTTCCTCATCTCCCACTCCCTTCTGCGTCACCCTGAATTGCTCCCTTTGTTCTTCCCCCCTCTTCCAGCCCCACAGCAGGACTTCTTTATCTATCTATATACATAGTATTATTTATTTTTATTTATGTCTGTCTTCCCCTTCTTGACTGTGAGCTCATAGTGGACAGGGATTATCACTCTTTATTGTTGTAGTGTACTTTTCCAAGTGCTTAATACAGTGATCTGCACACAGTAAGTGCTTAATAATTTGATTGAATGAATACCCAGACTCCAGTAAACAGGTAGATAATGGCCTCGATTTGATAAGGGATACATTTTACCAGTAGTGATCTATGAACAATTTCAACCGTGTTTAAAGCAGGATTTCTAATAGCACCTTCTGTCAGCTATTTTTTTTCCCCATTTTAAAGGAATGGCCCCGACCAATTAGTTCCAGGATTTCAGTAATAATGTAATGACACTTCGATTTAGGTCTTGCTTCTTTATCTTTTAGTTATGACTCAGTCAGCATTCCCTTCCAGTTACTAGGCTCCACCTGACACCTTACAAAACAGAGCAGCAAAGCACAGTGAAAAGGAAAAGATTATTCTAAATCTGCTAATGTAATCAAAAAATAATTCAGAGGAAAGAACACCTCGTCTTTTCCTGATAGGTACAAAAAACACATAGCCAAGTGCAGAGCCAAGATAAACTTTTTTCTAGCATATTTTTGATAGTTTTTAATGTTTCCATTTCATACTGCTTAATCTGGAAAGAGAGAGAAAGAGCTAACATATATCAAAATCCCAGGGCCAGAACCATGTTCCAAGGATATGGTGGACACTTGTCCAACTTTACACTAGACAGTCCAGGATGGGCAGTACAGCTGCTGTCATTATGAATAGCATTTTCACTTGAAGCACCCCATCTCCTTCCATCAGGGTTACTGCCACTGGGTTCTGAAGCCAGGAACAGATGCCCCTGTTCACAAGGCCCTGGTCCAAGGGGAAGGGTCATGAGTCCATTGGAGAAATGTTCAGAGTTCAGGTGAACTAGGTGCAGCAAAGCAGCACATAAAACATTATGCTATGGTGCATTTCCAGAATAACTCATTATTATTTATTTTTATTATGGTACTTGTTAAGCACTTACTTTACTATGTGCCAAGTACTGTTCTAAGCTCTAGGGGAAACACAGGTTAATCAGGTTGGACACAGTCCCTGTCCCACATGGGGCTTTCACTCTTAATTCCCATTTTACAGATGAGGGAACTGAGGTTCAGAGAAGTTAAGTGTTTTGCCCAAGTCACATAGCAGACACATGGCAGAGCCGGGATCAGAACCCAGGTCCTTCTAACTCCCAAGCCCATGCTCTATCCACTAAACCATGCTGCTAATATACATTTTCATCATGCTTGGTACTTTGGAGAGCTGTCAGTGTGGTTACAATTATTCATCTTCCCAACCAAACCCAGTCTTCCTCCTAGTTTTCTTATCATTGTAGACAGCAACACCATCCTCCATCAATTTCTCTCTCTTTCAGTCATGAAATCCTGTCAGTTCTACCATCACAGAATATCTAGAGTTCACCTTTTCCTCTCCATCCAACTGCTACCACACTGATCCAAGCACTTAATTCCAGACTTGAGTATATCAACCTCCTTGCTGATCTCTCTGCACCCTGTCTCTCCCTCTCCATTCAGTCATTCATTCAGTTCATTCAATCATATTTATTGAGTCCTTAATGTGTGCAGAGCACTGTGCTAAGCACTTGGGAAAGTACAATACTACAATAAAAAGAGACAATCCCTGCCCACAAAGAGCTCACAGTCTAGACCGGGGTGGGGAGACAGACATCAATACCACTAAACACACATCAATATAAAATTACAGAAACATACATAAGTGCTGTGGGGCAGTGGGGAGAGCAACAGAAGGAAGTCGGGGGGTGCAGAAGGGTGTGGAAGATGAGGAAATGTGGGGATTAGTCTGGAAAGGCCTCTTGGAGGAAATGTGGCTTCACTAAGGCTTTGAAGTGGGGGAGAGTAATTGGCAGATTTGAGGAGGGAAGGAGTTCCAGGCCAGAGGTAGGATGTGGGCCAGGGGTCAAAGATAGGGGAGATTGAAGCACAATAAGAAGGTTAGCACCAGAGGAGTGAACTGTGGGCTGGGTTGTAGAAGGAGAGAAGCGAGGTAAGATAGGAAAGGGCAAGGTGATGGACTGCTTTAAAGCCAATGATGAGTAGTTTTTGTTTAATAGGAAGGTGGATAGGAAACTACTGGAGATTTTTGAAGTGGGGAGTAACATGCCCTGAATGTTTCTATAGAAAGATAATCTGGGCAGAGGAGTGAAGTATGGAGTGGAGTGAGGAGAGGCAGGAGTTTGGGAGGTCAGGAAGGAGAATGATGTAGTAATCTAGGTGGGATGGATGAGTGATTGTACTAACGGGGTAGCAGTTTGTATGTTGAGGAAATAGTCTTTAGCGATGTTGTGAAGGTGAGACCGGCAGGATTTGGTGACAGATTGGACATGTGGGTTGAATAAGAGAGTGGGGTCAAGTACAGCGCCAAGGTCCATACTTCACTCTGGTGCCTGGATCAAGTGTTTTTCTGAAAAAAACATTAAGTCCATATCTCCCCACTCCTCAAAACATCCAGTGGTTGCCTATCCAACTCCACAAACAGAAACCTGGCCATTGACTAGAAGATATTAGATCAGCTCTCAATCAGCTCTCTCCTTTTTACTTAACCTCGCTGACCTGCTACAACTCAACCCTCACAGTCTGCTCTTCAAACACCAACCTACTCTCTTAACCTCGAACTCACCTATTCCATCGCCAACCCCTTGCCCATATCATTCCTTGGTCTTGGAACTCCCTCCCTATTCATATCTGACAGTCCACCATTCTCCCAACTTTCAAACCTCCTAAAATCAAATCTCCTTCAAGAGGCCTTTCCTAAACCCTCATTTCCCATAGCTGTGCTCCCCTCTGAATTGACTATGCATCCTTTAAGCCCTTTGATATTCACTCCAACCCCACCACACTTATTAGTCATATACATTACCATTTCCCCTATCAATAATTTAATGTCTTTCTCTCCCTGTACACTGTAATGTACTTGTGGGCAGGGATCATACCTACTAATTCCGTTGTATTTTCCCAAACGCTTTAGTATAGTGCTCAGTACACAGGAAGTGCTAAATAGTATGCTTGATTTGCCCTAGTCAGAAATAAGCATTTAGAAGTACAGAGCAGTTTCAAAACACTTCTAGATAGAGTTGAGGGACAAAAGAAGGTTCTTAAGACAAAGGAAACTTTGCAGCATTATTGTGAAATGAGAGACCACTGCACTAAATACTAGCATTAGAATCCAATAGCCCTATTCATTCATTTAATCATATTTATTGAGCACTTACTATGTGCAGAGCACTGTACTAAGCATTTGGGAAAGTACAATTCAACAATAACCAGACACATTCCCTGCCCACAAGAAGTCCATTGCACAAGAGTGCTAACAGAAGAGTCTGTTGGTATTTCTTGATCAGCTCAAATCTACAGATAAGCAAAAGAGTTTGTGAAGGTGATTGAGCTTATATTCCCAGAGAGCATATAGGAACCGGACACAAGTGTGACTGTTCCCACGGGTGGCAGTGCGATAGTTGCACAACAGTCCTGCTTTTCCAGAAGTTGCCATCCTCCCAACCCATGGAGGTCGGAAGTGTGCCATTTGAGACCGTTCCCTGATTCGATAACCCAATCTGTGGGGTGGGTTCAGCCCAAGTTAGGTCCCATATTGATTTGTAAAATAATAAACCTTAGGAAACATGAAGAATTCTGCTCAGGGCTTGAGGACAGAACAAGAGAAAGTAGACTTAGCGTAAGGGAGTAATGTACGCTATGAGTAAACACAAAGGCAACTGGGAATGAGAACCTGGATGAGCCGAATTGAGAGATAATAAATAATAATAATGGTATTTGTTAAGCACTTACTATGTGCAAAGCACTATTCTAAGGGCTGGGGGGGATACAAGGTGATCAGGTTGTCCCTTGTAGGGCTCACAGTCTTAATCCCCATTTTACAGATGAGGAACTGAGGCACAGAGAAGTTAAGTGACTTGCCCAAAGCTGACAAGTGGCAGGGCTGGGATTAAAACCTACGACCTCTGACTCCCAAGTCCGGACTCTTTCCACTGAGACCTCCTGCTTCTCTAGATCCCTCTAGGCTTTCGGCTATGTGAGCAGGGAATGTGTCCAACTCTATTGTACTGTATTTTCTGAAATGCTTCATACAGTACTCTTTTCATAGTAAGCTCTCAAATACCACTGTCGATGGTGATGGAATTTCTTTTCCTGAAAAATCTTTAAAAGTCAATGCCCGGAATTGTTTAGTTTATGTCAGAGTCGGTGATGCAAACAATTATCACAGAATTTCATATTGTACTTCCATATGCGGTAGACATTGATCTTAGAAATGTTGCAGGCATAATGGCAGAGGTTACAGTTTATGTCACTTCTCTATATACAAGAAATCTTCTGTATATAAAAGACTGAGTGTAGCTTAGTGGAAAGATCCTGAGCTTGGGAGTCAGAGGTCGTGGGTTCTAATGCTGACTCTGCCACTTGTCAGCTGTGTGACTTTGGGCAAGTCACTTAACTTCTCTGGGTCTCAGTTCCCTCACCTGTAAAATGGGGATGAAGTCCTGTGAGCCCTATGCGGGACACCCTGATTACCTTATATCTACCCCAGCGCTTAGAACAGTGCTTTGCACATAGTAAGCACTTAACAAATGCCATCATTATTATTGTTATTTCATGTTACCACTATTGGATTCATATGCTGTTTTAAAAAGATTTCTCACTTCAGAATAATGAAAAGCTGCTTGAGGTCAGGGATCATGCCTAGTGTATTGTACTCTCTTAAGTATTTAGAGGAATGTTCTTCACACAATAAGGACTCAAATACCATTCGTCGATATACACTTTCCCTTAGTTTAAGCACCTCCCTTTTCCCCTCCTGTCAAGATTTTTCCTCTAGGAAGTAATTTAGCAATTTACTAAATTGAGAAGCAGCATGACTCAGTGGAAAAAGCACGGATTTGGGAGTCAGAGGTCATGAGTTCTAATCCCAGCTCTGTCACTTAGCTGTGTGATGTTGGGAAAGTCACTGAATTTCTCTGTGCCTCAGTAACCTCATCTGGAAAATGGGGATTAAGACTGTGATGCCCACATGGGACAACCTGATTACCTTGTATCTACCCAGTGTTTAGAACAATGCTTGGCACATAGTAAGTGCTTAACAAATACCAAAATTATTATTATTTGGCATTAAGTAATGGCATATGTATTTACCATAGGTGGTGGTCACTCTCTAGCATGATAGCATACAGTGCCTTTTTTCCAGATAGAAGGAGTCTTTGGGGTTCAGAGAACATGTTTTGGTACTGAAACAGCGTACTTCAGAGTGAGCGTTTAAGAGCAATCTCTTGCATACTTTGTCCATGAAAAAATAGAAGTGTGCATTTTTGCCCCTAGACATTCAGCTGAACATTTCTCAGAACTAATGGTTAAGAGAAAGGAAGGTTCTACCCCTGGCAAGCCATCCATGTACTTGAGTTAATTTGGCAGAAGTAACGATGATTTGCCTTGAGGCCACCTAAACTCTCTCACCTGGTCCCATATGTCCAGTAGCAAGCATTATAAAATGGCTGGTAGTCACGGAACAAAATCTCTCTGAGACTTTAACAGTAGCAAATTACCATTGTGCTTTCCAATATTTAGTTTGAAAAATCATTAAGCCTTCCTTAGTTTAGCCCTCTTTTCCCCTACACTCTCTCTCTCCTGAATCTTCAATGCATTTATATCTGTACCTTTTCAGCACTCGATATTCAACCCAAAGCATATATATATATATATATATATACACACACACACAGAGACAGAGAGAGATGTATATATAGGCACATGTGTATATTTTGGTGTGTGTATCTGTATACATGCATATGCATATATACTTAGTTGACCCCTGGCCCATGTCTTACCCCTGGTCTGGAATGCCCTTCTTCCTCAAATCTGCCCAACATACCTACTTACCCTCCTCAAAGCCCTACTGAAGGCTCACTTCCTCCAGGAGGCCTTTCCAGACTAAGGCCCCCTTTTACTCAGCTCCCCCTTCCCCCATATCACACCAACTCGCTCCCTTTGCTCTACCCCGTCCCACAGCACTTGTGTATATATGTACATATCTATAATTCTATTTGTATTAATCCTGTTTACTTGTTTTGATGTATATATGTATATATATATATATGTATACATATTTCTATTTATATTAATGCCTGTTTCCTTGTTTTGAAGTTCCCTTCCCCCTTCTAGACTGTGAACCTGTTGTGGGCAGGGACTGTCTCTCTTTGTTGCTGAAGTGTACTTTCCAAGAGCTCAGTACAGTGCTCTGCACACAGTAAGCGCTCAATAAATATGATTGAATGAATGTATACATACATATACACATATGTATATGCATATAGATATATGCTGATGGGGCGAATATCAAGTGCTGAAAAGATACAGATTTAAATGCATAGAATATTATAATTATATTAAGTCCTGTAAGATACTTATGGGTAAGGAATGTATTAATCAACTCTGTTGTATTGTACTTTCCCAAGGGCTTAGTACGGGGCTCTGCACACAGTAAGAGGATAAATACAAAAAAAAATAATAATAATGTTGGTATTTGTTAAGCGCTTACTATGTGCCGAGCACTGTTCTAAGCGCTGGGGTAGACACAGGGGAATCAGGTTGTCCCACGTGGGGCTCACAGTCTTAATCCCCATTTTACAGATGAGGGAACTGAGGCACAGAGAAGTGACTTGCCCAAAGTCACCCAGCGGACAAGTGGCCGAGCCGGTATTCGAACCCATGACCTCTGACTCCAAAGCCCGTGCTCTTTCCACTGAGCCACGCTGCTTCTCAAAAGGAGATGATACTCAATGTACTAGCAAAGGATTGGGTCTTACTGCTTCTGTAAAAAGAATGTTCAGTGAAAGGGTCACAAATGATGCAGTTTCCACCCAGGAAGTTTGGTAGAGTGCATTAATGCACTATCAGGATCCAAACAGCTGACAAAATAATGATAAAAAACATAAGTTCAAATAGCAATGTAAAATTCCTTTAGTAAAAGATTTTGAAGAGTGATATTTCCATGAAAAAATCATATGGAAAGATTTCATTGGTGGTGTTCTATATTCCACCTGCAATGGTTATTATTTGGGACTGTGGGATAGAGACTGGATATTAGTGTTCTTTTTTACCAGAAAGGTAAATTGATAATTAGATGTGTTCCTAATTGCTTTTAGATGTGATAAAAATAAGGTATAGGGTAGGAAGCAACAGTTTGTAGTTTAAATTTAAACTTTGTCAAAGATAAAAAGCATTAACTTGCCCCAAAACTACCATTGCAAAACTGTCACATTTTTAACTCATTCTCTGCTCAAATGCATTAAAATCAATAAACAACCATCCTACTTCTGCCACAACTAGTTTAAGGACATTTGTGGGAGTAAATGATCAATATCTCATGGTCAATAAAAGAATTTGCAGATATTTAAAAAAATAATAACCAGAAGGTTTGGTCATTGTGGAAAGGCTCCTGAAAGCAGTACATGGCCTAGTGGGTAGACCACAGGCTTGGGAGTCAGAAGGACCCGAGTTCTAATCCCAGCTCCACCGCTTATCTGCTATGTGACCAAGGGCAAGTAATTTCACTTCTCTCTGCCTCAGTTACCTCATCTGTAAAATGAGGACTAAGTCCCATGAGCCCCTTGTGGAACTCTGTTATATTGGGTACTCCCAAGCACATAGTACAGTGCTCTGCAAACAGTAAGTGGTCACACTTGACCTCACCTCAGTTGCTCTCACTGTTACTCTCCCACCTCACAACTTAGGGATCTTGCTCTAGCCTTGTCCTATATCTGCAGGATTATAAGGGATTTAGATTGGGACAGTGCACCCCTCTGCTTCTTCTCCCAAGACACCTTGAGTTCCTCCCAGCACCACTCAGGGCCCTAGCTTCTGACATGACCTATGCCTAGGAAGCCATGAGGGATTTAGATTGGGACAACGTGCCCTACAGCTTCATTTTTCAGGATATTTTGCAATCCTTTCCCAGCACCACCCAGGGCCCTAGCTTCTGAGTTGGCATCTGCTTATGAAGCCATGAGAGATTTAACTGGCAAAAGTGTGAGGCTTCTGAAGGAGCATGGCATAGTGGATAAGGCATGGGCCTGGGAGTCAAAAGGTCATGGGTTCTAATCTCAGATCTACCACATCTGCTGTGTGACCTTATACAAGTCACTTCACTTTTCTGTTCCTAAATTCCCTCATCTGTAAAAGGGGGATTGAGACTGTGAGCCCCACACGAGACAGACACCGTGTCCAATCCAGTTTGCTTGTATCCCCAAGAGAGCCAGAGTTCAAGTCTAATTTTCACCTGTGGGCTCTTCCCCCTAGGATTTAATAGCATGCTCTGCATGCAATACACTTAAAAAAACACCCTCTTACTGTTGCTACTCCTTCCCAGCTGAGCAGCCATGATTAGAAAGGCATGTTGTGAATGTAGGGAGGGCATGAGGTGTGAGGCTCGCCTTAGTCTACTGGTCTCTTCATCTGACTTTTGCTCTCTTCTGCTTTGTTTGTTCCATTATGTTTCTGAGCAGCTGCCTCCATTACTGTCTAGGAAGTAGCCAGGTGTGAAAGTGATCAGCTAAACTGACAACCAGGGGATACCACTAGGACCAGAAAAAAAATAGACTTATTGGAAACAGCTGTAGGATGTTTCAAAAGAGAAGGAGCATGGCTTAGTGGAAAGAGCACAGACTTGGGAGTCAGAGGTTGTGGGTGCTAATGCCAGCTCTGTGGCTTGTCAGTTATGTGACTTTGGGCAAACTACTTCACTTCGCTGTGCCTCAGTTACCTCATCTGTAAAATGGGAATTTTAGACTGAGTCCCATATGGGACAACCTCATAACCTTGTATATACCCCAGTACTTAGAACAGTGCTTGGCCCATAGTAAGCAGTTAAGTACCATCATTATTATTATTATTATTAAAATACAATATAATTTGAAAAGTGTTAAAACAATTAAAGTGTTCATCTATGCTTCTTTTCTGAAAAAATAAGATAAGCCAGTGTGGTAAAGTAGAAAGAATATGAGCCTGGGAATCAGAGGACCTGGATTCTAATTCCATCTCTACCCCTTGCCTGCTGTGTAGACTTAGATAAATTGTTTAACTTCTCATTGCCTCATTTACCTCATCTGTAAAGTGGAGAGTAAAACGGTGAGCCAGCTCCATGTGGGATATACACTGTGTACAATCTGATTATCTTGCATGTAACCTAGGGCTTAATATCACAACAATAATTTGAAAAATGAGGTTTTCATGAACAAAACAAATCCTTGATAGGTTCTTTTAGTTTTGGGTATCTGCTAAACTAATAAGCTGGCTCAAACTTTCATCATCCTTTAGAAAAACAATTTTAACTAGACTCACTAAGGAATATATAAATGAGTTTCCTCAGGTCAGGTATACATTTTGAGAACATTTTTCCAGCAGAAAAATTCTGGGCTGAATTAGATTTTTATAACTGATTTGGGGTCTTCTGCTGAAAAACATTGAATGAGAAGCTGGAAAAACAGCATGCCTCTACCCAGTGCATGTAGAAGGAATATGGTTGATTTGGAGTCTGGCCAAGATTCACATAGCAACTCTAGAGAGGCCGTGGTGAATATTACTGAAAGATAAAAGGAGGGATACAAACTGGTCTTTCAAAGATACAATCAGAAGAATACCAAGGATGTCCAGATAAGAACTACAAACCAAGATTTAAGCTACCACCACAACAACAAACCATAAAGCAAGAAAACCAACTCCTGATTGCTTGAATAACCTTACCTTCAAGGATTGTCTAGAGATAAGGAAGGACTTTATCATATGCTCAGCTAGATCTCAGAGTAAGGGACACCTTTTCTCTACAGTTTTTGCTTGGAAAAGACAAAACAGACTGATCATAAAACCCCAGAGTGAGTCTCCAATCCTTTTTCTTCTGGTCTATTCATCAAGAATTCTGATTCAGTATGGAAAAAACTCACCACCTGTCCTTAGGCCACACTGGGAACAGGAATCACCACGTCAGAGAAGAAAGAGGAAGCAGACAGGCTCTGTTGTAACCCCTGATAAAAGTTCAGATCCACCCCTGGCAGTACAGGCAAACTCCTCCCTGAAAGCCCCAGTGGCTGCTAGGAAATGTAGCCAATCAGTTCCTTTGTCTATGGGAAATGTAGCTTCCCCCTTGTTTGGATGTTTTAAAATCACACAGATCTCACCAGAGCCTCACCTTAGAGCAGCACCATCTGAGAGACAATAAATGTTTCTTGCTTCTGTTGGACTTTCCCAAGTGCTTATCACAGTGGGTTTCAACCAGGGACCTAAGTAAATACCATTAACATCTTCACAGGCAAGGCTCACCACCAAGTTGACTATTACCCAGATTGTTATGCAGAGACAAGGTTAATGTTTTGTTGAGTGACTTTGGGCAAGTCACTTAACTTCTCTGTGCCTCAGTTATCTCATCTGTAAGAATTATGATTAGAGAAGCAGCATGGCTCAGTGGAAAGAGCACGGGCTTTGGAATCAGGGCTCATGAGTTCGAATCCCAGCTCTGCCACTTGTCGGCTGTGTGACTGTGGGCGAGTCACTTAACTTCTCTGTGCCTCAGTTCCCTCATCTGTAAAATGGGGATTAAGACTGTGAGCCCCACATGGGACAACCTGATTCCCCTCTGTCTACCCCAGCGCTTAGAACAGTGCTCGGCACATAGTAAGCGCTTAACAAATACCAACATTATTATTATTATTAAATCCTCCTCCAATTTAAACTGTGAGCCCTATGTGGAACAGGGACTATATCCATCCTGATAAATTTGTATCTACTCCAGTGCTTAGATCAGTCCTTGGCACATAGTAAGTGCTTAAAAAATACCATTTCAAATTAAAATTTTGTTATCACTAGATACTCTTCCTACTCTGCCCAAGGAACTATGCATTAGCACCCCTAGACTGAATTTCTAGCTTGTCTACCTACCACTGAATTAGCAATAAGTAGTCAAGCTAGGAGTGTAATCTATACCCGAGTTTTGAAAGAAAAGGATGTCAGACACATTGGCCCCTTTTTTGATTCCAAAATATCCAGCTTTGATTAAAACTCAATTCCCTAGTTTTAAAAGGCCTAATTTAGATGATCTTTGAATATTACCTGCATTCCTGGGCAGCAGTTGTCAATTATGAACACTTCTGAACCAATCAAAATGCAGGCTTGGGAATGTAAATTCACCCCAAATCCCCTCAGACTTTCAGGTATGACCTCCCACAAAAGGAGTTAGTTGTTACAAATTGCTAATTTAAAAATAAAGAAGCACTTAAGCACTTATTGCAATCATTGCAATCACTCTTCATTAGGTTGGAAACAGGTTTCCCTCATTAAAGACCATGTGAAGATGCAGATTTTTGATTTTATTTTATTTTAGGTTTTAGATGCCCTTGGCTTCTGAGTTCTTGTGCAAATTTGAGGAAGACAAGACAGGCCATAAAGTTATTTAGGCCAATAAGTGTTTTACACACACTTCCATGTTCACCCTAAAAACTCTCCAGTTTACAAGGCTTGAAGAATCATTGTGATGTCTACTTGTGCCAGTGATCCTTTCAAAGACATTCATAATAATCTGTTGCTTTAAGCATATTCACTATTTTACAATTAGTCTCAGCAAAAGCAAAGTTATATAGTAAAACAGTGTGTGTCCAAAAAAGCATTTTCAGAACAAAGAATATTAACAATTTATGATAATTTTATTGCAAAAAAAATTACCATATCTGTTTACGTTCTTTTTAGTTCAAGAAATTAAAGGCTAGTGTGTTCTGTTAGTTGCCCTGTTTAGTCATATTGATTTAATTCATATTGGAAAAGATGAGACAAGATATTAAAGATCTTCAGTGAAATCCTGTACAGGCAAAGATCAACAGATTTAAAGTCAAAAGTAAATCAATTAATCAATCAATGGTATTTATTGAGTGCTTATCATGTGCAGAGAACTGTACTAACTGGGAGAGTTCAAAAGAGTTTAATACACTTTCTCCCTCATTCCCTCATACTTAGAATGTGAGCCCTATGTGGGACAGGGACTGTGTCTGTCCTGATTTTCTTGCATCTACCCCAAAACTCAGTACAGTGGTTGGCACATAGTAAGCATTTAACAAATACCACAATTACTATTATTATTACTAGTAGTAGTGGATACAATCCCTTTCCACAGTCTTAGAGATGGAGACGGACATTAAAGTAAATTATAGATAGTGGAAATGGGAGAGCATAACTATATGTACCTAAGTGCTATGGGGCTGTGAATGGGTTGAGTATCAAAGGGCTTAAAAAGGTACAGATACAAATGCATAAGTAATGCAGAAGAGAGGGATAATAGGGTGGCGACATGAGATGGCTTCAACTATCATGTCTATGCAGATGACACACAGATCTACATCTCTGCCCCGTCCTCTCCCCCTCCCTTCAGGCTCGTATATCCTCCTGCCTCCAAGACGTCGCTACCTGGATGTCTGCCCGCCACCTAAAACTCAACATGACCAAAACTGAGCTACTCATCTTCCCTCCCAAGCCCAGTCCTCTCCCTGACTTCCCTATCACCGTGGATGGTACGACCATCCTTCCTGTCTCTCCGGCCCGCAACCTCGGTGTCATCTTTGATTCGTCTCTCTCGTTCAACCCACACATCCAATCTGTTACCAAAACCTGCCAGTCTCATCTTTATAATATCGCCAAGATCCGCCCTTTCCTCTCCACCTAAACGGCTATCTTACTGCTACAGGCTCTTGTAATATCTCGACTGGATTATTGCATCAGCCTTCTCTCTGATCTCCCTTCCTCCTCTCTCTCCACACTCCAGTCTGTTCTTCACTCTGCTGCCCAGCTCATCTTCCTGCAGAAACACAGTGGGCATGTCACTCCCCTTCTTAAAAACCTCCAGTGATTACCTATCAACTCCACACAAAACAAAAACTTCTCACTCTAGGCTTCAAGGCTCTACGTCACCTTGCCCCTTCCTACCTCTCCTCCCTTCTCTCTTTCTACTGCCCACCCCGCACGCTCCGGTCCTCTGCCGCTTACCTCCTCACTGTCCCCCATTCTCGCCTATCCCGCCGTCGACCCCTGAGCCACGTCCTCCCGTGGTCCTGGAACGCCCTCCCTCCTCACCTCCGCCAAACTAATTCTCTTCCCCTCTTCAAAACCCTACTTAAAGCTCACCTCCTCCAAGAAGCCTTCCCACACTGAGCTCCCCTTTTCCCTCTGCTCCCTCTACCCCCCCCCCCCCACCTCTCCGCAGCTAAACCCTCTTCTTCCCCCATTTCCCTCTGCTCCTCCCCCTCACCTGTCCCATCCCCTCAGCACTGTACTCATCTGCTCAACTTTATATATCTTCATTACCTATTTATTTTGTTAATTAGATGTACATCACCTTGATTCTATATATTTGTTATTGTTTTAATGAGATGTTCTTCCCCTTGATTCTATTTATTACCATTGTTCTTGTCTGTCTCCCCCGATTAAACTGTAAGCCCGTCAAAGGGCAGGGACTGTCTCTATCTGTTGCCAATTTGTACATTCCAAGCGCTTATACAGTGCTCTGCACATAGTAAATGCTCAATAAATACGAATGAATGAATGAATGAATGAATGAATGAATGAATGAATGAATGAGAGGTTAGTGAAGGAAGCCTTCCTTGGAAGAAATGTTGCCTAGTGGAAAGAGCCCAGGCCTGGAAGTCAAAGGACCTGGATTCTAATCCTAGTTCTTCCACTTGTCTGCTGTGTGACCTTGAGCAAGGCACTCAACTTCTCAGTGCCTCAGTTTCCTCATCTGTAAAATGGGGATTAAATAATAATAATAATAATAATGTTGGTATTTGTTAAGCACTTACTATGTGCAGAGCACTGTTCTAAGCGCTGGGGTAGACATAGGGGAATCAGGTTGTCCCACATGGGGCTCACAGTCTTAATTCCCATTTTACAGATGAGGTAACTGAGGCCCAGAGAAGTTAAGTGACTTGCCCACAGTCACACAGATGACAAGTGGCAGAGCTGGGATTCAAACTCATGACCTCTGACTCCAAAGTCCGTGCTCTTTCCACTGAGCCACGCTCCCTCCTACTTAATCTGTGAGCCCCATGAGGGACAGGGACTGTGACCAACCTGAATATATATCTACATAGCACTTAATACAATACCTGGCCCATAGTGAATACTTAACAGCGTGGCTCAGTGGAAAGAGCCCGGGCTTAGGAGTCAGAGGTCATGGGTTCTAATCCCGGCTCCACCGCTTCTCAGCTGTGGGACTTTGGGCAAGTCACTTACCTTCTCTGTGCCTCAGTTACCTCATCTGGAAAATGAGGATTAAGACTATGAGTCCCACGTGGAACAACCTGATCACCTTGTATTCCCCCCCCCAGCACTTAGAACAGTGCTTTGCACATAGTAGGCGCTTAACAATAATTTGTTATTATTATTAACAAATACCATAATTATTATTATTCCTAGAGGAGATAACCTTACTGACTCCCATACCATTGACCGCTTCAGCTATTACAGACATTTAAATCCATCCTCAAAACTCCTGCTCCCCTACATGCCATGTCTTACCCTTAATGACCTGGCCAAAAGCAACATGGCCTAGTGGATTAAGCACGGTCCTGGGAGTCAGAAGGCCTTGTGTTCTAATGCCGCATCTGCCACTTGTCTGTTGTGTAACATTTGGGCAAATCACTTCATTTCTTTGGGCCTCAGTTCTCTCACCTGTAAAATGGGAATTAGGATTGTGAGCTCTGTGTGGGACAGGGACTGTGTCCAATCCAATTATCTTGTATCTACCCCAGTGCTTACAACAGAACATAGTAAGCACTTAATAATAATAATAATGTTGGTATTTGTTAAGTGCTTACTATGTGCCGAGCACTGTTCTAAGCGCTGGGGGAGACACAGGGGAATCAGGTTGTCCCGCATGGGGCTCACAGTCTTCATCCCCATTTTTCAGATGAGGGAACTGAGGCACCGAGAAGTGAAGTGACTTGCCCACAGTCACACAGCTGACAAGAGGCAGAGCTGGGATTCGAACTCATGACCTCTGACTCCAAACTTAACAAGAACCACTATTATTATTATTATTATACTTAACAGATAAAACTGAAACTTCTTATATGATCTCTCTAAAATCTCCCCTCTTCCTCTCCAATTACTCCCTTCTCCTGTTTCCTTTTTGACTCATTGAAGACCAAGCCTCTTTTGATTTCCACATTTCTAACTGGTCAATTTGCATCAGTTCCTTCCTAATAATCCTCTGCTTAATCACATTGTTTGAGATTGTGCTTCTCTTTATCTTTAAAATGGGTGTACTGCGCTCCCTGCTTGTGTAAATTCCATTTCATTCATTCGCTCATATTTATTATTTACTGTGTACAGAGCTCTGTACTAAGCACTTGGGAGAGTACAATACAACAATAAGCACACACATTCCTTGCCCACAACAAGCTTACAGTCTAGATTTCAGTTCACCAGGCCTCAGATGCTTGGGTTTTCTCAGTTATCCATGCTCCTCATATATCTTCATCAGTACAGCTGTGTGTACCATCTCACTGTTGGTGAGCTGACTGAATTCAAAGACCTCATTGCTTATGGTCAATCAAGTAATCGATTATATTAATTGAGTACTTACTGGGGGTAGAGCACTGTACTAAATGCTTGGGAGAGTACAATACTTCAGAGCTGAGAGACACATTCCCTGCTCACAAGTAGCTTACAGTCTAGAGGGGGAGATACACATTCAAATAAATTACAGATATGGACATAAGTGCTCTGGGGTGACTAAAAAGTGCTTAAAGGGTACAAATCCAAGTGTGAGGACTATGTAGATGGAAGGGGAGTAGGGGCGATGAGAACTTAGTTGGGGAAGGTCTCCCGGAGATGTGATTTAAATAATAATAATGTTGGTATTTGTTAAGCGCTTACTATGTGCCGAGCACTGTTCTAAGCGCTGGGGTAGACACAGGGGAATCAGGTTGTCCCACGTGGGGCTCACAGTCTTAATCCCCATTTTACAGATGAGGGAACTGAGGCACAGAGAAGTTAAGTGACTTGCCTACAGTCACACAGCTGACAAGTGGCAGAGCTGGGATTCGAACTCATGAGCCCTGACTCCAAAGCCCGTGCTCTTTCCAATGAGCCACGCTGCTTCTCTTAATGTTTTGAATCAATGGTATTTACTGAGCACTTACTCTTTGCAGAACACTGCACTAATCACTTGGGAGAATACAGTAAAACAGAGTCGGAAGACATGTTCCCTGCCCATAACAAGTTCACAGTCTGGGGGAAGATGAGGAGAGTGATGATCTGTCAGATATGAATTGGGGAGGAAGTCCAGGCCAGAGGCAGGTTGTGGGTGAGGGGTCGGGGTGAGTTAGATGAGATTGAGGTACAGTGAGTAGGTTGGCATTAGAGGAATAAAGTGAGAATGTTGCACTGTAGTAGGAAATCAGTGAGTAAGAAAGGAAGGGGAAAAGGTGATTGAGTGCTCCAAAGTCAATGTTAATGAGTTTCTGTTTGATGTGGAGGTGGATGCTGCAGGTTCTTGAGGAGTGGTGAAGCATGATCTGAATGGTTTTGTAGAAAAATGATCAGGGCAGCAGTGTGAGCTATGGAGTGGAATAGGAAGAGACAGGAGGCAGGGAGATCAGCAAAGAGGCTGATATAGTAGTCCATTTGGGATATGATAAATCTTGGATTAACGTGGTAGCAGTCTGGATGAAGTAGAAAGGACAGATTTTAGTGATGCTATGAAGGTAGAACTGACAGGATATAGTGACAGGAAATGGCAGGGGATGTGGGAAGGGAATTTGTCTACCAACTCTGTTATATTGTATTCTCCCAAGTGTTTAGTACAGTGGTCTGCACACAGTAAGTGCTCAATAAATACAATTAATTAAGTGATAAATTGAATATATGGGTTGAATGACAGAGAAATCAAGGATAATGTCAAGGGTTGGGGGCAGGCAAGATGATGGTGCTGTCTACAGTGATGGAAAAGAGGAGGAGATGGTTCTCTTGACATTTGATTTTGAGGGTGGCTTGAAGAAGTTTGGTCTTTCCAGTGTTCCTTTGATTAGGGGGTCCAGGACTCAGCTGTTTAAATAATAATATTGGTACTTGTTAAGCACTATGTGCCAAGCACTGTTTTAAACACTGGGGTAGATTCAAGCTAATCATATGCAGTCCCCATCCCATATGGGGCTCACAGTCTAAATTCCCATTTTACAGATAAGGTAACTGAGGCCCAGAGAAGTTAAGTGACTTGCCCAAGGTCAAACAGCAGATATGTGGCAGACCCAGGATTAGAACCCAGGCCCTTCAGACTCCCAGACCTGTGCTCTATCGACTAAAGCCACGGCAGCCACCACAACTTTGTAGAAACCTATTCAGTTGGTGTGAAACCTGATTCACTAATGCCACCAGCTCAATCTATCTTTTTCAAACAACCCGCTAGCCTTCTTGATTTAGTTTTCCACAACATCTAGCCACACTGCATGACTATGGACTGGAATTTGGAGATAACATTAAGTTGCTTTTCAGATGGAGATTTTAGGACAGGTGTAGAGTTTCTCTGGCGTAGTCTGATGCATGACTTGGTCTACCTCAAGCTTCAGGAAGTAACAGAATTTCGAAGTATCTTCAGATCATGGGCAGCCATGTACTGTTGTTCTAGATGGTTGACGTGCAGACTTTCAAGGATGCTTCTGCGCTGGTAAATGGAAAGAGTATAAAAGCCACCAAATTCTGTTGATCCTCTAGAGTAGCAGCCTAGCAGAGATGGAAGAGATTGGACACACTACAAGACTCTGTCTTGGTCAGGTGCAGATTCATCAATCAATCAGTCATATTTACTGAGCATTTACTATGTGCAGAGCACTGTACTAAGTGCTTTGGAGGGTACAATACAGCAATGAAACAGACCAAAGAAGCTCAGAGCCTCAGTTTAAAAGGCCCAAGACAGAACCCAATATCATAATCCCTCTTAAACAATATAGCCAATGCTTGAGTCATTATAAAGATGGTGGGGTTTTTTTTTATTTTTCTTAAATGGCCACCTACTTACCTGGTTCTTAAAGTAGAGGATGCTCTTTAAATTGTGGGAAATGCTTTTTGTCTATTAAAATCTTTGCTGCTTTAGTCTCCCTCCTTTCTTCTCAATTAGCCTGTCCCAGGCGGGTAGTGATTAAGACAAATAAGTAATAATCAATCAACAGGCACCTCTAGCCCTCCCTCTCAGTTCTTCATGTCCTGGAGGAATCTTGTTGATTTCTTGATTGGGAGAGATCATTAAGTTAAGAGAGAAGAGAAAGAGGAAAAATGTGTTTGATGTCAGACAGCTGGGTGTTTAGATGAAGCGTCCCGACTCGCCACAGAGCATTCATTCATTCAATTAAATTTATTGAGTGCTTACTGTGTGCAGAGCACTGAACAAAGTGCTTGGAAAGTACAATTCAGCAACAAATAGAGACAAACCTTGCCCATAATGGGCTCACTGTCTAGAAGGGGGGAGACAGACATCAAAACAAGTAAACAGGCATGAGATGTACACATCCTTGATTCTATTTATCGTTATTATGTTGTCTTGTTTTTGTCCATCTGTCTCCCCCGATTAGACTGTAAGCCCATCAATGGGCAGGGATTGTCTCTATCTGTTGCCGAATTGTATATTCCAAGAGCTTAGTATAGTGCTCTGCACATAGTAAGCTTTCAATAAATACTATTGAATGAATGAATGAATCAATAGCATCAATATAAATACATAGAATTAGATATATATACATCATTAATAAAACAAATGGAATTATAAATATGTACATACATACATACAAGTGCTGTGGGGTGGGAAGAGTAGAGCAGAGGGAGCGAGTGGGGGCAATGGGGAGGGGAGGTGGAGCAGAGCAAAAGGGGGGTAATGGGGAGGGGGAGCAGAGGAAAAGGGGGGCTTAGTCCATGAAGGACTCCTGGAGGAGGTGAGCTTCCAGGCTCTGAAGGGGGGAAGTGTGCTAGTTTGGCAGATTTGAGAAGGTAGGGCATTCCAGGCCAGAAGTAGGACATGGGCCAGGGGTCGATGGTGGGACAGGTGAGAACGAGGCACAGTGAGAAGGAGCAGAAGTGAGCAGGACCTGTGTTTGTGGAGATTATCATGTTTACTTATGGAGAGTTGCCCCATTGTTGGGGAGGTCACTGTCTCCATGACTGGAGCATACAGGGGAATATCCCATTCCAACCTGGGATTTTGGAAGAACAAGCCATAGGGCTAAGTGTGGAGAGGGAGAGGAAATGAGAGATAAATCAAGAAAAATCCCTATGTCATGGTTGGGGTCCCCTGATGGCAGAATAAATGGAATTAAGATGTAGTGAAGCACATCCTCAAACAATATATTATAGTAATTGGCTATTAGGAGGCCACTGAAGCAGGTAGGCCAGTCTGACATGCAGCAATCAGAAGAGTGCTTGGTCCCCTTCATTCATTCATTCAATCGTATTTATTAAGCACTTACTATACTAAGCGCTTTAGAGAGTATAATACAACAATAAACAGACACATTCCCTGCCCACATAATAAGCTCATAGTCTAAAGCACTAAAGGCTCTGCAAACATCAGGATACCAAAAGGCAGGCTTGAAAATAGACAAGCCTTGTATGGGTCAGACCCATTAATGCAGCAAAGAGAAGCAGTGTTGCCTAGTAGAAAGACTGTGGGCCTGGGAGTAGGAGGAGCTGGGTTCCAATCCCCACTCTGTGCCACCTGCCTGCTATGTGACCCCGGGTAAGCCTCTGGGTCTCAGTATCTTCACCTGAAAAAATGAGGATTCAATCCCTATTCTCCCCCCGCACTTACATTGTGAGCACCCCATAGGACAGGTGTCTGACGTGGTTATCGTGTATCTACCCCAGTGCTTAGTGCCCACTACTCGGCACTTACCAAATACTACAGTTATTATCAATAAATGCAAACGACGCTCTAGGATGTGTTAGTCCCGCACCAATCTTTTCAGCCACACTCACGCACAAAGATAGAATTTAGGATTAGTAATGCCATCTTCAAAAATGGATAGCTACATATGTATTTAATATCAACTAGATTGAGAGATTGCCTAGCTAAACTGTAAGCTTTGTGAGAGTAAGGATTGTATCTATTAAATAATAATAATAATAATAACAATAATAATAATAATGTTGGTATTTGTTAAACAATTACTATGTGCCGAGTACCGTTCTAAGTGCTGGGGTAGATACAGGATAATCGGGTTGTCCCACATAAGGCTCACAGTCTTAGTCACCATTTTACAGATGAAGTAACTGAGGCACCAAGAAGTCAAGTGACTTGCCCAAAGTCACACAGCTGACAGGTGGCGGAACCAGGATTAGAACCCATGACATCTGACTCCTAAGCCCGTGCCCTTTCCACTGAGCCATGCTACTTCTCATTGTATAAATTTCATTCTCATAAATCTATTGTACACTCCCAACCACCTAGTACAGTGCTCTGTATCACAGTAAGTGCTCAATAACTGCCCTTTATCTATATATATATACCTATATATACAGACATCTATGGTGTGTGTGTATGTACACGTATAGATGTGTGGCTTAGTGGAAAGAGCCCGGGCTTGGGAGTCAGATGTGATGGTTTCTAATCCTGGTTCTGCCACTTGTCTGCTATGTGACCTTGGGCAAGTCACTTAACTTCTCTGTGCCTCAGTTACCTCATCTGTAAAATGGGGATTAAGACTGTGAGCCCCACGTGGACAACCTGAATACCTTGAATCTACTCCAGTGCTTAAAACAGTCCTCGACACCTAGAAAGCATTTAATAAATACCATAATTATGTGTACATATATTTGCATATATTTATATTTGTATATACTTAAATATATACATATAGATACACTTGTACATTTATATATCATAAGGCTGATAAAATGACTTTAAAATGCTGATCCCCTTCTAGACTGTAAGCACCTTGTGGTAAGGGAACATGTGGCAAAAGCCCGGGCTTGGGAGTCAGAGGTCATGGGTTCTAATCCTGGTTCTGCCACTTGTCCGCTGTGTGATCTTAAGTCACTTAACTTCTCTGTACCCCAGTTACCTCATCTGTAAAATGGGGGATAACCTGATCACCTTGTATGTACCCCAGCACTTAGAACAGTGCTTGGCACCTAGTATGTTCTTAACAAATACCATTCTTATTATTACCAATTCTGTTACATTGTACTCTCCCAAGCACTTAGCAAAGTGCTCTGCACACAGTAAGGATTCAATAAATACAACTGACTGATTGATCTAGAAATCCAATTTACAAACATTCATATGTGCACATAATAGATTCATCTTACTGGTCTAGTTATGCAGATTTGAAATGCCAGACTAAAGCAATTAGTTTTATTTTCATTTCATGCTTTGGAGATTCTACAAAACAAGCCCAGATCAGTTGTCTGTGTACAATAAATTGTGTACCCATGTCAGCTCTAGGAAAGAAATGCTGGGCCACATGAATGAACTCAGACAGCATTTCTTGTGTTCATACCCTTCACACACTGTGGGTGGGTGGTGCATCTTTCCTTCTCGATTCTTGTCAGAATTCCAGCTACTAAATCTAGGTCTTAAGTGAGATTTGCAAACAAAATTAGTGACCGCTTCAATACTCAACCCCTAAGATGATCCATCTGCCAGTGGGGTGAGGCACAGGACTTTGAAGTGCTTTTCATTCCACCAAAAACCCAGGAAGCTACCAGAAGGTGAACAAGAAGGGAGAGGCCCCTAAACATTCTTTAGTGCTTTTCATTTCAAAAGGATTCAAGAGATGAATAGGGAAATGGGGTCAAACCCCCCCCCAAAATAGCTCTTTTAAGTATTGGTGGTTTAGTTTCATGTCAAAAAGATGGAGATCTAAATGGCCACTGTTTAGTGTAATTTTCCTGCAAGTCATTAGAAACAGATTGGGAGATTAACAAAGATAAGGCTGGATCTCAGAGCAGAAAGTGTAAAATATCTATTTTCTTCATTCTATTTCTACTGAAAGATTTTTATTTTTTTTTTTGGATCTTTTGGATCTTTTGCTTTACCTTCATGAGGATTTAAAACTACAGTACCTACCTCACAGGGCTCAAAAATTCATGTCCAGAAGACTTCTAGGAAGATATTTTTGGAACTTGGAGAGAAAATCAGGCAACATCTATTGAAACAATGCTAAACAAATGAATAACAAGACCAAATCTCCCCATTAGGGTGGGAGAACTGGCTGAAATAAAACAAGAGAAAAAAGTCTTTGAGGGCTTATGACAAGGAGAGGATTACTCCTCGCCTCTACTGAGGCATGGAAACACTTGTATGCAACTATGTCTGAGAGGAAAATTGACACCACTTCCCCATAGGGACCTGGCCTGAAGGTGGGAATTAGCAGACTAGAGAAGAGGGTTACTATGGCTGTTTCTGCCTTTAAGCCAATTCTTCTCCTTTCCCTTCAGGACTTTCTGCCCATCGACTTTCAGTGTCCCCACAAATATCATAACCAAACTATTCAGATGCAAACACATTAAAAAATGACCTATTGGTGAGCTGTCTCCTGGACTTCCCCCCCCCATTTTTTGGTGGGGAGTACTTGTGTGCCCACCCAAACCAGAAGGAGGAAACTCGAGCTCTGCAAATTTAACCTCTGAATATATTCTTTTAGCTTTCCATTACAAATGTGTCAAAAATGTAATTACAGTACCGCAATTTTGTGTGAAAAAAGAGAGATTTTTGATTCTTTAAACCCCTTCAGAGAGATGCTCATCCCTGTTGTCATTGGTTGAATCTGAGTCCTACTCCATATGAAATATGATGAAAGCAAATGGTAAGCCATTTAATATATGATAAGCAATATTCCATAACTGCCAAGCAGGATAATAGGTTGACATTACCAAAATTTAAGTGGGAAATGCCTCTTTGAGAAGGTATTATTTTAGGAAGACTTTGAAGATGGGAAGGGATATGTGTTGGTGGATTTGAGCCAGGAGAAAGTGGGGGGCTCCTTGCAGGGAGAAAGTCATGGGTTGAAGAGAGTTTCAGGTAAAATACAGTTAGGAGATTAGTTTGGGAGGAGGAAAGAGATAAATCAGAGACTTAGTGGGAGAAGAGAAGGTAAGAAGGAGAAAGGCCATGAAGAGTCTCAAATCCAGTGTTTAGAAATTTTTGTTTACCTTGAGAATTATTCTCTTTTTTTTTCCTCTCTTTATTCAGTACAACTGCTTTTTATACCTAATTAGTGTTGTCACTGAGAGTTTTTCCAGGTAAAACCAAAACCTGAACCAGTCTGATTGCCCATGAAGTTCTGGAAATCACTTGCCAGAGTAGATTGGATTTAAATAGATTTGGCCAATAAAGACAAAATTCATCTTTGTTTTTTGTTTTACCACAACTGCATTTTTGTTCAATATAACTTTGATACTATCGAACCCATAGGGAAGAGACAAGATAGATTTTAGTTTCAGAAGATACACCCTATATAACTACAATCAGAGATTTATTTTGTAATTTTTTGCATCTGGACTTAAGTTGATTTGCTAGAGGTAACAGAAGTCACTGGGAGCTCACTCTGCTGTTGTGGAGTCATTTTATATTAGGAGAACAACAACCAATAGCAAAGAAAATAGCATTTAAATCTTATTAAATCAGTATTTTTATTTAACGTATACTTCTTCCTCATAAACCAACTCCTAATTTCCTCCTAACTTTTCCATCCCTTCCTGAACTGCCTCCATCCTCCTTTCCCTTACTGAACTGCCTCCATCCTCCCTGTACTAGAAACTTGCAATCTTGATTTTTTTAAGGGTATTTGTTAAGTGCTTACTATGTGTCAAACACTGTTCTAAGCCCTGGAGTAAATACAAGTTAATTAGGTAAGACACAGTCCCTGTCCCGCATGGGGTTTACAGTCTAAACATAGGAGGGAGAACCTGTATTTAATCCCTGTTTCACAGTTGAGGGAATTGAGGCATAGAGAAGTTAAGTGACTTGCCCAAGGTCACACAGCAAGAAATTGGCAGAGCCAGAATTAGAACCTAGGTCCTCAGACTCCCAGGCCCATGCTCCTTCCACTAGATCATGCTGCTTCTCCAGCACTTGAATCCTCAGCATCCATTCAATCGTATTTTTTGAGAGCTTACTACGTGCAGAGCACCGTACTCAGCGTCTTTCAGCTCTCACATTCAATCAACTTTTATTAATCCTGCTGGTTATTTCTCTATAACAGTTTCCAGATCTGCCCTCTCCTATCCACCAAAACAGCTACCAACCCAATCCAAGTTATCACAGTCAAACTTAGAAGGTTTTGCTTAAAGAGATTGAAATTGCAACTCTTTAACTGTCTTGGTATGGGCAGGGATTATCTCTCTTTATTGCTGAATTGTACTCTCCAACACTTAGTACAGTTTTCTGCGCACACTGAACACTCAAGAGAAATGACTGAATGAATAAACCAGACTAGGACTAAAATTGACCGTACTATATTCGGGACAATACAAGGAAATGCAGGATTAGTAACCTTAGGTTCAACTAATAAATCAATCTGTGGTATCTGAGTGCTGGCTATGTGCAGAGTAATATACTAAACTCTTAGGAAAATACAGTATAATAGAGTTGATAGACATGATCCCTAGTCTCAAGGTGTTTACAGTTAGAGAGGTACAGAGACAGAAAAATAAATTACATGTAGAGGAAATGGATATGTATATGCAAAAGGATTTTACATGTGTGATGTGGGACTGGGGGTGGGATGAATATCAGGTGCTTAAGGTGTGTCCATTCATTCAATCATATTCATTCATTCAATCGTATTTATTGAGCCCTTACTGTGTACAGAGCACTGTACTAAGCACTTGGGAGAGTACGACATAACAATAAACAAACACATTCCCTGCCCGCAATGAGTGTACAGACTCAAAGGTATAGGAAAGGCAAAAAGAAAACTGAATAGGGGAAATAGCTTATTCAGGGAAAGACTCTTGGAGAGATGTGATTTTAGTAGGGCTTTGAAGGTGGGGAGACAGTCTCAGCTAAGCCCTCTTTTCCCCCCTTTCCCTCTGCTCCTCCCCCTCTCCCTTCCCCTCCCCTCAGCACTGTACTTGTCCGCTCAACTGTTTATATTTTCATTACCCTATTTATTTTGTTAATGAGATGTACATCACCTTGATTCTATTTATTTGCTATTGTTTTAATGAGATGTTCATCCCCTTGATTCTGTTTATTGCTATTGTTTGTGTCTGTCTCCCCCAATTAGACTGTAAGCCCGTCAGAGGGCAGGGGCTGTCTGTATCTGTTACCAATTTGTACATTCCAAGCACTTAGTACAGTGCTCTGCACATAGTAAGCGCTCAATAAATACTATTGAATGAATTAATTAATTAATTAATATAAATAGGGAGAGAATTCCAGGTCAGAGGGAGGGTATGGACGTGGGATCGGAGGAAAGACAGATGAGATAGAGGTACAACAAGTAGGTTGATGTTAGAGGAGCAAAGTGTGTGAGTTGAGTGTAGTCCAAGCAATTATGTCTAGACAGCATGCCAAAACTGAAAAATGGGCAAAGTCAAGATTTAATCCATACTTCAAATTGGAAAGGATAGCCATATTGCTCCTGCAATGACCGGCAGGCAGAGGGAGGTGATCTGATTCCTATGGAATCCCCCAGAAAGGCCGGACCACTCAGTGGCATGATGATGCCAAGTTCACAAATCCCCAGATTTTCAATTTAGCAGACTTCGAAGGCTCAAATGACTTACTTTAATAAAAATAATAATTATGGTATTTGTTAAGCACTTACTATGTGCTAAGCACTGTTCTAAGCACTGGAGTAGATGCAAGGTAATCAGGTTGTCCCACAGTCTTAATCCCCATTTTACTGATGAGGTAACTGAGGCACAGAGAAGTGAAGTGACTTGCCCAAAGGTCACACAGCAGACAAATGGCAGAACTGGGATGAGAAACCATGTCCTCTGACTCCCAAGCCTGTTCTCTTGCCACTTAGCCACACTGCTTCTCCACTTTAGCTCTCTTATTAATGCCTCCAAAATCTTTTGTGCATCCAGCAATTATACATCTAAAATTCCAGTGATTATAAGTTTTATCAGTCATCTACTCTATAAAAACCCTCCCTTGATCCAAAGGATCCCTCCAGTTCTCACTCCATCTCCATCATATCATTCCTCTTCAAACTCCTAGGGTGAGTTGTTTATGGCCACTGGCTCCAATTCTTCTCTTCCAATTCTCTCTTTGATTTACTCCAGTCTGCATTCCCCACCTCCACTCCATGAAAACCTCCCTCTCTAAGATTACCAATCATCTCCTTCTTGCCAAATTCAAAGGTCTCTACTCTAGCCTAAGCCTCTCTACCTCTCAGCTGCCTCTGACACTGTCGACCACCCTCATTTTCTGGAAAATTATCTAATTAATAATGGCTAATAATGGTATTTGTTAGAAATGGTATTTGTTAAGAGATTACTATGTGCCAGGCTCTGTACTAAATGCTGGGGTGGATACAAGCAAATTGGGTTGGACACAGTCGCAGTCCCACATGGGGATCACAGTCTCAATCCCCATTTTACAGATGAGGTAACTGAGGCCCAGAGCACTGAAGTGACTTGCCCAAGGTAACACAGCAGACAAATGGTGGAACTAGGGTTAGAAGCCATGGCCTTCTGACTCCCAGGCCCCTGCTCTATCTACTATGCCATGCTGCTTCTCTAACCTAGATTTTATTGATACTGCCCTCTCATGGTATTCCTTCTATCTCTATGGCTACTCATTCATTCAATCGTATTTACTGAGCATTTACTGTGTGCAGAATACTGTGCTAAACATTTGGAAAGTACAATACAGCAATAAAGAGAGACAATCCCTGCCCCTTCTCTTCCATCAATCAATCATATTTATTTAGTGCTTACTGTGTGCAATCTATACTAGTGTTTGAGAGAGTACAATATAACAGAGTTGGTAGATATGTTCCCTGCCCACAGATGCTTACAGACTAAGAACTCACATTCTCCTTTTTTGCTTCCCACCCTCTAGCTGGGGAAGTCCCTCAAGACTCAGTTCAGGATCCCCTTCTAATTTTCCATCTACATCTACTCCCTTGGAGAATGATAATAATAATAATAATGTTGGTATTTGTTAAGCGCTTACTATGTGCAGAGCACTGTTCTTAGTGCTGGGGTAAATACAGGGTAAACAGTTTGTCCCACGTGAGGCTCACAGTCTTCATCCCCATTTTACAGATGAGGTAACTGAGTTAAGTGACTTGTCCACAGTTACACAGCTGACAAGTGGCAGAGCCGGCATTTGAACCCATGACCAAACTAATGCACTCTTCAACTACCATCTGTTTACAGATGATTCCCAAATCTTCCTCTTCAGCCTGACTTCTCTTCCTCTTTGCAGTCCCGCACTTCCTCCGTCTATTTGGATGTCCCACCAATGCCCTAAACAAAACAAGTCCAAAACAGAACTCCTCATCTTCCTACTAAAACCTTGTCCTTCCCCAGCTTTCCTACCACCATTCATTTATTCATTCAATTGTATTTATTGAGTGCTTACTGTGTGCAGAGCACTGTACTAAGCGCTTGGAAAGTAGACTACAGCAATAGAGACAATCCCTGTCCACAACGGGCTCAAAGTCTAGAGGGGGAGAGACAGACATCAATACAAGCAAATGGGCATCAATATAAATAGAATTATAGATACATATATACATAAGTGCTGTGGAGTGGGGAGGGGTGGAAGAGCAAAGGGAGTGAGTCAGGGTGATGTATAAAAGAGTGCGTGCTGAGGAAACATGGGGCTTAGTCTGGGAAGGCCTCTTGGAGGAGGTGCACTAGGGCTTTGAATGGGTGGGAGAGTGATTGTCTGGCCAATTTGAAGAGGGAGAGTGTTCTAGGCCAGAGGTAGGATGTGGATCAGAGGTCAATAGCAAGACAGGCAAGATCGAGGCACAGTGAGAAGCCTAGTACCAGAGAAGCCAGAGTCAGAAGGCTGGGATGGAGAAGGAGAGAAGGGAGGTGAGGTAGGAGCGGGTAAGGTGATGGAGAGCTTTAAAGCCAATAGTGAGGAGTTTTTGTTTGATATGGAGGTTGATAGGCAACCACTGGAGATTTTTGAGGAGGGGGGTGACATGCCCTGAACGTTTCCGTAAAAAGATAATCCGGGCAGCAGAGTGAAATATAGACTGAAGCAGAGAGAGACAGGAGGTTGGGAGGTCAGCAAGGAGGCTGATGCAGAAATCTAGGCAGGAAAGGATGAGTGATTGTACTAACATGGTAGCGGTTTGGATAGAGAGGAAAGGGTGGATTTTGGCAGATTGTAAAGGTGAAACTGACTGGATTTGGGGATGGCCTGAATATGTGGGTTGAATGAGAGAGCGGAATCAAGAATGACACCAAGATTACAGGCTTGCGAGATGGGAAGGATGGTTGTGTCGTCTACAGTGATGGGTAAGTTCAGGAGAGGACAGGGTTTGGGAGGGAAGATAAGGAGCTCTGTTTTGGACATTTTGAGTTTGAGGCGGCAGGTGGACATCCAAGTAGAGATGACCTGAAGGCAGGAGATGCAAGCCTGGAAAGAGGGAGAGAGAACAGGGGAAGAGATGCAGATTTGGTGTCATCTGTATAGAGATGGTAGTTGAAGCCATGGGAGTGAATGAGTTCTCCAAGGGAGTGAGTGTAGATAATAATAATAATAATAATGTTGGTATTTGTTAAGCACTTACTATGTGCCAAGCACTGTTCTAAGCGCTGGGGTAGATACAAGGGAATTAGGTTGTCCCACGTGGGGCTCACAGTCTTCATCCCCATTTTACATATGAGGTAACTGAGGCACAGAGAAGTTAAGTGATCTGCCCAAGGTCACACAGCTGACAAGTGGCAGAGCTGGGATTAGAACCCAAGACCTCTGACTCCCAAGCCCGGGCTCTTTCCATTGAACCAAGCTGCTTCTCTGTAGATGGAGAATGAAAGAGGACCAAGACCTTCCCAGATTAAGCCCCCCTTTTCCTCTATTCTCCCTCCCCTCCCCATCACCATGACTCACTTTCTTTGCTCTACCCTCCCCCCCAACACTCATCACTTGTGTATATATGTATATATTCATAATTCTATTTATTTATACTAATGATATATATGTATATATCTTTAATTCTATTTATAATGATGCTATTGATGCCTGTTTACTTGTTTTGATGCCTGTCTCCCCTCTTATAGACTGTGAGCCAGCTGTGGGCAGGGATTGTCTCTATTTGTTGTTGAATTGTACTTTCCAGTGCTTAGTACAGTGCTCTGCACACAGTAAGTGCTCAATAAATACCACTGAATGAATGAATGAATGAACTGAACCTTGAGCAACCCCTACAGTTAGGCTATGGGAGGGGGAGTAGGAGCCTCTGAAGGAGATTGAGAATGAATGGACAGAGAGATAAGAGGACAACCAGGAGAGGACAGAGTCAATGAAACCAAGGTTGGATAATATACCCAGGAGAAGGGGATGGTCCACAGTTTTCAAAGACAGCTAAGAGGTTCAGGAGAATTAGGATGGAGTGGAAGCTGTTGGATTTGGCAAGAAGGAGATCATTGGTGACCTTCAAGAAGATGGCTTCAGTGGAGTGAAGATGACAGAAGCCAGATTGGAGGGCGTCCGGGAGAGAATTAGGGGAGAGGAATTTGAGGCAGAGAGTGTAGATGACCTATTCAAGGACTTAGGAGCGGAAAGGTAGAAGGGAGATGGGGTGATAACTGGAGAGGGCTGAGGGCTCAAGAGAGGGGTTGTTTTAGGATGTAGGAGACATGGGCATTTTTGAAGGCAGTGGGGAAGAAGACCAACACATTATCCCCCCCAAGTTACAAGTCTGTAACTTTAGCATTATCTGTGACTCATCTTTCTCATATAAGCCACATATTCAATCTGTCACCCAATTCCTGTTGGTTCTATCTTCACAACATCTCTAGAATCCACTCTTTCTTCTCCCTACACTAGCACTTAACATATTCCCCCTTGATTACAGCAACAGCCAGCTCATTGACCTCCCTGCTTTCTGTCTCTCCCCACTCTAGTCTTGCTCGAGGATCATTCTTTCAGAATCACTACTCAAACCATTATCCCTCAAGAATCTCCCGTGATTCCTCATGCACGTCTGCATCAACAGACACTCCTTCCATGGGCTTTAAAGCATTCAATCAACGCATCCCTTCCTACCTTATCTCACTGATTTCCTACCTCAACTTCAGTCCATACACTTTTCTCCTCTAATGCCAATCTGTTCACTGTATCTCAATCTTGTCTATCTCACAAGTCTTGTCTATCTTGTCCTCCCTTTGACCTGAAGATCCCTCCCCCTTCATCTATGACAAACCACCACTTTCCCCATCTTCAAAGCCTTATTAAGTCATAGTTCCTCTAAGAAGCCTTCTCTGACTTAGCCCTCATTTCCCCTCTCCCTCTCTGTTTTGCATCACCTATACACTTGCATCTGTACCCCTTAAGCACTTGATATTTACCCCACCCTCTGCCCCACAGCACTTATTTACTTATCTGTAATTTATTTTAATGTCTATCTTCTCCCCTAGACTGTAAGCTCTTGTGGGAAGGGAACATGTCTATAACTCTGCTCTATTGTATACTTCCAAGCCTTTAGTACAGTGCTCCACACCCATTAAGTGCTCAGTAAATATGATTGAATGATTTATCTATTACATATTTCCATATTACTTGGAAAAGTTTTATTCTTATTCATTTTCCGGCCCTGACAACCTGTAAATAATTTATTTCTGCAGGTCTCATATAAGATTTTAAAGACCTTGAGAGCAGGGTCTCTGACTCTGCTTCAACCAATCAATCCATAGCATTTATTCAGGGCACCACCTGGGATTCAAATCAGGATTTAATTAGTCTCACCAATGGGAAAAAAAATCACAACAGAGAACAGTGAAGACAAGGTCTGCATGGTAAAATTTATAGCCCCTGACTCTAAGCTCCTCGTTCCTACCAACTCTGTTTGTATTTTTCTTTCCCAAGCTCAGTACAGTGCTGTACACACAGTAAGTACTCAATAAATACCAGTGATTGGTGTATGATAGGGCCAGGCTGAGAGTGTAATTAACACAAGTAGAATACCATGTGCTAGATGCTCTCCCAACATTTAGTTCAGAGTTTTGCATTCAGTAAAAAATAAATACTAATAAATACCTTCAGTCCTACTACTTCCATATGGCTGGCTGAGAGCTTTGCATACAGAGAAGGTGGAGAAACAGGCATTAGTTTAAATTAGCCCTCAAATTGAACTAATAACCAAATTAAACAACTCTGCCTTCCATTTTGGTTCAGGTATAGCTTGGGTAGAGGGAAATAAATTAATTATTACCACATAATAATGACTGTGGTATTTGTAAGGGCTTACTATGCCTCAAGCACTGAATGAAGTGTTGGGGTAGATACAAAATGTCAGGCACCACATGGGGTTCACAGTTTAACTCCCAGGTCCATGCTTTTTCCACTAGGCTACACTGCTTCTCAACACTCTTCTGGCTGGACCTCAACTTGCTGCTCCAGAGGCCTTTGAGTTTTCCCGATTGTGAGTGTCCTCTCTCTCCTCACAAGAATGTTCCAAATGATTCTGACAGCTCCAAGTAAACTGTAAGCTCTGTGTGGGCAGGGATTCCCAAACATGCAATTTAGAGTTTGGGAAAAAATAAATTGTATTATTTCATTCATTCATTCATTCCTTCATTCATTCATTCATTCACTCAGTGGTATTTACTGAGCGCTTATTGTGTGCAGAGCACTGTACTAAGCGCTTGGAATGTACAATTCGGCAACAGATAGAGACAATCCCTGCCCAACAATGGGCTTGTAGTCTAAAAGGAAGCAAAACAAAACAAGTAGTCATGTATCAGTACCATCAAAATAGATAAATAGAATCACAGATATGTACACATCATTAATAAAATAGAGTGATAAATAATATATACAAATATTCACAGGTGCTGTGGGGAAGGGAAGGGGGTAGAGCAGAGGGAGGGAGTAAGGCAATGGGGAGGGGAGGAGGGGCAGAGGGAAAGGGAGGGCACAGTCTGGGAAGGCTTCATGGAGGAGTTGAGCTCTCAGCCGGGCTTTGAAGAGGGGAAGAGATTTAGTTTGGCGGACGTGAGGAGTGAGGGCATTCCAGGTTAGTGGTAGGGCATGGGCCAGGGGTCGACAGCAGGACAGGCGATAACGAGGCATAGTGAGGAGGTTAGCGGCACAGTAGCAGAGTGCACGGGGTGGGCTGTAGAAGGAGAGAAGGGAGGTGATGTAGGAGGGGCAAGGTGATGGAAAGCTTTGAAGTCAAGAGTGAGGAGTTTTTGCTTCAGGTGAAGGTTGATAGGCAACCACTGGAGGTTTTTGAGGAGGGGAGTGACATGCCCAGGGTTTTTCTGTAGAAATCTAATCTGGGAAGTGGAGTGGAGTATAGACTGAAGTGGGGAGAGACAGGAGGATGGGAGATCAGAGAGGAGGCTGAGGCAATAATCCATATATTATGGATATATTAGTATTATGAGAGATTGTACCAGCAAGGTAGCAGTTTGGATGGAGAGGAAAGGGTGGATCTTTGTTGTGAAGGTGAGCACTTGCTGTATACAGAGCACTGTACTAAGCAGTTGGAGTGGAATATAACAATATAACACACATTCCCTGTCCACAATGAGCTTATAGGCTAATAAGCAGCTAGGAAGCACACAATAAATATCAATGATATTAGAATATCCAAACCAATTCTAACAGGACAGGCTGGCAGATCTGTGACACTGCTGCCTAGCAGTTATTTCCCATTCTTTTTTTCTCTGGAGTGAAAATTTACATCTTGCCAAGAATTTGGGCAATTGAACACCACAGATTTAACCCACTTCAAAACACCTAACCAACAGAGCTTCTAATTTGGTGCTGTGTTTTCTCCCATTCCTTTTAATAATTTTTCTCGGCTTTTCACCTATTTTTCAGATTTATTCCCAGAAGACTGCTTTCCAATAAAATGGTCAGTGATTTCAATCAGTTTAAGCTAAAGTGATTGATATGAAAAACTTTGGCTAGAGAATAAGCTGGGATATTATACTGCATGGAAGATCCTATTTTTAAAGAGCAGTAAACATGAAAAATATGTTCTCTTCCATACTTCATATTCTCATTTCTGCAGCTAAATGGTTGTGGAGAGTTATATCACACTCAGATAAATCATAACAGTATTTAATCCCAGAGGAAACTGCCCTTATTGTCAAGGAAGTGACATGGTATGCATAAATCTTAACATCTCTCTCCTGCATTCAGGTAGTTGTGAGAGTATGTGGATTCATTCTGCTTTTTTCTTTTTCCCCTAGAGAATCAGGGAAAGTTCACTTCCATTTACTCCGATACTTCCTCTATAGACTTGTGTCTAGCCTCCAGGATGACATATTGTTCAAGGTTTCTCTGACCCTTCTTGCTATCATGCTCACTGAGGAAACTGATACAACTCTTTATTCTTTTATATTTAAAGAAGGTGCCCTGAATGTTGAGATTCACCTTTGAGCGCATGTGTGACTGACTAGGTAAATACAGGATCCAAAGTCTGGGGGAGGGGTAGTAGGGCGGGAATCAGGATCCTGTGTATGCACAAGCACTATTCCTTACTGTGCAGCTAAGTTTGATGTTTTCAGTGTGGGGGGGAATTGAAGAGGTGGGGGATAATTTGCCTAAGAGGCATTTGTTTGGATTATGAACATGGCTGGCAGTGTTATCAGATCTATCAGAGAAGCAGCATGGCCTAGGGGATAGAGCACGGCCCTGGGAGTCAGAAGGACCTGGCTTCTAGTCCCGGCTCCACCACTTGTCTGCAGTGTGACTTTGGGCAAATCACTTAACATCTCTGTGCTTCAGTTACCTCATCTGTAACTGGGGATTAAGTCTGTGAGGCCCATGTGGGACAGGGACTGTGTCCAACCTGATTAGCTTGTATCTACCCCAGCAGTTAAAACAGGGCTTGACACATAGTAAGTGCTTAACAAATACCGTTATTATTATTATTATTGTTATTACTATTATTATTACAGATCTCGACTAGAAGGGTTTGAACTGAAACCAAACACGGTGCCCTTTTCCCTAAGGTTAACTAACATCTGCCAGTCATACCACGTACTCTGAGGCCAGCTGGGTACCCATTCCTGTGCATGTCCCCAGGGGGTGGTCCATTTCTTCCCTAGCAGAGACAATGACTCTGTCCCCTCAGGACTTTCTGGAGCTCCTCTCTGTCCCTTGAAGGAGCAGCAGCCATCGGGCCAGGAAATACAGAGAGAAATACTCTGGTTGGGCATGTTCCCACCCAAGGAGCTGGGACAGAGCTGTTTCAGTTATTTCTCCACAGTTTCTCCGTTTGGGGTGATTATGGAATAATAATAACAACCGCAGTATTTGTTAAGCACTTACTCTGTACCAGGCACTGTTTTAAGCACTGGGATGGATACAACTAAATCTGGTAGGACACAGACTCTGTCCTACATAGTGTTCACAGTCTTCATCCCCATTTTACAGTTGAGATAACTAAAGCACAGAGAAGTGAAATAACTTGCCCAAGGGCACACGGGAGACAAGTGGCGGAGCTGGGACTAGAACCTAGGTTCTTCTGAATCCCAGGCTCATACTCTATCCGGTAGGTAGAGCGGTAGGTAGAGGTAGGCACTAACCAGGCAGCCCTCCACACTTGGTTGGGAGAGTCCCGGCTGTGGTGGCCCTGACTAGGATCACTCCTCATGGTGCAGTGGGATCAGCTCTGGGAAAGAGTTCTTCTTGCAGGGCACATGCATTCCCTCCGCTCCCCACCCACACAATCTACTCCCTTCTCCCACATTTACCAACGGGTCAGCTCCGGAAGTAAGTTCCACCTCTTCATCACCGGTACCAGCCTACGGCCTCAAGATCAGGCGACTTTAGTAATTTAAACTACAAAGACAATCGATCAAGAGCTACTATAATTTTCTCATTTATGTGATCAACCTGAAGGGTCAATCAAACATATTTATTGAACACTTACTATGTGCAGAGTACTATACTAAGCACTTGGGAGAGTCCAGTGTAACAGAGTTGGTAGAAACATTCACTATCCACAATGAGCTTTCATCTGATTGACATTTCTCAGTGCTAAATGTATTGTTTAGCCGTGGAACCTCAACTAGTCCTGTTTTTACTTTGACCTCCTCGTCTTTCATTTCTTACAAAGCAATATGTCATCCTGATCTCTCCTGGGCAATGGAATCCCGATTTTCAGGTGGGATACATATTATCTGAGATTTGATTTTATCATATCCTTATAAATATTTCCTCTGCCCTACTTGCTTTCAGTTCCCTAATTTTGGCTTTCCATACACCAGTGGTTTGGGTAAGCCTATGGTTGTTAATTGTTCTCCCATGTCCTACCCTTGAGATAAGAAGCTTAACTAACTACAATGTTAACATATTAATGACAATACTAATGCAGTCCTATGTTGCCATTTGGTGATGATGACAATAATAATAATAATAATAATAATAATAACAATAATAATGGTATTTATTAAGGACTTACTGTCTATCAAGCACTATTCTGAGCTCTGGGGTAGATATAGCTAATTAGGTTGGATACAGTCCCTGTCTTACATGGGGCTTACAGTCTTACTCCTCATTTTACAGCTGAGGGAACTGAGGCACAGAAAAGTTAAGTAACTTGCCCAAGGTCACACAGCAGAAAAGTGGCAGAGCAGGTTTTAGAACCCAGATAATAATAATAATAATTGTGGTATTTGTTAAGCACTTACTATGTGCCAGGCACTGTACTAACCGCTGGGATGGATACCAGAAAATTTTGATGGACAGAGTTCCTGTCCCACGTAGGGCTCACAGTCTCAAACCCCATTTTACAGATGAGGGAACTGAAGCACAGAGAAGTGAAGCAACTTGCCCAAGCACAGCAGACAAGTATTGGAGTCAGGATTAGAACCCATGACCTTCTGACTCCCAAGCTCATGTTCTATCCACTACACCATGCAGATCCTTCTGACTCCCAGGATTATATGCTACCCACAAGGCCAATGTGCTCTTTACTAAAGCCTGTAAATGATGTTCATGGAACTGTTCAAGGAGTTGGATAATAATAATATTGGTATTTGTTAAGCGCTTACTATGTGCAGAGCACTGTTCTAAGCACTGGGGTAGATATAGGGTAATCAGGTTGTCCCATGTGAGGGTCACAGTTAATCCCCATTTTACAGATGAGGTAACTGAGGCACAGAGAAATTAAGTGACTTGCCCACAGTCACCCAGCTGACAAGTGGCAGAGTTGGGATTCAAACCCATGACCTCTGAATCCCAAGCCCGTGCTCTTTCCACTGAGCCACGCTGCTTCTCTACCCCATGTATTGTACTCTCCCAATCAAAGTCCCATAACAGGCAAGTAGTAGAGCCAGGATTAGAACCCAGGTTCTCTGATATCCAGGCTGTGCTCTTTCCAGTAGGAAATGCTGCTTTGCTACCTTGTCTATAAGTGTGTCTTTAGTCAGTGTGCTACCTAGGTAACAGAACTCTGTCATAGTGTTTAACTCGGTGCTGTCAATATGAATTTTTAGCTTCCCTGTGTGCAAGTTGATGCATTACCTTGGTTTTCTTTAAACTTAGAGTCAGCCCCCAGCACCTAGATGACTTGGTGAAGTGGTTTGCCATCATTTGCATGTCGTCTTGGTGTGTGCCTCTAGGGCACTGTCACCTGCATATTGCAATTCTTGAATCATAATTAATAATAATAATTGTGGTATTTGTTAAGCACTTACTGTGTGCCAGGCACTGTTCTAGATGCTGGGGTGGATACAAGCAAATTTGGCTGGACACAGTCCTTGTCCCACAAGGGACTCCCAGTCTCCATCCCCACTTTACAGATGAGGTAACTGAGACACAGAGAAGTGAAATGACTTGTCCAAGGTTACATAGCAGATAAGTGGTGGAGTCAGGATTAGAATCCACGACCTTCAGGCTCCCAAACCCATGCTTTATCCACTACGTCATGCTATTTCTCAAATGATCATTTCCAGGTCTTTAGATAATACTTAAAAATCTGTTGAGTTCAAAGAGTTTCCCAGAGGTTCAGAAATATATCCTAAAACTTGCATCCAAGTCTCATGTTACATATGTACATATCTGGCTTGGCTTTGTAGAATAAACTGAATGGTCATATTACCCACAGTTGCTCCCTGTTAACAGTCGATGCATTTGCCTGTCAATGAAAGAACACCATGAAAGGCTACAATTCACCCCAGGATCCCAGCATCACTGTCCAAAGATTGAATCAACCATGAGGTCAAAGCAATGAGGTTTAGTGGAAATAGAAAGCAGCATGGCCTAGTGGATAGAGCATGGGCCTGGGAGTCAGAGGACTTTCATTCATTCATTCAATCGTATTCATTGAGTGCTTACTATGTGCAGAGTTCTGTACTAAGTGCTTGGAAAGTACAATTCAGCAACAGAGACAATCCCTTCCCAACAATGGGCTAACAGTCTAGCAGGGCTCTGCCACTTGTCTGCCATGTGATCTTAGGTAAGTTACTTCACTTCTCTGGGCCTCATTTTCCTCATCTGTGAAATGGGGATTAAAATTGAGCCCTATGTGGGACAGGGACTGTGTCAAAATTGATTAGTTTGTATCTACCCCAGTGCTAAGAACAGTGCCTGGTACATAGTAAGCGTTCAACAAATACTGTCATTATTATTCCGATGGGGGATCCTCGTCCAGCAGAGCTGAGATCATGTCCACCAAGGCCATGCAGAAAAGGTGGGTATGATGTCATTTTCCCCAGATCCCTCCTACTGGATTATGCATCATCCTCTCAAGAGGTCACCATAACTTTAACAGGCCCAACCTTCATGTCTGGAGAATATCCTCATCTTCCTCAGTTTAGGAAGAGGGTTTTCCTGATCCAACTCCTTCCTTGCTTGTTTCTTTGTTCCTGCCCTCCTGCTTATTGAAAATTGATCCCTTTTGGCTTCCTTTGCAGTTGCTCAGAGTGACTGACGAGAAACTTTCTACTCGCAAAACGTTTCATGTTATTCTTTCACCTTGTCCTTTTGGCTCACAATCTTCCCTTAGACCTCCAAGTTCCTATATAACCTTACATTGCAATTGTCCCCAAGTTTAATGGATGGACTATAGGCCTGAGGGTCAGTTAGAACTTCATTCTAGACCAAGCTCAGCCACTGACTCATGATATGACCTTGAACAAGTCATTTGAGCCTTCTGTACCTCAGTTTCCCCATCTAAGTGAAAATAAAATACTTGGCCTTCCTTACCTTACAGGGATGATGAAAGGATGCCAGAGGTAATATGGGAAAGTGCTTTAAATTATTCAGAAGAGAAACATCGCATAAATCCAAGGTATTATTAGTTGTCATGGTAATCATAATAATTTTAACTTTGGAATAGTATCACCACTATAATTGTTTATCCTATTATTAAAATAGGTCAGGTAAAAACATTTAATTAACCAAGAGGATCTTGTGTAACTCATCAGTGAAGCTTAAAACATTTGTCATAAGAAAAGTAGCTTGCCATACTGGAAAGAGCACAAGCTTAAGAATCACAGGACCTGGGTTCTAATCTGGGTTCCACCACTTGGGCTATTCACTTAACTTCTCTAGGCCTCAATTACCTCATCTGCAAAATGGATATTAAGACTGTGAGCCCTAAATGGGACAAGGACTGTGGCCAACCTGATTATCTTGTAGCTACCCCAGCTCTTAGTACAGTACCTAGCACATATTAAGCACTTAAAAAATACCACATTTCTCAAAGTAGCTCTGACTCTTTCAATTATACCTTTGGGCTAAATCTAATTTGCATTTTAATATTCAGCACATATTGTGTTACAATTGAATGCAAAAAGCAAGTTTTTAGTGAAATATTCTCTCTGCTGGTACAAGTGATATGTTCTGTTTTTATCCTCTATGTATAGACCAAAGAGTTGAGAATCATATTTCATGCCTTCATGGGCAGTCCTTAAGCAAACCTTTAAACTAAGCAATATTTGGGAACAAGAAGAGTGCAATCACCAGGGCTTTATGGAGTCGTAAGTTTTTGGCCTGGTTCCAATGGATGACATGCTTCATTTTAACTGATAAACTGTTGGAAGCATCTTGGTGATTCTACTCTCCATCCTTTTAAAAGGATTATCAACCAATCAATCAACTGTACGGATTAAGCCCAAATGCTTACTACAGTACTCTGCATACAGTAAGTGTTTAATAAGTACCATTGATGATGATGTAATTTGTAATTTTATTTATTTATAGTGATATCTCCCTCCCTCTAGATTGTGAGTTCATGTGCAAGGAATCTCACTGTTTATTGTTATATTGTACTTTCCCAAGTGCTTAGTACAGTGCCTGCACACAGTAAGTGTTGGATTGAATTGAATTGAATTAAGCACTTACTGTGTGCAGAGCACTGTTCTAAGTGCTTGGAACAACACAACATAACAGAGTTGGTAGTAACATTCCCTGCCCATAAGGAGCTTACAGTCTAGAGGGGGGGGACAGAAATTAATATAAATAAATAAATTATGGATTTGTACATAAGTGCTGAGAGGCTGAGGGTGGGATGAATACAAGTTACAAATCCATTTGTAGAGAGATCAGAGGGAGCAGAGGGAAAAGGGGGTAGCTCAGTCTGGGAAGGCCTCTTGGAGGAGGTGAGCTCTCAGTAGGGCTTTGAAGAGGGGAACAGAGTTAGTTTGGTGGAGGTGAGGAGGGAGGGCATTCCAGAACAGCAGTAGGACATGGACCAGAGATCTATTGCAGGATAGGTGTGAGAGGGGGACATTGAGGAGGTGAACCGCAGAGGAGAAGAGTGTTCGGGGTGGGCTGTAGAAAGAGAGAAGGGAGTGAGGTAGGAGGGGGCAAGGTGATGGAGCGTTTTGAAGCCAAGAGTGAGGAGTTTTTTATTCATGGGGAGGTTGATAGGCAACCACTGGAGGTTTTTGAGAAGGGAACTGACATGCCCAGAGTGTTTCTGTAGGAAGATAATCTGGGCAGCGGAATGAAGAATAGACTGGAGTGGGGAGAGACAGGAGGCAGGGAGATCAGAGAGAAGGCTGACACAATAATCCATCCAGGATATTATGAGAGCTTGTACCAGTACGATAGCCATTTGGACAGAGCCATTTGGGCAAATCTTGGTGATAATGTAAAGGTGAGATCGGCAGGCATTGGTGACGGATTGGATGTGTGGGGTGAATAATAATGTTGGTATTTATTAAGCTCTTACTATGTGCAGAGCACTGTTCTAAGCACTGGGGTAGATACAGGGTAATCAGGTTGTCCCACCTGAGGCTCACAGTTAATCCCCATTTTACAGATGAGGTAACTGAGGCACAGAGAAGTTAAGTGACTTGCCCACAGTCACACAGCTGACAAGTGGCAGAGCTGGGAGTCGAACCCATGACCTCTGACTCTGAGGCCCAGGTTCTTTCCACTGAGCCATGGAGTCAAGGATCACACCAAGGTTGTGGGCCTGTGAGATGGGGAGGATGGTCGTGCCGTCCACAGTGACAGGGAAATCAGGAAGAGGACAGGGTTTGGGAGGGAAGATAAGGAGCTCGGTTTTGGACATTTTGAGTTTTAGGTGGTGGGCAGACATCCAGGTGGAGACGTCCTGGAGGCAGGAGGAGATACAAGCCTGGAGGGAGGAGGAGAGAACAGGGAGGAGATGGAGATTTGGCTGTCATCTGCATAGAGATGATAGTTGAAGCTGTGGGAGCGAATGAGTTCACCAAGAGAGTGAGTATAGATGGAGAACAGAAGAGGGCCAAAAACCGACCCTTGAGGAACCCCTACAGCTAGTGGATGGGAGGGGGAGGGGGAGCCCACAAAGGAGACTGAGAATGAACAGCCAGAAAGATAAGAGGAGAACCAGGAGAGGACGGAGTCCATGAAGCCAAGGTGAGATAAGGTGTGGAGGAGAAGGGGATGGTCAACAGTGTCAAAGGCAGCTGAGAGGTCGAGGAGGATTAGGATAGAGTAGGAGCCATTGGATTTGGCAAGAAGGAGGTCATGGGTGACCTTTCAGAGAGAAGTCTCAGTAGAGTGGAGAGAACAGAAGCCAGATTGGAGGGAGTCCTGGAGAGAGTTGGAGTTGAGAAATTCAAGGCAGCGAGTGCAGACTCATTCTAGGAGTTTGGAAAGGAACAGTTGGAGGGAGATAGGGCGATAACTGGGAGGGAAAGTGGGGTCGAGAGAGGGTTTTTTTAGAATGGGGGAGACATGGGCGTGTTTGAAGGCAGAGGGGAAGAAGCCATTGGAGAGTGAGTGGTTAAAGATAGAAGTTAAGGAGGGGAGGAGGGAAGGGGCGATGGTTTTTATAAAGTAAGTGGGAATGGGGTCAGAAGCACAGGTGGAGGGGGTGACACTTGCGAGGAGGGAGGAGATCACCTCTGAGGATAATGCAGGGAAGGAAGGGAAAGTAGGAGAGAGGGTTGGGAGTGGGGGGGAAGCAGAGGGCAGAGGAGAGCTCAGACCTGATTGTGTTAATTTTTGTGATGAAGTAGGTGGCCAGATCACTGGGGGTGAGGGATGGAGGAGGGGGAGGAACTTCTGTACCCTGCCTAGATAACTTCAGAGATTTCAATATACAACACAACTTTACCCCAACCAAAATATCACATCCGAAAGGATAGATTCTCACTGTTAATTCAAGATGAATTTCCACTCAGCATTCGATGTTAGAGGATTGAAAAATTAATTTTGGGGGGTAGGTTTCCCTTTAATTGATAACTTTAGCACATGCAATATTTGAGAGCCAAGATATACTGGTTAAGGATAATGAGACCTGTAAGGACACACACACTTTCCTCTTTCTTATCTCTAATTCTCCCTATTCAAATCTTGTTAGCTAGACCTTTTTTTCAGTAAGTATAATGCTACTTGGATAACAGGAAGTTTATACTTTTGTTTTAACAAGATTTTGATGATATGCTGGTATTGAAATCTCTGAAGTTCCCAGGGAGGTTATAAATACCAAAGTGAAAGCTACCTAACATTTCTGCTAGAGGGTTTGCTATGAAAAACAGCATCAGCCTGACTGTGGAAGTGCAAGTGATGACAAAATGCGCATTTCCTAGATCTCCTTTACTCAGCTACAGAACCCAGCAGGTCAGAGGGCTCTGAGAGCTCAGAAGACACTCATTCATTCATTCAATTGTACTTACTGAGAGCTTACTATGTGTAGAGCACTGTACTAAGCACTTGGGAAGTACAATTCAGCAACAAATATAGACAGTCCTGGCCCACAACGGGCTCACAGTCTAAGAAGGGGGAAGACAGACATCAAAACAAGTAAACGGACTTCAGCAGCATCACTATCAATAAACAGAATTATAGATATATGCACGTCATTAATAAAAATAAATAAAATTATAATTAAAATATGTTCATATTCATGTACAAGTGCTATGGGATGGGGAAGGGGGTGGAGCAAAGGGAGTGAGTCAGGGCGATGGGGAAGAGAGGAGGAGCAGAGGAAAAGGGGGGCTCTGTCTGGGAAGGCCTAGCCCAAACCCTACGGTATGGAATTTACAATCAAATGTCTTCCTGTCCAGTTCCACAGGGTACAAATGCTTTCTTTGGCTTGATTAATGATGTAAATAAATTATTCCATGGATTTTCCTGACCGAAGTATACAGAGAGGAACGAATAACATTATTTTCTACTTTCCCAAGCACTTAGTACATGCTTTCCATACAGTAAGCTTGCAATAAATACCATTTAAAAAAATCCACTGGTCTTTTCCCAAGCAGCTTCTTGCCTAGAACTTGTAAAGAATTAATCAATCAATCAATTGTATTTATGGAGCTCTTACTGTGTGCAGAGCACTGTACTAAGTGCTTGGGAGAGTATACGGTAACAGAGTAGATGATATGTTCCCTGCCCACAAAAAGCTTACAGTCTAGAGGGGGAAAGGCTCATTAAAATGAATAAAGGATAAGAACATAAGTGTGGTGGGCTGAGGATGATGAAGGGTACAAATCCAAGTGCAAGAGCTATGCAAAAGGGAGAGGGAGTAGAGGAAATAAGGGCTTAGTCGGAGAAGGCCTCTTGGAGAAGATATGTTTTTTAATTAGGCTTTGAAGATCATCTAAGTGATCATCTGGCAGATATGAAGTGGGAGGGAGTTCCAGTCTAGTAGGTTCATTCAATCGTATTTATTGAGTGCTTACTTTCATTCACTCAATAGCATTTATTAAGCGCTTATCATGTGCAGAACACTGTACTAAGTGCTTGGGAGAGTACAATATAATAGCATACACTTCCCTGCCCACAGTGAAGTGAGTGAAATGAGAGGGCTGGGTTGTAGCAGGAAATCAGTGAAGTAAGAAAGAAGGTGACAAGATGATTGAGTGCTTTGAAGCCAAGGGAAATGAGTTTCTCTTTGACGTGGAAGTAGATGGACAACCACTGGAGATTCTTTAGGAGTGGGGGGACATGGACTAAATATTTTTTTTTTTTAGAAAAATGATCTGAGCAGCAAAGTAAAGTGTGGACTGGAGTGAGGAGAGATAGGGAGGCAGAGAGGTCAACAAGGAAGATGGACTGGAGTGGGAGAGAGAGGAGGTAGGGAGGTCAGCAAGGAGGTCAAATCAGAATAGGGTAAGTGCTTGGATCACCATAGTAGCCTTCATTCACTCAATAGTACTTATTGAGCGCTTACTATGTGCCGAGGTCGGTACTAAGCTCTTGGAATGTACAATACGGCAACAGATAGAGACAATCCCTGCCCAATGACAGGCTCACAGTCTTTGAATGGAGGGGCGATGGAGAGGAACGTGACCTTTGGACATTTGATATTCATCCCACTGCCAACCCCACAGCACTTACGTACACATCTTTAAATTATATACTCTAAATTACTTACTTATTCATATTAATGTCTATCTCCCCGTCTAGACTGCAAGCTCATTATGGGCAGGGAACATGTCTGCTAATTCTGTTGTTTTGTATTCTTCTAAGTGATTAATACAATGTTCTGCAAAATAATAATAATAATAATAATGTTGGTATTTGTTAAGCGCTTACTATGTGCAGAGCACTGTTCTAAGCGCTGGGGTAGACACACGGGAATCAGGTTGTCCCATGTGGGGCTCACAGTGTTAATCCCCATTTTACAGATGAGGTAACTGAGGCACAGAGAAGTTAAGTGACTTGCCCAAAGTCACACAGCTGACAAGTGGCAGAGCTGGGATTCGAACCCATGATCTCTGACTCCAAAGCCCATGCTCTTTCCACTGAGCCACGCTGCTTCTCTACACAGTAAGCACTCTTCTGTACACAGTAAGCACTCAATAAATATGATTGATTAATTGATTGACTGAGGAAAGGGATGTTGTGAAGGTTGAAGCGAGAGGATCTGATAGATTGCATATGTGGGTTGAATAAGGAAGATGCGTCAAGGGTAATCCCAATTTTGAGGGATTATGCGACAAGGAGGTGACGGTGCTCCCTACAGTGATGGGAAAATAAATGGCATTTTTTGAGCGCTTACTATGTGCAGAGCACTGTACTAAACTCACAGGAGAGTACAATACAACAGAATTGGTATACACATTACCTGCCCACAGTGAGTTTACAGATTAGAGAATGAGCCAAGATGGGGTTTGAGTCAGATGATGAGGAGTTTTGTTTTGGACAGGTTAACTATGAGGTGTCAGCAGGACAACCAGATAGAGATAGCCTGAATCCAGGAGAAAATAAACATAGGTCTGAGAGTCAGAAGGACCTGGGTTCTAATTTCAGCTCTGCCTCTTGTCTTCTCTGTGACTCTGGGCAAGTCACTAACTATTTTGTGCCTCAGTTACCTCATTTGCAAAGTTGGGGTTAAGCCCATGTGGCTTATTATCCATACCAGTGCCTCGCACTTAGTTAGCACTTAATGAATACCCTACCCAAAAGATATTAAAAAACACAAGACTGCAGAGAAAGACTGCAGAGATCAGGGCTGGAGATGCAGACTTGGGAACCATCTGCATGGTAGCTGTGACCTTGGGAGCAAATGAGTTCTCCGAGGGAGTGATTTTAGATGGAGAATAGAAAGGGATCCAGAACTGAGCCTTGCAGGACTTACACAGATATGGGATGAGAGGCAGAGGAGGAACCCATGAAAGAGACTTAGAATGAGCAGCAAGAGAGATAGGAGAAGAACCAGCAGAGGACAGAGTCTGTGAAGACAAGGCTGAATAATGGATAATGAATACCTACATTACAGCAGTATGTACCTCGACATCATGAATGTCGGTTCACTGTCGGTGGATTTTCTACTCCTTACACAAAAACAGGTGAAATCAATATTAATCTAAAACACCCTCAATACTTGCTCTAGAGATTTTTACATTTATCATGTGTTTAGATTGTTTCCACATCTGTTAACGAATGATTTATTATATAGCTAAATGCAAGTCACGCTTCCTATTTGCAAATGAATAAATCACTTTGTTTCCATAGGCATTGGTGCAAAACAAGTGAAATTGGGAACTCAGAAGTGAGTTGTTGCTTTAGCATTGTCACTAAGTCAGATGATCGCATTACAGCACTGTCGTCAGTCAGTCAGTCAGTCAATTGTATCTACTGAGCCCTTACTGTGTGCAGAGCACTGTATTAAGTGCTTGGGAGAATAATATTACATTATTATTCCGTGCCCAACACAATCTTACAGTCTAGAGGGGGACTCACACTTGATGTGAGAAATGGTGAACCCTATTTACAAATGTTGTCTTCCAGTTTCTTTCAAACTGCCATCACACTCTATCCAGATAGGCTCGAAGGTTCCACAATTGTGCTGTTACATATCAGCCCAAACCTGTAAAATGTTATGGTGGCCTCAGTATTCATTAACCGACTTCCTTCCCCAGCTCTAAATCCTTTTAATTAATCTCACACCTTGGCATTTCTATGAGTTGCCTATACAAACTCACTACTCCTTCGGCAGTGCCATAGCAAAAGCTTCTATATCATAATCAACCTGAATCTGAAGCTGAAGTTAAATCAACAGTATGGTGCTATTTAAAAAATGAATGTAGTCTTTTGATTTACCTCATCATATTTCACAGAATAAGGATATTGGCACCAGGCGAGAGAGCAGCTATCATTGATAAGGCAGTCGGGTCACTAGAAGGTTCATTATCACCCCAGACATTTGTAAGTGGCATATGGTAGGCAGGCAGAGGAATTCCAATTGAACACAAAGAGAAAGAGAGAGAAAAATAATGAAGCTAAATTCAAGTGCTTATGATTCACACTACAGCATCAGCCTTCCTGCTGTTGGAATTAGAACTCCCACCACAGTCCTGATCTCAAAAGGGCAATTAATTGCACTTAAACCCAATCTCACGCTGTTACTGCAAGGCTGGTTAACCAAATTTCCAATTCCTGTCCAATTGCTCTGAAGTTACAATAATTAAACCAACTTTTCCCGACAGAACACAAGCTGTTTTCAAGTCCTCTTACCTACAATAATAATACTGATGATGCCATTTGTTAAGAGCTTACTATGTGCCAAGCACTATTCTAAGCACTGGGGAGATACAAGGTAATCAGGTTGTCCCACGTGGGGCTCACAATACTAATCTCCATTTTACACATGAGGTAACTGAGGCACAGAGAAATTAAGTCACTGGCCCAAAGTTACACAACTGACAAGCAGCGGAGCCGGGATTAGAACCTATGACCTCTGACTCTCAAGCCCGGGCTCTTTCCACTAAGCCAAGCTGCTTACAAGTGATGGAGGTAGAACAGCACTCCGGAGAATAAGGGAGGGAGAACAATAATAATAATAACAGTGGTATTTGTTAAGCACTGTACTAAGCACTGGGGTAGATACAAGATAATTATATCAGATGTAGTCCCTGTCTGTCACCATCCCAGTAAGAGGGAAAATGGATATTGACTCTCCATTTTAGAGATGAGGAAACTGAAGCCCAGCAAAATTAAGTTACTTGCCCAAGGTCACACAGAAAACAAGTAGCAGAGGGGTAATTAGAGCCCAGGTCCTGTGACTTCCAGGGCCATACTCTTTCCACTAGACCATGTTCCAGTCTCCTTGCTTGTAGCACGGCTTCCTACGTCAATTTCCTGGGGGTACAATTCCAACTTCTATAACAGCTACTCTAGAGACCACAAAACTATTGCCCCCATGAGATTGGCAAGCGGAGTTGATATCATCAGCTTTTCCCCCAGTTTGACAGTCAGGAAGAGCAACGTAATTAGCCATCCCGCCTCACCCCTACAAATGGGGCTGGAATCTTGGAACTGGGCACCATCTGGAGCTTCATGTTGTTAGGGGAACAGGAGGTTTCAGGAGTCAGAACGCCAGATCTTCAGCCACATTATGGCTGCCAGGGCCAAGGAAGATGCCTGACTGGTCTCCTAGGACATGCACTTGGGCGGGATGAGGACCATAAATAAGGTGGAGAAGAAGCTGGCACTCTTTTTTGTATCAGACTCCTTCAACTCCTTCCATCCAATCTCTCTTCAGTATACTTTATTCTGCTGCCAGGATCATTTTCCTTAAATATCATTTTTGGCACCTCTCCCCCATTTTCTCAGAAACCTCCAATGTTTGCTCATCCCTCTCCACCTCAAACAGAACCCCCTAATTACCAGCTTCAACTTACACCATCAGCTTTCTTGCCCCTGCTTTCTCTCGCTTCTGTCCCATTACACCCAAATTCACATTTTGCTTCTCTAAAGCCAACATGTTGTAATTCATTCTCACCTCTCTTGACTCTGTGTTCACTCCCTCCCTTCTGTCCAGAATTCCCTTCCCTTTCACATCTAGTAGACCACTGTTCTGCCTTTCTGCAAGGCCTTCTGAAATCACATCTTGTCTAGGAGGCCTTCCTTGATTAGTTCCTCATATCTCCTATTTCCCCAGCTGCTGCCACTTCAGCACTTCCATGTCACCTAAGCGCTTAGATTCTCACACCCATCTCACCCTTCTTTGGAAATTATGTACATCTCTTTATACTCCATTGCTTCCCCCATCTGTAATTTATTTTAGTTTCTGTCTCCCAAACTAGATTGTAAACTCCTTAAAAGAATGGAGCCCATCTACTTTTCCTATTATAGTCTCCCAAGAACTTAATTTAATATTTTGCATACAAAAAACATACAATAAATACTGTTGACTGATTCTCTTTTCTCACCTCTTACTTCCCCTTACTTCTTCTTCTTTCCTCCCTTCTCCTCTTCCTTTGTTTCCTCAAAGTTCTATTCCCCAGTATACTCCCAAAAACAAAATGAAAAGTTGGTGCCCCTGTTTAGGTTGGTGGGAAACAAATGGACATAGACACATTGGGAGCAATGAAACACTAAAATATTAAAACAGCATAAAGGCCAAGGACAAATATGCTATATACAAAATAAAAACAAATGTAGTTGGGAGCTGTGACTAGAGGAGTGGAATTTCTCCTCACAATTCAGAGTCCACAGCAGCAGCTATCTCAGTCACTAGTCTTCTTGAGGTTTTATAAGGTTTCAGGTTACAGGTGCTGTGCTCATTTCTGTCATGGTAGTAGAAAGTCTGATGAGATGGAGTCTCCTCTATGGGCAGAGGGGAGCCAGTGACAGCCTTGGGTGGCAGGGAGGAAAGGCAGCTCACTCAGCCATGGTGAGGTTTGCAAATTCTGAAAATACAAATTCTGAATCAACCAATCAATCAATCAATGGTATTTATTGAGACCTTGCTCTGTACAGTGCACCGTAGTTAGTGTTTGGGAAAGTACAACACAACAGAGTTGGTAGAAACAATCCCTACCCACAAAGAGCTTAGAGATTAAGGGAGAAGGCAGACATTAAAACAGTTTATGAATAAGGGAAATAGAATATAAAACTGTTTACATAAATATTGTGACTATCAAGGTGCTTAAGGGGTACACAGCCAAGTTCATAATCAACATAGTGTGAAGGGTAGATAGGGGAAATAAAGAGCCTTAGTCAGGGAAGGCCTCTTGGAGGAGGTGTGATTTTAGGAAGATTTTGAAGGTGGGGAGAGTAATGAACTATCAAATATGTATGGGGAGGATGTTACAGGCCCCAAGGAAGAATGTGGGCAAGGAATCGGGGGTGAAATAGTGGAGAATGAGATACATATTGCAGGGTGGTGTTAGAGAAGTAGAGTGTGCTGGGTGTTAGAGAAGTAGAGTATGCTGGTTAGGTTGTAGTAGGAAATCAGTGAAGTTACATAGAAGGGACAGAGTTGATTGAGAGCCTTTAAACCAATGGTGAGGTGTTTTTGTTTAATATGAAGGTGGACGGGCAACCTTTAGAGGTTTGTGAGGAGTGGGGAGATACCTTTCCCCACATCAACCTTAAAAAAGCTCCCCAACATTCAAATCCCTCCTCATATCCCATCTCCTCCAAAACCTTTTCCCCAGTTAATTTTTCAGCAAGCTGGGCCAAATAAACCCTTCAATCAACTCTTGCAATTATGAATGTAATGGAAAGGGGTACGTGGTGGGATGGATGAGATTGACATACAGTGAGTGGGTTAGTGATAGAATAGTGAAATTTATTCAGTTGTGTTTATTGAGCACTTACTGTGTGCAGAGAATTGTACTAAGTGCTTAGCACTGTACTAGGAATGTACAGTTGAACATTTTCTCAGAAAACTGATTCAGGCAGTAGAATGAAATATGGAGTGGAGAAAGAAGAGACAATAGGGAGGGAGGTCAGTGAGGGGGCTGAACGAATAGTCAAGGTGGGAAATAATGAGTCCTTGGATCAACATAGAACCATTTTAGATGGAGAAGAGAGGGCTAATTCTAGAGATGTTGTGAAAGTAAAATAATAATAATAATTCAGTTTTTATAAATGCTCATTATATGCCAAGTACTGTACTAGGTTATGGGATAGATATAAGATTATTAGCTCCCACATGGGGCTCACAGTCTAAGTCGGAGGGAGAACGGGTATTGAATCCCCATTTTGCACTTGAGGGAACTGAGGCACAGAGAAGTTAAGTGACTTGCCCAAGGTCAAACAGCAGACAAATGGTGGAGCCAGGATTAGAACCTAGTTCATCTGACCCTCAGGCCTGTGCTCTCTCTACTAGACTATAATGCTTCTCCTGTAGAAGCAACATGATTTCATCACAGATGAAATGTGTGAATTGAATGAAAGAGATGAGTTGAGGATAATGCCAAGGTTCTGGGCTTATGATGTATGTCTTCAGTGATAGAGGAGGACAAGGTTTGGGTGGGCAGATGAGTTCTGTACTGGAAATGTTAAGTTTAAGGGGTTGGGGTGATAGTCATTCAATAGTATTTTACTGAGCGCTTACCATGTGCAGAGCACTGTACTAAGCGCTTGGAATGTACAAATTGGCAACAGATAATACTTGGGTGATCTTCAAGTAGAGCTGTCCTGAAGGCAAGAGGAAATATAAGACTTCAGAGAATCAGTCAATCAATTACTGGCATTTATTGAGCACTTATTATGTGTAGGAGAGAGGTCAAGGCTGGAGAGGTAGATTTGAGAATCATCTGCTTAGAGATGGGTAGCTGAAGCCTTGGGAGCTTATGAGTTCTCCAAGGAAGTGGGCATAGAGATAGAGAATAGAATAAGATCCAGAACTGAGCCTTGAGGGAATTGTTAGAGGGTAGGAAAAAGAAGAGGAGCCCATGAAAGAGACTGAGAAGAAGCAGCCAAAGAGATAGGAGAAGAATCAGGGGACGACAGTGCCAGAGTAGCCATGTTTAGTCAACGTTTACAAGAGAGGGAGTGGTCCACAGTGTTAAAGGCAGCTGAGAGGTTGGGTGGTCCTGTATGGAGTAGTGGATTTGGCAAGAAGGAGGTCATGGTGACCTTATAGAGGAATGTTTCCTTGTTTTGAAGGAGGTGGAAGCCAGACTGTAGGTCTTCAAGAAGAGTTTGAGGGCAGGAAGTGGAGCCAGAAGGTACAGATGACTTACTCAAAGAATTGGAGAGGAATGGTAGGAGGGAGACAGGATGATAGGAGCCTCGGAGGGAGGGAGGGAGCCTCAGAGTCAAGGAAAGAGTGGGGACGCAGTGGGGACGCAGCCATTGGAAAGAGGGCAATTGAAAATGGTGACCAGGGAGCGAAGAATTAAGGGGATAAGTGTTTTGATGACGTGATAAGGGATGGAATCAGAAGCACGGGTAAAAGGGGTTGAATTTCATAGAAATTCTTTTGAGAGGGATTGGGAGAGTCAAAGAGAGGGCTGGAAGGAGGAGGGGGCTATAAAGGGGCAGAGGAGAGTTTGGAGATCATGTAAAGGAGCAGAGGAGCAGAGGAGATCATGCCTAATGGTTTTGATTTTATCAACAAAGTATGTGGCCAGGCATTAAAGAAAATTGATGGAGGGCTGGGGGATGGGGACAGCAGGTTTGAGAAGAGAGATAAAAGTCTGAATCAGCTGGCACAGCCAGTGAGCATGAGAGTCAATAAGGATAGAATAGCACTGTTGCCAGGCATATCAGGGGGCAGAATTAATGCAGGTGAGGATAAATTTCAGATGGACGAGGTTGGCCTGGTGTCTGGATTTCTGGCAGCAACTCATGCGTAAGAGCAGATGTTTTGTTTGGGTCCAGAGGTGAAGAAGTGCCAAGAAGGCACAGCAATGGATTTTATATCCTTCTGGCATGTGAAGAGCATGCCAGGGGCAGATAGTGAGCTCCTCAGCTGTAGTGGTGGCAGGAGGGAGGAGGGCTGAAGGCACACAGTGAGGTGAGGCTGCAATTACAGGACGTTTCACTGGGCTGGAGGCAAAGAGGATCCACAGAGGCTGAACACCAGCTTTTATAACTGGCCCGGCCCACACAGAGCACGCCAGGGACAGGCATAGTTCTGCAGCCATACTGGACAGAAGCGGGGAGGGGACGGTTGAGGGCATGCAAGGAGACGAGTCTGCAATTACCAGATGTTTCGCTTCCCTCGATAGGAAGATGGCAATGTGCACCATGCAAATGCAAGCCAGGAAAACAGAATCCATAATTTAAAGGCACAGTGAAGCACATTCTCAAACAATGGGATGTATGGTGTTGGTGAACACCATAGCCTGTAAGCTTGCCTGACAGGTAGCTAACAGGACAGGGGTTGCTGTCTATGAAAGCTAGGAAAAAGACAAATCTTTTATGGGAAAATATCTGTAGGGCAGCAAAGGCTTACCTTCAAGAGCCAAAAATATGTATTCTCACAAGGGTCTTTTTAGCCACACTTGCACATGGAAAGAATCTTAGTGTCATCAGCACCATCTTAAAAAATGAATACATATACACACATACATACCTCAAGTTCCTAATATGGAAGTATGCATCTTATGGTGATCATAATAATAATAACAACACACTAATATATAATATGTAATAATTATATAAGCATCACTATAATCTACATAAAATGCATAGCATTTTATGGCATACATATATTAATAATAGTATTTAAGAGTTTACTATGGGCCTAGCACTGTGTTAAGCACTGGAGTAGACACAATACAATCAGATCAAACAGGTCCTGTCTCACAGGAGGCTTTCAGTTTAAAAGGGAGAGAGAGTAAATATTTAATCCCCATTTTACAGATGAGGAAACTGAGGTGCAGCTAAATTAAATGACTTGCCCAAGGTCACACAGCTGGCAAGTGCTGAAATTAGAATCTGGTTCTCCTGACTCCCAGTCCTGTGTTCTTTCAACTCAACCTTAGAAGTTAATAAATGCTTGTTGGCTGACAAAGTAAAACTTACAATAAATGTTGCCATTATTAACAGAGATTCTGAGTCAGCTCAGGCAGAAATGTAATAAGTCTGGAGTTTTATGGCAAATTCAGGTCAATGCAGTGAGTTTTCCGTCTCCTCAGCCTCAGGCACCAACTTCTTTGCCCAAACAAGCTCTTGCTCCCCAGGTGTCCCACCTACAGGAAGATGCCCTGAGGAAATCCCCCAAATTACTTTTAACAATGAGCCTCCTATAACTGCTCCTAGTCTTTAAGGCTCTCTCCTATTTCATTTTACCTGTTAGACTCTCTCTTCGTTCTCACTGTTGTGAATTCTGCCTGCAGGTGTTTTCAGTTTGCCAGTGGGCACCAAATGTTTGAGCAATGGGAAGATTTTGTTACGTGGGTTCGGCAGAATGATTGAATTAGTTCCAGAACAGGTCACAGCTTCAAGGTCAGTAGCAGAATTACACAGGCGTTCCCAGGGTTCTTTTACCAGATGAAACACCAAAGCCTTATTAAAATCTCATCTCCTCCAAGGAGCTTTCCCTAGTTAAGCCCTCATTTCCACTACTCCCACTCCCTTCTGCATCATGCGTACCTATCTGTGTAATTTATTTTAATTCCTCTCTCCTATTCTGGACTGTAAACTCCTGGTGGGCAGGAAACATGTCAACCATATTGCATTCCTCCAAGCACTTAGTACAGTGCTCAGCACAAAGTAAGGGCTCAATAAATATCACTGATTGATTGATGGAAAAGTAGAGGGCCAATCTATCATCAGTTTAACTGCTTTCACTGAAGGTCAATAGTGGGCTTCATTGTCTCCCAGCAAAAGGAATTCCTCCCACAGCTATTCAACCCTTTCCTTCTCTCAACCTCTGGTACTCATAGAAGAACAGTGTGATTAGGTAAAAACTGGGCCATTAATAGGAGGAAAGGAAGTAACAACCCGATGAAAAGAAGTGATCAGCAACAAGAAGGTTCCATTAAGTTCTGTTATGACAATTTTGAAACCACAAGATAAATTTTTGTTGTGGCTACTGTACTTTTTTCCAGGGTACTTAGTAATTTTACATAACTCCTCAGGGCATTTATGTGTAGTCTGTGGAAAAAGTACATTCTACAACTGCAGAAATCGAGTAAAAGAGGGGATAAAAGACTCATTCTGATGAACTATTACGGAAACCTCGACTCTCAATTCCAGGAGTAAAAAATGCTACTCCCTACAACAGAGCTCATCAATCAATTATAAAAATAATAAAAATAATGTTGGTATTTGTTACGTGCTTACTATGTGCTGAGCACTGTTCTAAGCACTGGGGTAGATACAGGGTAATCAGGTTGTCCCATGTGAGGCTCACAATCTTAATCCCCATTTTACAGATGAAGTAACTGAGGCACAGAGAAGTGAAGTGACTTGCCCACAGTCACACAGCTGACAAGTTGTAGAGCCAGGATTCGAACCCATGACCTCTGACTCCCAAGTCCATGCTCTTTCCACTGAGCCACACTGCTTCTCTATCAATTATCCAACTATCCAATTGATCAATTGCATTTATGGAGCTTTAAGTGCTAACCACTGTACTAATAACAAAGAGAATACAGCAGTATCAGAACACAAATTCCCTACTTTCAAGGGGCTTACAATTTAATGGGAGAAGAGACAAAAAATATTTACAGCATTTTCTAAAGGATGGCCACAGTAACAGGGGGTCCTATTTTATTAATCAATTGTCATTCCTTCTTTAAACCTGTTTATTTTTAACCATCCCTGTTTTATATTTATGGATTCTCCATGTTCCCCATGACCACCTAGCTGAGGCATTTCTGGGCACATTCTCCTTAGTCTTTATGTTTGCTTACATTTCTTCTCTCCAGTTTAGCCCTGATGTTAATCAAATGGCAAGAGTATTATTCTGGGAATCAAGGCCTGGGTTTTAGTCTCGGTTCTGTGTGTAGCTGACTATATATACTTACATTCTTTCATTGTGAGTTCCCTGAGGGCTACCTCTGTACACTTGCCCAGTGCTTAGCACAGTTTTCTGCATGCAGTAAAGGCCTTAATACTACTGCTAACCACCACTACGACAACGACCATGGCCAAGAAGCAGCAAGGTTAGCAGAAAGAGCCCGGGCTTTGGAGTCAGAGAAGCAGCATGGCTCAGTGGAAAGAGCACGGGTTGGAAGTCAGAGGTCATGGGTTCAAATCCCGACTCAGCTGCTTGTCAGCTGTGTGACTTTGGGCAAGTCACTTCACTTCTCTGTGCCTCAGTTCTGTCATCTGGAATATGGAGATTAAGACTGTGAGCCCCACGTGGGACAACCTGATCACCTTATATCCTCTCCAGCATTTAGAACAGTGCTTTGCACATAGTAAGTGCTTAACAAATGCCATCATTATTATTATTATTATTATTATTATTGAGGGTTCTAATTTGGGCTCCTCCACTTGTCAGCTGTGTGACTTTGGGCAAGTCACTTAACTTCTCCATGCTTCAGTTACCTCATCTGTAAAATGGGGATTAAGACTGTGAACCCCACGTGGGACAACCTGATTATCTTGTATCTACTCCAGCTCTTAGAGCAGTGCTTGGCACATAGTAAGCACTTAACAAATACCATCATTATTATTATTATCATTATTACTACTACTACTAGTACTTACTACTATCGATCACTGGTATTTATTGAGTGCCTTTTTAAAAACAAATGGTACTTTTTAAGTGCTTACTATGTGCCCAGCACTGTTATAAGTTCTGGAGTAGATACAAGTTAATCAGGTTGGATACAGTCTGTCCCACACAGGGCTCACGGTCTAAGTAGGAAGGAGTAGGATTTTGAGAAGCATTGAGGTCTAATGGATGAAGAACAAACCTGAGGGGCAGAGAACCTGGGTTCTAATCCCAGCTCTACCACATATCTGCTGTGTGGACCTGGGCAAGTCACTTAACTTCTTTGTGCTTCATTTACCTCATCTGTAACATAGAGACTGAGACTTTGAGCCCCATGTGGGACATGGCCTGTGTCCAACCTGATTAGCTTGTGTCTATCCCAGCATCTAGTACAGTACCTGATACATAGTAAGTGCTTAACAAGTATTATAAAAAAAAATCTCCAATTTACAGATGAGGTATTGAAGGTCATAGCAGACACATAACAGACATGTGGCAGAAACAGGATTAGAACGCAGGTCCTCTGACTCCCAGGCCCATGTTTTTTCCACTAGGCCATGTGCGCTGTACTAATACTTGGGAAAGTACTATACAACCGAGATGGTAGATGCAATCGCTGCCCATAAGGATCTTACCACCTATTACCACTCCTCTGCTTGCCTATTCTCTAATTCCACCCCACACCCCAGTGAGAACTTGGCAGGCACAAGAGAGTGTAGGTCTTGCTGTGCAGACCACTATTACTATAATCAATTCTTTCACAGAGGTCTTCGGGCTGAAATCTCAGGGATCAAAGGTCGTCTGTAATTTGGACAGGACAGTCCATCCATCTCTAGAATTGAAAAACTATAATATTTGAATTTCAACTTTCATGATCTTGAAGGTTGTCCCTGAACTGGAGAAACATGTGTCTTGAACAATTTTCTGTACACCCCAGTGCTCAATAAACACAGTGAAGAGGAATTGCAGGGGTCCTACAGGAAAAGTCAACTGCCATTTTTCAGCCTCTTGTCTGTCTCGAAAAGGAAGTTAACAGGAAATTACACAATTGCTCCTGGGGACTTTCATTCAATCTTATTTATTGAGCACTTACTGTGTGCAGAGCACTCTACTACCAGCATCACCAGCATCATCATCATCATCATCAATGCCAGAATTTATTGATCATCTACTTGGTGCAAAGAAGATATCCTGAGGAAATAAAGACCCATGTTCAATGTCTAGAGAGCTTATGGAGCTATGACATAGGATACTGAAGCTGTACTGATTCAAGAATAGGCCTGGGGCCAAAACTAGAGAAAAGGTTAACTAAAAGGTAAATATCTGGTGTGACACGACTAGCTGAAACAACCTAGTACCCTGGGGAGAAAAAGTAGGAGAGGTTAGAAAGGCTCAGAAAATCATTACAAGGGAAGGTCTGCACCAAACTTAACTGAGAGAGTAAACCTTTCTAATATCCTAAGATTGTGAAATTCCAGTTTAAAATAAAGTCCAGAAAAAGATAAGACTATGATATGTAAAAATTATGTTGGTATTTGTTAAGCATTTACTATGTGCAGAGCACTGTTCTAAGCGCTGGGGTAGATACAGGGTAATCAGGTTGCCTCACATGAGGCTCACAGTTTTGACAGATGAGGTAACTGAGGCACAGAGAAGTTAAGTGACTTGCCCAAAGTCACACAGCTGACAAGTGGCAGAGCTGGGATTCAAGCCCATGACCTCTGACTCCCAAACCCAGGCAATTTCCACTGAGCCATACTTGTTTCTTTGTTTTAGATGCTTAACTCCCTTCTCAAAACCTCTGTCCCCTCCTTTCCCATATATTGCCCCTAATCACTTCGCCATGTATTTTATTGATAAAATTGAACCCATCAGGCATGATATCCCTAAAATCTCCCTAGTCCCTCTCCAGTCTTTCCATCCTTCTGTCCCTTCTTTGACTTTCCCATCTTTCCCAGTAGTATCTCAAGAAGAGATCTCCTGCCTCCTCTCAATCTCTGCCCCTCCACTTATGGGGTTTTTGACTCCACACTTTCACGCTTTATCAAAATATTTGCCCCCTCCCCCTTTCCCTTCCGGATCGCCAACTTTAACTGTTCACATTCCAATAGCTTCTTCCCCACTGCTTTTATACATGCTTCTTGTATTCCCCTATCCTAAAAATGTCCTTCCTTTACCCACGGATCTCTCCAATTATCGTCCTATCTCCCTATCATTCCTCTCCAAACTCCTTGAGAGAAATGTCTACACCGACTGCCTCCACAACCATTCCTCCAATTATCTCCTTCATCATGACCCCATTCTGGCTTCTTCCCTTTTCACTCCACAGAAACTGCCCCCTCAAAGGTCACCAATGATCTCCTTCTCGCCAAATCCAATGGCCTCTATTCCATCCTAACCCTCCTCGACTTCTCAATTGACTTTGACACTATGAACCACTCCCTTCTCCTGGAAAGATTATCCAACCTTGGCTTCACTGACACTGTCCTCTCTTGGTTCTCCCCCTATCTCTGTGGTCACTCATTCTCTTTCTTGGGCTTCTCCTCTTCCTCCTACCTTCTAACTGTAGGAGTCCCATAATGCTCAGTTCTGGCCCTTTCATTCTCCATCTGTACCCACACCCTTGGAGAACTCATTCATTCCGACTACTTCGACTACCATCTGGATGTGAATGATTCCTAAATCTATATCTCCAGATCTGGTGTCTCTCTTTCTCTTCAGGCTCACATTTTCTCCTTCCTACAGGACATCTGTACTTGGGTATCCCACTGATGCTTCAAACTTAACATCTCCAAAACAAAATTCCTCATCTTCCCACCCAAACCCTGTCCTCCCTTGAGTTTCCCATCACTGTAGACAACACCACCCTCTTCCCTGGGTGAGCCTGAAACCTTGGCATTATCCTTAACTCATGTCTCTCATTCAACTGACATAATCAATGTCACCAAATTCTGTCAGTTCCACATTCACAGTGTTACTAAAATCCACCCTTATTTTTCCATCCAAACTGCTACTTTTCTGATCCAAACACTCATCCTATCCCACCTTTCATTTATTCATCATTCAATCGGTAGGTGGAAAGCACTGTACTAAGCACTTGGGAGAGTACAAGACAACAACAGACACATTCCCTGCCCCAAAGGAGCTTACAGTCTAGAGGAGGGGAGACAGGCATCAATACAAATAAAGGACAGATATGTACATAAGTGCTGTGGGGCTGGGAGGGGGGAAGAACAAAGGGAGCAAGTCAGGGCTATACAGAAGGAGTGGGAGAAGAGGAATGGGGGTGCTTAGTTAGGAAATACACTCCTTCCTTGCCTTCCAGACTGCCATCATGCTGCTCAAAGCCCCTATCTTATTTGACTCAGCTGTATCAACTGCCTTGCTGATCTCCCTGATTCCAATCTCTCCCCAGTCCAGCCCATACTTTGCTGCTTGGATCATTTCTAGAACATCATTTTTCACGTCAACAAGCAGAAACTCCAGTCTGCTAGCTTTAAAACACTCAATTAGCTCTCTCTTTGCAACTTTTTCATCTCAATTACATCCCAGCTCCCATGCTTTAATTTTCCCAAGCCAACCTACTCCTGTGCCTCATTCTCATCTCTCTGACAACCGATATCTTGTCCACACCCACCCTTCTGTCTGAAGCTCCCTCTTCATATCTGGTAGACCACATGGTCTTTAAGACGACATCCTTAAAGCCTTCTGGAATCATATCTCTTCCAAGTGGCCTTCTATGATAATAACTCACTTTCTCCCACTATTCACAGCTTTACTGCCACATCAGCACTTTCATACACCAACCCCTTGGCATCTCAAGCACATTCCCAACACTTGCCCTCAGTACTTATGTACACATTTTAAAACTGTTGCTTCCCAGTACCCATAGTTTGTTTTGCTATCTGTACCCTTAGCTAAATTGTAAGCTCCTTGAAGGCAGGAATTGTGTCAATTAACTCTAATGTGCTCTTCCAGTAACACGTATAGAGAAAGGTTCAATAAATACTGATCGATTGATTGGCAACAATAATAATAATAACAATGATAATAATAATAATAGCAATATGCCCATTCTCTTGGGGAATTCATTTGCTTTCACAACTTCAACTACTCTCTCTATGCAGATGATTCCCAAATCTATCTCTCCAACTCTGACCTCTCATCTTCTCTGCAGTCTTGCATTTCCTCCCGATGTCAGGACATCTCAACCCGGATCTCCTACCAACACCTCAAACTTAATATGTTAAAAACAGAACTCCTCACTCTCCGAACCAAACCCTGTCATCCGCATGGTTTTTCCTATCACCATAGACAACACCACTATCCTCCCTGTTTTACAAGCCCGTAACTTTGGCATTGTCTTAAACTCATCTCTCTCATTCAACCTAAATATTCAACCTGTCCCCAAATCCTGTTGGTTCTTATGTCACAACACTAGTAAAATCTATCCTTCCTTCTCCATCTAAATAATAATAATAATTGTGGTATTTGTTAAACACTTACTATGTGCCAGGCACTGTACTAAGCACTGGAGTGGATACAAGCAAATCAGTTGGACACAGTCCCTGTCCCACATGGGGCTTACAATCTTCATCCCCATTTCACAGATGAGGTAACTGAGGCACAGAGAAGTGAAGTGGCTTGTCCAAGGTCACACAGCAGACACATAGCAGAGTCAGGATTAGAACCCATGACCTTCTGACTCCCAGGTCTGTGCTTTACCCACTATGCCATGCTGCTTCTGACTATTGCATCAGCCTTCTTACTGACTTCCCTGCCTCCTATCTCTGACCACACCAGTCTACACTTCGCTCTTCTGTCTGAATCATTTTTCCTAAAAAAATAAAAATCCCCACTCCTCAAAAAGTTCAAATGGTTGCCCTCCACCTCTGTATCTAACAGAAATTCCCTTCCATCGGCTTCAAAGCAGCATGGCCTGGTGGAAAGAGCACGGGCTTGGGAGTCAGAGGACCTGGGTTTTTTTTTTAAAATATGGTATTTGTAAAGTGCTGTATGCCAAGCACTGTACTAAGCACTGGGGTGGATACAAGCAAAGTGGGCTGGACACAGTTCCTGGCCCATGTCGGGGTTCTAATCCCAGGTCTGCCAATTGCTTGCTGTATCACCTTGGGCAACTTACTTAACTTCTCTGTGAATCAGTTTCCTTATCTGCAAAATGGGGATTAAATGCTCGTGCTCCCTCCTACTTAGACTATGAGCCCTATGTGGGACAGGGATTGTGTCCAACCTGATTAACTTGTATATATCCCAGTGCTTAGAACAGTGCTTGTCATATGGTATTTAATAAATTCCAATATTATTATCATTATTAAAATCATCCAATCAGCTTGCCCCCTCCTATTTTGTTTCACTGATTTCTTACAATCAGGCCACATGCTTTGCTCCTCTAACGTCAACCTATTCATTGTACCTTGATCTTGTCGATCTCACTGCAGATTCTTGACCCCATCCTTCCCTTCACTTGACATCTGAAAGACTACCACTCTCCCTGCATTCACAGCCTTACTAAGGTCACACCTCCTCCAAGAGACCTTCTCTAATAATCCCTCATTTTTCCTACTCTGTCACCCTTCTGTACCTCCTATGAACTCGGATCAGTACAGCGTGGCTCAGTGGAAAGAACCTGGACTTGGGAGTCAGAGGTCATGGGTTTGAATCCCGGCTCTGCCATTTGTCAGCTGTGTGACTGTGGGCAAGTCAGTTAACTTCTCTGTGCCTCAGTTACCTCATCTGTAAAATGGGGATGAAGACTGTGAGCCTCACGTGGGACAACCCTGTATCTACCCTGTATCTACCCTGTATCTACCCCAGCGCTTAGAACAGTGCTCTGCACATAGTAAGTGCTTAACAAATACCAACATTATTATTATTTACCCATTAAACATTTGCTATGAACCCCACTCTTAGATCCACAGCACATATGGATATATCCTTAATTTATTTTAATGTCTCTCACCCCCTCTGAACTGTAAGCTCCTGGTGGGGAGAGAACATGCCTTCCAACTCTGTTGTGTTGTACCTTCTCAAGTGCTTAGTACAGTGTTCTGTACACAGTAAGCACTCAATAAATACAATTAATTGACTGATAAAAATAATGGTGGGATTTTTTTGAGTACTTTCTATCCACCAAGCATCAGGTTGGCCTCTTCCTTACACCAAAAGTTGGATTCAGGGAACCAAACCTGATTCTAGAGGAGGAACCCGGAGGAGGTGATTTTCTCCCTCCGGGCTGACCTCAGAGGTACTAATGCAAGACTAATGCAACTGATCCAGTGGGAGGGTCATGTTGAACTGGAGAATGGCTTAGGGAGTAGAAGTCCAGCCCTCCAACCCTCCCTCTGACCAGTGATATGCTGTTAGTTCACAAGACACTACACTGCGCTGATCTGTGCCTTAAAATCAATCGGGCAAATTAATAGTATTTGAGTGAATCTAGTGGGGGAGAGAGACATTAAAATGAATTACAGATAGGAGAAGCAGCAGTGTACAAGAATCAGCATAGTCAGATATGCTGTGGAGGTGGGATGTCTAGACTCTAAGCTTGTCCTTTAGACTGTAAACTCACTGTGGGCAAGGAACGTGTCTGTTTATTGTTACATTGTAATCTCCCAAGTCCCCTCTCAGGGTCGCACCTGGAAAGTTTCCAGTACTCTACCAGGCTCGGCTACGGGAGGGAGAGTCAAGCAGAGGCCTACCCATTCCATTCCTAGCTTGAGCAGTGGCTAGCGAGTGGAAAGCAATCTGATACAAGTCAAAACTCCCCTGTGCTGGGCAGCAGCGGCATGGGAGAGAGTCGAGAGAGGAGACTCAAGTATACAGCGTGGAAGGTGGCAGTGGTAAACCACTTCCATATTTTTTACCAAGAAAACTCTATGGATATACTATCAGAACAATTGCATATGGAAAGCAGGGCGTTCTGGGAGAGATGTGTCCGTGGTGTTGGTATGGGTTGGAAATGACTCGACGGTGTAAGACAAGGCTCTCCCAAGTGCTTAATAAAATGCTCTGTGCAGAGTAAGTGCTCAATAAATGTGATTGACTGATTGGAGTGGGTTGAGTAGCTGAATGCTTAGGGGTGTGACTGCAGGGGATCACATGAGATGCCGCAGGGAGGGAAAATAAGGTAGGGAGATGAGCACTTAGTCAAGGAAGCCTTCCTAGAAGAGATCCGATTTTACAGGCTTTAAAGAAGGGGAGAGTGATGGTTTGTCAGACGTGAAGAGGCAGATTGTTCCAGAAGGGAGAAGGGGGTCGAAGGTGAAAGAGGTGAGAGCGAAGCAAAATAAGAAGGTTGCTGTGGTTCCATGCCGGGATGGCACGTTTTTCCCTATGGCATGTTATCTTGAAATACTTCAAGATGCTATACCAGGTGGTGGTGTCATATGTCTTCCGGGCAATCTGTCTTTCATACTGAATTACTAGATTGCTCCATCTGGCAAGCAAAAGGGAGGAGCCAGGGAATTGGTAGATAGGACTTTCCAAAACGATGGGGAGGGGGTGGCCTGGCAGATACGAAGGGGGAGGGAGATCCAGGCAAGTGGAAGGGTGTGGGCATGGAGTTAAAGGTGAGAGAGGTGAGGGCAAAAGCATTGTCAGTTGGTTGGTGTTAGAGGAGCAAAGCGTGGAGATGGGTTGTGGTGGGGAAAGAACAAAAAGATAGGAAAGAGGAAGAGAGCTTATCAAGTGCTTTAAAGCAGGTGGTGAGGAGTTTCTGTCTGATGCGGAGATGAATGCGCAGACATGGGAAGTTCTTGAGGAGTGGGGAGAGCAATGAGTGACTCGGTGAATGACTCAGATCAGTGCCTGTCTCAGAGTGAGCCCTGCCTTGGGCAAGGAGGACTCCAGAGAGCTTCACTCTTTCTAACCCCCAATGCCGCTGGAATAATAATTGTGGTATTTGTTAAGCAATTACTATGTGTGGGGAACTGTATTTTAAGCAGAGAGGATTGGACACAGTCCCTGTCAATCATTCATTCATTCAATCATATTTATTGAGCACTTACTGTATGTACAATACTGTACTAAGCACTTGGGAAGTACAATTCAGCAACAGAGACAATCCCCACCCACAATGGGCTCAGTCTAAAAGGGGAGAGACAGGCATCAAACCAAGTAAAAAGGCATCAGTAGCATCATTAAAAATAAAATTATAGATATATACACATCATGAATAAAAATAAATAGAATTATAATAATGAATATGTACATATATACACAAGTGTCATGGCGGGGAGAGAGGTAGAGCAAAGGGAGTGAGTCGGGGATATGGGGACGGGAGAGGGAGCAGAAGAAAAGTGGGGGCTTAGTTTGGGAAGGCCTCCGGGAGGAAGTGAGCTTTCAGTAGGGCTTTGAAGTGGGGGAAGTACACTAGTTTGGCAGATTTGAGGAGGGAGGACATTCCAGGCCAGAGGTAGGAGTGGGGGCTCACAGTCTCAATCTCCATTTTACAGATGAGGTAACTGAGGCACAGAGAAGTGAAGTGACTTGCCTAGGGTCACAAAGTAGGCATGTGGCAAAGCTAGGATTAGAACCCATGACCTGCCGACTCCCTGGCCAGTGTTCTATCCACTACACCATGCTGGAGCTCTCAGTAGTCCTACTCACCTGGTAAGAATAGGCCCCCCAGGGCATGAGGAAATCGTGCTAATTGCCCAACCATCATCATCATTATTATTATTAAGATATTTGTTAAGTGCTTACTGCATGCTGGGCACTTTTAATAATAATAATAATGATGATGATGACATTTGTTAAGCACTTACTATGTGCAAAGCACTGTTCTAAGCACTGTGGAGGATACAAGGTGATCAGGTTGCCCCATGTGGGGCTCACAGTCTTAATGCCAATTTTACAGATGAGGTAACTGAGGCAAAGAGAAGTTAAGTGATTTGCCCAAAGTCACACAGCTGAGCCAGGATTTAAACCTATGATCTCTGACTCCCAAGCCCATACTCTTGCCACTGAGCCACACTGCTTTTCTAAGCGCTGGGGTATATACAAGATAATCTGGTTGGACACAGTCCCTGTCCCACACAGGGCTCAAAGTCTGGACAAATGTTGACACCCCTATTAAATGTAATGAATCAATGAATCATTCAATCATATTTTTGAGTTCTTTCTGTGTGCACAGTACTGTACTAGGTACCTGAGAGAGCACAACCTAACAATATAACAGATATTCCCGATGAAGCAAAGAAAACTGCACCTATTTTTAAGTATCTATGGATAAGACTCTCAACACTTGCCCATCGTTTCTGTAAACACAGCCAACTGAGATAGAGCAAGGGTCCTGATCATCAGGAATTTTCTCTTTTGCTAGATTAGACGGTTCTCTAACTGATTGCTTCCACCTCTCTCCTTGAAAACACCCCCTTTCCCTCCTCTGCCTCCCTTTCAGGCAGGAAGGTTTGCTCAGCTTGCCCTGGCTTGCTGTCTGCGCTGCATTGTTTGATTTAAAAGCTTTTGCGGCTCTGCAGAACTCAGTGTCAGAACAAACACCCGGCTTGTATTGTTCCACCCCCAGGTACGCCTACCCTCCCCGGGAACCCAACTGTGCCTCTGCAAGATAAGGACGGAAAAGGGGAGGCGGCCCACGGAGGAAAGTCCTCTCCAGATGGAATGAACCCAAAGGGATCCAAAGAGAAGAAAGAAAGAAAAAAAAGAAACCAGAATGCCAGTCTGTGCGCTCCACAGGCCCGACGGGACTCTGCAAGACAAAGGGTTATTTTCACAGAATTCAACTTGCAAATTTTGTACCTTGCAGGTCTGGGATTGTGAATCAAACTCTTTGTCATTGGAAGTTAATGTTTTACCGTTTCCCCCTCTTCACCCTCCCTACTTCTCCTCCCCCAGCAACCCACACAGATTGAGATCAGAGGTTTGAGAGCGACTAATTGATAATGTGCTACAATCCCGGGAAAAATAAGCATTTATCCTCACAAAGGTCTCTGGAGACGTTTTCTATTTGAGCTGCATACCAATGCGGCAAAAGCAACACATTTTCTTCACCACTCAGAGTGAAATACATCTTCATCATCATCAAACAGGCTTTATTCGGGGCTCCACAGGATCCTGGGAATTTTTGTTCAGAAAGAAAAACAAGCACAAGACACAATGATCCTTTATACGTATGCTACGGAGTAGGGGGCCAGGTGGTAAAAAAAAAAGTTCATAATTACCTTATTTCCTTTATTATACTTTTTAAAACTTTCCTTCACTTTTAGACCTTTATGATTAGAGAAAGGAGTTGAGTCAGATGGATGTGAAAGGAGAATGGGATAAGATCTGCAGAGGGACAGGAAGTAAAGGAGGAAGTATTAGGAAGAAGGGTAAAGTGTCACGGATATGGAAGAGGAAAAGAATCAGATGCTGGGTGAGGAAGGAATAAAGTGACCATATTTTGGGGAGGTGAAGTGGAATAAGAATGACCAGATCATGGAGATTGGATAGTGGGTCAAGAAGGAAGGAATGGGAGGTGAGAGACAGAAAGACGGGGACAGGACAATTCAGGAAGAAGGAACAACACAAACATACACACATATACACACATATGTACACAAAGGAGTAATTCTTCACCCATTACGAGGATGGTATTTCTGCACCCTATTTCTCCCTTCTTGTCCATAGAGAATAGGACTTCAACACACACACACATACATCCTAGCCTGGATGCCAATACTGTTCTTTCACCTGTCCTAGTTGAGCATTATTTCCCCACCCACCAAAAAAAAAATACCATCTCACTAGCAGCACTCATACTTACTCAAATGTAAACGCTCTCTCTCCAGCTCACTCACACACTCCCACTCAAAGACTCATCCAGAATTTCTCTGCCAACAGGCCAACCGAGTCTGTGGAGAGTCATCTGATGAGTAGGAAAGTTTGTCTCTCTTTGCCTTCCACGGGGAGTGAAATCTCACCCAAAGCAGGAGCGGAGAAGCAGGAAATCATATGGCCTGGCCCCTCCAATTGGTCCTTTGGGCACTTCCCTCCTTCAGCCTATTAGAGAAGTGAAATCAACCTACATCAACCTTCAGAAAGTTGAGAAATTCAAAGCAACTGGCAACCATCAGCTGTTGACCTGAAGTGAAGGGGTACCCAAAGACAGTCTTTGTTCAGCATGGCTCAGTGGAAAGAGCACGGGCTTTGGAGTCAGAGGCTGTGGGTTCTAATCCCTTCTCTTCCACTCCTCAGCTGTGTGACTTTGGGCATGTCACAACTTCTCTGTGCCTCAGTTGCTTCATCTGTAAAATGGGGATTAAGACTGTGAGCCCCATATGGGACAACCTGATTACCTTGTATCTCCCCCAGTGCTTAGAACAGTGCTTGGCATGTAGTAAGCACTTAACAATACCATCATCATCATTATTATCATCATCATTGGCATTTATTGAGAACTTATTAGGGGCAGGGTATTGTATTAAGAGCTTGGGATAGATCAAGCTCTTGAGCTGGTAGTCACGTTACCTGCCCACAATGAACCTACAGTCTAGAGGAGGAGACATACATTGATATAAACAAATAATTTATAACAAAGCTTAAAGACATGTACATAGGTGCCGTGGGGTGAAGGGTGGGGCAAATATCAAATGCCCAAAGGTTAGAGATTTAAGTGCATAGATAATGGAGAGGGAGCAAGGGAAAAGAGGGATTAATGGGAAAGAATCTCGGAGGAGATGTGATCTTAATAATGTTTTGAAGGTAGCGAGAGTGGTAATCTGGTGTATCTGGAGGGGGAGAGAGTTCCAACCTAGTGGAAAGAACGTGGGTAAGGCAGTGTGACAGATGAGATTGGGACACAATGAGTAAACTAGTGCTAAAAAGTAAGTTATTTAGGCTGGGCTGTAGTAGATCAGTAAGGTAAGGTAGACAGAGGGTGAGCTGACAGTGTTTTAAAGGCAAGTAGGGTTTAAATTGCTGATTCTAACACTGATATTTTCATGATGGTTGACTTCTAACTTGTTTTCATAGTTCTTTTAATTATGGTCTTATTGTGATGTGTCTGTCCTCCCCCATTTAGATTTGAGTCATCCCCTTGTGGGCAAGGAACCACATCTTAATTGATTTTTCTGGTAATAACGCCAGTGAACATTTTAAGTGCTTAATAAATGTTAATCATTTATTAGTTAAACACCCAAGTACGGTACTTACCACGCTACAGGCACTCAGCAAATATCATTGGTGGTTTGATTAATATTATTTTTATTGTTATTTGGAGATGACAGAGCATGAAGAAGACACAGTCCTTACATTTCCAGAATTTATAATCTATGGTAACCAAAAAAATAAGGCTACAAAGTTGGATTACTATGTTCCTAGAAATGGATGTGGAAATTTTTGCTATTCCAGGTCCCAAGGTAGTCATTCAGGGAGTGGATGGGTCGTGGTAATAGTTTATTTATGTATTTATTTCATATAAGCTCACTATGGGCAGGGAATGTCACTGTTTATTGTCGTATCATACTTTCCCAAATGCTTAGTTCAGTGCTATGCCCACAATAAGCACTCAATAAATATAATTGAATGAATTCTAGGCAGTAAACTTGTTATGGTGTGTCTGCTAAGTGTGTTGAATTGTATTCTCCCAAGCACTTAGAATGGTGCTCTGCACATAGTAAGTACTCAATAAATACAGTTGATTTATTTTACTGAATACATTAAAATGACCTTGCTATTGAAATGTTGCTATTCTTCTAAAAATCAGTCTAGGTCTATCTCATTGCCACTCTTCATCCCCATGCAGGGGATGAGGGACTAGGATAAGATTTCTTGAGCCCATGAAATGGAAGACTTGGATGAATTGGCCATAGGTGAGGGAGCAATAACTCCTCTTTTGTCCATCTCTTTCTCGGCTCCAACTCCTCCCCCATTTAAATAATAATAAGAACTATGGAATTTGTTAAGCCCTTAATACGTGCCAGACACTGTACTAAGCATTGGAGTAGATACAAGGAAATCAGGTTGGACACAGTCCCGGTCCCACGTGGGGTTTACAGTCTCCATTCCCAAAGTGATTTGCCCAAGGTCATACAGGAGACATTTGTTTCCTTTCCCCGCTTCCTTTTCTTCCTTCCCTCTCCATCCACCCCCAACAAATTCACTCACTCTCTCCTCCCCCTGAACCATTTTTTTAATATACTGGATGGATGGTACCTTTGAACGATGCAGAACAGCAATCATGAAAAAGCAGAAGGATTGGTAGGATCTCTTCCTCTCCTGGAACAGGAGATTCTCTGAGCACAAAGGTCATGTCATTTGAACTGAAAGTGATCATTTGAAGGAAAGTTATAAAATCTACCTGGAGTGGGGTTGGGGAAAGTGATATTATCCGTGTCCCATCCTTCATTTTTTCATTCATTCATTCATTCATTCAGTCGTCTTTATCGAGTGCTTAGTGTGTGCAAAGCATTGTACTAAGTGCTTGGAAGAGTGCAGTACAACAATAGACAGACACATTCCCTCCCCACAACAAGCTTACAGTCTGGGGGTGTGGGGATAGTGTCCCTTGGCCAGGACACCCCCAATTATTCAGAAATGCATCCACCACCCAGGAAGTGACTTTGTAGGCAGGGAGGCTGGCTTTTGGAGTCAGAACGGGAGAAGAGTATGGGATAATCACAGATCCGCAACTCCGTCTGTTGTGTGACCTTGGGCGAGTCATTTCACTTCTCTTTGCTTCAGTTACCTCATCTATAAAATGGGGTTTGAAAGTGTGAGCCCCACGTGGGATAGGGACTGTGTCCAACTCAATTTGCTTGTCTCCACCCAGCGATTAGTACAGTGCTTGGCACATAGAAAATGCTTAACAAATACCGTAATTATTATTATTATTATACTGGAGAGGGTAAGAGGGAACTTAGGGAGACAGTGCTAGTTGCCTGGCCCCATTCTGCAGGCCAAGGGATAACTAACAGAATCCTCCACTGGTTCCTTATACCACTTTGCATAAAAACAAAACTCCTCATCCTTGCTTTTAAGGTGATCCACCATCTGGTGGTCTACCTATCTGCTCTCTTCACCCACAATTCCCTACCTCACGGTTTTCATTCTTCCCAAATGTTAAGATAACTACAGTGCTTCGCAATTTATATACACAATCCTTAGCATTCATTTATACAAGTCCATTTCATTTAATTTTGGCCTCTCTGGATGTAATTGTAGAGTTGAAGCTCCTTTTTTAAGAATGATTGTGTTTGTTAAGCACTACTGTGTCAAAGCACTTTTCGCAGGGCTGGGGTAGATACAAGTTACTACTTATACTTTAGTGCTTACTATGTGCCAGGCAATGTACTAAATGCTGAGGTGGATACAAGCAAATCAGGTTGGACACAGTCCCTGTCCCACAAAGGCTCACAGTCTCAATCCCCATTTTACAGATGAGGGAATTGAGGCACAGAGAAGGTCACACAGCAGAGAAATGGCGGAGTCGGGATTAGAACCCATGACCTTCTGACTCCAAGGCCTGTTCTCTACCCACTACACTATGCTGCTTCTCAGCTTCAGCTATGCTTCAGTTTAGGTCTGAAAAGCATAACTGCTTTGATATATTTGGCTCTCCTGCTTGGAATTCAGGTCTGAAAAGCATAACTGCTTTGATATATTTGGCTCTCCTGCTTGGAATTCCCTTCCCCTTTGGTTAACCAAATAACAGCTCTCCCCATTTTCAAAACTCTGCTCAAATTCCACCTATTCAGAGACCTTCCTCAATGATTCCTTTTTGTCCCCAAGTAACATCTTCCCTACTGTTATTTCAGCACTTTTTCTTCTCCTTAGTACTTTTGCTGTTATTGCTAGACTCAAATTTTATGACCCATGTAATAGCCACATCCCTGTTTTAATGCTAACAAAAATTATGCAAAAAGTGGGACGATTATGTGAGTAAACAGTATATAAAATTTGAACGGAGCCATTCTCCATCTCTGCCCACCCTAGTGGGTAATGTCAAAGCTCTTTAAACATACCCAGCAATGTATATCCACACCTCCCCAGTTACACTCAAAAACACTCATAAAATCCCCAAACTCCCCCAACACATACATATCATAAAGCCATAAACTTGGTCATTGAAAAATGTGTACATGTACAGAGGGATAAACGCTCACTGACAGAGACCTAACACTGGAAGGTGCATGCAATGACACGGAAATACACAGGGTCCCACACACTGCACAGCCTAGTGGAGAGAGCACAGGCCTGGGAGTCAGAAGGACTTGGCTTCTAATCCTGACTCTGCCACTTGTCTGATGTGTGACCTTGGGCAAGTCACTTTACTTCTCTGGGTCTCAGAGAAAATGGGGATTAAGACTATGAGTCCTGTGTAGGACATGGTCTGGGTCCAACTTGATTTGCTTGTATTCACCCCAGTGCTTAGTACAGTGCCTGGAACATAGTAGGCACTTAACAAACACTATTATTTTATGAACAAGCATGGATAGACAGTCCATCTCAGCTTCTCTGACCTGCGCTGACCTTGACCCCCTCACACTTGCCTTGACCTTGCCATTTCCAATGCTCATGCTCAACCGTAATCTCACTGTGTAGGTCGTATTCCTACCTCCCTAACCCAGAGCAAAGTCAGTCAATTTTGCTGGTTAAAAACAATGGGGAGTTAAGAAACACATGTTTAAATAAAATTAAATATCTAATGCTAACTTGCATCCCCCTCAAAATTAAAATGTGGACAAAACATTTGTAACATAATAACAGGACTGCCTATTGTCTCAAAAAATGTATAATAAATAATGCCTATGGTTAGACTGTGTCAGTAAAACAGTTTATCATTGTCTTCACCCAGAGTTTGGCAGACGCCTCTGTTTAATCTGCATATTGAGATGAGTGAAAGTTATTTCTCAACATAACCCCCAGAGTTTACTCTTTGCTTAAACTGGAATGTAAATATGTCACTTTGATGACTAGAAATCAAATAGAAAATTCCATTTGGAATACAAATATTCAACCTTGATTAATTAATGCTGGTAAGAACCCAATTTACTAAAAATATTCTACGTCCCCATAGCCTATAAAGGGGTTGGCAGTATTTACCTGAGGAAGGATCCAGTCATTCAAGGCATAGTCTCTCTTTCCCCAAAGTGGAATTACTGATAAGGCTCCGCCCAAGGTGAATTATAGAGGAAACATCAAGGTACACGAAATTTGAGAACTTGAGTGCCATAATGGAACCAATTGTCCATCCATCCCAGTATTCTTTCTCTGACTCTTGTAACTTAAAATAGTATTCATTCATTCAATCATACTTATTGGGCACTGACTGTGTGCAAAGCACTGTACTACGTGCTTGTTTTGATGTGTATATGTATCGATAATTCTATTTATGTTGTTGCTATTGATGTTCATCCCCTTGATTCTATTGCTATTGTTCTTGTCTGTCCATCTCCCCCGATTAGACTGTAAGCCCATCAATGGGCAGGGACTGTCTCTATCTGTTACTGATTTGTACCTTCCAAGTGCTTAGTTCAGTGCTCTGCACATAGTAAGCGCTCAATAAATACTATTGAATGAATGAATGAATGAATGCCTTTTTACTTGTTTTGATGTCTGTCTCCCCGCTTCTAGACTGTGAGCCTGTTGTGGGCAGGGATTGTCTCTCTTTGTTGCTGAATTGTACTTTCCAAGTGCTTAGTACAGTGTTCTGCACAAACTAAGGGCTCAATAAATACAATTGATGAATGAATGAATGAATGAATGAATGAAAGTACAATATAACAACAAACGGATATATTCCTGCCCACAACAAACTTGCAGTTTAGAGAGAGAGACAGACGTTAATATAAATAAATAATAGATTAGTAAATAAATTACAGAGATATACAGATATATTCACATGTGCTGTAGGGATGGGAGGGAGGATGAATGAAGGAGCAAGTAAGAGCAGCACAGAAGGGAGTGAGAGAAGAGCAGAGGAGGGCTTAGTCAGGGAAGACGTCTTGTAGGAGATGTGCCTTCAATAAGGCTTTGAAGTGGGGACAGCAATTATCTGTCTGCTATGAGGAGGGAGGGCATTCCAGACCAGTGGTAGGATATGGGTGAGAGATCAGGGTGAGATGGACAAGACTGAAGTACAGTGAGAAGGTTAGCATTAGAGAAACGAAGTGTGTGGTTTGGGTTGTAGTAGGAGAGTAGCGAGGTGAGGTAAGAGGGGGCAAGGTAACTAAGTGTTTTAAAGCCAATGGTTAGGAGTTTTTGTTTGATGTGGAGGTGGATGGGCAACCACTGGAGTTTCTCGAGTAGCAGGGAAACATGGTCTGAACGTTTTTGAAGGAAAATGATTCTGGCAGCAGAATGGAGTATGGACTGGAGTCGGGAGAGACAGGAGGCAAGGAGGTCAGCTAGGAGGCTGACACAATAATTAAGGCAGGATAGGATAAGTGCTAGCATTAATGTGGTTTGGATGGAGCAATTAAATCCCCCAAATCTAGTCCCATTCCAAATAACTGTTCTGAGGCACTTGTGTCAACTAGTGACCAAGAATCATTATTAAGGAGAATATTATTAATTTGATTAAATGAAAATATTTAAGAATAGAGATGAAATCATGACTCATAGAACCATAAGAATCATATAGAATATGTATGTATATACAGAGGGAGAGAATAGACTATATAGAATCATAAGAACCACAAAGATCCAATTTAACTCAATCAATGGCAGTTATTGAGCACTTACTATGTGTAGAACACTGCAGTAAGTTATTGGGAGAGTAGTAGTAGAATTGGCAGACATATAGTAGAATTGGCAGACATGTTCCCCACCCACAGGGCAGTGAGGCTTAGTGGAAAGAGCATGGGCTTGGAAGTCAGAGGTCGTGAGTTCTAATCCCAGCTCCGCCACTTGTCAGTTGTGTGACCTTGGGCAAGGCACTTAACTTCTCTGTGCCTCAGTTCCCTTATCTGTAAAATGTGGATGAAGTCTGTGACCTCCACGTGGGACAACCTGATTACCTTGTATCTACCCCAGCGCTTAGAACAGTGCTTGGCACAGAGTAAGTGCTTAACAAATACCAACATTATTATTATCATTATTACTAGGCCATCACCTACAAAGTGAATAACAATGGGTCTATTAAAAATAAAAGTTAATACTAGCTAATATAGCTAATAATAGGTAACACTTTAAAAAAAAATACCTTCTTTGGCAGGATAAAGATAAAGCTTCCAGAGGTTGTTGTAGGCAGGGAATGTGTCTACCAACTCTGTTGTATTGTATGTATTCTCCCAAGCTGTTGGTTGCTCAATAAATACCACTGATTGAGTTGATGTAGATCTCTGTGGTTCTTTTAATGTGATTCATAAGATTTCATCTTTATTCTTCAGTATTCTCATCTGGGCCAAGTGCCTTGTCTCGTTCTATGCCGTCGAGTCATAGTGACACCATGGACACATCTCTCCCAGAAAGCCCCGCTCTCCATCTGCAATCACTCTAGTAGTTTATCCAGAGAGCTTTCTTGGTAAAAATACAAAAGCGGTTTACCATTGCTGCCCTCCACGCAGTAAACTTGAGTCTCCACCCTCAACTCTCTCCCACGCCGCTGCTGTCCAGCATGGGTGAGTTTTGACTTGTAGCAGATTGCCTTCCACTAACTAGCCACTGGCCAATCTAGGAATGGAATGGGTATGCCACTGCTTGACTGTCTCTCCCATAGCCCAGACTGGTAGAGTACTGGGAACTCTCCAGGTGCAACCATGGGAGGATTGGGGCTCTACACCTTCTGAAACAATAGAGGAGTCAGGGACTAGGCAGCATTCTGGACTCTCCAGAGAGCATTAGAATATTCAATTAGGTGCCACCATTGTAGGGATGCCATCCTACTACTGACACTGGGCCATCAAACACCACAGCACTGCAACTCCAGAGCCCAGTTTGGCTTTCAGTAGCTAGCCCAAAGGAGTTGCAATCTGGAAAGGTACGACTCTAATGGCTTACTTCAGTCTCTGGCTGGTATTGATGGTCTGGTGGTCCAGAAGGTTACCCAAATGGCCAGATTCAATGGGCAACTGGTAGAGGACAAAGGAAAATGGATCAAGTCCCAAACTCCACCCCTAGGTTCATCTCTCAAGTTAACCTGAATGACTGGAATGACTCCAGGAGAGGACCCAGGCTTCCTGAAAGTGACAATGATATTTATTAACCACTTACTCTGTGCCAAAGCAGGCAATGAAATCAAATAGCATTTACTAACCACCCACTATGTGCAGAGCCCTGTATTAAGTCCTTGGGAGAATGCAATAGTGATCCCTACCCTTCGGGAGTTTAGGAGAGCAGGGACAGACACTAAAATAATTTACATACAGAGGAAAGAAAGTGGCATTAGGGAGGTGCTTAAATAACAGGGTAGATACAAATTGCCATTGTTCTTGTCTGTCCGTCTCCCCCAATTAGACTGTAAGCCTGTCAAATGGCAGGGACTGTCTCTATCTGTTGCCGACTTGTTCATCCCAAGTGCTTAGTACAGTGCTCTGCACATAGTAAGCGATCAATAAATACTATTGAATGAATGAATACAAAAATACTTAAGGTTGTGCTGAGTTCACAGCACAGTCTAGGAAGCATATATAAACTAAACTCTTTGTAAACTCTTTGTGAGCAGGGATAGGTTAAAATTATTTATTTGTATTGTAGTCTGCTAAGTGGTTATCTATCCGTTTTCTATCTGTTATCTATCTGTTGCCAAAATGTACATTTCAAGTTCACAAGTGCTGAGGAGGTGCAGAAGTGCAAAGGTGATGGTTGGGAGGACTTGAACTGGAAGAAGAAAGCACTCAATAAATACCATTGTTTGACTGATTGATTGAAGAAAAATAAATATCTGAAAGTCTCCTGGAGGCTTTTAATAAGGTTTTAAAGACTTATTAAAAATGACACCTCCTCCTAGAGGCCTTTCTTTATTTCCACTACTCCCTTCTGCATCACCCTTGCACTTGGATTTGTGTCCTTTATTCACCCAATCCTCAGCCCTACAGCACTCATGTAAATATCCATAATTTATTTTAATGTCTATCTCCCCTAGACTGGAAGCTCCTTTGTGGACAGGGAACCTATCTATTAATTCTGATATATATTACTGTTCCAATGGTTTAGTAAAGGACTCTGCAGACAGTAAATGCTCAGTAAAAATGACTGAGGAAATCTGATGTCAAAAGTTTTAGAACGAGGGGTAGAACTGTGATTTGACAGATATAAGGGGAAGAGAGTTCCAGAAGGGAAAAAAATACATGAACAAGACATCAAAGGCAGGAGAAGTAAAAGCAATGCACATCAGTAGATTAGAGTGAAATGAATGAAGGGTGCGATTTAGGATGGTGTGGATTTTATATTTCAGGAGCTGCAATTTCCAAGAATGTTATGCAGAACTTTATAAAACGTGCCTTGACACTAGAAATGCTAGAAATGCTGTCATTAAATTTTCAAACACTATGAGTTGAAGTTGAAATATAAGGCTTTATTGCCATTGTTCTTGTCTGTCCATCTCCCCCGATTAGACTGTAAGCCCGTCAAACGGCAGGGACTGTCTCTATCTGTTGCCGACTTGTTCATCCCAAGCGCTTAGTACAGTGCTCTGCACATAGTAAGCGCTCAATAAATACTATTGAATGAATGAATGAATGAGAAGAGAATGGATAAGTAGGAGGGAGAGAGTGGATTTGATGCCTTAAAGTCAATCCTCAGTTTGTCCTTGATGTGGAAAGGAAGGGGTTGCCATTTCAGGTTTTAGAGAAGTGGGGACACATGTTTAGAACATCTAGACAACAGAGTTAGTCTAGGAAGTATATATAGACTAAAGTCTTTGTAAACTCTTTGTTGGCAGGGATAGGTTAAAATTATTTATTTGTACTGTACTCTGCTAAGTTGTTATCTATCTGTTGTCTGTTATCTATCTGTATCTATCTGTTGCCAAATTGTACATTCCAAGTGCTTAGTACAGTGCTCTGCACATAGTAAGCACTCAATAATTACTACTGAATGAATGAATGAATGAACGAATGAATGTTTAGTACAGTGGTGAGTACATAGTAAGCTTTAAAGAAATATTGATTTATTGATTGATTAATACACTTGCCCTTCATATTCAAAGACCTCACTGAATATGCGGGACCTACAGACCCGGCCACATTATTCCTACAAAACGGCGGTTCCTTGTTAATAATGATGGTATCTGTTAAGTGCTTACTATGTGCCAACCACTGTTCTGAGCACTGGGGTAGATACGAGGTAATCGGGTTGTCCCATGTGGGGCTCACGGTCTTAATCCCTATTTTGGAGATGAGGTAATTGAGGCACAGAGAAGTTAAGTGACTTGCCCAAAGTCACACAGCTGACAAGTGGTGGAGCTGGAATTAGAACCCACGACCTCTGACTCCCAAGCCCATGCTCTTTCCACTAAGCCACGCTGCTTCTCTGCTGTATTGCCACATCTGAGGTTGGCTCTAGGGAGTGGTGTATAAAATAATGTTTTTTTAAAAAAGAATTGGGGAAACAGAGTGTAGTATTGTCTAGGGAGGAAAGAGACCAGAAGCAGAGAGATCTGAAATGCGGCTGATTCAATCATCAAACTGTGATATGTCAAGTCTATGGACCAGCATTGTGTGTGTATTTGTATGGAGAGGAAGAGGAGGATCCTGGAAATAGTGTGGAAGAAAAACTGACAGTTTTTAGTGACATGCTGAACATGGTTGTTGAAAAAGAAGCTGGAGTCAGAATTAATGCCAAAGTCGTGGGCTTCAAAGGCTAGAAGGATGGTAGTGCTAAGCATTGTGTGAGAATGCTGGAGGAGATACAAGATAATCAGGTCAGACACAGTCCCTGTCCCACATGGGACAGCAGGCATCTTATTCCCATTTTACAGAGGAAGAAACTGAGGCCCAGAGAAGTTAAGCAATGCTCCCAAGACTGTAACAGTAGTATTAGTATTTATTGAGGGTCTTAATAATGGGAGAAAAATGCAAAAGTGAGAATTAGACATGTTCCCTGGCCTTGTAGGAACTCACAAACAAAGATCACAAAGCAGGCCAGTGGCAGAGCTAGGACTCAAACTTGGGTCTCCTAATTCCTAGCCGGATGGTCTGGTCTAGGTGAGAGAGTCAGGGAGGGCTCTTGGGGTTCAGCATGTGCCTAAACCTCAGTTTTGAGTTTGTTTTTCTGCATAATGAATGGCGGAAAGCTTATTCTGGTGGAATCATTGCTGTTCCGTTTAGTACTTGAGAAACATGCCAAACCAAGAGTCTTGGGAGAGGCATTTCCATTTCACCAGAGGGAGTTTCCAAATGAGTTTCAAAGAATTTTAATGTTTTACACAAGAGTGAAACAGCATAGGCTACTCCCTAATCCCTATCATCCAATCTGTTCCAAAGCAGTCTTTTGCTTGAATCTAATGGCTCATCTGCTGCGTCTCATATTTCTTTTATAAATAGCATGAATATATTAAGAATATAATAAAAATATATATATTCTTTTTTACAATAGCTAGAGCAGTTGATTTCTCAGTGACTGTTTTGCTGATCAGCGTGTGTGTGTGTATGTGTGTCTATGTAGGCATATGTGTGTATGTTTGTGTCTGTGCGTGTGTATACGTCTATACGTATTTAAGGATATAGCCGCCTTTACTTGGGGCAAACCTATCTAGTCAATTAAAAATAATTCAGGGGGCCACTTTGTCTAATCAAGGCTAGTGGTTTCTGGTTTATAAGCTGGCCGGGACCTTTGCCAAAAAAACACCAGGTTAAGTTTAGGGAGAGTGGATTTTTTTGTGATGGCATTATCGTGCCCTCGTTGGGGGTTCCTGATTGGCTCTGGAATCTGCACAATTGACAGTTCTTTTCCAGAGGTGCTGATGACCCTTCATCCTCCCAGCTTTTGGGGCCTCAGCTAAGGGGTGGAAAATCTGAACTGCCATCTGTCAGTCAGGCAGGGTTCCCAGGATGGGTTTGGAGGCGGGACTAGGGCCTGGCTACAAAAATGTACATCTTTCTGGTAACACACAGTCTCTTGGTGCTTAACATATTGTTTGCCAAGTGCAAATCCAGACCCCAAATTGATGTTTTCCTGCCAAAAATATTATCTCAAAAAATGTGTTGGCCTTGGGCAGTTCTGGCTGATGTGTGTGCTTCTGGTTTCTAGGTTAGAACTGGTAAGGTCATTGTTCCTATGAAAATGAAAATTTTCCCTCTCAAGGTGGCAGGACCCGACATTTATGCATAATGCCACCTCAACTCTCTTCGCTTCCTCCACAAAAGAATATTTAAATAGAAGGTTAATGGAGGGCATATGATAAAAAAGGAAAAAACACTGTCACGATTACTCCATGTTTTACTGTAATAGAGGTCAGTGATCTGGGATTCTCTTCTAATATTCATCTTAAAAATGACTTATTTAGCCTATGAAAACAAGACCATTTTATTTATGACGAGCAAGAGGCTGTAAGTGTGCTTCTGATCTGTGCATTGACTAATTAGGTTAATTAAGCCCATATGCACTTCAGAACAGTGAGGCAGGTGGCAAATCACACTTGAGAGTATTTATATGATCGATTTCATTATCCTTGCAGTTGATAAATAATATCACTTTCATTTCCTTTAGTTACCAAAAGGGAAAAAGAACACAGTACATTTTGGTCACAAAAAAATGGTAATTATAGAAGTTAATGTTACGATGGATACAATTTTAGTTCATCAGAATGGAGAATAATTCCATGAAAGCCAAATTACTGCTCCATATTTGCCTAATAAACTCCTCACAATATGCGTGAAATTTCTAGCCGTAATTACGATGGTATGATATTGCATTTTAATTTAACTGTTCTACAAAAAATAGACTTTGTCACCAACTGCTTTTCCAGCTTGTCCCCTTAACTTCTGTCTGTATAAGGTAAATATGATATCGGGTTGAAAACAGTTCAGAGAATCTTCTTATAACTTATGCTATTTGCTTCTGATTTAGTAGGAAGTAGGAATGGAGAGTGATTTTCTGCCAATCAATCAATAGTATTTATTGAGCTTTATTATGTGTAGAGCACTGTGATAAGTGCTTGGAAGAGCACAGTACAGTTGGTAGGCACAATCCCTGACCCTAAGAGCTTTCAATCTTACGTTTTGTCACCAACAATGAAGTTGTATAATGTAGTCAAGCCTCCTAGCACATTCATGTATTCATTCATTCATTCAATCATTGAGTAATTGAGTTCTTACTGTGTGCAGAATACTGCACTAAAAGCTTGGGAGAGGACAATATATTAGAAATAATCCCTGCCCAGAATGAGCAACAGTCTAGCTGTTTCATCTCAAAACAGCTATGCTGGATAGGACATGTGAGGTGAACGAACAATAGCCGGATACTCAAACAGCTCTATGGAGGGCTGAAATTGGAAAAGCAAAAGCACAGATGTCACGGGAAGCATTTTAAGGACAAAAGCTCAGACAGAACTTCAGCTGAGCTGAAAATCACGAGTCATTTGCTGAGATTAAGCCTGAATGGTGCACTGCTATTGCGATGGGAGTAGCTTTTTTGAGAGATGAGAAGGAAAATTATTATGATATTTGTTAAGCATTTACTATGTGCTGAGCACTGTTCTAAGTGCTGGGAAGAGAGAACAGCACTAGAAGCTGGAAACATTTAGCTCAAGGGCACAAGAGACAGCTTCTTTGTGTGCACAATGTGGCTGGGACAGCAGGTCCTACAGTGTCCTTTTCAGTCATATAGATGAGCTTAGTAATAATTAAAATAATTGAGGTATTTGTTAAATACTTATATGCACCAGACACTGTACCAAGCGCTGGGGTAGACACAATGTAATCAAAGGGACACAGTCCCTGTCCCATATAGGTGGTAATTCTAATTCTAGTAGCAGCAGCAGCAGCAGCAGGGTAGCCTAGTGGAAAGAGCATGGACCTGGGAATCTAATGTCCTGGGTATTAATCGTAGCTCCGACCCTTGCCTGCTGCGGGATATTGGACTAATAACTTAACATCTCTCTGCCTCAGTTTCCTCATCTGTTAAAAGGGAACTTAATAACTATTCTCCCTTTCCTTTAGACTGGGGGACCCATGTAGGGCAGGGATTATGTCCCACTACATTATCTTGTATCTATCCCCAAACTTACTACTCTCCTTCATCATAATAAGTGGTTCGCAAATACCACAATTATTATTAGCAGCATTTATTGAGCATCTGCTTGGTGCAGTGAACTATACTATGTGTTTGGGAAGTGAGCAATCAATGACATTATTGCAATCTTACTGTGTGCAGAGCACTGGGCTTAACCCTTGGGAGAGTACAATACAGTTTGTAGATACTCCCTGCCTATAAGGAGCTTGCATTCTCCTGTGGGAGACAGAATAATGAAGTGACATGTTACCTACCCACAAGGAGCTTCACTCTACCATGGGAGGCAAGCACCAAAATATTTAAAACACTCTCAAAATAAATTGAGTGGTACATGTAGACTGTAAGTTCAAAGTGGGCAGGGAATGTGTTATAATGTACTCTTCCAAGCACATAGTACTGTGGTCTGCACACAGTACGAGCTCAATAAATACGATTAACAGACTGACTGAATGTTAAATGGAAGGCGGAAGGGAAGAGGGAAATGTAAATAGGTTCATTAGTGCTTCGGTTCAAGCGACAAAATGTCCCTCGGTGGACACCAGCTTTGCTGCATACGCTCTGGGGACTCTGTCTTGAAGTCAGCAGCAGAATGGAGGGGAAAGGTAGAAAATCCTACAGAGATCCGAAGGTGAGACTGCACCTAAGAGTGCTGAGTTAGGATTAGCACTAGCCATTTTTTTCCACTGGTACTTGTTAAGCGCTTCCTATGTGCCAGACACTGTATTAAGCATTGTAGGGGGATTTAAGATTATCAGGTTGGACACAGTCCATGCCCCCACATGAGGCTCACAGTCTAAATCAGAGGGAGGAGGATTTAATCCCTAATTTACAGATGAGAAGCCTGAAGCCCAGCAAAATTAAATAACTTGCCCAAGATCACACCGAAGACAAGAGATAGAGTTGGGTTTAAAACCCAGGTCCTCAGATTCAAACTCATTGTGGACAGTAAACATTCTACCTTCTCTATTGTATTGTACTCTCCCAGGCGTTTAGTACAGTAAGTGCTCAATAAATACCACTGATCGATTGATGGATTGATTTGCAATTGCCCTCGCTGCTTCTCTAACATATATTGCCTATTGTACAGCAATTGTCAACAACTGCTTTACCAGATTGAGGATAATTAAAACTGCACCAAGTAAGTTTATTTTTTAAATGAAGAACTGAGTTCAACAAGAATGAAGATATATCTTGAAAGACTGTCTTTTTTTAAACACCTGTCACTCAAAGCCCCCAAATTTAACTTTTTTAAGTTTCAAAATCTGTCAGCTAAAATTATTTTCAAGCTGTTGGATTTCTGCAGAAACCCTGCCTGTACTGATATTTTTTCGGTCCAAATCGTGTAACCTCCAAGATAGTGACTTGTAGCAAAGACCTTGACATATTCTAACTACAGTGACATGTATTCTGAAATAGAATCCAAAGGGTCCCAGAATTAAAACAAGGTTAGAGGGTCTCTTTCAACATGTATTATGAAATACGAATTGTAGTGGTAGTGAAATACAAGCACACTGCCCTTACTAATTCTCAAAAGCAAAAGGTCCTACATGAGTTGGGTGGAGATCAATAATCCAAAGGTGAAATTGCAAAGAAATTTAGAACTTCTCTGTACACCTAATTCTCTTATCTCAAAAACCTAGTCTTCATTGAAAACTAAGCTACAGCGAATAGTGAGATAAGTTCAAAAGAGAAAAGGAAGCACAAAGGTACCCTGGCCTTGAAGGTGAATTGTTTGAATGGTTTTATCATACCTGGCCCTTTTTTGAAGGGTAAAGCTCCTTGAAAAGGGAAATTATATTTGTGTGTTCTCATAAAACCAGCAGTTTCAATATTCTTTCTACACAGTACCTAATAATAATTGTGTTAAGTGCTTACTCTGTGCCAAGTATTGTACTAAGCTCTGGTAGTTACGATGTAAATAGATTAAACTCAGCTCCTGTCCCACGAGAGGTTCAAAGGCTAAGCTTATCACAGAAGCAGGCATTGTTAATAATAAAAACTGTGGCATTTGTTAAATGTTAAGTGAAGGCTGCCATCTTCAACGGTTCCCTTTCCAATGGCTTCGTCCCGACAGCTTTGAAGCATGCTTATGTAACTCTTATCCTAAAAAACCCCCTCCTTTGATTCCATGGCTCCCTCCAGTTATCACTCCATCTCCCACCTACCATATCTCTCCAAACCTCTTGAGAGAGTTGTTTACACCCAATGCCTCCACTTCCTCCCCTCCAACTCTCCTAGATCCCCACCAATCTAGCTTCCTCCCCTTTCGCTCCACAGAAACAGCCCTCTCTAAGGTAACAAATGATTTTCTTCTCACCAAATCTCATGGCCTCTCTTCTATCCTAATCATTGTAGACCTCCCAGCTGCCTTTGTCAAAATAGACCAAACCCTTCTGCTTGGAACTTCATTCAACCTGGGATTCACTGACACTGTCCTCTCTTGGTTCTCCTCCTATCTCTCTAACCGCTCCTTCTCAGTCTCTTTTGCTGGCTCCTACTTTGCCTCTCACCCTCCGACAGCGGGGGTCCCTCAACGCTCAGGTCTAGGTCAGCTTTTATCCTCCATCTTCACCCACTCGCTTGGAGAACTCATTCGTTCCCGTAGCTTCAATTACCATCTCTAAGCAGCTGATTCCCAAATCTACATCTCCAGCCTTAATATCTCTCCTATCCTGAACTCTTCACATTTCCTCCTGTCTTCAGAACATATCTACCTGGATGTCCCACCAAAACCACAAATTAAACATGTCCATTTAACTTCCCACCCAAACTGCTCACCCCCTGCCTTTCCCACCACTGTAGACAATACCACTATCCTCCCTATCTCACACGACTGTAAACTTGGTGTTGTCCTTAACTCCTCTCTCTCGTTCCACCCACATATTCAATCTGTCACCAAATCTTGTCTGTTCTACCTTCACAACACTGCTAAATTCCACCCTTTCCTCTCTATCATTCATTCAATAGTATTTATTGAGCGCTTACTATGTGCAGAGCACTGTACTAATCTCTTGGAATGAACAAGTGGGCAACAGATAGAGACAGTCCCTGCCGTTTGACGGGCTTACAGTCTAATCGGGGGAGACAGACAGACAAGAACCATGGCAGTAAATAGAGTCAAGGGGAAGAACATCTCGTAAAAACAATGGCAACTAAATAGAATCAAGGCGATGTACAATTCATTAACAAAATAAATAGGGTAATGGAAATATATACAGTTGAGCAGACGAGTACAGTGCTGAGGGGATGGGAAGGGAGAGGGGGAGGAGCAGAGGGAAATGGGGGGAAAAGAGGGTTAAGCTGCGGAGAGGTGAAGGGGGGGTGGTAGAGGGAGTAGAGGTAGAAGGGGAGCTCAGTCTGGGAAGGCCTCTTGGAGGAGGTGAGTTTTAAGTGGGGTTTTGAAGAGGGGAAGAAAATTAGTTTGGCGGAGGTGAGGAGGGAGGGCGTTCCAGGACCGCGAGAGGACGTGGCCCAGGGGTCGACGGCGAGATAGGAGAGACCGAGGGATGGTGAGGAGGTGGGCGGCAGAGGAGCGGAGCGTGTGGGGTGTGCAGTAGAAAGAGAGAAGGGAGGAGAGGTAGGAAGGGGCAAGGTAATGTAGAGCCTTGAAGCCTAGAGTGAGGAGTTTTTGTTTGGAGCGGAGGTCGATAGGCAACCACTGGGGTTGTTTAAGAAGGGGAGTGACATGCCCAGATCATTTCTGCAGGAAGATGAGCCGGGCAGTGGAGTGAAGAATAGACTGGAGGGGGGCGAGAGAGGAGGAAGGGAGATCAGAGAGAAGGCTGACACAGTAGTCTAGCCGGGAAATAACGAGAGCCCGTAGCAGTAAGGCAGCCATTTGGGTGGAGAGGAAAGGGCGGATCTTGGCGATATTGTGAAGGTGAATCCAGCAGGTCTTGGTAATGGATAGGATGTGTGGGGTGAACGAGAGAGACGAGTCAAGGATGACACCGAGATTGCGGGCCTGAGAGACGGGAAGGATGGTCGTGCCATCCACGGTGATAGGGAAGTCTGGGAGAGGACTGGGTTTGGGAGGGAAGATGAGGAGCTCAGTCTTGCTCATGTTGAGTTTTAGGTGGCAGGCCAACATCCAGGTGGAGACATCCTGGAGGCAGGAGGAGATGCAAGCCTGAAGGGCGGGGGAGAGGACGGGGTGGAGATGTAGATCTGCGTGTCATCTGCATAGAGATGGTAGTCAAAGCCGTGAGAGTGAATGAGTTCACCAAGGGAGTGAGTGTAAATGGAGAACAGAAGAGGGCCAAGAACTGACCCTTGAGGAACTCCAACAGTTAAAGGATGAGAGGGGGAGGAGGCGCCAGCGAAGGAGACCGAGAATGACCGGCCAGAGAGATAAGAGGAGAACCAGGAGAGGATGGAGTCCATGAAGCCAAGGTGAGATAAGGTATGGAGCAGGAGGGGATGGTCGACAGTGTCAAAGGCAGCAGAGAGGTCAAGGAGGATTAGAATGGAGTAGGAGCCATTGGATTTGGCAAGAAGGAGGTCATAGGTGACCTTAGAGAGAGCAGTCTCGGTAGAGTGGAGGGGACGGAAGCCAGATTGGAGGGGGTCCAGGAGAGAATGGGAGTTAAGGAACTCTAAGCAGCGATTGTAGACGACTCGTTCTAGGATTTTGGAAAGGAAAGGTTGTAGGGAGATAGGGCGATAACTGGAGGGGGAAGTGGGGTCAAGAGCAGGTTTTTTTACAATGGGGGAGACGTGGGCATGTTTGAAGGCAGAGGGGAAGGAGCCATTGGAGATTGCGTGGTTAAAAATAGAAGTTAAGGAAGGGAGGAGGGCAGGGGTGATGGTTTTAATAAGGTGAGAGAGAATGGGGTCCGAGGCGCAGGTGGAGGGGGTGGCACTTGCGAGGAGGGAGGAGATCTCCTCTGAGGATACTGCAGGGAAGGATGGAAAAGTAGGGGAGAGGGTTGGTGGGGGGGAGGGGAGAGGTGGAGGGGGGACTTTGGGGAGCTCAGACCTGATTGTGTTGATTTTTGTGATGAAATAGGTGGCCAGATCATTGGGGGTGAGAGATGGGGGAGGGGGAGGAACAGGGGGCCTAAGGAGAGAGTTAAAGGTCCGGAACAATTGGCGGGGGTGACGGGCATGGGTGTCGAAGAGGGAGGAGAAGAAGATTTGCCTGGTGGAGGAGAGGGCAGAGTTAAGGCAGGAAAGGATAAATTTGAAGTGTGTGAGGACGGCTTGGTGCTTGGACTTTCGCCAGGAGCGCTCTATCCAAACTGCTACCATGCTGGTCCAAGCACTTATCCTTTCCTCCTTGACTACTGCATCTGCTTAGTGGATAGAGCATGGGCCAGGGAGGCAGAAGGTCATGGGTTCTAATTCTGGCTCTTCCACTTGTCTGTTGTGTGGCCTGGGGCAAGTCCTTTTACTTTTCTGTGGTCAGTTCTCTCATCTGCAAAATGGAGATCAAAACTGTGAGTCCCATTCAGGTCAGGGGCTGTGTCCAACCCAATTTGCTTGTACCAACCTCAACACCTGGCACTTATTAAGCACCTAAAAAATACCATCATTATTATGAGAAGCAGCATGTCACAGTGGATAGAGCATGGACCTGGGAGTCTAATCCTGGCTCTGCCACTAGTCTGCTGTGTGACTTTTGGCAAGTCGCTTCTCTGTGCCTCGGTTCCCTCATCTGGAAAATTCATTCATCCATTCAGTCATACTTATTAAATGCTAACTCTGTGCAGAGCACTGTATTAAGCGCTTGGGAATGTACAATTCGGCAACAGATAGAGACAATCCCTGCACAGTGATGGGGTCACAGTCTAATCGGCGGAGATAGAGGAACAACAAAAAAGACAACATAATCACGATAAATAGAATCAAGGGGATGTATACCTCATTAACAAAATAGATTAATAAAAACATATACAAATGAGCACAGTGCTGAGGGGAGGGGAAAGGAGGGGGGAGGAGCAGAGGGAAAGGGGGCTTAGCTGAGGGGAAGTGAAGGGGGTAGGGGGAGGAGGTGAGGGTGGAGAGGGAGCAGAGAGGGAGCAGAGAGGGAGCAGAGGAAGCAGAGGGAAAAGGGGTAGGTCAGTCTGGGAAGGCCTCTTGGAGGAATTGCGCTCTCAGTAGGGCTTTGAAGAGGGGAAGAGAGTTAGTTTGGCAGAGGTGAGGAGGGAGGGCATTCCAGGACAATGATAGGACACGGGCCTGGGGTCAACAGCAAGATAGGCGTGAACGGGAGATGGTGAGAAGGTGAGCGGCAGAGGAGCGGAGCGTGTGGGGTGGGCAGTAGAAAGAGAGAAGGGAGGTGAGTTAGGAGGGGGCAGGGTGATGGAGAGTCTTGAAGCCAAGAGTGAGGAGTTTTTGTTTCATGCAGAAGTTGATAGGCAATCACTGGAGGTTTTAAGGGAGAGGAGTGACATGCCCAGAGCGTTTCTACAGGAAGATGATCCAGACAGCAGAATGAGGAATAGACTGGAGTGGGGAGAGACAGGAGGAAGGGAGATCAGAGAGAAGGCTGACACAATAATCCAGCCGGGACCAGCATGATAGCCGTTTGGATGGAGAGGAAAGGGCGGATCTTGGTGATATTGTAAAGATGAGACCAGCAGGTGTTGCTGATGGATTGGATGTGTGGGGTGAATGAGAGAGCGGAGTCAAGGATGACACCAAGGTTGCGGGCTTGAAAGATGGGAAGGATGGTCATGCCATCCACAGTGACAGGGAAATCAGGAAGAGGACAGGGTTTGGGAGGGAAGATAAGGAGCTCAGTTTTGAACATGTTGAATTTTAGGTGGCAAGCAGACATCCAGGTGGAGACGTCCTGGAGGCAGGAGGAGATAGGAGCCTGAAGGGAGGGGGAGAGAACAGGGGAGGAGATGTAGATTTGTGCATCATCTGCGTAGAGATGGTAGTTGAAGCCGTGGGAGCAAATGAGTTCACCAAGGGAGTGAGTATAGATGGAGAACAGAAGAGGGCCAAGAATTGACCCTTGAGGAACCCCTACAGTTAGTGGATGGGAGGGGGCCTTCTCTGTTCTAGCCCTTTTTATCCCGGCTCACTCTCTCTTCTGCGTCATATGAGGTCATGTGTTCTAATCCCGGCTCCATCACTTGTCTGCTGTGTAACCTTAAACAGGTCACTTCAAGTCTCTGGGCCTCAGTACCTCATCTGTAAAATAGGGATGAAGACTGTGAGCCCCACATGAGACAACTTGATCTTGTATCCCCCCTGTGCTTAAACAGTGCTTTGTACATAGTAAGCGCTTAACAATTACCAATGTTATCATTATTATTATTCTCTATGCCTCAGTTACCTCATCTGTAAAATGGGTATTGAGTCTGTGAGCCCTATGTGGGACAGGCACTGTGTTCAACCCAATTTGCTTGTATCCCCCCCAGCACTTAGTACAGTGCCTAGCACATAGTAAACTTAACAAATACTAGAATTAATATTATTATTAGGCACTTCAATATGTGACCTTTGGACACTGGATATTCACCCCACCCCCAAAGCACTTATGTACATATCTTTGACTTATAAATTATTTATTTATAATAGTAATATATGTCACCCCCTCTAGACTGTAACATCATTATGGGTAGTGAATGTATCTGCTGATTCTGTTGTATTGTACTCTCCCAAGTGCTCAGTACAGTGCTCTGCACATAGTTAGTGCTCAATAAATAGAAATGATTGATTAATTGATTGATTGCTGACTACGGGCCTAGCACTGTATTATGTGTAGATGATCAGGTTAGATGCAGTTTCTGTCCCACATAAGGCTCACAATGGAAGAGAGGCATTTAATCCCCATTTTACAAATAAGGAAACAGATGCAGAGAAGTTAAGTGATATACCCAAAGTCAAACAGCAGGCAAGTGACCGGGGATTAGAACCTAGGTCTCCCAGCTCCCAGGCCCATGTTCTTCCCATTCTGCCATGCTGTCTTTGTGAATGTTCTTAATATCAAATTGCTGGGTAAATTCAGGATTAACACCAACCTAGAACAGACCTTTTCTTTCATGTTTAATTTCCTTATCAGGGCTCAACCGTGGGTTTAGCTGTGGCATTTCTGGTTGGGGGCTTGAGACCTCTTTGTAACTTTAGCTCTCCTAGGGGAAGCATGCTAAAATATGGGAGAATGGGTTGGGAGAATCACAGTGTATCCTCTGAGGTAATCCTCTAAAGGAGTTAACTCTCTTTCACAACTCAGCTTATTTCCAGCTGAGAGGAAACAATGTGAAATCTGGAACAGCTGCAGTTGGTCTTGAAGTAGAGGACTTTCTCCCACTTCAACACCTCCTGAGCTCCACCCCGTCATCATTCTCCAGCATTTCCCTCTTCTTTTAGTCTTGAAGACAAGAGACAATCTATTGGAGATGACCCTGGAAGTACTCGTGGGTTCGTGCCCCACGTTGGGCGCTTGAGTTGGCTGGCCAAGGCGCAGTGGAAAGAGCACGGCCTTTGGAGTCAGGGCTCATGAGTTCGAATCCCAGCTCTGCCACTTGTCAGCTGTGTGACTGTGGGCAAGTCACTTAACTTCTCTGTGCCTCAGTTCCCTCATCTGTAAAATGGGGATTAAGACTGTGAGCCCCACATGGGACAACCTGATTCCCCTGTGTCTACCCCAGCGCTTAGAACAGTGCTCTGCACATAGTAAGCGCTTAACAAATACCAACATTATTATTATTATTATTACTCTATGTCCCTCCCCCTTTGAACTAAGCCTTGTCTTTCTGCAATTTTCCAACTACCCAGGTTCAATCAATCAATCATATTTATTGAGTGCTTACTGTGCACAGAGCACTGTTGATGGGGCTACTGTCTGTATTGGAAGTGGCAGTGAGAAATTAAAGTCACTTCCAAAGGGGAAATGAAGGGGTCAACCATATTGTCAGGAACCATGAAGCCAATAAAAGCACTTGCACTGCAGGCTGGCTGTTGTGTTCACTGCACAGATTTGAGAGAAGAAACATTAGCCAAAAGGGAGATTTTCCCACTAATGTACCAAAGCTACTCATACACTCATGGGTGGGGGGCAACTCAAACACTTCTGCCTGTCAATATCACGTGTAGATAATAGAACAATAGATAATTTACTCCTTGAGGATGGCTTTCCTAAAGAAGCTGTTTGGCAGGCTGTTTTCTGCAAAGAGAGAAAGATACATGTTCCTGTGACAAAGATACACAGAGGGAGCCACGGGACACAATAACATTGTGTTTGGCTGAAAAATGAGTCATCCATGCTACCTAAAATGACTCCAAGTAAAGGAGACTACAAGAAAAAGATAATGGTCTGCGAGTTTGATGTCTTTTTAAAATGATGACATAATGCTGGTTCCAGGGGCTGTGACAAGAGATACAGTTAAAAATCAATTAATTAATGATGTTTATTTAGTTCTTATTGTGTACAGAGCACTATACTAAGACCTTAGGAAAGTACAGTACAATAGAGTTGGTAAATACTTTCCCTGCCCATAAGGACCTTATACAATCTACAGCTGGAGACAGTCGTTAAAATCAATTACATATAGGGTAAATGGAACAGAAACAGAAATGGAATCCCATACCATGACTTTCCCATTGAAGTTGTCAACACCCCAACTTTCCATCCCAGAAGCCTACAACCTTGATGTCATCCAGAACTCTTACCTATTCTTCAATACCAATTCAATTCAATTCCATCCAAACCGCTACCACGTTAGTACAATCACTCATCTTATCCCAACTGTATTAGTGCATCAGCCTCCTTTCTGACTTCCCAACCTCCTGCCTCTCCCCTTTCAGTCCATACTTCATTCAACTGCCCAGATTATCTTTCTACAGAAACATTCTGGGCACGTCCCCCCACCTCAAAAATCTCCAGTGGTTGCCTATCAACCTCCATGTCAAACAAAAACTCACCACTATTGGTTTTAAAGCTCTCCATTACCTTGCCCCTTCTTACCTCACCTCCCTTCCCTCCTTCTACATCCCAGCCTGCACATTCTATTCCTCTGGTACCTCGTTCCCGCCTGTCCCACCATCGACCCCTAGCCCACGTCCTACCTCTGACCCAGAAAGCCCTCCCTCCTTAAATCTGCCACATGTCCCCCCTTCAAAGCCCTACTGAAGATTCACCTCCTCCAAGAGACCTTCCCAGACTTAGCCCCTCTTTTCCTCAGCTCCTTCTCCCCTCCACATTGCCCTGACTCACTCTCTTTGCTCTACCCCACTCGCCCCACCCCACAGCACTTATGTATATATATATATACATATCCATAATTCTATTTATATTAATGCCTGTTTACTTGTTTTGATGTCTGTCCCCGCTTCTAGACTCTAAGCCCACTGTGGGCAGGGATAGTCTCTATTGCTGAATTTTACTTTCCAAGCGCTTAGTACAGTGCTCTGCACACAATAAGTGCTCAATAAATACGATTGAATGAATGAATGAATACTTCTCTGCCATCCTCTGTCAAACCAGGCTGTTTTTCTGCACAACATTTTCCAGAGCTGCCACTTCCTCTTTACCAGAACTGCTACCACCTTAGGACTAGGACTTGGGATCTTAGGTCACTGTGGATGGCATCTTAGGTCACTGTGGAAGGCATCTTAGGTCACTGTGGATGGCACTAGCATCCTTCCCATCTCACAAGCCCACAACCTTGGTCTCATCCTTGACTCTGCTCTCTCATTCACCCCATATATCCAATCAGTCACCAAAACCTGCCAGCCTCACCTTCTGAACATCGCGAAGATCTGCCCATTCCTCTCCACCTAAACCGCTACCTTGTTAGTGTAATCACTCATCATATCCTGACTGGATTACCTCTGGACATGTCAATGCCTTCCTCAAAAATCTCCAATGGTTGCCTATCAACCTTCATAACAAGCACAGACTCCTCACTATTGGCTTCAAGGCTTCAAAGCTCTCCATCCCCTTGCCCCCTCCTACCTCACCTCCCTTCTCTCCCTCTACAGCCCAGCCTGAACACTCCTCTCCTCTGCTGCTAAACTTTTCAAGGTGCCTCATTCTAACCTGTCCCATCATCGACCCCTGGCTCATGTCCTACCTCTGGCCTGGAATGCCCTTCGGCCTCACAGTCACCAAACTTCCCCTCTTTAAATCCCTATTGAAAGTTTACCTCCTCCAGGAGGTCTTTCCAGACTCAGGCCCCTCTTTTCCTCTGCTCCTCTTCCCCCCCCCCCCATTGCCCCGACTCTGTCCCTCTGCTCTACCTCCCCTCCCCACCCCACAGCACTTGTGTATATATGTACATATTTATTATTCTATTTATTTTATTAATTCTATACCTCTATTTATTTATACTGATGCTCTTGATGCCTGTCTTCTTGTTTTGTTTGTTGTCTGTCTCCTCCCTTCTAAACTGTGAGCCCATTGTTGGGTAGGGATTGTCTATATTTGTTGCCAGATTGCAGTTTCCAAGCATTTAGTACAGTGTTCTGCACACAGTAAGCTCTCAATAAATATGCTTGAATGAATGAATGAATGAATAACTAACTCTGGTCTTGCCATGGCTACATTATTGCATTATCTTCCTTTCTGGTCTCCCAGCCTCTATTTTCTCCCTTCTACAACTTACATTACACAATGTTGCACAAATTATCTTTCTGAAGCATCACTCACTCCACATCTCTCTTAACTTTCCACCATCTGGCCCTACCTCACTCAATTCTCCAGCTGTACCTCAACTCAATGCCTTCCATCTTCCCAAGGCAACACTGGGTAATAATAATGTTGGTATTTGTTAAGCACTTACTCTGTGCAGAGCACTGTTCTAAGCACTGGGGTAGATACAGGGTAATCAGGTCATCCCACGTGAGGCTCACAGTTAATCCCCATTTTACAGATGAGGGAACTGAGGCACAGAGAAGCGAAGTGACTTGCCCACAGTCACAGAGCTGACAAGTGGCAGAGCCAGGATTCGAACTCATGACCTCTGACTCCGAAGCCCAGGCTCTTTCCACTGAGCCACGCTGCTTCCCTAAGCAGTGTGGTACATTGGTCTTGATGCTTCAACTACCATTCCCCTGCTCTCACACTATTCCCTCATCTGGAATGCCTTCCCTCCCCACATAAGTTTATGAAGACTGACTTCAAATCCCTCCTTATATCCCAGCTCCTCCCCAAACTTTTCCCTATTTAATTTCTTAGCACCCAGAGCGATGCTCAGCCTTAGCACCTCAGGAAATCCTAGTAACTACTGAATGCAACAGAAAGGGGTCAGTGGTGGGATAGAAGAGATTGAAGTACAGAGAGTGAGTTGGTGGTAAAAGAGTGGCATGTACAGCTGAATGTTATTTTTTCAGAGAATTAAACTGGACAGCAGCGTGAAGTATCATTCAATCAATTGTATTTATGAGTGCTTGGCACATAGTAAGCGCTTAACAAATACCATTATTATTATTATGAGTGCTTACTGTGGGACTAGAGAAAGGAGACTAGAGTGAGAGAGAGGAGAGACAAGTAGGGAGATCAATGAGGAGGCTGTTGCAATACTCAAGGAGGGAAATGATGATCATCATGGATTAGCATGATAGCAGTTTTCATGGAAAGGAAAGGACTGATTCTGGAGAGGTAGAACCAGTCATCAATCAATCAAATAGTATTTATTGAGTGCCTACTGCATGCAGAGCACGTAGAACCCAAAGGATTTTGTGACAAATTGAATGTGTGGGTTGAATGAGAGAGATGAGTGGAGAATGATGCCAAGGTTACGGACTTGTAAGACAGGGAGGATGGAGGTGCTGTCTACGGTGATGAGAAAGTCAGAAGGAGAGGAGGGTTTTGGGTGGGAAGATGAGGATTCTATTTTGGCCATGTTCAGTTTGATGTGCTAGTGGAACATTCAAGTAGAGATGTTCTGAAGCCAGAAGGAAATTTGAGATTAACCACCAAACCTATATTCATAGGTTGTGACCCAAGGATAGGATCTGTTTTGAATTCCCAAATATATTCTCTTTCTTAGCACTTGGTGCTGTGCTCTGCACATAGTAAGCACTTATAATCTCATATCCCCTCCTGTTTTCAGGACATCCCTACTTAGATGTCCTGTCAACACTTCAAAGTTAACATGTCCAAAACAAAACTCGGCATCTTCCCAACCTAACTCTGTCCTCCTTCTGACTTTCCCATCACTTTAATAATAATAATAATAATAATAATAATAATAATGTTGGTATTTGTTAAGCGCTTACTATGTGCCGAGCACTGTTCTAAGCGCTGGGGTAGACATAGGGAAATCAGGTTGTCCCACGTGGGGCTCACAGTCTTAACCCCCATTTTACAGATGAGGGAACTGAGGCACAGAGAAGTTAAGTGACTTGCCCACAGTCACACAGCCAACAAGTGGCAGAGCTGGGATTCGAACTCATGAGCCCTGACTCCAAAGCCCGTGCCCTACTTTAGACAGCACCACCATCCTCCCTGTCTCACAAGTCTGTAACCTTGACATTATCTTCTACTCATCATTCTCATTCTACTCACATATTCAATATATCTCCAAATCTTGTCAGATATATCTTCACAACATCCCCAAAATCTGCCCTTTCCTCTCCATCCAACAGCTACCATGTTGATCCAAGCACTCATCCTATCCCGCCTTGATTACTGACTGCATCAGCCTCATTGTGGATCTCCCTGCATTCTGGGTTCATGAAAGTGGGTGAAGATGGAGAACAGAAAGGGACCCAGAACTCAGCTTTGAGGGATTCACACATTTAGGGGATAGGAGGCAGAGGAGGAGCCCCCAAAAAGGCTGAGAAGGAGTAGCCAGAAAGATAGGAAGAGAATCAGAAGAGGACAGTGTCAGTGAAACCAAGGTTGGATAATGTTTCCAGGAGAAGAAGGTGGTCCAGTGTCAAAGGCAGCAGTAAATTCAAGCAGGATTAGGATGATGTAGCATTCCCAAGGGATGACCGATTTAAATTATACCACCCTCTCTGTCATGTTTTTTTGTTTTGCCAAAATATAATCGATACATATATCATATTTTTGCAGGCCATACAGTTTATTTCTTTTAGCCCTAAATTTAGATAACCACTAGTATTTCACTTTAATCTTAAATGTTCTGACAACTCTTCATTTTTTTGCAAATCCATTGATTTCCTTATTATTGTATCATTCATGTTTTGGTTCTGTAGCTCTTTTATGTGGTTAGATTTATGGCAGCTACAACTCATTTTCAAGGTAATCAATCAATCAATCACTGGTATTTATGGAGCACTAACTAATTGCAGGGCATCTTTCTAAGCGTTTGGGAGAGTACAACACAACAGAATTAGCAAAAACGTCCTCTTCACATAATTAGTTTACAGTCTAGTGGGGGAGACAGACATTAATATGAATAAATCATTTATACTAAATAATTTAAAGATAAGTGCATAATTGCTGCGTGGTTGGGGATGGGGCAAATATCAAATGTACAAAGGTCACAGATCCAAGTGCTTAGACAACATAACAATAATAATAACAATTATGGTATTTGTTAAGTGCTTACTATGTGTCAAGCACTGTTCTAAGCTCTGGAGTAGGTACAAGCTAATCAAGTTGTACCCACATGAGGCTCACAGTCTTAGTCCTCATTTTACAGACGAGGCCCATAGATGTTAAGCGGCTTGCCCAAGGACTCACAGCAGACAAGTGGCTGAGCCGGGATTAGAATCAGAGGACGTGGATCCACGTCCTCTGATTCCCAAGCCCGTGCTCTTTCCATTAAGCCACGCTGCTTCTCAACATGGAAGGAAGAGGGAACTAGAGAAAAAGGGGGTAAGGCAGGAAAGGCCTCAATGAGAAGTGACCTTAATTGTGCTTTGAAAGTGGAGAGAGTGGTGGTCTAGTGTTTATGGAGCAGGAGGGAGTTCCAGGGTAAGAGGAGGAAATGGGAAAGGGGTCAGTGTCAAGACAGACAATATTAATTTGGACTGGCATTCTTTCCAGTGAATCCCAGACCTCTAGGCACTGTAGCACTGGGTCATTATTTTGCTTAATATTCCTAATTTAGTGCACCTTTGAAGTTTTCTCCTTTAAAAAAAAAATAAAACCACACTTTTTGATCAGTTCCGTGCATTATCGAGACAAATCAAATATTTTCTCACACAAATTTGGGTGGAATTCACTGACGTAACTTACTATAAAGGATCCTTAAGAAAATATGCAGAAAGATAGGTTACTGGAATGTAAAAAGAACTAGAGCATGGATTCAGGGCATGGGAGATGATTTCTCAAGAAACACAGACATGTATGCAATCTCACCATCAGCAGTGTCACCTTCAAAATTGACAGGTCATGTGCTCTATCTCTCAGTCTCTTTCTCTCTGTCTCTCCCTCTCTTTCTTCTTCTTTCTCTTTGGGCAGTGAACATTGCTTTCCTACCCACTCCAGAAAGATCAATCAATCATACTGAAGATGGAAAGACAAGACCTGAACCTGAAAATATCCAGGAAGTTCAAGCATTAAGAACTGTATATGCTGTGTTTTATGCCTTCCTCCATTGACTCCCTACTCTTCCTCCTATTCTGCCTGTTTTCAGTTTCAATCCCTGGAAATGATTATGTGATCTTACCACCTCTTGTTTCTCTCTTTTTCATATTAAGTATTCCCGCTTACATCTGCTCATAATATTTTTTTACAATCCAAGGTTGAAGTGACTGAAAAGTTGTTACTGATAAGATTCCTTACAAGAGCCTTAATCCAAGTGATTAGGATGGTTCACCTCAAGAATTAATCAGTGAATTAATGGTATTTATTGAGTGCTTAAGATTGTCTGGGTAACTGTTCACAAGGAGCATGTTCTAATGGAAAAAGCATGGCCTGGGAGTCAGAGGACCTGGATTCTAATCCCTGTTCTGCCAATTTCCTGTTGTGTGACCTTTGTCAAGTCACTTAACTTCTCTGTGCCTCAGTTTATTCAACTGTAAAATGGAGATTAGATACCCATTCCCCCTCCTACTAAGACTGTGGGACAGGAACTGTGTACAACCTGATTGACTTTTATCTATCCTAGTGCTTAGAACAGTGCTTGATACATAGTAAATTCTTAAATGCAAAGAGGGAGAGAAGGTAAGAGGAAAAAGAATAGGAAGAGTTGGAATGGGGAGAATGACAAGAGGAAAGGGACAAAGTAGAAATTGGTGACAGAAAAAAACCCAGAACTGTCAGCTTATTGGTGATTATGATAATTTAAAAGTCATAATATTAATAACCACATGCTGGCTTGCTCATTCCTTTTTTTTAATCAGTTCATATCATATCAGCAAAGTGGAGGAAACAATTTCTTGGTGCAAAAAAGAGGGCACTATCCATATGTCTTATGTAGACATTTTAGGGAAGTTAAACAGGACCTAAAGCCTCTCAGAACAGTCTGTGGTACTGATTCTCACAACGGGATTAAGAGGATTCCCAAAATAGGATTAATACCAGAAGAGAATGTAGAGAATGAAGAGAATGTAGCTCAATCTAAAATGACTGAAAACTATTTTATTAATTATTGTTATTTACTATAGATGGTGAAGATAAAACACATGTATGTTGATTCTCTTATGCATACAATTTCACAAACTGCTTTCATTTTCTCGATTTTTCCACCTGCATCTAGTTGAAGTGATCTATAATCTATAGGTATAATAATATGTATAATAATTATATTTTTATGTGTATATATATCTGATTAATTTGACCAGTGTGGATAATCAAATCAGATTGAATCAGTTCATGTTGCAGTGCTTGGCACATAGTGAGCTCTGAACAAACAACAATTATCACTACAAAGATGAAAAAATCAATTTAGGGGCCTAAATTAGTTAACTGTACAATCTTCATTTGAATTTGTTCTGTGTAAACACAGCCTCCCTATAAAATGCCTATTGCATTATTTTGTAGTTCAGATATCTGAAATGTGAACATTTTATTGGAAAAAGATTCCCAACAAACCCAAGAGCCCAGTGATGTTACAGATGAAAGGAGTTATTAAGGTGGAGGGATATTAATGGAAGCAAGGTGTTGCAGTAATTTAAGTGGGGAAAATATACAGCATTGAAATGCTAACACATTCATCTCTATCCTGAATGATCAAATGTAAGGAATCAAGATGATAATTATAAAGGAAACAAGAGAAATAAAAGGATGTACGTATGAATGTAGTTTACATATAAGTGTAGTTCTCTGATGTTAAATTGGAAGTTGTCCCTTAAAAAAATGACTTTTTGATTTAAAAACCCAGCTCCAGAGATATGTGTGTGTGTGTGTGTGTGCGCGCGCGCGCCTGCGTATAAAGGAAGGATTTCCTGGGGTGATAATTTTTTTGTTCAAGTTAAATAATCAGGAAGTATAGTCATTGGGAATGCAGAGTTACAGTATTGTATCTGTAAAGGAATACTGAACAACTAAACTGACAAATAAATCTTTTAGTACATTGTTTTTGGCTTGTTGTGGCAGACTGCCATTTTACTACAGGGAATGAAAGGGAAACCTGTCAGTTTCCCCTGACATCTATAGCAAAGCCTCTAATCTTTTGCAAGAATACACTTTATCAGTAATCTCTAATCACTCATAGCTGATATAATACAAATTGTAAGCATTTGAACAAATCTCTAAAAACAAGACTCCGCAAGCTGTGCGATAGACAGTTATATCCTACTTCAGGAGTATTTTTACTGAAGATTTAATGAAAAGGAAGAAATAGGAATTGAAATGGCTTTAAAGGAGAAAACACTCATTTCCTTCCCAAATTTGTGTTCTAAATATTCAACAAACAGTTGCAACAGTTCATTTTTCAATGTGAGTAATTGAATAGTCAGTCAGTCACTTGTATTTATTGAGTGCTAACTGTGTGCGGAGCACTGTTCTAAGTGCATAGGAGAGTACAATATTACAATAAATTGATAAATGTATCAATGAGTTTACAGTCTAGAGAAACTAGAACCGTATTGAAACTGTTTAATCTCTGATTATCTTCCAGACCATAGATGAAATGTGTCATTACAAAACCCAAAACATTACAACCGAGTGCTGGTCATAATCTAGTTATCACAAGCTCTTGCCACCAGACATAAAACTGCAAAACCCTAGAAGCTTATATGAAAGATATTTGGGGGAGCCAATATTCTATTTCTTACCTTGGTTCTTTGAATGCATTACCTCGAGCCTGCTGGATGTGTGTGATTTCATACACATTTATTTTAGATCTGACTGCTCCATCAATATACAATCATATTTATGCCTTCATTATTACTATTTATTTCTGATTTGGTGTGTGCATCTGTACACTCAATTCACAAGAAAGGAATTAGGGCAAGCCGGTAAACCTGTGCACTGTAGAATTTGGTCAAACATTTACAAAACCAGTTAGGTTCAGAAATCTTTCCTGGGAAATCCCATCCCAAACGATTGAGAGCTGGAGGATGGTAAGAAATGGAGATAAATAGAAAGATGAGATGGGAAATTGAGGAGGGTTTAAGAAAGAGGAAGGGTCTCTTCTTACGTCCACTGCACTTGAGTGTTCACTTGGGGTTTTTCTAGTGCAGATGGACCTCCCAGCACAGCCGGGGCGGGTGGGGTACAATGATACTGTTTGGAGGGGCCCTTGGACCCCTCCTGAGTCTCCCCAACATACACACCATCCCACCCCGATCCACTGCTGCAGGCGATTAAACGGGCCTCAGCAGGATCATGGGAACCATGGAGAAGAACTCAATGTAATGGCCTCAGATACTAATATTAAAGATACTTACGCAGCACAGTTCAGCACATATGGAATGTGAGGGGTGAGAGGCCTGAAAAGTCAGTCAGGAACAAAGGAGCAGGGAAAGAAGGGAATGGGATGTAAAGATGGAATTGACTTACCTGCCGCGACTGGACATAATGTCAGAAGCGTAGGTCACCATCATGGGGAACATCAGCACCTATCTCCGGGCTGAACATGTTGTGGGGTGTTAAGAATCTGGAATACGTCTTCACTGATTTCTGAGTGGCTCCGGGTTCAGCTGACTCTTTCACTGGTCCAAGCAAGTAAAGAACCACTTGGAACAGATATAGCCAGTGTAGCCAATACCTGTTCTCTCTCCACTGGGAGCCCCATGTGAGACAGAGACTGTGTCCAACCTGTTAAAACATTACCTACCCCTTCACTTAGACAATGTTTGACACATAGTTAGCGCTTTACAAACACCAAATATTATGGACCAGACAGGCAACTATGTCTAGATGGGCACTGGCCCACTGAGATTTCCCCAGTTTTCAGGTTAACCAGTCCGATCTCCAAAATTTAGCAGAGTGCAGCGTCTCCTTATTTTGTCTTTTCCCACTCCCTTTTGCATCACCTTTGCACTTGGATTGACACCCTTTATTCACCCCTCCCTCAGCCCCACAGAACCTATGCCCATATTCATAATTCATTTATTTATATTAATATTTGTATTCTTCCCTAGACTGTAAGCTCATCGTATGCAGAGAACATGTTTACCAAATCCCTTATACTGTATTCTCCCAAGTGCTTAGTATAGTGCTCTGCAAATGGGAAGGGCTCAATAAATATGATTGATTGATTGAAATCAAAGCAATCAATAAATCAATAACATTTATTGATTAATCACTGCATAGGGTTGTCTGCCCGCCACCTAAAACTCAACATGACCAAAACTGAACTCCTCATCTTCCCTCCCAAGCCCTGTCCTCTCCCTGACTTCCCTATCACTGTGGATGGTACTACCATCCTTCCCGTCTCTCAGGCCCGCAACCTCGGTGTCATCTTTGACTCGGCTCTCTTGTTCACCCCACACATCCGATCCATCACCAAAACCTGCTGGTCTCACCTTTATAATATCGCCAAGATCCACCCTTTCCTCCCTACCCAAACGTCTATCTTACTGTTACAGGCTCTCGTTATATCCCGGCTAGATTACTGTGTCAGCCTGCTCTCTGATCACCCTTCCTCCTCTCTCTCCACACTCCAGTCTATTCTTCGCTCAGCTGCCCGCCTCATCTTCCTGCAGAAATGCTCTGGGCATGTCACTCCCCTTCTTAAAAACCTCCAGTGGCTGCCTATCAACCTCCGCACAAAACAAAAACTTCTCACTCTAGGCTTCAAGGCTCTCCATCACCTTGCCCCCTCCTACCTCTCCTCCCTTCTCTCTTTCCACTGCCCACCCCGCACGCTCTGCTCCTCTGCCGCCCGCTTCCTCACCATCCTCCCTTCTCGCCTATCCCGCCGTCGACCCCTGGGCCATGTCGTCCCGTGGTCCTGGAATGCCCTCCCTCCTCACCTCCGCCAAACTAATTCTCTTCCTCTTTTCAAAACCCTACTTAAAGCTCACCTCCTCCAAGAGGCCTTCCCAGACTGAGCTCCCCTTTTCTCTCTGCTCCCTCTACCCACCCCTTCACCTCTCCGCAGCTAAACCCTCCTTTCCCCCCTTTCCCTCTGCTCCTCCCCCTCTCCTTTCCCATCCCTTCAGCACTGTACTTGTCCGCTCAACTGTATATATTTTCATTACCCTATTTATTTTGTTAATGAGATGTACATCACCTTAATTCTATTTATTTGCTATTGTTTTAATGAGATGTTCATCCCCTCGATTCTATTTATTGCTATTGTTCTTGTCTGTCTGTCTCCCCAGATTAGACTGTAAGCCCGTCAAAGGGCAGGGACTGTCTCTATCTGTTACCGATCTGTACATTCCAAGTGCTTAGTACAGTGCTCTGCACATAGTAAGCGCTCAAAAAATACTATTGAATGAATGAATGAATAGGGATTTAAGAAAGTTCACTAAGAGTTAGTAGATACACTCTCTGCCCTTAAGGATCTTACAAACTGGTTGTGAAGAGGCACTCAAATACAGGATTCCAGACCCCAGGGTGAAAAAGCAGCCAAACGTACCACTCTGACTTTCTTTTGCATCTAATGGATGATAGTTGGGGCAATGTTGCAATGGAGAAGGCTCTCCAACTGATTGTCAGAGAGTGGTGATCAGTGCAAGGCAGACCCTAGATTCCTTCTACAGGGCTTTTGGTGCAATGATAACTCCAGGACCTGTCTGACCTTCTGACCCGTCAGCGTGGGAGGCTGTCTGGCTGAAGGGGCAGGAACGGATTGGAGCCCTGACTAGCCAACAGTGGAGAGGTAAAAGAACTTAGGGTAGGTTGTGGAAAAGGGCCAAATATATGTCGCAACTGTGACCCTAGGCCTTGGGTTACTAATTATTTGGACATGAGGGGGAGTCTTCCGGAATGTGGTCCAACCTGCCTGCTGCAGGGTGGGCGGCCTGGAAAACTGGGGCTTGTTGTGGAGAGGAGGAGCGGGCACCGTTGAAAGATAGTATAGTGGTCTAGATCCAGCACACATCTGTTCTGCTCTGCTCTATTCCTTGGTGGGAAGGCCACATATGAAGTCCGTGCTTTAGAATTCTTTCAAACGGGCCTGACCGAGGCTGGCAAAAGAATTGCAAGGAAGAAAGGACTAGAAGAACTATAAAACCCAGCATGGAAAAGAGTTAATTTCACCTATACCTCCCAGAAACCAATGGGGCATATTGGGAGGAGTTTGGCTTCTCTGGCAATAGCAGAAGATCTCTCCCCAGTGTGGGTGCTGCCGAGTTTTCCTCAGAGAGAATCTGGAAAAAAACTCAGTATTCTCAGTGTGGTTTTTGAACTCCTGACTCTGTCTGCTCTTTCCCAAGAACCCAGATGAAAGAGTTTCTCTGATAGCTATACCTAAGCGGTAGAAGGAAGGTAGAGTAAGAGTGAGCTCATTTAAAAGAAAAAATTATCTGATATTACCATATTTGTTAAGCATTTACTAGGGGTCAAAACACTGTTCTAAGTTCTGGGGTAGGTGAAGTTAATTAGGTCAGATACAGTCCCTATCCTGCATGAGGCTCACAGTCTCAGTAGGAGGAAGAAGAGGTATCCCCATTTTACAGGTAAGGAAACTGAGGCACAGATAAATTAAGTGACGCCCAAGATCACACAGAAAGAAGCAGAGCCAGAATTAGAACTCAGGTCCTTCTGACTCCCATGTCCGAGCTTTCTCTACTATGCCACGCTGCTTAGTTTAAATCTAAACTTTTTTCCATCCACTTCCTCCAAGCAAAGGCTTTGGGTGCCCATGTCATCAAGCATGTGGTGAATGGATGGTAATCAGGCCATCAATCAAAAGTATTTATTGAGTGCTTACTCTATGCAGAGACCATACTAAGTGCTTCAGAGAGTGCAATACAACAGAATTGAAAGACACTTTGTTTATTTTATGGTGTTTGCTAAGTACTACTATGTGCCAAGCAATGATCAGAGCACTGCGGTAGATACATAGTAATCAGGTTGGACACAGTCCGTGTTCCCAATGGGCCTCATAGTCTTTGACCTCATTATTTTCCAGATGAGGTAACTGAGGCACAGAGTGAAGTGAATTGCCCCAGGTCACACAGCAATCAAGTGGTGGAGCTGGAATTAGAACCCAGATCCTTATAACTCCCAGGTCTGTGGTCTATCCCATAGGCCACGTTGCTTCTCCTGTTTATGTCAAGTAAGGATGCAGAACCACATTCTCAGCAAGAGCTTTCCAATAAGTAGGCTTCCCCCAGTTTGTCAGGAAGACAATTCTCTCACCCATTTTCTGCGTGTCTCCAAGAAGTGGAGGCAGACTAATAAAACTACTAGACGATTTACTGAACATTATTGATAGTAAGAACTTAGATTGTAGCAGCCAAAGTAACCTCCCCCCAATGTTTATGGGGTGGAAGGAGGGCACAACAATGGAGAGGGGGAGAAAGGGACAGGGAGCATTCTCTGTGGGAAGCGGCTTATGATAATAATAATAATGATGATGGTGATGGCATTTGTTAAGCCTTTACTATGTGCCAGGCACTGTATTAAGCACAGGGGTAGATAGAAGAGAGAAGCAGCATGACTTAGTGGCAAGAGCCCAGATTTGGGAATCAGAGGTCATGGGTTCTAATCCCAGCTCCGCCACTTGTCTGCTGTGTGACCTTGGACAAACCACTTAACTTCTCTGTGCCTCAGTTCCCTCATCTGTAAAATGGAATGAAGACTGTGAGCCCCACATGGGATAATCCGATTACCTTGTATCCCCTCCAGTTCTTAGAACAGTGCTTGGCACATATTAAGCACTTGGTCACGAGTTCCAATCCCAGCTCCACCACTTGCCTGTTGTGTGACTTTGGGCAAGTCATTCAATTTCCTGTCCCTCAGTTACCTCATCTGTAAAATGGGGATTAAGACTGTGAGCCCCACCTGGGACAACCTGATCCCCCTGTATCTTCCCCAGCACTTAGAACAGTGCTTTGCACATAATAAGCGCTTAACAAATACTATCATCTTTATTATTATTACAAACTAATCAGATTGGACGCAGTCCATGTCCCACATGGGACTCACAGTCTTATTTTCCATTTTACGGATGAGGTAACTGAGGCCCTGAGAAGTGAAGTGACTTACCCAAGGCCACACAGCAGACAAGTGGCAGAGCAGGGATTAGGACCATGACCTTCTGTCTACCAGGCCCATGTTGTATCCACTATGCCATGCTGCTTCTCATAATAAGAGTCAGGCCTCCCTCTACTCTAAGAATACCTGAGTGTCAGGGTATGTCCCAAAAGCCTGATCATGTCCCATACCCTGCTTCATTTATTCATTCTGAATGAATGCTTCATTCAGAATGAATGCTGCTTCATTCTCAATGCTGATGTCAGTGAAGGTGAAAGCTTCTGCCACTGCAGTGGTGAGAAACTCAGGACTGCTAATTCATTCTGCCAGGACTTTCCCAAAATGGTTGCTCTTTGAACCTCTGAAGCCACAAGATAGCATCATAATTTGTCACCCAAGGGATGAGGCGGTGTAGTCTGCTCTATTTGGAACTGAAATTTCAGAGAGTGATGATTGGCTCTCCAAAGTTTCATAAACTGTTAAGTATCTTGCCCAAACCAGATAACCCTGAAGACAGAGATGCCCTCAGAACTCACATACAGCTCAGAGCAGAAAATCAGTCAGTTTTTCCCAAATCTACTTAAGAAACTCTGGGTTTTCTGAGTTCAACATCTGGCTGGACTGAGTTGAATATTTGATATTCGCCCCACCCCTAAACTCCACAGCACTTTTGTGCACATCTTTAAATTATTTATTATAAATTATTTATTTATATTAGTGTCTATCTCCCCTTCTAGACTTTTAGCTAATTATGGGCAGGGAACATGTCTGCTAATTCTGTGTATTATACTCTCCCAAGCACTTAGAACAATGTTCTACACATAGTAAGCATTCAAAAAATACCACTGATTGATTGAATGATTTAAAGCTGTGCATATAAGTGCTAGAGACAAGGTGGGGGAGACTGAATTCCTAATTGTTATGGTGACAAGTGCTCTCAAGTGGGATTCTCATCTTAGGCTGTCGAGTCATTTCCGACTCATAGTGACACCATGGACACATCTGTCCCAGAAAGCCCCACCTCCATCTGCAATCGCTCTGGTAGTAGATCCAGAGAGTTTTCTTGGTAAAGTATGGAAGTGGTTTACCATTGCCTCCTTCTGTGCAGTAATCTTGAGTCTCTGCCCTTGACTAGGAATGGAATGGGTAGGCCTCTGATTGACTCTCCCTCCCTTAATCAACACTGGTACAGTACTGTAAACTCTCCAGGTGTGACCCTGAGAGGGGCAAGTGGCAGTAGAGGGTGAAATAGAGTAAGGATATAAGAGATTAATCGGAGAAAGCCTCCTGGGTGAGAGGTGATTTCCAGAAGGCTTTGAAGATGGGAAAACCAGTGGCTGCCAGATGTGAAAAGGAGCTTCTTGTGGGCAGGGAGTATATCTACCAATTCTGTTATATTCTCCCAAGTGCTTAGGAGTTCTCTGCTCACAGTAAGTGCTCAATAAATATGATTGATTGATTAAGGGTGTTCCAGGTGGGAGGGAGGATGTGAGCAGGGGGATGGGGTTGGTGGGAAAGGTGTTGACCCAGTGGAAAGAGTTCAGGACTGGTATTCAGAGGACTTAGGTTCTAAGCCCGGCTCTGCCACTTGCCTGTTGAGTAACTTTGGAAGTCATTTAACTTCTCCATCCCTCAGTTTCCTCATCTGTAAAATGGGCATTAAATGCTTGTCTTTACTCCCTCCCTCTTAGACTGTGATCCTCACATAGGACAGGGATTGTGTCCCCCCGATTATCTTGTACCTCCATAATACAGTACTTGTCACATAATAAAAATATTTAACAAATACCATGACGATTATTATGGGGAGATTAGGTTAGCTTGAGAGGAATGAGCTCCTTATCTTCCCTCCCAAACACTTTCCTCTTCCAAACTTTCCCATCACTCTAGACAGCACAATCATCCTTCCCTTCTCACAGGCCCTTAACCTTAGTGTCATCCCTGACTCAACTCTCTCATTCACCCTACATATCCAATCCATCACCAAATCCTGCCGGTATTACCTTCACAATGTCGCCAAGATTCGCCGTTTCTTCTCCTGCCAAACTGCTACCACATTAGTACAGGCACTCATCCTATTCTGCCTAGATTACTGCATCAGCCTCCTTCCTTACCTCCCAAACTCCTGCCTCTTCCCACTTCAGTCCATATTTCACTCTGCTGCCCAGATTATCTTTCTACAGAAACATTCAGGGTATGTCACCCCATGCCTTAAAAATCTCCAACCTCCATATCAACCTCCATATCAAACAAAAACTCCTCACTATTGGCTTTAAAGCTCCATCACCTTGCCTGATCCTCCCTCTCCTCCCTTCTCTCCTTCTACATTCCAGCCCACACACTCTGCTCCTCTGGTGCTAACCTTCTCACTGGACCTTGATTTCTCCTGTCTCGCTGCCGACCCCCCACCCACATCCTACCTGTGTTCTGGAATGCCCTCCCTCCTCAAATCTGACAAATAATCACTCCTCCCCCTTCCAAAGTCAGAGAAGCAGCGTGGCTCAGTGGAAAGAGCACGGGCTTTGGAGTCAGGGCTCATGAGTTCGAATCCCAGCCCTGCCACTTGTCGGCTGTGTGACTGTGGGCAAGTCACTTAACTTCTCTGTGCCTCAGTTCCCTCATCTGTAAAATGGGGATTAAGACTGTGAGCCCCATGTGGGACAACCTGATTCCCCTATGTCTACCCCAGCGCTTAGAACAGTGCTCGGCACATAGTAAGCGCTTAACAAATACCAACATTATTATTATTATTAAAGTCCTACTGAAGGCACACCTCCTCCAAGAGGCCTTCTCAGACTAAGCTTCCTCTTCCTCAGCTCCCCTTCTCTTTCGCGTCACCTCGACTTGCTCTCTTTGCTCCCCCTCACACCATAGCACTTATGTATATATGTATATGTCTATAATTCTATTTATTTATATTGATGGCTGTTTACTCGTATTGTTGACTATCTCCCCCGCTCTAGGCTGTGAGCCCTTTGGGGATAGGGATTGTCTCTTTTTATTGCTGAATTGTGCTTTCCAACAGCTTAATACAGTGCTCTGCACACAGTAAGCGCTCAAAAAATATGATTGAGTAAATGAATGAAGCATGTGAGCTGGGGTGTAGTGGGAGAAGAGAACAGATAAGTAAGTGGGAAGAGGGCTGTCTGAGTGCCTTAAAGGCAAGGATGAGAAGATTCTGCTTCAAACTGAGGGGAATGAGCAGCTATTGGAGGTTTTTGAAGAAAAGAAATACATGCAAAATATGTGCAGGCTGAAAATAAATTCAGTCTTATCCTAGCTATTGACCAGACAAAAAAGAAATCATCTTAAAACAAAGACAGGTACCCTGAGTGTTATATTGGGTACATTTTACTGATTCAACTAAATGGATACTGTCTCAAAGTCAAAGTATTTTTAAAATATACTCTTTTATAAAAGAAAACAGATGCAATCACTCTTTGGGAAGACAATTTTCTTATGTTTGTGCTTCATTCTGAATTCCTCCAACTCCCTTCTCTATGATGGGCAGTCCTAGGAACCTCTTGTTCTGTCCCCCAAATGACTCCAGAACTCTAGAGAGAAACATATATTTCTGACCTGAATATCTGGACAAGTCTGAGTAACTGCATGCCAAAGCAAATATCTCCAGGAAGATTTTATAGAGGACCTGGAAGACCACTGTGTGAATTACATGTTCCCCTTTGAGCACTTCAGACATTTGGGAAGAGGTGCCAGTATTAAGAAGAAATCAATTTTATGCTCTTCAGATTGAGATACTTAGGTGGCATAAATCATTCAGCTGTACCAAAATTATGTGAAAATATTTTAATTTAAAAGAGACAGAAATCATTTATCATTATCCTTTTAGCATCCATTTCAATAGCATAATTTGATGCTATAAAAATTGTTCAATTGCACAAACTCCCCCCTAATCAAAATGTCTGCAAAAACTCCCAGTCAGCTAAAAAGATCCCCCGGATGATGAACAGAAATGAAAATAGAAAATGGCTTCAATATGTTGATGGTTTTAAAACAGCTTTCACTGGGGAATGAAGGTGTCAATATCTTTATGTCAGACAACCAGCTTTCATTTTAATTTCTCTAAGTGTCTATTACATATAGGAAAGAAGTAGACAATTCTCAGGCTGGATAAAAAACAAAACAGGATATACAGTGATGAACAACTCTTCAAAATCATCATTCTATGTTTTTGTAACATTTATATGAGCGATCTGTGGGACAAAAAAACTTCAGGGCTTTTACTCCTAGATGGCAAGGACCTTGATATTGTCACTCCCACCATCAACCTCTTGCAAATTGCCACCTCTGGCTGGAACTCCCTCCCCTTCATATCTAACAGATCACAGCTCTCCCAATCTTCAAAGCTTTGTTGAGATCAATCAATCAATAACATTTACTGAGTTCTTAATATGTGCAAAACATTTACTAAGCACTTGAGAAAGCTCAGTAAAACTTATTTGGTAGACACATTCCCCATCTACAAGAGGCTTACAGTCCAGAGGGGGAGACAGACATTAAGGTGAGTTAAGGTTGTGTCCATAAGTGCTGTGGGGCCAAAGGAGGGGTGAATAAAGTGGACAAACTCAAGGGCAAGAGCGATGCAGAGGAAAAGCGAGTACGGGAAATAAGGGCTTAGCTGGGGAAGGCCTCTTGGAGGAGATACGCTTTTAATAAATCTTTGAAGGTGGAGAGAATGATCATCTGTCAGATATGAAGAGAGAGGGAGGGTAGGTTGGCGTTAGAGAAGTGAAGTGATGTACTGAATTGTAGTGGGAAATGAGCAGTGTAATATAGGCGGAGGAAAGGTAATTGAGTTCTTTAAAATCAATAGTGAGGAGTTTCCTTTTACTGAAGAGGCAGATGAACACCCCTGAAGGTTCTTGAGGAGTTGTGAAACAAGGATTGAAGGGTTTCACAGAAAAATTATCTGGGAAACAGACTGAAGTATGGACTAGAGTGGGGAGAAACCGGAGGCAGGGAGATCAGCAAGGCACCTGATTCAAGGTGGAAAAGGATAAGTGTTTGGATCAGTTTGGATGATTATCTTATATCTACTCCAGGACTTAGTGTAGCACTTGACATACATCCTCTTGATTCTATTTATTGTGATAATGTTGTTTTGGTTTTGTTTTGTTTGGTTTTGCTCTGCTGTCTGTCTCCCCCGATTAGACTGTGAGCCCGTCATTGGGCAGGGATTGTCCATCTGTTGCTGAATCTTACATTCCAAGCGCTTAGTACAGTGCTCTGCACATAGTAAGAGCTCAATAAAAGCACTTAAATACCACAATTATTATTTTTATTGTTATGAATTTTTAAATGTGGATTTGGGAATCATCTACATAGAGATGGTAATTGAAGCCATGGGAGCAAATGAGTTCTCCAAGGGAGTGGGTGTAGATGGAGAATAGATGGGACCAGACCTGAGCCTCAAGGGATTAGGGATTAGAGAGTGGGAGATAGAGGAGGAACCTCTTAAAGACTAAGCATGAGCATCCAGGGAGATGGGAGGAGAGGAAGCTTTGGGGAGTGGGAGAAGATGAAGCCCCCAAAGAAGAGAGTAGCAGGGGAGACCATTTCAAATGGGGAGAGCCAGGTTTAAATAGTGGTGAGCAGCGGCTGGGTCAGGAACAGGTCAAAGGTAAAGGAAAGCTTCCCCATAATGGAGTAGGGATTTCACAGGCTACACTTGGTTGAGGCTGTGTGGGTTTGCAGAGGGAGGAGACCACGCAAGGGGTAGAAAGGGGTTGGGTGGAAGCGAGTGGACGGGGGTTGGTGCAGAGAGGGGGAGAGAGATGAAGAATGGTACTGGGACCGAATAAAAAGGAGGGGCTAAAAGGGGGGTTGAGAGGGTGCAAGGGTTAGAAGGGATTGGATGGAGGGAGATGAAGGAGGATGCTGGGAAGGAAGGAAGGACGGACAGGGATGAGCTGATTAGAGAGAAGGGATAGAGGAGATGGGACATGGTAGGGCCAGAGAAGTTTAAGTTGCTTGAGAACAGGAATCATGCCTTATTCTTTGTACTCTCCTAAACTGTTTAGTGCTCTTCCCAGAGTGCTCAACTAATGAGTGGGCTATTTGTTAAGCACTTACTATGTGCCAAGCACTCTACTTAGCATTAGAATAGACACAATACATTAGAATATTATCCTCTCTCTTAAGAGGCCTTCCCTAAGCCCTCATTTCCCCTATCCTCCATCTCCTGTGTCCACTGTGCTTTTGTCTGTGTACCCCTTAAGCACTTGAGAAACATCATGGCCTATTGGAAAGAGCATGGCCCTGGGAGTAAAAGACCTGGGTTCTAATCCCAGCTCTGCCAAGTTCCTGCTGTGTGACTTTAGTCAATTCACTTCACTTCTCTGTTCCTCGGTTCCCTCATTTGCAAAATGGGGATTCAGTACTGGTTCTCCCATGTGAGCCTCATGTAGGGCCGGATTATTTTGTTCTACCCCAGTGCTTCGTATGGTACCTGGAACATCAAATAATCAATCAGTCATAATTACTGAGTGCTTATTTTATGCTGTGCACCGTACCAAGAACTTTGGAGAATACAATATACCAAAGTTGATAGACAACTGCACATAACAAGCTTACGGTCTAGAGGATAGTAAGCACTTATTCATTCATTCATTCATTCAATAGTATTTATTGAGCGCTTACTATGTGCAGAGCACTGTACTAAGCGCTTGGGATGAACAAGTCGGCAACAGATAGAGACAGTCCCTGCCGTTTGACGGGCTTACAGTCTAATCGGGGGAGACGGACAGACAAGAACAATGGCACTAACCAGCGTCAAGGGGAAGAACATCTCGTAAAAACAATGGCAACTAAATAGAATCAAGGCGATGTACAATTCATTAACAAAATAAATAGGGTAACGAAAATATATACAGTTGAGCGGACGGGTACAGTGCTGTGGGGATGGGAAGGGAGAGGTGGAGGAGCAGAGGGAAAAGGGGAAAATGAGGCTTTAGCTGCGGAGAGGTAAAGGGGGGATGGCAGAGGGAGTAGAGGGGGAAGAGGAGCTCAGTCTGGGAAGGCCTCTTGGAGGAGGTGATTTTTAAGTAAGGTTTTGAAGAGGGAAAGAGAATCAGTTTGACGGAGGTGAGGAGGGAGGGCGTTCCAGGACCGCGGGAGGACGTGACCCAGGGGTCGACGGCGGGATAGGTGAGACCGAGGGACGGCGAGGAGGTGGGCGGCAGAGGAGCGGAGCGTGCGGGGTGGGCGGTAGAAAGAGAGAAGGGAGGAGAGGTAGGAAGGGGCAAGGTGATGGAGAGCCTTGAAGCCTAGAGTGAGGAGTTTTTGTTTGGAGCGGAGGTCGATAGGCAACCACTGGAGTTGTTTAAGAAGGGGAGTGACATGCCCAGATCGTTTCTGCAGGAAGATGAGCCGGGCAGCGGAGTGAAGAATAGACCAGAGCGGGGCGAGAGAGGAGGAAGGGAGGTCAGAGAGAAGGCTGACACAGTAGTCTAGCCGGGATATAACGAGAGCCCGTAATAGTAAGGTAGCCGTTTGGGTGGAGAGGAAAGGGCGGATCTTGGCGATATTGTAGAGGTGAAACCGGCAGGTCTTGGTAACGGATAGGATGTGTGGGGTGAACGAGAGGGACGAGTCAAGGATGACACCGAGATTGCGGGCCTGCGGGACGGGAAGGATGGTCGTGCCATCCACGGTGATGGAGAAGTCTGGGAGCGGACCGGGCTTGGGAGGGAAGATGAGGAGCTCAGTCTTGCTCATGTTGAGTTTTAGGTGGCGGGCCGACATCCAGGTGGAGACGTCCCGGAGGCAGGAGGAGATGCGAGCCTGAAGGGAGGGGGAGAGGACAGGGGCGGAGATGTAGATCTGCGTGTCATCTGCGTAGAGATGGTAGTCAAAGCCGTGAGAGCGGATGAGTTCACCGAGGGAGTGAGTGTAAATGGAGAACAGAAGAGGGCCAAGAACTGACCCTTGAGGAACTCCAACAGTTAAAGGATGAGAGGGGGAGGAGGCTCCAGCGTAGGAGACCGAGAATGATCGGCCAGAGAGGTAAGAGGAGAACCAGGAGAGGACAGAGTCCGTGAAGCCAAGGTGAGATAAGGTATGGAGGAGGAGGGGATGGTCGACAGTGTCAAAGGCAGCAGAGAGGTCAAGGAGGATCAGAATGGAGTAGGAGCCATTGGATTTGGCAAGAAGGAGGTCATGGGTGACCTTAGAGAGAGCAGTCTCGGTAGAGTGGAGGGGACGGAAGCCAGATTGGAGGGGGTCTAGGAGAGAATGGGAGTTAAGGAATTCTAGGCATCGATTGTAGACGACTCGTTCTAAGATTTTGGAAAGGAAGGGTAGTAGGGAGATAGGACGATAACTGGAGGGGGAAGTGGGGTCAAGAGCGGGTTTTTTTAGGATGGGGGAGACGTGGGCGTGTTTGAAGGCAGAGGGGAAGGAGCCCTTGGAGATTGAGTGGTTAAAAATAGAAGTTAAGGAAGGGAGGAGGGCAGGGGCGATGGTTTTAAGAAGGTGAGAGGGAATGGGGTCCGAGGCGCAGGTGGAGGGGTGGCACTTGCGAGGAGGGAGGAGATCTCCTCTGAGGATACTGCAGGGAAGGATGGGAAAGTAGGGGAGGGGGTTGTTGGGGGGGAGGGGAGAGGCGGAGGGGTGACTTTGGGGAGCTCAGACCTGATCGTGTTGATTTTCGTGAGGAAATAGGTGGCCAGATCATTAGGGGTGAGAGATGGGGGAGGGGGAGGAACAGGGGGCCTAAGGAGAGAGTTAAAGGTCTGGAACAATCGGCGGGGGTGACGGGCATGGGTGTCGATGAGGGAGGAGAAGAAGCTTTGCCTGGCGGAGGAGAGGGCAGAGTTAAGGCAGGAAAGGATAAATTTGAAGTGTGTGAGGTCGGCTTGGTGCTTGGACTTTCGCCACTTAACACACACCACAATGGCATAGTGGATAGAGCATGGGCCTGAGAGTCAGAAGAACCTGAATTCTAATCCCAAATCTGCCACTTGACTGCTGTGTGACCTTGGGCAAGTCACATCACTTCCCTGGACCTTGGTTACCTCAACTGTAAAATGGGGATTAACACTGTGAGCCCTGTGTCGGAAAGGGACTGTATCCAACTCGATTAGTTTATATTCACTCCAGTGCCTAGAACAGTACTTGACACACAGTAAGTGTTTAACAAATACCATTATTATTATTGTTATTTTTATTCGTTTATACTCATTCCAGTCCCATAACACTTATTTACATAGAGAAGCAGCATGGCCTAGTGGCAGGATCACAGGCTTGGAAGTCAGAGGACATGGTTCTACTTCCCAGTCTGCACATGAGAAGCAGCATGGGGTAGTGCAGCAGAGAAGCAGCATGGCTCAGTGGAAAGAGCACGGGCTTTGGAGTCAGGGCTCATGAGTTCGAATCTCAGCTCTGCCACTTGGCTGTGTGACTGTGGGCAAGTCACTTAACTTCTCTGTGCCTCAGTTACCTCATCTGTAAAATGGGGATTAAGACTGTGAGCCCCACGTGGGACAACCTGATTCCCCTATGTCTACCCCAGCGCTTAGAACAGTGCTCGGCACATAGTAAGTGCTTAACAAATACCAACATTATTATTATTAGTGGATAGAAAATGGGCCTGGGAGTCAGAAAGTCATGGGTTCTAATCCCAACTCTACCACTTCAGTGCTTAGAACAGTGCTTGGCACATAGTAATTGCTTAACAAATGCCATTATTATTATTATTATTATTATTATCTGCTGTGTGACCTTGGGCAAGTCACTTAACTTCTCTGTATCTCAGTTACCTCATATGTAAATATGAGATATTCCTTATTTTATATGTACCTCAGAGAAGCAGCGTTGCTCAGTGGAAAGAGCACGGGCTTAGGAGTCAGTGGTCATGGGTTCTAATCCCGGCTCTGCCACCTGTGAGCTGTGTGACTTCGGGTAAGTCACTTGACTTTTCGGTGCATCAGTTACCTCATCTGTAAAATGGGGATTAAGACTGTGAGCCTCTAGAGGGACAACCAGATTATCCTATATCTATCTCAGCACTTAGAACAGTGCTCAGCACATAGTAAGCCCTTAACAAATACCAACGTTATTATTATTTTGTAAAATGGGGATTAAGACTGTGAGCCCCATGTGGGACAACCTGATTACCTTGTAGCTACCCCAAAGCTTAGAACTGTGTTTGGCACATAGTAAGCACTTAACAAATACCATAATTATTATATTATTACTACATATCCCTATGGCATACCATAAGGATATGCTTACATATCCCTATGGTACATATCCCTGTAGTATAAGAGATACTATTTCTCCTATTTGTAATTTATTTTAATTTCTCTGCCCCTCTGGACTATAAGCTCCTTTTGGGCAGGGATCATGTCTACCAACTCTATTTTATTGTATTTTCTCCAGGGCTTAGTACAGTGGACTGCACCCAGAAAGCATTTAATAAATTGCATTTATTAACTGATTGATAGATTGATTGATTGATTCTGGGTGCTCAAGCTTGTGTTTCAGCAAGCATGACTTCACACATCAGGAGAGAGCACTCTCCTAAGGTCCAGAGTGGAGCTAGCTTTCACATCTATCAATCAATCAACTATATTTATTGAGCACTTATTGGGTGCAAAGCACTGTACTATGCACTTAGGAGAGTACAGCACAACAATATAACAGACATATTCCCTGCACACAATGAGATTAAAGCAGCCATTTCTCTCATTGCCCTAGAATCAATGGCAGCTGCTGTTTGGAAGTGATTTGGGAATCTGTTTTGCCCCGGCCACTTGGAAGAAGTCCAGGGTAGAAGGAATGGAGGGTTTTTCCCCTGATTTCAAGATTGTGTACAGCTCACATATTCCAGGCTCCGAAGGAACACTTGATATATGAAATAAATTCATTCTGACAGTCCGACTTAGAGACTTTGTGAAGCCATTCCCTATTTCCTAAACAGCTGATTTCCACATGGTACCAAAGCTTCATGTCTGTTTGGCTTTCTTTAGATGTCAGTCTTTCAGTAAAACACTCTGTGCTGTGGCTGCCAGCAGTATTTCTTGTCTCTCCTGATGGTCAGATCAATCCCCCTTTTCCAGGGAGGTTGCAAATCATCTAATCACTTCCTCTGCTGTCCAATTACTTTCTGTAATCCATCTTCCTTTACTTTCCCCTGCTACTTAAGTCTTGATCTTTCTTTCCCTCCTAACCCTTCATTCTTCCCTTTTCTGCAAGGCTTCACACAGATACCTGAACAGTGGAGACTAAGCTCTGCCCTTAACCTTGTTCTGTTAAAATTATCTCCCAGCTAAGTTCTAACTTGTTTGCTCTTTCAACTTTAAATGGTGCAATCAGCCAAATAAGTTCTACTGTGAACCGAACTGGTGCTATTTCAATCTCCACAGAGTACTGCTCCTGGATCCATCATCCATTTGGCCCTTCTAGATATCAACAGCGATCTGCACACAGTAAGCCCTCAAAAAATACGACTGAATGAGTGAATATCTCTACTTAGAATGCGTTGAGGTTATCACGGGTCACGTGACATCTCAGTTATCTGTGGCTTATTTTACTTCAGTAGCTCTGTCCTCCAGGTTTGAGTGGTGAAGACTATAGAATCCCATACTTTCCAAACCAGATTTAATCAGTAGTTCTTTTTGCCTTTCGGATTGCCCAGATGTCTCCACAGTGGAGTCTGCTCTTTCAGCTCTGAGGCTACCTCACCATGAAACTCTCTTCTGCAGTTCTTACTTTGCTGTAATTTTTTTTTGGATGATTCCAAAATGCAAATTTGTCCCATCCAGTTTGGAGAGCAAGTGAATCTCAGTGGGTGCACATCTACAAAAGGTTATAAGTGGAAGACATGCATCCTTTTATGGGCTGAGTAGAATACGTTGAACTGATTAGTCTAACTCGCTGAAACAAATCACTACATACTTTTAAAAGCCTGCTATTCAATTCTCCATAATTAAATTAAAGTTAAAGTACTGCAATTATTTAGAACATAGGTGTCGTTTTCTGGGGAATCTCACTCCAGATGAATGTGGGGATAAAATAGTGTAACCCAAATTAACTGTATATCACTTTTGTCTATCTTGAGGAATTGTATTACAAACACAAGGGGCCAGAGGCTAATTAGAACTGCAGAAACTATTTCAATAGCATAAGAAATTTAGATCAGCTGAATTAAGTGCACATGGAGAGAATTCATTCTGTTGTTACACACCCTCACTTGCACTTATTCAGCCATTCTGGGCACACTTCCCAGGTAGGAGAAATTGCATACAAAGATGTCCTCAACAGTAAGCTTGTCTTGCTGGGGCACTTCCCGGTAACCACACAGCCGGGTTTCAAAGGCTGTGTATCCACCAGGAATAAACTCAAGGGCTCTGGAAAATCTGGAGGGAAAACAGAGGCAGACTCTCCTTCCTTTATGCCCAGGAATGATAGCAACTCCCTGGCACTCATTCAGGGAAGCCACAAGGAATTAAGTTGTCTCTCATATCAAGATCTAGTTGCTGATATTGTTGCCTTCTGTAAATACAGGGTTTTGCCTGCTTTCCACTAAGAAACTCAAATTCTTTTGCCTGAGCATAGTACAAAGTATGGGGAAAAGAGTCACAAGCCCTTAATATAGGGAGATTATGCATTCAAAGTATTTTTTACTAGTTTCCTGTTTGTGTATCTAAGGGTGCAACAATGTTGAACATTGAAAAGGACAGTGAAATCCAAGGGGATGAAGCACTGTGTTATAATTCAGAGGTCTTGGATTTTAATCTAGTATGTATAATGTGGCTGGTTGTTTGATCTTGGAAGATTTTCCAAAGCCGGCTGTAGTCAAGTAGCATTTTTTGGCTGCCTACACAGAACTTAGGTTTGTTATCCCCATTTTACAGATGAGAATATTGAAGCCCAGAGAAATTAAATGACTTGTCCAGGGTCACCCAAGCAAGCAAGCAAAGTCTCCTGATTCCAAGTCCAATGCTTTTGCCACTTGACCCCACTGTTTCCTGAGTATTAACTACTGTTATTTATTTATAGTATTGTCTGTCTCCCTCTCTAGACTCTAAGCTCACTGCGGGGAGGGAAGGTCTCTATCAGCTTTGTTGTATTGTACTCTCCTTTGAGCTTAGTACAGTGTTCTGTATGCACTCTACCCACCTTCAAAGCCTTATTACAAGCACTTTTCCTCCAAGAGGCCTTCCCCGACTAAGTCCTCATTTCCTCTTCTCCCACTCCCTTCTGTATCGTCCTTGCACTTGCATTTGCACCCTTTATTACCCCTCCCTCATCTCCACAGCACTCCATCCTTACCCATAATTTATTTATATATTTATTTATATTAATATCTGTCTGCCCCTCTAGACTCTAAGCTCATGGGCTGGGAACACATTTACCAACTCTACTGTATTGTACTCTCCCATGTGCTAAGTACAGTCCTCTGTGGGCAGTAAATATGATTGATTGTTTGATCAATAAATGCCACTGATTGATTGTCCTTTCTCTGCCAACCCCCACCAACAAGGGTATGAAGGACAGGTTTAGGTGACACACACCTGGATCTTCTTCTCTTGCAGGAGAAAAAGAATCACTCCTCCAAAGATTGGTTGCAATGGCATTATGTCATTCTGGTTACAGAAGCTCAGGCCAGTTTTCTGTGTTGGCTACGCTTCAGGTATGGGTGCTGCCTTCTTTGCATCAGACCCAGACCAACCCAGCAACTCTTTTAAGGGAAATGTGTTTTCTGAATTATCTGTTTTGTCACCATAAGAGTCAATTTCCAAATGATGGGGTTATTTGCCATTCAAAGATTGTGAAGGACTAATTACCTTATTTCCTCATATTTACTTAAATACAAGGAAAGATGTTCTGTAACCAGTGAATATATCCATCTCTGACAACAATTTTCAGTCTCTTTCAGAGGTTAAAATACAAAGGGAAAGAGAGGGGAGATAGAGGAGGGATTTTTTTTATGTGTAGTGGAGGGGCTAGATGGGAAAAAATGATAATGATGGAATTTGTTAAATGCTTACTATGTGTTCTGTGTTCTTACTGTGTTCTTACTATTCCAAGCACTGAGGTAGATACAAGGTTCAGAGTCCTTGTCCCACATGGAGGTCACAGTCTTAATCCCCTTTTACTGGAGAAATAACTGAGGCACAGAGTAATTAAGTGATTGGCCAAGGTCACACAGTAGGAGAGTGGCAGACCCAGGACTAGAACCGAGGTCCTTCTGACTCCTAGGCCCTTTCTCTATTCACTAGGCCACGGTGCTTCTCAACCCCTTGCTTTCCCATCACTGTAGACAACCAAACCACCCTCCCTATCTCGCAAGCCTGTAATCTTGGCATTAGCTTCGACTCTTCTTTTTCACTCAATCCACACATTCCATCGGTCACCAAATTATATTGGTTCTACCATCACAACATTAATAGAATTGGCCCTTTCCTCTCCATTCAAACTGCTAGCATGCTTATCCAAGAATGTATATCCCATCATGATTATTGCATCAGCCTCCTGACTGACTTCTCTGCCTCCTGCCTCTTCCCTCTCCAATCTACATTTAACTCTGCTGCCCAGAACATTTTTTGGAATAATTGTTCAATCCATATATCCCCACTCTTTAAAAGTCTCTAAAAACTTTTATCTGTCCATTTCTGAATCAAATTGAAACTCCTTTCCATTGCTTTTAAGCACCGATTCACCATGCCTTCTCCTAACTGCACTTTCCACTCTAGTGCTAACCTACTCCCTATACTCCAATCTTGATCAATCAATTGTATTTACTGAGCACTTACTGTGTGAAGAGCACTGTACTAAAAACTTGGCAGAATACTATTCAATAGAGTTTGTAGATGCATTCTTGCAGTTTAGATCTTAGCGAGCCCGTCATTGGGCAGGGATTGTCTCTATCTGTGGCCATATTGTACATTCCAAGTGCTTAGTACAGTGCTCTGCACATAGTAAGCACTCAATAAATACTATTGAGTGAATGAATCTATCCCATGCTCCCTTGGGCCTGGAACTCCCTCACACTTCATATCAAACAGTCCACCACTCTCTCCACCTTAAGCCCTTCTAAATTCACATCTACTCCAAAGGGCCTTCCTGAATAAGTTCTCACTTCCCTTATTGGCCTTCACTTTTGTGTCACCTATGCACTTGGGTCTGAACTCCTTAAGTACTTTTTATGGTATTTGTTCAGCTCTTACTTTATGCAGGCACTGTTCTAAACGTTGGAGTAGATACAAGGTAATCAGTTTGGACACAGTCCATGTCCCACGTTGGGCATACAGTCTTAATCCCCATTAGAGAAGCAGTATGGCGTAGTGGACAGAGCACAGGCCTGGGAGTCAGAAGGTCTTGGGTTTAATCCTGGCTCCACCTCTTGTCTGCTGTGTGACCTTGAGCAAGTCATTTCACTTCTCTGAGCCTCAGTTACCTCATCTGGAAAATGGGGATTGAGATTGTGAACCCCACACAGTCCAACCCTATTTGCTTATATCCACCCCAGTGCTTAGTACAGTGCCTGGCACATAGTTAAAGCGCTTAACAAATACCATAATTATGATTATTATTATACAGAGTAGGTAACTGAGTCACAGAGAAGTGAAGTGAGTTGCCCAAGGTCACACAGCAGACAAGTGGCAGAGCTGGGACTAGAATCGAGGTACTTCTGACTACTTTCATATTCATTCCACCCCCATCCTTACAGCACTTATACACACATCCTTATTGTGGTGAGCCCTCAACAAGCTGCCTTATTAGTGACTGTTTGTTATCCTGCACACAACAAAGAAGGAAGAGATTGGCAAAAGCACTAATGTCTCTACCTGAGACAGCCGATTGCTGGCCTTTGGGGCAGAGTATGGAGGGAGGTGTGGCTTTCTCTCCCTTCCCTACCCGGTAACGGGCCTGGACCGGTCCATGACTGCCACATAGAGCCCCAGCTGCGACATCAAAGGCAGATAAAAAGTGCTCGTTTTGAATAATGAAGAGGGCACACAGAAGGCACTCAGGCACATACAGAGAAGGCAGCACTGAAACAGAAGTAGCAGGAGAGCAGCACTCAAAAGCAGCAGAAGGCCGCAGAAGGCTGCAGCACTTGGAATCAGAAAGAAGAAGCATTGGCAAAACAGGCTCCTTTGACCACAAAGTGGTACTGCACCCTTGGTGGAGTGGAGTGAGTGAGTGAGTTTATGTGTCACCCCCATGCACGCTGGTAAAACTAAGTAAAAAAATTTCCATGGTAACCATAGTGAACAGAGGTGTGGTTTGACTTATACGTGTCACTGAGGCTCCCCCGGTCCAGGAAAGACCTGGTTGGTACATAGCGGCAGGGGGCTCGTGACACTTATACGCTGCCATTTCAAATATCTGTAATTCACTTTCATGCCTGTATCACCCTTTTAGTCTGTAAACATGGCAGGGATCATATTTACCAACTCTATTATATTGTTCTCTCCCAAGTGCACAGTAGAATGGTTTGTACCCAGTAAGCTCTCAATAAATACCAATGATTGATCGATTGATCAAGGCAGAGGGTCATCTGTTGTTCTCGACGAGACTCCATCACTCTGACCACAATTCTGTTAAAGTACAGTCCTTTGTGCTGAAACTGGTGTTATTTCCTTTATCTCTGCACCTTTCTTCCACAGTCCACTTTATCCACTTCTCTGTCCCTTACAGAAAAGCCTTCACAAGATTCTAAAAGCTCAATGCTCCAGGCCTGCTTCAAACAGACTGAGTGATAAGATACAAATACACCCAGGCAATCTTGTGTTTGCTCACCCATTCCATTTTAGAAAACTCAAGGACCAAAAGTCAGCAGAACAGGGCACATTCTTCGATGAAAACTTCTATAATGGCCTTCAGACAGTTCATAAAAGCCTTAATGGTCATGCTAACATTCTAAGTTAAACACTGCAGGTAAGAAGAATTTTAAAATATAATATGCCTCTGCAATAGAGCAAGTTTAAGACCTTATCATTTGCTATCTAATGAGGCTGTTCAAGCTAATTGCAGCTTGCCGGAACTATCCGACAGGAGGCAAGAAGAGTACTAAAAACACAAAATATAACAAAAACCAGAAGGAGCTACTAGCTCTCCTTATGATAGTTAAAGAAAAATCTTTCATCATATTTCATGGCAATGACATTCTACTACAAAATTATAATGGAGTTCAAAAACAGCCCATGCAGACAGGTCTAATCATTAAAAAGGCTATAAACCACCGATGCTTACACTTTAATTTAAATTTTCCTTGGAATTCTCAGTAAAATACTTATTAGGTGGTCTCTGTTAGCGAGCTATGAACTTTCATTACACAGGATAGTCTATAAAATATATCCCAGCAGACAGTTTACTATTTTAATTATAGGGTGTGATGTACTGCATTGGCAGTTTATTCTTGACATTGCACTTTTCCAGTGCAATAGTTAGGAAAATAATAATCAAATAATTCCCTTTCACTAGATGCATTCCAATCAATACTTAGATATAAAATAAAACCTTGTTGATTTTTTTTTCCTTTCAACCTCCTTTCCCCTATATAGTTTTAAAAAGAAGAACCTTTAATCAGACTAAGATTAAATTAGGGAGGAAATTGCTGAATATATATATATATATATATATAGAATACAGTGGGAAGAATTCACATGGAGACATGTACGATCAATTGTTTCTTGTACTTTAATGAGCCACGTGTGCTAAAAGATAAACTGTTTGGGTTCAAAGGACAGGAAATTCATTAAAAGAAATTGCTAATAAAAGTGATTCAATCTTTATATTTAGCTTTTAATACAAAAAATTAATTAACATTTGCATTATGGGATCTGACCTCCCTAGGGAAAGATAATCAATTCTCCCAATATGGGATATATTCTGTGGAGAGCATAATTCCTTACTGTGGCTATAATCAATCACGTCAGTGTCTCAGGAGTACTGTAAATGATGAAGCCAAACTATTAAATGCTAGGCACCCTTAAGCCTGGTTGTCATTGGTGTAGTATATAAATACATACTTATAGTGGGGAGAGTTTAATTATAATATTGATTAAATTATTGCAATTCCTGGCAGAAAACATGACTATAAAACCCTATCTGGAAAGAATACAAGATAACTGAGAGACACATCTGCAGCTTTGCAAAAATAATTCCACAAGGAAATGGGTTCATTATAATGACATCATTTGTATCACTATGGCAAAGGCTGCGTTAGTGGAGCATTAGAAAGCCTTGTTTTCAAGGAACCAATACCTCAAGATGAAACTCAGCCTAGATGGTTTTCGACAGCTTAGAGTCAGTCCCTTTTTGAACTAAAATTTTATCTTTTTTAATAAGAGCCATTCCATTCGCTACCGTTGAGATGCAGGAAAAAGACATCAATGCAGTTTTTGAAGTCTTATAACTCATAAATGATGCATTATCCAATTTGGTGTTCTACAGAATTTTGTTTTTGCCATTATTCCATATTGCTATAAATGACTAGGATGATAGTGTGAAGACTATACTTATAAAAGTTCCAGGAGTGCAGAAGGTGGACTTACATGAGTCAAATATAGCCTGGTAACCCATTATTTCTGCTATCACATTTTCCCCGTTCTTAAGGCTCTATATTTACTTCTAACACAGACTGAGAAAGTCAGAAAAGGTGGGGAGGCCAAGTAAGATTAAGTGGGCACAGCTGTATTCATGGCCAAGCAATTTGAATTCATTAGCCAAAATGTCTAGCTGATCTGGAACACTGGACCAACAGCATGGTTTTAAGAGTAAAGTGGACTAAACTAAAATAATTTCTAATGTTGTGTAGCACACTTTTTTCTCTAAGCAGTAGGCATTCAGAAAATGCTTTTTTTTGCCAACTACACTGAGAGGCAGTGTTGCCTAGTGCTCATTCATTCATTCATTCATTCAATTGCATTTACTGAGCACTTACCGTATGCAGAGCACCAAGCAGACACATTCCCTGCCCACAACTTGTTTACAGTCTAAAGGGGGTGACAGACATCAATCTAAATAAATAATTCACAGACACGTTACATAAGTGCTGTGGGCTGGGAGGGAGGATGAATAAAGGGAGCCAGTTGGGGCAACTCAGAAGGGAGTGGGAGAAGATGAAGGTAGGGCTTAGTCAGGGAAGGCCTCTTGGAGAAGAACATGACAGAGCTTGGGCCTAGGAGTCAGAGGAATCGGGGTTCTAATCCCAGCTCCGCCACGTGTCTGCTGTAGGACCTTGGGTGTGTCACTTAACTTCTCTGTGCCTCAGTTCCTTCACCTGTAAAATGGTGATTAAAACTCTGAGCCCCATGTGGTATATGGACTGTGCCCAATCTGGTCAGCTTGAATATACCCCAGTGTTTAATACAGTGCTGGGCACATAATAATGTTGGTATTTGTTAAGCGCTTACTATGTGCCGAGCACTGTTCTAAGCGCTGGAACATAGTAAGTGCTTAGCAAATATCATTAAAAAAAGAAAGAACAGCTGCTCTAACTTATTCTCAGCAAGGACCTTCTGTACTGGAGCCTTCTCCAGTCAAAATTGGAGGTATATGGTCCAGACCCATGTCCCTATATTTTGGGGATAAGATTTTCCACTATTACCCTGCAACAGGAAATTCACATCTGCATATATACGGAGAATACTTCTCACCCAGATACATAGAAGCATGCCTCTATGCTCTCAGAGGTACACAAAATAAACATGCCATCCCCCCACACACTGATATGTTGTGGTAAAGACAGAATCAATAGGAAGAGAACAGATGAGAAAAAGGAGCAGATGAGTGCTGCAACCCAGTCAGTTGTCTTCCTCCACCAGTCCCTTGTGGGGAGTGAGTCGGTGGCTTTTCTCTGGCACCAGCTTCTTTGCCACTGCTTTTGAACATGTTCATGTACCTCCTATCCTAAAAAAACGCCCTCCCTTGACTCCAGGTATCTCTCCGGTTATTGCCCCCTCTACAATCCCTCTCCAAACTCCTTGAGTGACTTGTCTATACCTGCTGTCTCCACTTCCTTTCCTCCAATTCTCTCCTTGACCCCCTGCAATCGATTTCCACCCTCTTTGCTCTATAGAAACGGCTCTCAGAGGCCACCAATGATTTCCTTCCTGCCAAATCCAACAGCTTCTACTCTATCCTAATCCTGCTCAATTTCTCAGCTGCAGTTGACTCTACCGACCCCTTCTTTATATTCCCACCCCAAACTTGTCCTCCCTCTCACTTTCCCATCACTGTAGATGGCACCACCATCCTTCCTCCATCCTTCATTCATTCAATCATATTTATTGAGCACTCTCTGTGTGCAAAGCATTGTATTAAGCACTTGGGAGAGTTCAATATAACAAAAGACGCATTCCCTGCCCAAAACAAACTCACAGTCGAGAGACGAGCACAAGCCCATAACCTTACAATATTCTTGACTCCTCTTTCTCATTTTACCCACATATTCAATCCATTACTAAATTCTGCCAGTTCCACCTCCACAACATCACGAAAATCCACCCTTTCCTCTCCATCCAAACTGCTACCATATTAATATAATCACTTATACTATGCCACCTTGATTACTGTATCAGGCACCTTGCTAAAATCCCAGCCTCCTGTCTCTCCTCACTCCAGTCTGTACTTCATTCTGCTGCCCAGATTATTTTTCTGCAGAAACGTTCAGGACAAGTTTTCCCACTCCTTAAGAAACTCCAGTGGTTGGCCATCAACCTCTACATCAAACAAAAACTCCTCACCATAGGCTGCAGAGAACTCAAACACCTTGCTCCCTCCTACCTCACCTTTCTAGTCTACTACCACAACCCAGCCTACACACTTCACTTCTCTAATGCCAACCTTCTCAGTGGGCCTACATCTTGCTCTTCCTGTCCCTCTGTCAAGCCCTCACCCACATCCTACCTCTCACCTGGAACACTCTCCCTCCTCAAATCCGACAGACAATCCCTCTCTCCCCCTTCAAAACCTCATTGAAGGCACATTTCCTCCAAGAGGCCTTCCCTGACTAAGCCCTCCTTCCCTCTTCTTCCACTCCCTTCTGTGTCGCACTGACTTGCTCCTTTTGTTCATCCCCCACTCCCAGCTCCACAGCATACTAATACAATGTATGTATTAGTACATTGCTCTGTACACGGTAAGAGCACAATAAATACAACTGAATGACTGAACGAATGAATAAATAAGTGCTGTGGGGCTGAGGGAGCAGTAAATAAAGAGTGTGAATCCAAGTGCAAGGGTGAAGCGGAAGGGAGTGGGAGAAGAGGAAATGAGGGCTTAGACAAGGAAGGCATCCTGGAGGAGATTTGCTTTTAGAAAGACTTTGAATGTGGGGAGAATGATTGTTGGATATGAAGAAGGAAGTTGTTTCAGGCCAGAGGCAGGATGAGGATGAGAGGTTGGTGGAGAGATAGACAAGATCAAAGTACAGTGAGTAGGTTGTACTAATTGTACTAATACATACCTGTAATTTATTTATTTATATTAATGTCTGTGTCCCCCTCTAGACTGTAAGCTCACTGTGAGCAGGGAAATCTGTTTATGGTTATATTGTACTCTCCCAAGTGCTTTGTACAGTGCTGTCCACGCAGTAAGTGCTCAATATATATGATTAAATGAATGCATGAACTCCCGTCTCCTGGAAACATTATCCAACTTTGGCTTAACTGACACTCTCCTTTATTGGTGCTTCTCCAATATCTCTGACCACTTCTTCTCAGCCTCTTCTGTGAGTTCCTCCTCTGTCTTCCACCCCCAAAGATGAGGGAGTTCTGGTTGCCCTTCTAATCTCCATCTACACTAACTTCCTTGGAGAGCTTACTCGCTCCCATAGTTTCAACTACCATCTCTATGTGGTAGAGTTTATTGTACTCTCCCTAGCACTTAGTACAGTTCTTTTACACACAGTAAGCGCTCAATAAATACAATTGAATGAATGAATGAATGAATGAACAAACGAACATGGATGATTACTAATCAATATCTCCAGCCCTGATCTCTCTCTTTTTCTGCAGTCTCATATTTCCATCTGCCTTCGAAACATCAAAAATAATAATAATATTTGCTAGGCACTTACTATGTGCCTGGCACAGTACTTAGCTCTGGGGTGGTTGCAGGCAAATTGGGTTGGACATAGTCTCTGTCCCAAAGGGAGTTCAAAGTCTTAATCCCCATTTAACAGATGAGGTAACTGAGACACCGAGAAGTGAAGTGACTTGCCAAAGGTCATATATCAGACAGAGGATGGAGCTGGGAATAGAATCCAGGTCCTTCTGACTCCCAGGACCATTCTCTATCCACCAAGCCATGCCATGTCTCACTATGTCCCATGAACACCTCAAATTTAACATGTCCAAAACAGAACTCCTTATCTTCCCATCCAAACTCTGTTATCCCTCTGATTTTAATGTTGGTATTTGTTAAGCGCTTACTATGTGCCGAGCACTGTTCTAAGCGCTGGGGTAGACACAGGGGAATCAGGTTGTCCCACGTGGGGCTCACAGTCTTAATCCCCATTTTACAGATGAGGTAACTGAGGCCCAGAGAAGTTAAGTGACTTGCCCAAAGTCACACAGCTGACAAGTGGCCGATCCGGGATTCGAACCCATGATCTCTGACTCCAAAGCCCGGGCTCTTTCCACTGAGCCACGCTGCTTCTCTGATTTTCTCAGAGTGATTTTCTCATCACTGTAGACAACACCACCATCCTCCCTGGCTCACAAACTCATAACCTTGGTGTTACCCTTGAGTCCTCTCTCTCATTCAACCCACGTACTCAATCTGTTACCAAATTCTTCCAGTTCAAGTTTCATAACATTGCTTCCTGTGTCTCTCCACGCTAATACATATTTCATTCGGCTGCCCAGATCATTTTTATACAAAAACATTCAATCCATCTGCCTCCAAATTCCTTACCATGGATTTTAAAGCACTCATTCACCTTGCCCCTCCATACATTAAATAGCTGCTTTCCTACTACAACCCAGCCTATACACTTCATTCCTCTAAAGCCAACCTACTCACTGTACTTTGATCTTGTCTATCTCTCCACCAACCTCTCATCCTCATCCTGCCTCTGGCCTGAAACAACTTCCTTCTTCATATCCAACAATCATTCTCCCCACATTCAAAGTCTTTCTAAAAGCAAATCTCCTCCAGGATGCCTTCCTTGTCTAAGCCCTCATTTCCTCTTCTCCCACTCCCTTCTGCTTCACCCTTGCACTTGGATTCACACTCTTTATTTACTGCTCCCTCAGCCCCACAGCACTTATTTATTCATTCGTTCAGTCATTCAGTTGTATTTATTGTGCTCTTACCGTGTACAGAGCATTGTACTAAGCACTTGGGAAAGTACAATACAACAATAAATAATGACATTACCTGCCCACAACTATCTCACAGTGTAGAGTTGGGGAGACAGACAACAATACAAATAAATAAATTTACAGATAGGTACATAAGTGCTCTGTAGATGGGAGAGGGGACGAGCAAAGGGAGCACGTCAGTGTTGAATAAGGGAGTGGGAGACGAGGCAAAGTGAGGCTTATTGTGGGAAAGCCTCTTGGAGGAGATGTGCCTTCAGTAAGGCTTTGAAGCGGGGGAAAGTCATTGTCCATAAAATTAGAAGAGGGAGGGTGTTCCAGACCAGAGGCAGGACGTGGGCTAGGGGTCAGTGGGGAGACAGGGAAGATGGAGGCACAGTGAGAAGGTTAGCACTAGAGGACTAAAGTGTGCAGGCTGGGTTATAGAAAGAAAGAAGTGAAGTGAGGTAGGAGGGGACAAGGTGATGGAGCCCTTTAAAGCCAATGGAGAGGAGGTTTTGTTTGATATGGAGGAGGATGGGCAAAGATTGGAATTTTTTGAAGAACAGGGTGACATGTCCACAACATTTCTGTAGAAAAATGACCCAGGTGGAAAAGTGAAGTATGGACTAAAGTGGGGAAAGATAGGAAGCTGGGAGATCAGCAAGGAGGCTGATGCAGTAATCCAGGTGGGATAGGATGAGAGATTGGATTAATGTGGTAGCAGAATGGATAGAGAGGAAAGAGTGGATTTTAGCCATGTTGTGAAGGTGGGACCGACAGGATTTGGTGACAGACTGAATATGTGGATTGATTGAGAGAGAAGAGTCAAGGATAAAACCAAGTCTTCTGAGACAGGCTTGTGAGACAGGGAGGATGGTGGTGCTATCTACAGTGATGAGAAAGTCAGAGGGAGGAGAGAATTTAGGTGGGAAGATAAGGAGCTTTGTTTTGGACATGTTACGTTCGAGGTGATGGAAGGACATCCAAGTAGAGACGTCTTGAAGGCCGGAGGGGATGCGAGACTGGAGAGAGGGAGAGAGATCAGGGCTGGAGATGTAGATTTGGGTATCATCTGCACAGAAATGGTAGTGGAAGCCATGGGAGTGAATGAGCTCTCCAGGGGAGTGGGTGTAGATGGAGAACAGAAGGGAACCAGAAATGAACCTTGAGGAACTCTCACAGTTTGTACATATCCATAATGGGTTTATTCACATTAATGTCTGTCTCCCCTTCTAGACTGTAAGCTTGATGTGGGCAGAGAACATATCTATCACCTCTGTTATAGTATACTCTCCCAAGCACTTAGTACAGTGCTTTGCACAAAGTAGTTGTTCAATAAATATGATTGATTAATTGTTTGATTGATTGATCTAGCAGAAGGAACTCCAGAGAGGCAGTGGCCATGTCCCATTTCTTCCAATAATCTATCAGCCACTTCCACCTGGCCCTGTTTGGCACTGATGTCTGCTTCCTCCCTTCTAGACTGTGAGCGCATTGTTGTGTAGGGATTGTCTCTATCTGCTGCCAAATTGTACTTTCCAAGCACTTAGTACAGTGCTCTGCAAACAGTAAACACTCAATAAATATGAATGAATGAATGAATGAATTTCCCAGAGTCCAGGCTGGCACTGTTACTATAGCCACCATAACCATTAGGGCCAAAAAATCCCACCAGTCTTCTGAAGCCAGGTATAGGAGGCAGTGTGTATGATGGCCTCCAGTAAGGCAATATATCTAGCCATGTAAACACGGTAACACTCCTGCTTGCCTGTTCTTGGCCCAACAAAATCACATTTGATTTCTCTTTCTTTTATTCTGACTTTTCCCTGTACTTTTGCTTTTACAGATCGACATTCTCTCTCTCTATCTTTCCCCTCCCGCCCATTTTCCCCATGCATTATATTGAAGTTCTGAAGCAAAACAAAAAAAACTCAACATATAAGTTAAATATCTAAAACATTTTCATCTTTATTGTTTTCATAATGACTGTAGCAAACTAATAGAATAGACTGAAGAGCACTCAACATTCTCATTTCTGCATCTTCTCCAATCTTTCCATGTCCCTATTAAGATTTTGCCCAGCAGATCAAGCATACATAAAGTAAACTTTCAGATATTCTCTTTCAACAACGCTGATGTCAATACAGTCTACAACCGTACACCTAAAATCTGATGGAATAATAAGAATAATTACCATTATTATTAATGATAGAAAAGAATTGCCTAACAATCCAGTGAGAACTGCTTGGCAGCTAGTGTCAAACTCTTTTGTTTCAAAGTACTCCCCAGAAGGTTAAGTAAAGAGGGAAAAATTCCAATTATTCAATTAAAGGAAATTAAATGTAGACTTATTCAGAACTTCCAGGATATCTGACATTACTTGTCGCCTGGGAAAGGACTTTAAGACCACAGAGAAGACTCAGTCTCTACCTGGAAAGACATAGATAAAGCTGTCAAAAGATATAGATAAAACAGTCAAAATTATTAAGCATATAGAATAAAAAATGTTGCAAGCACATGTTAAGTGGAAGAGAAATATCCTAACACCACTATCCATTGGTGTGAGAATTTTTTCTGAATGAAGTAGGCCCTGAAGAGGGAAGGCATTTTAGGACAATTACAGAAAAGGAGATTTTCTAGCATATAACTCAAGTGTTAACTATGTGTCAGGCATTGTTCTAAGCGGTGGGTTAGATTGAGCTCCATGTGGGACAGGGACTGTGTCCAACCTGATCATCTGATATCTACGCCAGTGCTTAGAATGGTGTTTGGCACATAGTAAGCACTTAAGAAACGTCATAATTATTATAATCATTAAAGGCGATTGAAAACCTTCCACTGTACAGGATTGATAACAGAAAAAGGAGAGGCTCCACATTCAAAAATATGATGTTTCTGGGCATAAACACATATTAGAAAGCTCTCATGGCCCATATACATGAAGAATGGCCAAATGCCTGGTTTTATACTAGACAGTCCGGTTTCCTTAGTGATGATAAAAACTAATACTGTACTATTTGCTGAGCACTTAGTACCAAGTACTGTTCTAAACCCAGAGTCTCGTCTTTTACCATCTAGTCATCTCTGGTAGCGACACCATGGACACATCTCTACCAGAAAGCCCCACCTCTACTGCAATATTTCTGGTTGTGTATCCAAAGAGTTTCCTTGGTAAAAATCCGGAAGTGGTTTACCATTGCCTCCTTTCATGCAGTAAACCTCAATCTCCACCCTCGACTCTCTCCAGTGCCGCTGCAGCCCAGCACAGGGGAGTTTTGACCTTCAGCAGATTGCCTTCCACTCGCTAACCACTGCCCAAGATAGGAATGGAAATGCCTCTGCTTGACTCTTTCTCCCGTAGTTGAGACAGGTAGAGTACTGAAAACTCTCAAGTTGTGACCCTGAGAGGGGTAAAAACCAGAGTAGGTTCAGGATAATCAAAGAGGACACAGTTCCTGCCCCATTTGTCACCCATAGTACATGGTGTAGTGGAAAGAGCCCGGGCTTGGGAGTCAAAGGCGTATAGTAAATGCTTAACAAATACCAAAGTTATTATTATTATTATTACTGAAGAACTTGCCTGACAAACAAGTCATAGTTAACTGTACTAATCCTTTATGGATCTGGCTGGAGCAGATTCAAGTATTCCATGAAAGATTCTCACCATTTTGAACTATAAACTATTTATCTGATGAAGACCTCCAAGTTGACCGGATAATAATAATGATGATATTTGTTAAGTACTTACTATGAGCCAGGGACTGTACTAAGTGCTGGGGTGGATATAAGCAGCATGGCTTAGTGGGAAGAGCACAGGCTTAGGAGTCAGAGGTCATGGATTCTAATCCCCGCTCTGCCACCTGTCAGCTGTGTGACCTTGGGCAAGTCACTTCACTTCTCTGTGCCTCAGTTACCTCATCTGTAAAATGGGGATTAAGATTGTGAGCCTCACGTGGGACAACCTGACTACCCTGTATCTACCCCAGCACTTAGAACAGTGCTTGGCACATAGTAAGTGCTTAACAAATACCAATATCATTATTATTATTACAAGCAAATCAAGTTGGACACAGACTGTCCCATGTGGGACTCACAGTCTCAATCCCCATTTTCTAGATGAGGTAACTGAGGCCCAGAGAAGTACAGTGACTTGACCAAAGTCACACAGCATACAAGTGGCTCAGTATCCTCCAATCAAAAGTAGGCAATTTGCACCTGCTCCATATACCTGACCCAACTCTCAGAGAATACGAATAGTGTGGCCATTGATCCAGTTTTATCCTGGGAAGTCTCCCCCTGCCAACAACTTCACCCACATTGTGTGGGCAGAAGAAGTGATGACTTTCAACAAAGGCAGCAATAATAGCAATAGTGGTTGCTTAGTCCTGGGATTACATGAAAAGGGGCAAGGTGCCCTATCCATTGGATACAGCACAGAGCTGGGATTCAGAAGACCTGGATTCTAATCCCAGCTCTCTCACTTGCCTGCTTTAAGACCTTGGGCAACTCATTTAACTTCTTTGTGCCTCTGTTTCCTCTGCATAACAAGACAACTGACAAAGCAGTCAGTGAGCTTCAGAGAAAACACACACCTTTCAACTACTTAGTTCTTTTGATGTGTTTTGGGGGGAGTTCTTTCAATTTCTCCTCATCTTCCCTCCCAAACCCGGTCCTCTCCCAGACTTCTCTATCACCGTGGATGGCACGACCATCCTTCCCGTCCCGCAGGCCTGCAATCTCGGTGTCATCCTTGACTCGTCCCTCTCGTTCACCCCACACATCCTATCCGTTACCAAGACCTGCCGGTTTCACCTCTACAATATCGCCAAGATCCGCCCTTTCCTCTCCACCCAAACGGCTACCTTACTATTACGGGCTCTCGTTATATCCCGGCTAGACTACTGTGTCAGCCTTCTCTCTGACCTCCCTTCCTCCTCTCTCGCCCCGCTCCGGTCTATTCTTCACTCCGCTGCCCGGCTCATCTTCCTGCAGAAACGATCTGGGCATGTCACTCCCCTTCTTAAACAACTCCAGTGGTTGCCTATCGACCTCCGCTCCAAACAAAAACTCCTCACTCTAGGCTTCAAGGCTCTCCATCACCTTGCCCCTTCCTACCTCTCCTCCCTTCTCTCTTTCTACCGCCCACCCCGCAGGCTCCGCTCCTCTGCCGCCCACCTCCTCGCCGTCCCTCGGTCTCGCCTATCCCGCCGTCGACCCCTGGGTCACGTCCTCCCGCGGTCCTGGAACGCCCTCCCTCCTCACCTCCGCCAAACTGATTCTCTTTCCCTCTTCAAAACCTTACTTAAAAATCACCTCCTCCAAGAGGTGTTCCCAGACTGAGCTCCTCTTCCCCCTCTACTCCCTCTGCCATCGCCCCTTTACCTCTCCGCAGCTAAAGCCTCATTTTCCCCTTTTCCCTCTGCTCCTCCACCTCTCCCTTCCCATCCCCACAGCACTGTACTCGTCCGCTCAACTGTATATATTTTCGTTACCCTATTTATTTTGTTAATGAATTGTACATCGCCTTGATTCTATTTAGTTGCCATTGTTTTTACGAGATGTTCTTCCCCTTGACGCTGTTTAGTGCCATTGTTCTTGTCTGTCCGTCTCCCCCGATTAGACTGTAAGCCTGTCAAACGGCAGGGACTGTCTCTATCTGTTGCCGACTTGTTCATCCCAAGCGCTTAGTACAGTGCTCTGCACATAGTAAGCGCTCAATAAATACTATTGAATTTTATGTTTGCTTAGAAATTACCTAGTCAACTCTGCTTAAAGCCAATCAACTGATTTTTAATAATGAGAATGAGTCCCCTGAGTGCAATGGGAAAGTTAGCTGATGCCAGGAGTCATTCATTGCCTTAACTGATAAAAGCTTAAAATCAGATGGAATGGTCAATGCAAAAATAACTCTTAAATTATGTTTCTTATTATCCATCCTATATCTTTAATATTTGTGATTAAAGTAAAGCCTATCAAAGACATATTTTTCTGTTAAAATAATTGTAATAGTTTTTCTCCCATTTTATCACACCATAGGAACAATTCCATTTGTAGAAACCAAACCTGGTTTAAAATAGAAGTAGACTTTAGCCATGAGGATGGATGGTCAAAATAATAACCATCTGCAAATAAATATGGTAGGATGATACAATTTACTGTCATCCCTTCAGGGTTCAGGACAATACTCAGCACATAAGGGGAGCTCAAAAAAACCAAAACTGATGACTTACTGACTCTGGCTTCAGAGAAATATGAAAGACCTGTTCTGAAGGAACACAGCTTCCTATACAATTAAGGCAGACTATAAATATAAATCCACTAAAATTTAAGCAAGGATAAAATGATTAAACAAAAATTAGGGAAAATATCAATTGATTATATTATTATTATATTTGACTTTCATGAAGGGAAGTAGTGGGAGAAGAAAGGGCATGTGGGAGAAGAAAGACTCATAGCTCAGTGCCCCACACAGTCTGCTCATATTAACTCAGAATATTTCTCCACCCACCCAAATTTCCAGCCCCAAAAGAGTAAATCAATTTACCAGCAGAGGTAGCATCCTTCATGGCCATTTTTTAAACTCAGATAAGAGCTTAATTGAAGTTTTACCCTCCCTTCCTCCACCCATTGTACCTTCAATTCTTTCCAGGTGATATGAGGTGAGTTTCAAGGGCCCCCACTGCAGGGAATTGTTCTTTTGGTTCTACAGAGTCACGTATTCTACATTTATTGATAAATTATAAAGCATCCTTAGAGATTGAGCCTACCAGTGTCTAGGTTACTCCCTGGTTGTGTCTGTGCATTAATTCTGTAAAATAATTAAAACAATACAATTCAACATCACTTCAGTGAATAAAATAGTACCCTCTAGTCATGAAACACTTAACACAGATGGAAGCACTGTAGAAATAGGAGGAGACAGTTTAAAGGACAATGGCTTATCATGTTCCACAGGCAGGCATCAGGCAGGGACTCTCCTCTCTAACCTTAAAAATGATCAACTGTAGTTGACATGCATGTGTTAATAATGGAAATTACCTGTGTCCGATTACATCATAGGACTAGCTAATGCTCCAAAGGAATTAGATACCTTCTGCAGGAATGAATCAGAAGGTCTAGCTCAATAGAGGTCCAGAAATCAACCCCTTCAACTGGGTGGAGGAAGACCAGATCGGGGCTCCCAGGCACATCAATAAATCCAATCAATCAGCTGTATTGATTGATCATTTACTGTGTGAAGCAGCATGGCCTAATGGTTAGAGCATGGGCCTGGGAGTCAGAAGGCCATGTGTTCTAATCCTGGCTCTGCCACTCATCTGCTGTGTGACCTTGGGCCAGTCACTTCAATTCTCTGTGCCTCAGTTCCCTCATCTGTAAAATGGGAATTGAGACTGTGAGCACCACGTAGGACAGGGACTGTGTCTAACCTAATTACCTTATATCTACCCCAGCACTTAGTACAATGCCTGGCACATAGTAAGCACTTAACAAATACCACAGTTATTATTATTATTTGGTAGAAATGTACCCTGCCCACAAGAAGGTTACATTCTAGATCAGGGAGACAGATATTAAAATAAATTGTGGGTACATAAGTGCCATGGGGCCGAGGGTGGGGGGAATATCACGCTCTTAGATATCACAGATCCAGGTGCATAGACAATGCAGTTGTCTATGAAGCAACATGGTCAAGTGGATAAAGTATGGGGTTGGAAATGAGAAGAACCTGGGTTCTAATCCCAGGTCCACCACTTGCCTGCTGTGCAACCTTGGGCCATTCACTTGACTTCTCTGTGCCACAGTTATCTCATCTGTAACAAGGGGATTAAGACTGTGTACAGGGACTGTGTCCAACCTTATTACCTTGTATCCACCCCATCGCTTAGAACAGTCTGGCACATAAGCACTAAACACATACCGTTAAGAAGGGAGAGGAAGTAGTTGAAATAAGGGCTCATTCTCTCTTGGAGGAGATGTGATTCTTTGAAGGTGGAGAGAGTGGTGGTCTGTCATATATGAACTGGGAGGGAGTTACAGGACAGAGGTAAGACATGGACAAGGGCTCAGCAGCAAGGTAGCCAAGATCAAGTTACACTGGATATGTTGGCTTTAGAGGAGAGAAGTATGTGGGCTGTATCATAGTAGGAAATCAGTGAGGTAAGGTAGAATGGGGAGAGGTTATGGAGTGCTTTACAGCCTAGTTGTACAGGGTAAGAACTGGAGTGGGAAGAGACAAGAGGCAGGGAGGTCAGCAAGGAGGCTGATGCAGCAGTCAAGACAAAGTATTATAAGTGCCTGGATCAGCGTAATAGCAGTTTGGATGGAGAGGAAAGGGCAGATTTAACAGTGTTGTGAAGGTAGAACTGACAGGATTTGGACACAGATTGAATATGGGGGTTGAATGAGAGAAATGAGTTGTGATAATGCCAAGGTTATGGGCTTGTGGGACAGAGAAGTTGGTGCTGGTGTCTACAGTGATGGGAAAGAAAAAGGGAAGGCAGGATTTGGGTATGAAGATAAGGAGTTCTGCTTTGGAGTTAAGTTTGTGGTGTCGGCAGAACATCCATGCAGAGATGTCCTGAAGACAGGAGAAAATGGGAGACTGAAGAGAAGGAGAGAAATGGGTGTTGGAGAGTTAGATTTGGGAATCATCTGCGTACAGGTGGTAGTCGAAGCAGTGGGAGTGAATGAGTTTTCCAAAGGAGCGGGTGAAGATAGAGAATAGAAGGGGACCCAGAATAAGCCTTGAGGGACTCCCACATTTAGGGGGTGGGAGGCAGAGGAGGAGCCTGAAAAAAAGACTGAGAAGGAGGAACCAGAAAGATAGGAGGAGAACCGGGAGAGGACAGCACTGGCGAAGCCCAAGTTAGATAATGTTTTAAGGAAAAGGAAGTGGTCCTCAGTGTCAAATGAAGCAGAAAAGTTTGAGGAGGTTTCAGATGGAGCAGAGGCCCAAATGTTTCTCATGCAAATGGCCCCCCTGTCATGTAGCCCTCTGGCCTCTACCACTCTCTGCTAGGGACACATTCTCTGACACAGGCTTCTATCTGGCAGTGCTAAACCCGTGGATGGGGTCAGGCTTTCCCATGATTCTGAAAGCCTGCTGTAGCCAAGAGAGAAAATCAAAGCTTTACATACTGTTATAGGAATCATTTATTTGGGTGACCTCATTAGTGTATTTAAGGCTGAGGGAATTTTTCTCCCTTTGGTTTCCATACTAGAAAGACCATTAACCTGACCTCTCTCTCATGCCATCTTGACATTACCAAAGAAGATTCATTATTGGATTATGTTCCCAAACTTTATAAATCAAACCTGACAGCAAAGATATGTTGAAGACTTCAAGTAAGTGAAAAATAAATTATGAGAAAAGAAGATGTAGGGTAAGCAAGCCATAAATTTACCATTCACATAAAAAAAATAAAAATAGAAAAAAGTCCTTTAAAAAGGGGTTATAGTATAGTGTATGAGTGCTATGGGAAAGGGACAAGTAAAGCATAAATCAATTTGGTTTAGAACTTTTTGGAATTAAGAAAGTTGAAATGTTTCAAGGAAATTCAATGAAACCTTTCCAAAGATATCGTTATCTCAAGGGAAACTGTGAGAATGTATTAAAACATTTTAATAATAAAATGGATTACTTATGTCCTTTAAGAAGAAAGCTTTATCCTTGAAGTATAGCCTCTTGGACCAGACAGTCCTCTCAGGAATGAATGCTTACACTTACTTCTGGGTCATGACTATCATGTTTCTCCTTTTCACTCTCATCCTATTTTATGCTTCTACCCACAGAGATGCATAATCTCTACAAGCTATTGGTTTTGAAAAATACCATGAGTTTAATCTTTAATGAACTGGATTCTTAAATCCGTGTCGAGACTTGGATTCACCTCATGCCCAGTAACTGTCAAAATTGAAGGTAGTAGTTAGTATTAGAAGAAATCTGCTCTGGCAGATGATAAGGACTCTCAATAAATACCATCAAAGTTGACTGAATGGTATTTGTTGAGAGCCAGCTGGGTGCCAAGCACTATACTAAATTCTTGCAAAAGAACAAAAAGAACACAGGACACATTTCTCCCTGCCCACCAGGAGCTTCTACTCATATTGGAGAGACAAAATATTTACAAATGAAGGTAATTAGAGGAAATGATTAATGGTGCAATTGATTGCCCAGATATCCCAAAGTGTAGAGAAATGGCCAAAATAAATACCTAAGTGCTTGAGGTGTCAGCTAGACTACTATCTCACGGTAGACAGTTCTCTGAACACAATAAGCACTCAATAAATATGATTGATTGAATGAAATAGGGAAGGCTTGTTGGAGGATATGTTATTTAGGAGAGTTTTGAACAGGGATAGAACTGGGGACAATCCAGTTTTGATGATGAGAGACTTCTGAGCTAGGGGAACAATGTAGCTGAAGTATGGATGCAGAAGTTTAGCTTGGGAGAAATAGGAGAGCAGGATAGTAGTGAGGGAAGAGAGTTGCTATACTACAGGGAGACGTCACTAAAAGTCTTTGCCTAGTGGATAGAGCATGGCCCTGGGAGTCGGAAGGACCTGGGTTCTATTCCCACCTCCACCTCGTGTCTGCTATGTGACCTTGGGCAAGTTGCTTAACTTCTCCGTGCCTCAGTTCCCTCACTGGTAAAATAGGAATTAAGATTGTGAGCCCCACGTGGGATGTGGACTGTGTCCAACCAGATTACTTTGTACCTACCCCATTGTTTAGAACAATGCCTGGCACATAGTAAACATATAACAAATAACACAAAAAATTTAAGAGAGCTGATTATAAAGGTTGACAAATGTAATTAAAGCTCTCATTTCCAATGCATGCACGCTTTAGTCTCTCACAGTTGTTCTGCTTTTCAATGTTTCCCCTTGAAAATCCCAATATTTTGAGAATTGTGCTTCTGTTCAAAAACATTGCTGACAGTGAGATTTTCTCCATGAGTGTGAATGCCATGAGCAGGAATCTCTTGCACACTAAGATGTAGCATGGCCCATTGGAAAGAAGACGGGTCCAGAAGTGAGAGGACAGGTTCCAGCCTGAAAAGGAACTTGTATTGTTTTTGCCCTACCACCAATTCTTGACTTAAGACATCTCATATTGAGCCAACAGCACTCACAGCAGTTCTTAATTCAACCCTTGTTTCAGCTTTACAATCTATCAATTTCAATTTTATAACCCTGGTTTTCTGAATGGCACTAACTCTTGGAGGGTGTCTGAAGTGGGTGAGGGGGAGTGCATGGAAAATGTGGGAAAATGGAGAAATATATCCAGTGCTATGGAGTTTGGGGAGGGAAGAATAACAAAGTACTTCAGGGGTGCAGACACAAGGGGATAGGTGACACAGAAGGGAAGGCTTAAAAGGCCTCTTGAAGGAGATGTGATTTTGGGGTGGCTTTGAAGATGAGAAGAGTGGTGGTTTGTTGTATATAAAGGGGGAGAGTATTCCAGGCCAGGAAAGAAGATATGGGAAAGCAGAAAGGTGGGAGCCCAGTCCCCCAATTCCCTTGTAAGCTGCACATTTGCAGCAGACATTCCTGGAAGCTCTCTTTCAGGCAATCAATCAATTGATCATATTTATTGAGCACTTATTGTATGCAGAACACTGCTGTAAGCATTTAGGAGAGTACGATAAAATAAAATTTGCACATGCTAGTTATCTAGTCTCACCTTCACAATATCGCCAAGATCCACCCTTTCCTCTCATTTATTCATTCATTTAATCATATTTATTGAGTGCTTACTATGTGCAAAGCACTCTACTAGGTGCTTGGAATGTACAGTTCTGCAACAGATACTGCTACCATGTTAGTACAGTCACTCATTCTATCCTGACTGGATTACTGCATCACCCTCCTTTCTGCCCTCCCAACCTCCTGCCTCTCCCCACTTCAGTCTATACTTCAGTCTGCTGCCAGGATTATCTTTCTACAGAAACATTCTGGGCACTTCATCCCCATCCTCAAAAATCTCCACTAGTTGCCTATCAACTTCTGTATCAAGCAAAAACTCTTCACTATTGTCTTCAAAGCTCTCCATCACCTTGCCCCCTCCTAAGTCACCTCCTTTCTCTCCTTCTATATCCCAGCCCTCCACAGTCTGCTCCTCTTGTGCCTCATTCTGACCCGTCCTGCCATCGACCCCTGGCCCATGTCCTACCTCTGGCCTGGAAAGCCCTCCCTCCTCAAATCTGCCAAACAATCACACTTCCTCCCTTCAAAGCCTTACTGAAGGCTAATATCCTTCAAGAGGCCTTCCCAGACTAAGCCCCCCTTTTCCTCAGCTCCCCCTCCCCTCTCCATCTCACTGATTCACTCCCTTTGTTCTGCCCCCTCACCCGGCTCCATAGCACTTGTGTATATATGTACATATCGATGATTCTATTTATTTACTTGTTTTGATGTGTATATATCTATAATTCTATTTATTCATATTGATGCTATTGATGCCTGTTTACATGTTTTGATGTCTATCTCCCCCCTATGTAGACTGTAAGCCCATTGTGGGCAGGGTCTGCTTCTCTTTATTGCTGTATTGTACTTTCCAAGTGCTTAGTACAGTGCTCTGCACACAGTAGCAGAAGCAGCGTGGCTCAGTGGAAAGAGCCTGGGCTTTGGAGTCAGAGCTCATGAGTTCGAATCCCAGCTCTGCCACCTGTCAGCTGTGTGACTGTGGGCAAGTCACTTAACTTCTCTGTGCCTCAGCTACCTCATCTGTAAAATGAGGATGAAGACTGTGACCCCCAAGTGGGACAACCTGATTCCCCTGTGTCTACCCCAGTGCTTAGAACAGTGCTCTGCACATAGTAAGCGCTTAACAAATACCAACATTATTATTATTATTACAGTAGGCACTCAATCAATACGATTGAATGAATGAACGAATGTCTCAACTGGCAGCCAGGATAGTAGGTTCAGGAGACATTTGATTTCTAGCTACAGTGGTAGTGGCTCAAATTGTGAGTCTTTCAGAGAGAAGTGGGGGGAAATGGTGCCACCCATTAGCTCAGGTCTTCAGTCCCTAAAGACCTCACATTAGTGCAGTCCTGGCAAGATGGCTGGGAGGGAGAGAGGTGTCAGTTTAAAGCTTAACGGAGAGTTTATAAAACCGTCATGGCATATCTGTATCCATTTCTTTTGCTTCCATCCATCAATTATATTTTTAAGACTTTCCACAGAGAATGGGAAGCAGTGTGGTTTAGTGGATAGAGCTGGGTCTGGGAGTCAGAAGCACCTGGATTCTAATTCCACCTCCTCCACCTGTCTGTTGTGTGACCTTGGGCAAGTCAGTTCACTTCTCTATGCTTCTGTAAAATGGGGATTAAGACTGTGAGCCCCATGCAGGATAGGGACTGTGTCCAACCTGACTAACTTGAATCTACCCCAGCATAGTAAAGTACTTAGCACATAGTATGTGCTTAACAAGTACCGTAATTATTATTATTATCAGTTAAAGGTGAGATGGCTAGAATTATGTTTGGTAATACATTGTATCATTGTACAATTACAATTTGAAGGACTAATTCTATTACTTCATCAAATTTCATTTCCAACATTCTTTTTCTCAGCAATCAAACCAGCACAATGAGAAAAGAAAACCTTTCCTTTTAGGGACACAGTGGTAAAATAAAAATATAAACAGTGACTAGAATAGAATACAATATCAAAAAAACAAGAAACCAAGATTTCCCCAGTGTAAAATGGGGTACCAATCAATCATTCATATCCACTGGGTGCTTACTATGTGCAGAACACTACTAAGCACTTAGGAGAGCACAGTGCAACAGAATTAGCAAACACGTTTTCTGTCTATAGAGAACTTACAGTCTAAAAGGGGAGAGAGAGATTAATATGATAAATGTCATTTATAATGTGATGATGATGATGGTATTTGTTAAGTGCTTACTATGCAGCATGGTTCAATGGAAAGAGCCCGGGCTTGGGAGTCAGAGGTCGTGGGTTCTAATCCCGGCTCTGCCACTTGCCAGCTGTGTGACTTTGGGCAATTCACTTCACTTCTCTGTGCCTCAGTTACCTCATCTGTAAAATGGGGATTAAAACTGTGAGTCCCACAAGGGACAACCTGATCATCTCGTATCCCCCAGCACTTAGAACAGTGCTTTGAACATAGTAAGCACTTAACAAATACCACAATTTATTTATTTTATTTATTTATGTGCCAAGCACTGTTCTAAGCACTGGGGTAGATACAAGATAATCAGGTTGCCCCACGTGGGGCTCACAGCCTTAATCCCCATTTTACAGATGAAATAACTGAAGCACAGAGAAGTTAAGTGACTTCCCCAAAGTCACACATCTGATAAATGGCAGAGCCGGGATTAGAACTCACGACCTCTGACTCCCAAGAATGTGCTCTTTCAACTAAGCTACGCTGCTTCTCACTAAGCCATGCTGCTTCTTAAAGATATAATTTAAAGATATGTACATGAATGTTCTGGGGCTGGGGGTGGGGTGAATATCAAATGTCCCAAGGTCACAGATTGACATGCATAGACAAAGCAGAAGGGAGAGCGAGCAGGGAACAGAGGACTTAATCTGGATGGCCTCTTGGAGGAGATGTGATCTTAATAATGATTTGAAGGTTGGGAGAATGGTGGAAGGGTGTAAATGGACAGGGAGGGAGTTCCAGATGAGGGGGAAGGTGTGGGAAAGGGGTCAGCAGGGAAATAGACAAGAGTGAGACACAGTGAGTAAGCTGGCACTAGAGGAGAAGAGTGTGCACTCTGGGCTGAAGTAGGAGATTAGTGATGTGACGTAGGATGGGGCAAGGAGAGAAAGATTCAGGAGAGAATTCAGGAGAGAAAGATTATGTGATTGGAATTCTAACTGCAGCTCTGCAAATGACTTGCTATTTTACCTCAGTCAAGTCATTTAACCCCTCTGGGCATTAGTGTTCTGATCTGAAAATTGAGTGGAGTGGGATAAAATGCCTTTTCCGTCCTTTTCTAAGATAGTGAGTCCCTTATGGGACAGGGATTCTGTTTGATATGATTATCTTGTGCCTATTCTAGTGCTTAGCATAGTGCTTGGCATATAGTAAATATTATAGGTAATCAATGAAATGAACCCAATATGAATAAAACACTTTTCTGTCTTTGCTCTGTGGCCTGCAATTCTCAAAAGTGAAATTCTCAGGGAAACACACATAGTGGTTCCATGGATCTGAAATTGATTGTCAGCCTTAATAACCTGGACAAGAAAATGAACATTTTAATTACTGTTACATAAACTGGCTGAATGATTGCAGTTATGTGGAGTATTCTCTGCCCTCCAGGGCTTGTTCATTGAACATATAGGGGTGGTTGAAGTGGAAGACACCCTGCTTAGTAATGGAAGACAGCAACTGAAATGAAGAAAGGTTATATGCTAGGTTGAATTCATGCACACATCTCCAATTAACTTCTGTGGAAATTGCAGTGAGGGATTTCAATCTTCAAACAAGAAATCTGTATTGTCTGTTTCCTGATCATTTAGGCTTCAGTGGTCTCATGTGTGTTTCCAGAACACAGCCATTAGCACACTAAAGTTCAAAGATAATAGACTCAAGGATTTTTGATAATCCAGATAATTTCCCAGGTGATAAAGAAGACATGAATCTCCCAAAAGACAAGAAGAAATAGGTAATATCAGGTTCCTTCTAAATGCTTGAGCTTTACTACAGAAAATAGATTGATTAAACATCAAAGTTTACTTCACTAGTGCTTTAAAATTGGACAGTGGCTATTTAAAACTAAGCAAGAGCTATTTGAAATCCTTAATATAATAGGAGCCACTCTTAAATTAACCAGTTTTGCTCACTGAGAGTACGATTGCTTGAAACATTTAGCTCCATTCTCTTTCTCAAGAGAAACGGATCAAATCTCAGTTTAATTAGTGCTAGATTGTAGGTTTAAACTGCCTTCAGCAATTTTAGAAAAAATAGACATAGTCCTCCATTTGGGATTATTCTGGTTAAATTATTCAGTCTAGCTTGTACACTTTATCCCCTTTAAATACTTGGATCTCCATTTTGGAGTTGGACACTCTCAGTGCATGCTGACCTTAGGTCTCCTAGAATTCTGGGAAAAGCAGCATAGGTGGCCAAGAATTCTGTGGGACACAAGTCCTTATACTCCACCTATCTTCCTCTTCTTACAATCTTACTAAGGTGAAAAGGAAAGTCCATTAGCAAGGGAGATTTTTTCTGTAGGCCAGATTCCCATAAAAATAGTATGTCCAACCTAGCAGGGGGAGGATTGCTCTTCTGGTGACTGAAGCTTCCACATCATGGGCTTGGAGTTTTTCTCTGTGACCCTAAAATGGCTTAGGAAATGTTTAACAAGGGCCAGAGGTAGCAGCAGGTATTTAACCAAAGAAATCTTTCTCCTGTGAGCTAACAGCCTCATCCTTAACCAAGTCCCATTCTGGGTCTGTATTTCCAGGTTTATGCTTAGGTGCGGTGCTGGGTCATGGCATCAGTATGGTCAAATATAGAGTGGGGAGACCTACTCTCCCCACAGGCTTATTCATTCTCAGTCAGTCATTCTGTCAGTCGTATTTATTGAGTGCTTACTGTTGCAGAGCACTGTAATAAGTGTTTGGGAGAGTACAATAACTACCACCTCTTTGCAGATGATACTCAAATCTACATCACCAGCCCTGGTCTCCTTCCCTCTTTGCAGTTTCACATTTCCTCTTGCCTTCAAGACGTGCCTTAGTGGAAAGAGAGTTAGAGGCTTGGGAGTTAGAGGATGTGACTTCTCATCCCAACTCCAACACTTGTCTGCTGTGTAACCAGGGGCAAGCCACTCAACTTCTCTGTGCCCCTTATCTCATCTGTAAAATGGAGATTAAGACTGTGAGCCCCACATGGGACAACCTCATTACCTTGTATTAACCCCAGCACTCAGAACAGTGCTTGGCACATAGTAATTGCTTAACAAACACCATAATTATTATTATCATTATTATGTCCTCTCATCACCTCAAGCTTAACATGTCCAAAACTGAACTTATCTTCCCACCCAAACGCTGTCCTCCCCCTGACATCCCCATCAATATAGATGGCACCACCACTGTTCCTGTCTTACAAGCCTGTACCTTGCTTTGCATTATCCTTGACTCCTCTCTCTTCAACATGCAAATTCAATTTATCACTAAATCCCGTCAGTCCTACCTTCACGGAATTACTAAAATCCGCCCTTTCCTCGCAATCCGTACTACTATCATGTTAATATAATCATTCATTCATTCATTCAATAGTATTTATTGAGCGCTTACCATGTGCAGAGCACTGTACTAAGTGCTTGGAATGAACAAGTCAGCAACAGATACAGTCCCTGCCGTTTGATGGGCTTACAGTCTAATCGGGGGAAACAGGCAGACAAGAACAATAGCAATAAATAGAGTCAAGGGGAAGAACATCTCATAAAAACAATGGCAACTAAATAGAAGCAGGGTGATGTACATCTCATTAAACAAAACAAACAAAATAAATAGGATGATAAAGATATATACAGTTGAGCAGACGAGTACAGTGCTGAGGGGGTGGGATGGGAGGGGGGAGGAGGAGAGGGAAAGGGGGGAGAAGAGGGTTTAGCTGCGGAGAGGTGAAGTTGGGGTAGAGGGAGCAGAGGGAATAAGGGGGGAGCTCAGTCTAGGAAGGCCTCTTGGAGGAGGTGAGTTTTAAGTAGGGATTTGAAGAGGGGAAGAAAATTAGATTGTCTGAGGTGAGGAGGGAGGACATTCCGGGACCGTGGGAGGACATGGCCCAGGGGTCGACGGTGGGATAGGCGAGACCGAGGGACGGTGAGGAGGTAGGCGGCAGAGGAGCGGAGCGTGCGGGGTGGGCGGTAGAAAGACAGAAGGGAGGAGAAGTAGGAAGGGGCAAGGTGATGGACAGCCTTGAAGCCTAGAGTGAGGAGTTTTTGTTTGGAGCGGAGGTCGATAGGCAACCACTGGAGGTGTTTAAGAAGGGAAGTGACATGCCCAGATCGTTTCTGCAGGAAGATGAGCCGGGCAGCGGAGTGAAGAATAGACTGGAGCGGGGCGAGAGAGGAGGAAGGGAGATCAGAGAGAAGGCTGACACAGTAGTCTAGCCGGGATATAACGAGACCCTGAAGCAGTAAGGTAGCAGTTTGGGTGGAGAGGAAAGGGCGGATCTTGGCGATATTGTAAAGGTGAAACCGGCAGGTCTCGGTAATGGATAGGATGTGTGGGGTGAACGAAAGAGATGAGTCAAAGATGACACCGGGATTGCGGGCCTGAGAGACGGGAAGGATGGTCGTACCATCCACGGTGTTAGGGAGGTCTGGGAGAGGACCGGGCTTGGGAGGGAAGATGAGGAGCTCAGTCTTGCTCATGTTGAGTTTTAGGTGGCAGGCCGACATCCAGGTGGAGACATCCTGGAGGCAGGAGGATATGCGAGCCTGAAGGGAGGGGGAGAGGACTATGCCATCTCGATAACTGTATCAGCTGCCTTGCTAACCTCCCAGCCTCCTGTCTCTCCCCACTCCAGTCCATACTTCATGCTACTGCCCAGATCATTTTTCTGCAAAAATGATCAGGACATGTTTCTCCACTCCTCAAGAAACTCTGGTGGTTGCCCATCCACCTCTGCATCAAACAAAAACTCCTCAGAGTTGTCTTTAAAGCACTCCACCTCCTTGGCCCTTCCTACCTCACCTCATTACTTTCCTTCTACTACCCAGCCCTCACATTTCGCTCCTCTAGTGCTAATCTTCTCAACTTTGCCTCAGTATCAAATGTCTCACTGTGGACCCCTGGCCCACGTCTTGCCTCTGGCTGGAACGCCCTCCCTCCTCAAGTCCAACAGACAATTCTTCCTTCCCTCCACCCCCGCCTTCAAAGCCTTATCGAAGCCACATCTCCTCCAAGTGGCCTTCCCAGACTAGGTCCCCCACCTTTACTCTTCTCCTTTCTCCCTTATCCCCTTCTGCATTGTTCTAACCTGCTCCCTTTGTTCTTCCCCCCTCCCAGTCCCACAGCACTTATGTACTGTACTTTATTTGTTTATATCAATGCCTGTCTTCCCCATCTAGACTGTTAGCTCGTGGGCAAGGAATGTTTCTGTTTACTGTGGTATTGTACTTTCCCAAGCACTTAGTACAGTGCTCTGCACACATTAAGCACTCTTTAAATATGATTGAATAAATATAACGGATCTATTCCCTGCCCTCAATGAGATTACAGTTTAGAGGAGGAGACAGGTGTTAATATAAATAAAATTACAGATATGTTCATAAGCGTTGTAGGGCTGGGAGGGAGGGTAAATAAAGGGAGCAAGTCAAGGTGACACAGAAGGGTGTGGGAAAAGAGGAAAGGAAGGCTTAGTCAGGGAAGGCCTCTTAGAGGAGTTGTGCTTTTAGTAAGATTTTGAAGGTGGGGGGAGGGATTGTCTGTTGGAAATGAAGTGGGAGGATGTTCCAGGTCAGAGTCAGGATGGGGGTGAGAGACTGTGGCGAGATAGATGAGATCAAAGTACAGTGAGAAGGTTGGCATTCAAGAAACAAAGTGTGCCGGCTGGAATGTAGTAGGAGAGTAGTGAGCTGAGGTAGGAGGGGGCAAGGTGAATGAGTGCTATGAAGCCTGGGGTAAGGAGTTTCTGTTTGATGAGAAGGTAGATGAGTAGTCATTGCAGGTTCTTGAGGAGTGGGAAAACGTGGCCCGAACATTTTTGTAGAAAAATGATCTGGGCAGCAGAGTGTAGTATTGACTGGAGTGGGGAGAGACAGAAGGCAGGGAGGTCAGCCAAGAGACTGATACAGTTTCACTCCCTGGGTTTATACTATTCTGTTCTTCCCCTCCAAAAGAAAGGGTTTATTTCATACTGAAATAAATAGGTTTGGATTAAACCTCCCTAGCCACCCCTACATAGTAACACTTTAATATTAAGTTCAGTATATATTGAATTTGTTGTATTGGGAGGGATGGAAGAGGGGGAGCTGTCCCCACTCAAGCCCAGTTCTTTCATTCATTCATTCAATCGTATTTATTGAGCATTTACAATGTGCAGAGCACTGTACTAAGTGCTTGGAATATACAATTCGGCAACAGAGAGTGACAGTTCCTGCCCTGCCACAGTCTAAATGGGGGAGACAGACAACAAAATAAAACAAAATGTCTGGCATCAATATCATCAAGATAAATAGAATCATAGATATATACACATCATTAACAAAATAAATAGAGTAATAAATACTATATACAAATATGTACAAGTGCTGCGGGGAGGGGAAGGGGGAAGAGCAGAAGGAGTAGGGAGGGGAGAAGGAGCAGAGGGAAAGGGAGGGCTCAGTCTGGGAAGGCCTCTTGGAGGAGGTGAACTCTAGTAGGACTTCGAAGAGGGGAAGAAAGTTAGTTTGGCAGACGTGAGGAGAGAGGGCATTCCAGGACAGCGGTAGGACATGGGCCAGGGGTCGACGGCGGGATAGGTGTGAATGGAGGACCGTGAGGAGGTGAGCGGTAGAGGAGTCAAGTGTACGAGGTGGGCAGTAGAAAGAGAGAAGGGAGGTGAGGTAGGAGGGGGCTAGGTGATGGAGAGCTTTGATACCAAGAGTGAGGAGTTTTTGTTTCATGCGAAGGTTGATAGGCAACCACTGGAGGTTTTGAGGAGGGGAGTGACATACCCAGAGCGTTTCTGTAGAAAGATGATCCAGACAGCGGAATGAAGAATAGACTGGAGCGGGGAGAGACAGGAGGAAGGTGCTTAGGTTAGCTTTAATACGGATTGGAGCATCTTTGCATTTTTGAATACAGAGCCTACAGTTGTCAATACTTGCAGTATTCAACTTTTTAAAAAAAATGAGACGATCTATGCAATAGCTCCTGGAGTTCTAAGAAAATAACTAATTAAATGCAGCATACTATCATTAGTATTTTATTATTCTAAGTGTAGTTTACATAGAGTCATCTTTGGTATCATCATGGCTATTGTCTTCCTGATGGATATGAGGAAGGCAACTCTTATAGCCATTTGGAGCTGGTGAAAGTCATTTCTGGGTGTTGGATGCTTATTGTGGGCATAGAAGGTGTCTGTTTATTATTGTATTGTACTCTCCCAAGCACTTAGTACAATGCTCTGCACACAATAAGCACTCAATAAATATGATTGAAAGAATGAATGAATGAACTGGAAGCAACTGGCATAAAGAACTGTCTAAAGATCCAAGCCAGTCTTCATAAATGAATAGACATCCACTCACTGGGGGTGAACTCTTTCACCACCTATGCTGCTCAGTGACTAGGAGACAAACCTCCTGTCACTCTCAAAGTAAAGAAGGGAAATTTCTACATAACTCCTGATGACCTCCTGTTGATACTCCCATCCATCCATCCATCCATCCGTGGCGTTTATTAAGGACTTACTGTGTGCAGACCATTGTACTAAGCACTTGAGAAAGTACTTCACAATAGAGTTAATAGAGAGGAATGGGTAGTTACTGAAGGCTCTTCTTATATTGGAAGCAGTGTGGCTCAATGAAAAGAACCCGGGCTTGGGAGTCAGAGGTCATGGGTTCGAATCCCAGCTCTGCCACTTGTCAGCTGTGTGTCTGTGGTCAAGTCACTTAACTTCCCTGGGCCTCAGTTCCCTCATCTGTAAAATGGGGATTAAGACTGTGAGCCTCACATGGGACAACCTGATTACCCTGTATCTACCCCAGCACTTAGAACGGTGCTCTGTGCATAGTAAGCGCTTAAAAATACTAACATTTTTATTATTGGAGAAAATGTGAGCAAAACGGTACTTTAAGAAAATAGTCCAGGCCGCAGAGGTCAATGTAGAAGAATGAAAATAGGTTTTCTCCCCTTTCATGGCTTGGGTGCTTGCCTTAGTTGGGCTATCACCATAATTTATCCTTCATCACCTTGGAAACCCCAGCTTTCACAATCACAGATAAAAAGATAAGTAAGAAAATGTAAAATGCAAAGAAAGATTGAATTCAAGAGAGGGAAAGGGTGCCCCTTCAATTCAATACTCTACTTACTGCTTCAAAAAATATAATTTAATAGAGTTGGTAGGCACATTCCCTGCCCACAAGGAGTGTACAGTCTAGAGGGGAAACAGATCTCTACAAAGGAGATAGAGCAATTGACCAGATCCAGAGCAGGTGCTAATGGGGGACACAGAAGCTGAATTCCATATTCCTGATGGAAGAGCTTGATATTACCAAATGGGTTTTGCCTCTTGGGATCCCCTGTGGTTTTACTCTCAATAGCTCAACCCAGAATATTCTCCAGATGATTTTTTAGGAAGGACTTAGCAGGGAATATATAATGTCAGTGATTCATTTACTATACTCATTCTCCTAGGGACATTTTGCCATGACAGTACTTTGTTTGCAGAATAGAGGGCACTATGTTATTTATAAATGGGTTCCCCTCTCCTCAATTTCCACAGTTGTCTATATCAATTCAACTTCTGGGAAAGAAATTATCACTAAATAGAAGAAACCAAATCTCAGAGAAAAAAATTGAGAGAATGAAAAAGGACTACGTGCATTAAATACTGCCTCAATCTTTATTTCTGCTCACCGTGTTTTTGTCATCAGCTCTTAGACAGCCTTCTTGGGGCTGTGGATACTAGACAAGCATCTATCTGCTTTCAGATAGAACTATAAAGTGAAATCAATCAATCAATCCATGGCATTCATTGAGCATGTACTGTGCACAGAACACTACACCAAGCACTGAGGAGAGTACAAGAAAGGCGAAAAGAGGGGGAGAGGCAAAGAATGAAAAGGAGAATGGAGGGGAGGAAAAAAGGGAGTGGGGATGAGAAAGGGAAAGAGAAGGGTAGAAGCCAAAAGAATCATCTGCGGCCACAGTCACCTAGTGCTATTAACTTGTCAGACAGCCAAGGCAGAAATGGGCAGGGCACCAATTGGCCTCGCTTCTTCTCAGAAAGATCCAATTTATATGAAACACCTGGAGGAAAATCTCAAAAAACCATGAACTTCAAAAACCATTCATATTCCAATTCCACACAGTTCTGCACGTCTTATGATTAAGTGCTGGCAGGGCTGTCTCAGAGATGGAAGAGTGCCTTGGAGAGGTAATGTCCTTGAATTAAATTTGGCTAGTTTAGATTCAACCTAAGGTAAATAGAAGTGATGCTGATGAACACGAGGAGCCTTTCCAAGAAGAGGACAAGTGCTCTTTCTGTCAATTAAGTTAATACATCAAGCATAGGGGGTCAGCTTTAAAAACAAGTTAAGGTAATACATATCCACTCAATTCACCTAATCACATTATCCATTCCCTCTCCCCTACTCCTCCTGAAGTAGAGGTACAGTGGGCAGGATTTGGGCCAAACATTATTGTCTATCTCTCCACTGACTCTTTGCCCACATTCTCCCCCTGGCCTGTAACCCTCTCCCCCTTCATATCAAACAGACCACCACTTTCCCTACCTTCAAAGCCCAACTAAAATCATATCCCCTCCAATAAGCTTTCTTCAACTAAGTCATCATTTCTTGAGACAGAGAAGCAACATGGCAAAGTGGATAGAGCACAGGCCTGGAAGTCAGAAAGTCAAGTACAGTGCTCTGCACACAGTAAGTGCTCAATAAATATAGTGGAATGAATGGGTTCTAATCCCAGTTCCGCCACTTGTCTGCTGTGTCAATTCAGGCAAATAACTTCTCTGGGGCTCAGTCATCTCAACTGTAAAATGGGGATTGAGACCGCGAGCTCCACGTGGGACAGGGACTGTGTTCAACGCAATTGACTGTATCCACCCATGTTTAGTACATTGCCTGGCACAAAGTAAGCACTTGACAAATACCATAATTATTTATTATTTATTACCAAGTCAGTCATTAAGGCAGGATTCTATGGTTCATTCAGTCAATCAATGGTATTTATTGAGTACTATGTGCAGAGCACTGTACTAAGTACTTGGGAGAGTAAGCAGCGTGGCTCAGTGGAAAGAGCAAGGGCTTTGGAGTCAGAGGTCATGGGTTCGAATCCCAACTCTGCCACTTGTCAGCTGTGTGACTGTGGGCAAGTCACTTAACGTCTCTGTGCCTCATTTACTTCATCTGTAAAATGGGGGTTAAGACTGTGAGCCCCACGTGGGACAACCTGATTCCCCTGTGTCTACTCCAGCGCTTAGAACAGTTTTCTGCACATAGTAAGCGCTTAACAAACACCAACATTATTATTATTATTACAATAAAACAGAATTAACCAATATGTTCCCTGGCCATAAGGAGTTTACAGTCTAACTGAATTAGGATTTAAGGAATGCTCCAGAGATTGTTTTACAGTTAGTTGGGAAAGGAGGAAAACAAAGGTACAATTGGCAGTATCAAGAGGAGGGAAAGATGGGTTAGGGAATACATAGATTTTATGGGTTGATGTGAACATAAGCACTAATGTGGTTGACCAGATGAAGTGATCTGGGGTGATGGAATTTAATCCAAGACTGCTTCTTTGAGGGATTTCAGGAGGTGTTTGAAGCTGGAGAGAGCTGCAGCCTGGTGCATTTAAAGCTGGGGACAGTTCCAGATAAAGGGAAGGGAAGAGAAAGGACAGAAAGATGATTTACCAGGACAAATGTTGAGCCCTAGATAAAGCAAGGTTTCTTGGCTGTGTTAATTGGTTGACAGCTTCTGTTCAAGCCAAGAGATGGAGGAATCATGAGAAATGTTGATGTCTGCTGGACTCCCTAAGTGTACTCCCTGATAGCTGCAAGAGCTCCTACCATGTAAGAAAGCAGTGAGTGAGTGAAAGATAGAAGTCATGACCCAGCAGGACTACCCACAATGGCCTCGTTTATCTAATTCGGAAGAGGAGCCAGATTTCATTCATTCATTCATTCATTCAGTAGTATTTATTGAGCACTTACTATGTGCAGAACACTTTACTAAGCGCTTGGAATGTACAATTTGGCAACAGATAGAGACGATCCCTGCCCAATGACAGACTCACAGTTTAACTGGGGGAGACAGACAGACAAAAGCAAGACAACACAATCATTATAAATAGAATCAAGGGGATGTACACATTAACAAAATAAATAGGGTAATAAAAATATATACAAATCAGCATAGTGCTGAGGGGAGGGGAAGGGAGAGGGGGAGGAGCAGAGGGAAAGGGGGCTTAGCTGAGGGGAGGTGAAAGGGGGAAGAGGGAGGGAGGAGACAGCGGAGGGGGAGCAGAGAGGGAGCAGAGGGAGCAGAGGGAAAAGGGGAAGCTCAGTCTGGGAAGGCCTCTTGGAAGAGGTGAGCTCTCAGTAGGGCTTTGAAGAGGGGAAGAGAGTTAGTTTGGCAGAGGTGAGGAGGGAGGGCATTCCAGGACAGCAGGAGGATGCGGGCCAGAGGTCAACGGCGGGATAGACGTGAACGGGGGACACTGAGGAGGTGAGTGGCAGAGGAGCGGAGCCTGCAGGGTGAGCAGTAGAAAGAGAGAAGGGAGGTGAGATAGGAGGGGAAAAGGTGATGGAGAGCCTTGAAGCCCAGAGTAAGGAGTTTTTGTTTCGTGTGGAGGTTGATAGGCATCCCCTGGAGGTATTTAAGGAGGGGAGTGACATACCCAGAGCGTTTCTGCAGGAAGATGATCCGGGCAGCAGAATGAAGAATAGACTGAGTGGGGAGAGACAGAAGGAAGGGAGATCAGAGAGAAGGCTGACACAATAATCCAGCCAGGATATTGCCTTTCAGCACTATCAGACACCTTTGCCATCGTGAGCTTCCTAGCTGCCCTCCTTCTCATACCCATCTTTCATTCAGTCAGTCATATTTATTGAGCACTTACAGTGTGCAGAGCACTGTACTAAGAGTTTGGGAGAGCAAAATACAACAATAAACAGACACATTCCCTGTCCACAACAGTCTTTTTTCAGTAGCCTGGTAGTGAGCATTGTGGGGAAGACAGTGGACATGCAATAATAATAATGCATTTGTTAAGCGCTTACTACGTGCCGAGCACTGTTCTAAGCACTGGGGTAGATACAGGTAATCAATCAGGTTGCCTCATGTGAGGCTCACAGTCTGAATCTCCATTTTACAGCTGAGGTAACTGAGGCACCGAGAAGTAAAGTGACTTGCCCAAAGTCACACAGCTGTCAGGAGGCGGAGCTATTAGAACCCATGACCTCTGACTCCTAAGCTGGGCTCTTTCCACTGAGCCAAGGATTGCACACCTCCAGCATTGCTAAGGGTCCAGTCCAAGTTAATTGTCAGGCAACATTCCTCCTTCCTTGGAGCATTACATTTTTATAACAGACTTTTTCTGGTGAAATATTTTTTTCCGCTTAACTTCTAACATGCTGTTCGTATATCTAGGTGGGGTCTTTCATTGTATTATAGTGTTGTGTTTCACTTTTTTAAAATTAATGGACTAATTAGGAGTACTATATTTATTTTGGATCTTTGTTCATGGATGGGAAATTTCCTAAACAGAGAGGAATTTGCAGTGGCCCTTAGAGCCCCGTGATGTTCAGGTGTTTCTGGACAAGGTCAAGTCAGGACTCCAGTGGAGTTATAGCTCATGCTCGGTCTGACCTGAGAAGAGTCCAAGAACAGGGCACCTGACCTGACCTAGTCACAGGATGAACTGACAGTGGATCCACCCTCCTGGAGGATTCTGTCATGACTGTGCAATTATAATAATCATCATCATCATCATCATATTTATTGAGCACTTACTGTGTGCCAAGCACTGTTCTAAGCAGTGAGGGCAATGCCAGGAAATCAGAAAGGACACAGTTCCTGTCCCACATGGGGCTCACAGTCTTCATCCCCATTTTACAGATGAGGTAACTGAGGCCTAGAAAAGTGAAGTGACTTGCCCAAGGTCACACAGCAGACAAGTGGCAGAACTGAAATTAAAACCCATCCCAGACTGAGCTCCTCCCTTTTTTCCTCTGCTCCCTCTACCCCCCTTCACCTCTCCGCAGCTAAACCCTCTTCTCCCCCCTTTCCCTCTCCTCCTCCCCCTCTCCCATCCCACCCCCTCAGCACTGTACTCATCCGCTCGACTGTATATATCTTTATCACCCTATTTATTTTGTTTAATGAGATGTACATCACCCCGATTCTATTTAGTTGCCATTGTTTTTATGAGATGTTCTTCCCCTTGACTCTATTTATTGCCATTGTTCTTGTCTGCCCATCCCCCCCGATTAGACTGTAAGCCAGTCAGACGGCAGGGACTGTCTCTATCTGTTGCCAACTTGTTCATTCCAAGTGCTTAGTACAGTGCTCTGCACATAGTAAGCACTCAATAAATACTATTGAACGAATGAATGATCTTCTGACTGCCAGGCCCGTGCTCTAACCACAAGGCCACGTTGCTTTCTCCAGCTGCTTTCTTGTTATAGTCCCAACAATGCAGGGAGAGTAGTTCCCAGCAGCAGCAGGAATCCCAACGGTGAGCCTTGGCCCTCTTCCTGCCTGGTTCTGCTTCATTTACAGTCCTGCACTGCTGTTTCCCCTCAGACCTTGTCACCCAAAACAAGATGCTTCAGGGAAATCAATCAGTCAACTGTAATGAATGCTTATTGTGCACACAACATTGTACTAAATGCTTGGGAGAGTACAAAACAGCAGAGTTGGTAGACATTTTCCCTGTCCACAACGAGCCTCCAGTCTAGGGGGCAGTAAGATCCTTGAGGGCAGGGATTGTACCTACCAATTCTGCTCAACTCTGTTGAAGCAGCCTGGCTCAGTGGAAAGAGCATGGACTGGGGAGTGAGACGTCATGGGTTCAAATCCCTGCTCTGCTGCTTGTCAGCTGTGTGACTTTGGGCAAGTCACTTAACTTCTCTGTGCCTCAGTTACCTCAACTGTAAAATGGACATTAATAATAATAATAATAATAATGTTGGTATTTGTTAAGAGCTTACTATGTGCAGAGCACTGTTCTAAGCGCTGGGGTAGACACAGGGTAATCAGGTTGTCCCACGCGAGGCTCACAGTCTTCATCCCCATTTTACAGATAAGGGAGCTGAGGCACAGAGAAGTTAAGTGACTTGCCCACAGTCACACAGCTGACAAGTGGCAGAGCTGGGATTCGAACCCATGACCTCTGACTCCCAAGCCCGGGCTCTTTCCATTGAGCCACGCTGCTTCTGTGAGCCCTACATGGGACAATCTGATCATCTTGTATCCTCCCCAGCGCTTAGAACAGTGCTTTGCACATGGTAAGCGCTTAACAAATGCCATTATTATTATTATATTGTAATCAATTAATCAATCACACTAATCAAGCATATTTATTGTGCACTTGGGAGAGTATACAGTATAACAGAGTTGGTAGACATGCTCCCTGCCCTCAGCGACCTTACAGTCTAGAGGGAACTCTCTCAAGCACTGGATACAGTGTTTTGCCCACAGTAAGCACTCAATTGATACCACCGATTGTTTGAGAGAAAGAGAGTGAGAGGGAAGGAGGAAAAAAAAAAGGATGAGGAGAGAGAGAGTGGAGAAAAGCAACCAGATCTGGTATACACTCCCTCTCCTTTTATTTGGGAAAAGGCCAGGGTGGGCTCCGTGGTTGCGAAGCTCCATATTTATTGCATGAGAAACGGCGTGGGATACTGGATAGAGCATGGGCCTGAGAGTTAGAAGGCCATGGGTTATAATCCTGGCTCCGTCACCTGTCTGTTGCATGACCCTGGACAAGTCACTTAACTTCTCTGAGCCTAAGTGACCTCATCTGTAAAATGGGGATTGAGACTGTGAGTCCCATGTGGGACAGGGACTGTGTCCAACCTGATTTACTTGCATCTACCCCAGCGATTAGTATCGTGCGTGGCACATAGTAAGGATTTAGCAAACACCATAATTATTATAAACAGACTTGTTAAAATGTTGCAGTAATAACAGTCTTGTATTAAATTTATAAATGCAATTGACTGAATTAAATGAATGAATATTAAGTACTTATTGTGTGTAGAACACCGTACTAAGTGCTGGGAGAGAATGCACAAGTAGGAATTAGACATAATCCCTGTTTCTCAAGGGGTTCACAATCTTGTTAGAGGTCTTCTAATTGTAGAACAATTTAGGTGGCACCCAACTGAAAGGGAAGAAGAGAGGTTAGTATGGAGGCAGGGGAACAGGTTATATAGAGGAACTCAAGTTCAGCAGCAAAGATTTAAGGGGAGGAAAAGATCTGGTGTGACAACCATTTGAAAATTTGATTGTCAGTCAATTGTATTTATTGAGTGCTTACTGTGTGCAGAGCACTGTACTAAGTGTTTGGGAGAGTACGATATAACAGAAACAGTCTCTGCCCACAGTGAGTTTGTCTCCTTCCTCTCACTGGTGAAGAGAAATGGACTGCATGATTTCTGTTGCAGCTGCCAAGCCCAAGCCCCATCAGCCTTGGTAGCAACTTGGCACCAGAAGCAACACGGCATAGAGAAGCAGCGTGGCTTAGTGGAAAGAGCTCGGGCTTGGGAGTCAGAGGTAGTGGGTTCTAATCCCGACTCCACCACTTGGCAGCTGTGTGACTCTGGGCAAGTCACTAAACTTCTCTGTGCTTCAGTTACCTCATCCATAAATTGGGGATCAAGACCGTGAGCTCCAAGTGGGACAACCTGATAACCTTGTATCTATCCAAGCACTTAGAATAGTGCTTGGCACATAGTAAGCACTTAACAAATGCCATAATTATTGTCATCACTATTATTATAGTGGATGGAGCACAGGCCTGTGAGCCAGCAGGTCATGGGTTTTAATCCTGGCTTTGCCATTTGTCTGCTGCGTGACCCTGTGCAACTCACTTTACTTCTCTGTGCCTCAGTTCCCTCATCTGTAAAATAGGGATTAAGACTGTGAGCCCCAAGTGGGACAGGGACTGCATCCAACTTGATTATCTTGTATCTACCTCAGCACTTAAAACAGTGCCAGGCACATAGTAAGTGCTTAACAAAATCCATTATTATTATTATTATTGGTATTGGTAGGCCCAGGAAGCCCTCAGCAAAGGGTGGTGTGGCAGCAGACCTTGGAGAGATGTGAAATAATGAAGCAGTTCTCACTCATCCTGCACCTCTGGCCCTGTTGCATCAGTGGACGGCTCCAGACCCGGCACATGCGAGGAGCAGGGGGCGATTGAGACAACCTCTCCATTAGGGGCCATGGGGACCTCAATCAGTTAGTTTGACTCCTGGCCCAAGAATGCCCCCATCGAAGGCCAGCTACTTCCTGACACAAAGTTTTGCATGTGAAGGTATCGGTGATTGGTGCCTCCCCATGGTATTGAGTCCACGGGACCGATGGCTCTCCCAGAACAAGCTCCTATGCTTGAAAACCACATCTAGTATCAACAATAACAACAATAAGAATTATGGCATTTGTTAAGCACTTACTATGTGCCAGGCACAGTACTAAGCGCTGGGGTGGATACAAGCAAGTCAGGTTGGACACAGTCACTGTCCCACATGGGGCTCACGGTCTCAATCTCCATTTTACAGATGAGGTCACTGAGGCCCAGAGAAGTGAAGTGACTTGCCAGGGTCATGCAGAAGACTTGGCAGAGCTGGGATTAGAACCTTCGGACCCCCAGGCCTGTGCTCTATCCACTACCACATGCTGCTGTTGTTGACTGTTATTGTTGCTTTTCTGTGTTTTTGTGCTGTACTTTTTGTTGAAGACTGTGATTGTTTTATTGTACTTTCTCAAGTGCTTAGCACAGTGGTTTGCACAACGTAAGTGCTTAATAAATATGATTGAATGAATGGAGCTAGTTCCCTAACCTTAGGTTCTTAACCACCTGACCCCTTTTCTAGAGGGTCAAAAATCTCTTTATTCTAGGTCAGGCTAGACCAAATGGCAGCCTATGGAAGATGTTTACAACTAGACCCTGTTCTATTATGCCACAGTTTATCTTTCTTTGCAGGATATCAAATAATTCTTCTCCATACTCAAGTAAACTGTTAAAGTACAACATATCCCCACACCATTGCCCGAATTCCTGACCCTCTCCCATTCTGCTTAGAAATTTCTCAGGCCTTGAGCCAGGAGAAATTGTTAAACCTCATTCTTCATCACTTCATAGCACATTAGATTGAATAACAAAAGTGATTCATCGTGACCAGTAAGATCCGAATGAATATGCAACAACTTGCCACTTGATAGCAAGCATCATCAACAATACTCATTGCTACATTTCCCGCTGTATTCTCAAACAAGTAAAATGTCTTAGTTCTGAGCTGTCATTTTTCTCATGAAAATGAAAAAGTGAACCTTCAGCCTATATCATAAGTACAGTCCCTTCTGAGAAATGCTTAAAAGTTAGGGCTTCTCTTTACTGTAACACTCTATTTTAATGCTGAATTGATAATGAACCTTTCAGAGAAATACTCAATGTATATACTGTAATGTCAAATAAAATCAATTGTACTTATTGAGTGCTTACTGTGTGCCGAGCACTGCATTAAGCATTTGGGAGAGTAAAATATAACCGAGTTGGTAGACACATTTCCTGTCCACAACAGTATAAATAAAAGTCATTACATTGCTACATTGCTACATTACATTCTATAAAATGGGGAGTGAGACTGTGAGCCCCACGTTGGACAAGGGCTGTGTTCAACCAGGTTTGCTTGTATCTACAGCCCAGCACTTAGGACAGTGCCTGGCATATAGTAAGCACTTAACAAATACCACAGTTATTATTATTATTATTATTATTATAATAAATAGTTTTGTCTTGAGTTACCTTAACTTCTGGGTTGCCCCTGAGAACAAGAGAGAAAAGAGCTGGCTAACTAATCCTTTTAGATTGTAAGCCCCTGGAGTAGTCCATGTCTACTAACTCTTGTACTTTCCCAAGTGTATAGATACAATGGCCTGCAAAGAGTAAGCACTCAGTAAATATCACTGACTGATGAAAGATTATCTTTCCAGTTATATACTTTCTTACTGAGGTCATATCTCTTCCAAGAAGCCTTCCCTGATTAAGCCCCCTTTTCCCCAGCTCCCTCTCCCTTCTGTTATCTAAGCTTTGGATCTGTCATGCTGGGGTATTTGATATTCACCCCACCCTCAACTCCAATACATACATATCTTTAAACTGTATGTTATAAATTACTTAATTACATCAATGTCTGTCTTCCCCTCTAGACTGTAAGCTCATCGTGGACAGGAAATGTGTCCATTTCTTTGTTTTGTTGTACTCTCCCAAGTTCTTAGTACAGAACTCCGCTCGTATACTATGTGCTCAATAAATACAATTGATTGATTGATTACTACTCTTACCATGTTAGTTTTTAGTGATGAGCACACCTAGGGCATTATGGATTATTTGCTCCAGGGAAATTCTTAGCTCTTAGTTGCTTAAAAATAAAAATAATAATAATGGTATTTGTTAAGCACTTATTGTGTGCCAAGCACTGTTCTAAGCACTGGAGTAGGTACAAGGTAATCAGGTTGCCCCACGTGGGGCTCACAGTCTTAATCCTCATTTTACAGATGAGGTAACTGAAGCACCGAAAAATTAAGTGGCTTGCCCAAGGTCACACAGCAGACAAGTGGCAGAACCGGAATTAGGACCCACGACCTCTGACTCCCAAGCCCGTCCTCTTTCCCCTAAGCCACACTGCTTCTCATCCTGAGATCCTCATCCTTAAAAATGAGTGTGGTCCTTGGAAACAGTAGTTACACTGAAAGGAGGAAAAGGACAGTGCTCTGTAAAGAGTAAGCGCTCCATAAATAGCATTTATGATGATGAAAGATGATATTTGTTCATATATTTAGAGAATAGTAATGAGGATCCAGTACTCTGAATTATTAAAAACACTTTAGTGATGAACGTTTGGTAAATGGCCCTTGTCCTTGGCTTAAGAAACCATCAAATTACCGCTATGAGCTAATCTGTTATCTGTTTACTAGCATTTGAAAACCCCCTAATACATTTTTGTTCTTTACCAGAATAGGGTTACAGAAATTGTTCATGAACGTGTTTTCTGTGTTATTTCATAAATACATCCTAAGCATACTTTTGAATTACTCAATGCATTTATGCAAAGTATATATGGTTATAGATCTGGCAAACTGGAATATCTGATGAAAAATATACTGGAAATTAGATCACAAAGCCAGATTAAAATGGTGGGCTGAGAAACTACCTGGTCAGTTTGGTCACTGTGGCCAACTGAGCCCATTCATTCATTCAATAATATTTATTGGGCACTTACTATGTGCAGAGCACTGTACTAAGCACTTGGAATGTACAATTCAGCAGCAGAGACAATCCCTGCCTAATAACGGGCTCACAGTCTAAACTGGGGAGACAGACAGCAAAGCAAAACTAAGTAAAATACAGTGTAATTATTTTTAAAATGCATTAATCTGTGGTAATCTGCATGACAAATTAAGGGGAGAGGGATTGTGTCCCACCTGGGTATGGAATGTTTCTACCGGCTGTTGACTGTACTCTCCCAAGTGCTCAGTTCAAGATGCTGCACATAGTAAGCACTCAATAAATGTGATTGATTGAGTGATATCTTGTATTTACCCCAGTGCTTAGAATAGTGCTTGGCACATGGTAAATAATAAATATCACAATCATCATTATTATTATTGCCATTCAGTATTTTCATTGGTGGGTTTTTCGTTTGTTTTTAGTGGTATTTGTTAAGTGCTCACTGTATGTCCAAGACTGTACTACTACTACTATTAATAAGATGGTATTTGTTAAGCGCTTACTATGTGCCACGTGGGGCTCACAGTCTTAATCCCCATTTTACAGATGAGATAACTGAGGCACAGAGAAGTTAAGTGACTTGCCCAGAGTCGTACAGCAGACAAGTGGCAGAGCCGGCATTAGAATCCACGAGCTCTGACTCCTAAGCCTGTGCTCTTTCCAATAAGCCACGCTGCTTCTCTAAGTGCTGGGATAGATGTGAAGTAATAAGGATGAACACAGTCTATGTCCCCAGTGGGGCTAACAATCTTCATTTTACAGATGAGGGAACTGAGGTACAAAGAAATTAAGTGATTTGACCAAGGTCACACAGCAGACATGTGGCCAAGACAGGATTAGAATCCAGGCCCTCTGACTCCTAGGCCTTTTCTCTTTCCAGTAGACTAAGCTGCTGCTGTGGTGTTATTATTATTGTAATTATCATTATATATATTTATTGAGTACTTAAGGAACGCCAAAGATTTGTGCCTCATGTTAGAGTAGATACAAGATAATCAGATCTGACAGGCATTTGGGCTATTAGGGACATAGGTTATACAAACTTGTCTTTTAATTATAAACTCCATTACAATTATTCCATACTGTGGTTCCCCTAGGTTGTCCATTCTTTAATCACTCTGATTATGAAAATATTAATCAAACATTTTTAGAGTGTAAAGGAGCAACTGAAAACAGGATTTTTAAAAATGGATTAATCTTCACACATATAAGAGCAAGAAGAATGTGAAATAAGATGCCGATTTTTATCAGATGCTAAAACAATGGAAAGTTGTTTACCAAGCATTCACTGCTTAATTGAATTATTTTTATTAGATGTCACTCCTAAGAAAATGCATAGAATACCCTTTAGAAATATAATGTCCCTCTAAAAAAATCCATACTCTCCCTTTACATTTCAACGATTAGCAAAGTTAACTCAGGGTTTGGATGGAGGCCCAGAAAAAAAAAATCAAAATGGCATCATCTCTTCTCAATATTTTAGGCTAATTTACTCCTTTCTCTACGTTACCCCTTCTAGCTTGGCAGGTAATATTAGTATAACAGCACTAGTAAACTTTCATTGGCAGATTCACATGTGATTGGCCATTTCTAGATTTTTTTCGATGTCAATTTTGAAATATAAATGAAAATAATGTCCTGCAGCCTCAAAAGAGTATGTATGAAGAATTTGATGTGATCCATGGAGGCTCAGTTATCATACAAAAGGAAGCCTCTGCAGTGCTCTAGTATAGTAATAAGCAGGCTCATTTGATTTTCAAGGTCATTCTAATAAGAATAAATCCTTGAAGATGACTTGTGGTCTGTTACTCTTCTAGAATTCCTGCAAAATATTTGGCCTAAAATGAAGAAACCAAAATTTTGAATAATGCCATAATGCATTTTGGGGAATTACTCCTTATTCACCCACCTTAGGCACTTAAAATTAGCACCTAAACAGGTAGGTGAAGGAAAATGCAAGCACAGTCCCTGCCTGAGGAACCTGGGTGTGAAGAGCTGACACAACTCAAACCAAAACTCAAATGTTTGCCTGTGGTAAATACAATAATTGAACCCTCCCTCACACCTTGCTTAGTTTCCCTGTGGAAATCAAACAAAAGGAATATAGGTAGAAGTCATTGTACAGTAAATGGTCTTGGGCCCCTTGACTGAATTTTGCTCTGTTCTTTCTCCAAGCAAGTGCAAATGATCATTACTCATCAGTAATAATCGTAGTATGTACTAAGCCCATACTATATCAATCAGTGGTATTTATTGTGTGCTTACTGTGTGCAGAGCACTGTACTAACTGCTTGCATGTCCAGGACTGTTCTAAGCATTAGATAGGAACAAGATAAACAGAATGGTCACAGTCCCTAACCCACAGAGGGTTCGCAGTCTACGCCAGAGTGAGAACAGGCATTGAATCACTATTTTACACAGGTGGAAACTGAAGCTCAAAGAAGTGAAGTGTTTTGCCCAAAATCACTCAGCAGACAAGTGGCAGAAATGGAATTAGAACCCAGGTCCTCTGTAAGGCCATGTTTTTTCCTGCTAGGCCACCTGTTGGGTCAAAGTTGTCTTTCACAATAAATAAATGTGGGGAGGCTGATTACTGAATGCAGATGCCACAGGAATAGCTTTCTAGGATGAGACAGCAGAACAATTTCAGAAACATCTCACCTATCAAATCACCTAAAGAAATTGTAATTTACACTAATAATTCTCTAATTATTTGTGGAATTCTTCTGGGGAGAAATTAGCTTTATTAAAAGCACACGTTCTCCAATAGGCCTTTCCTAAGCCCTCATTTCCTCTTCTCCCACTCTTCTGCATCACCCTGGCACGTGGATTTTCACTTTTATTCACACTCATTCATTCATTCATTCAATCGTATTTATTTAGCACTCACCGTGTGCAGAGCACTCTATTAAGCGTTTGGGAAGAACAATTCAGCAACAAATAGAGACAATCCCTGCCCATAACGAGCTCATAGTCTAGAAGGGGGGGAGACAGACATCAAAATAAGTAAAAAGGCATCAGTAGCATCATTATAAATAAATAGGATTATAGATACATACACATCATTAATAAAAATAAATAAAATTATAATTATAAATATGTACATATATACACAGATGCTGTGGGGCGGGGAGGGGGATAGAGCAAAGGGAATGAGTCGGAGTGGTGGGGGGGGAGAAGGAGAGGAAAAGGGGGAGCTTTTCCTGGGAAGGTCTCCTGAAGGAGGCGAGCTTTCAGTAGGGCTTCGAAGGAGGGAATTGTGCTAATTTGGCAGATTTAAGGAAGGAGGGCATTTCAGGCCAGAGGTAGGATGTGGGCCAGGGATCGACAGAGGGATAGGCAAGAACGAGGTCCAGTGAGAAGGTTAGCACCAGAGGAGAGGAATGTGCGGGCTGGGAGGTAAAAGGAGAGAAGTGAGGTGAGGTAGAAGGGGCCAAGGTGATGGAGAGCTTTGAAGCCAATACTGAGGAGTTTTTGCTTGATACGGAGGTTGATAGGAAATCATTAGAGATTTTTGAGCAGGATGGTGACATGCCCAGAACGTTTCTATAGAAAGATAATCCGGGCAGCAGAGTGAAGTATAGATTGAAGCGGGGAGAGACAGGAGGTTGGAAGATCAGAAAGGATGCATACACACACACAAAAACACAGACCCACAGCTCTTGGCATCCATCATTTATTTATTTATATTAATGTCCGCCTCCCCTTCTAGACTGTAAGCTCCTTGTGGGGAGGGAATGTGTCTACCAACTCTGTTATATTGTATCTCCCAAGTGCTTAATACAGTGTTCTGTGCGCAGAAAGCATTCAGTGAATACTACTGACTGATTGAGAAATTATTTTCTGGAAGTACATTCATTCACAATCTGTACAGTGCAAGAGAACAGGCAATGTACACAACTATAAGCAAATATACAGCTTATGGTTATCTTATGGTAATCAAAAAATACAGGAAGATATCACGGAACTGCAAGCTCTGGCTTCCTATCTTTTATGAGTTGCACTTTCCTCTACAACTAAGGTAATAAATAGGCCCTAGCAATGCTTTCAATAATGCATGTACTAGGTCAGCTGTTCAACAGTGCTCAAGTGGAGTTGGTTAAGAAATGATCCTCCTAGGAGATATCCATGCTTTAGAATATGTGTTTGTCCTTTAGGTCCTTAACCTTTCAGCAAGTCTTCAGGTTTATTGTGATTTATTTTCTGAGTATGCTCTTGACCTTCCCTTGGTAGATAAATTCGACATTACCTTCTTTTAAGAATGCTGCTGATGCTGGTTTAAGTGATATTATTGGGTTCTATTCATAAAATATGGAAAATAATATCTCCCATGTTTTCACTGTCTAATGTTAAAACAACTTTGTTGTTATTAAATATTCATGAATAAAAACTTACCCAAAATACCCATTCCACCAGAAGCAAATATAATGATAATAGATTGACATTTCAGGAAAAAATGAATTCATGACATACTAAGTTCCCTTCAACACCCTTTTCTAAAGTTGAAGATTTCAAATGAATAAATTTGATCTTCAAGCTCCATTCCTCTTCCAAGAATCCCTTAGATGAAGCCCAGATTCTTTTTAGTCAGATTATGTGAATTTTGGTTAATCAATCAGTGGTATTTATTGAGCACTTACTACGTGCAAAGCACTGTACTAAGGGCTTGGGAGAGTAAAATGCAAGAGTTGGCAGACATGTTTCCTGCCCATGACAAGCTGACAGTCTAGAAGGATATGTGCATAAATTAAGCCTCAGAGTCCTGATTCTTGGCTCTGGCAGCTGTCATATGAAATCAGGATCAGGATTTTAAGTTGTTCAATAGCAGTGAACTGCTGGTCCAGTTGCTGCAGACTTTGAGCTCCCTCCTCTCCTCACCCCAATCCCTGCTTCTTCCTTTCCTTCTTGCTGTTTCCCAATTGCTGTTTTCTGGCTGGGTCAGTAGGGACAGAGACATTAAGAAAGAAGGGCAGAATAGGGGTTGGAGGGAAATGGTCTCCACCCAAACTGTTACTGGTCTCCTCGCCATCCCTCTCCAATCTATTGAGTTGTCTCCATCCCAGTGACTTTTTATAGTAATAATAATGGCACTTGTTAAGTGTTTACTATGTGCCAAGCAATTTTCTAAGCACTGGGGTAAATACAAGGTAATCAGGTTGTCCCATGTGGGGCTCACAGGGTTCCCCCCCATTTTACAGATGAAATAACTGAGGGACAGAGAAGTTAAGTGACTTGCCCAAAGTCACGTAGCTGATAAATGACAGAGCCGGGATTAGAACCCATGCCCTCTGACTTCCAAGCCCGTGTTCCTTCCACTTACCCAGGCTACCTTTTATAGGTTGGATCAGTGGAGGGGAGGGTGGAGGTGGCTTTTCAGTGATTATCCTTTAGGTTAAAATTGAAGGTGCAAGAAAACAAACAAACAAACAAACAAAAAAACAAGTACAGTTCATCCCCAAGGGAGCACGAAGAGGGTCCGTTAGCTGGCTGGGAAAATGGAAGAGCAGAAAGGGAGGGGGGGCAGAGAGTAAGGAAAAATTCGAGACAGGGGATGCCACTAATCGTGGATCCTGGAAGCTCACTGGGAACAGTTTGTTTTGCCTAGCAATTTTATTTTAGTATTTTAGTAAAGTACCTTGTCCTTATGGAAAGAGCATGGGATTAGGAGTAAAAATTCTTCTTACTTGGGTTCTACTCCCGGCTCTGCCAGTTGTCTACTGCATAACCGTGGGCAAGTCACTCAACTTCTCTGTGCCTCAGTTACCTCATCTGTAAAATGGGGATTAAGACTGTGAGCCCCATGTGAGATAGGGACTGTGTTCAACACGATTTGCTTGTATCCGCCACATTCATTCATTCATTCATTCATTCAATCATACTTATTGAGTGCTTACTTTGTGCAGAGCACTGTACTAAGCACTTGGGAGAGTACAATATAACAAGAAGAAGACACATTTTACTACCCACAGTGCACTCACAGTCTTGGCGTAGTGGATAGATCCCGGGCCTGGGAGTCAGAAGGTTGTGAGTTCTAAATCCACCTCTGCCAAGTGTCTGCTGTGTGACCTTGGGTAAGTCACTTCATTTCTCTGGGCCTCAGTTACCTCATCTGTAAAATGGGGATTGAGATTATGAGCTCCATATGGAACAGGGACTGTGTCCAACCCGATTTGCTTGTATCCACTCCAGCACTTAGTACAGTGCCTGGCACATAGTAAGCACTTAACAAATACTACAATTATTATTATGATTGTTGTTGTTATGCGGGAGACAACATCACTTAATACAATGCCTAGTATGTTGTAAGTGCTTAACAAATACCAAAATTATTATTAATTATTAGTAATAATATTTAGTGAACTCCTACTAAGTGCAACTCACAGAAGTCAGAACTTGGGAAGTACAAAACGAAGATTTGACATGTTCCCTGTACTCAAGGATCTTGCATTCTGAAAGTGGAGATGGTAATATTTACCAAAAGAGTCATCAAAATAAATAATTGAACACACAGTTGAATATACATGCAAACAGAAGTGCTAGAGATGAATAGAAATAAATACATAAGATCTGGAAAAAGCTGATGGTATTATACGTTATAGGATACCAAAATTTAATCAGGTAAGTTTGCTGGAGGAAAAGAGATTTTAAGGAGAGCTTTGAATATGGGAAGAGAACAAGGTCCAAGCCAGGGGTACAGAGTGAGTAAGGGAATGTAAGAGGAAGAGTTTAGAGCAATCAATCAATCAATCATATTTATTGAGTGCTTATTGCATATAGAACACTGTACTTAGCACTTGTACTAACAGAGTTGTTAGACACCTCCCCTGCCCACAACAAGTTTGCAGTCTAGAGGAGGGAACAGTTAGATTAATTAGAGGAGCAGTTCTGCCTCATGGATAGATCATGGGCCTGGGTGTCAGAGGACCTGGATTCTAATCCAGCTCTGCCACTTGTCTACTGTGTGACCACGGTCAAGTCACTTAACTTCTCTGTGCCTGTGTTTGTTTTCTCATCTGTAAAATGGGGTTCAAATCTTAGTCCCTCCTACTTAAACTGTGAGTCCCATGTCGGAGAGGGAAGTATCCATTCTGATCATCTTGTTCCTACACCAGTGCTTTGTACAGTGTTTGGATCCTAGTAAGCACTTAACAAGTACCATTAAAAAATAGGTTGGGAAGAACGAAGAGTACGAGTTGCAAAGTGGTGAGTGAAACAGTAAACATGTAAGGTAGAGGAGGTGGTGGAGTGGCTTGAAGCTAATTGTGAGGAGATTTGGCTTGGTATAGAGAGGCAAGGGAAGGCATTGGAGAATTTAGAAGTGTGGATGAATGTATGCCAAATGACCTTTATAATTATTATTATTATTATTATGGTATTTGTTAAGCACTTACTATGCGCCAGGCACTGTTCTAAATGCTAGAGTGGATACAAGCAAACCAGGGTAGGCACAGTCCCTGTCCCATGTTGGGTTCACAATCTGAATCCCCATTCTGCAGATGAAGTAACTGAGGCCCAGAGAGTGAAGTGACTTGCCCAAGGTCACACAGCAGACAAGTGGCAGAACTGGGATTAAAACCCATGACCTTCTGATTCTCAAGCCCAAGTTCTATCCACCAGGCCATGGTGCTCCTCAGGAAAATGATCGGGTGCAACAGAATGTACTATAGATTGATAGAGGAGAGGCTGGAGGCAGAAAGCTCATTCATTCATTCATTCATTCATTCATTCAATAGTATTTATTGAGCGCTTACTATGTGCAGAGCACTGTACTAAGCTCTTGGAATGTACAAATCAGTAACAGAGAGAGACAGTCCCTGCTCTTTGATGGGCTTACAGTCTAATTGAGGGAGACGGACAGACAAGAACAATAGCAATAACAGGGAAGAGGCTCAAAAAATAGTCTAACAGTGATTTGATCAGAATTTGTACCAGAGTGATAAGGAAAGGGTGTATCTGGATGATGTTATGTTGGAAGAACCAGCAGGATTTGGCAATCATTTAATGTGGACATTAAAAATCAGAGGGGAGTCAAAAATGGCAAGTTGAGGATAATGTTGCAAGGCTTCTGGGAAAGTGAGGGTGGTGGTGTTCCAAACTGAGATAGGAAAGTCGGGAGAAGGTGTAGTTTAGGGGGGAAAATGAAGAATTCTGTTTTAGACATGTTAAGTTGGAGGTACTGGCTGGACATTGAAACAGAGATGTCCTGGAGGCAAGAAAAAAATGTAGGTTGTGCAGGTTAGATGACAGGTCGGGTTAGAGAGATAGATTCGGGAGATGTCTGAATAGAGGTGGTAGCTCAAATCATGGGAGCAGATGAGCTCCCTGAGGGAGCGAATGTAGAATGAGAACAAGAGGGGATATATAGCAGAGACTTGTGCAATGCAGGTATATCAGAGACAGAAGAGGAGCCAGAAAACAAAACTGAGACGGAGCTGTCAGAGAGGTTAGAAGAGAAGTAGGTGAGTAGTGAGGCCTGTTAGTGGCAGTCACTGAGCAGTTGGGTAATGAAGCTGAAGGGTCATATGGCTCCACTGATGGGCCAATTAAACCCTGACCGTGGGTCAACCCAACCAGGCAGACATTGATAAAGGGCAGATTGGGGACTCACGCTGGTCATTTTCTTGATTGGGATTTATCGTCACACTATGGGACAGATACTGTTATATCGTACTCTCCCAAGCACTTAGTACAATGATCTGCACATAGTAAGGACTCAGTAACTACAATTAACTGACTGTCTGGCTGACAGTCCTACTTTATGGAAAGCAATTCTCCTTGTGCAATTTCATAAAAGGCTGGTCATTTTCAAGCCAGTTTAACAAAGTGACTAAACCCTTTCCCAGGTTTACTAAAACTCGGTTTCAACACCAAGAGGGGCAGGGCCCGTCTCCCTCTGCAGCCAGGTGAGGGGTGGGTGATCTGATATTCAGAGCAGTGTGCCCTGCATTATCCAGGGTATTCATTTCTCTTTTTGTCCATAGGACCCTGCAGGAACCTGTTCCACTCCCCCTCCCAACCCCTTCAGACCCGGGACAGAGCTAAGTCTTGGACAAGCAGTAGCAAGTGTGACTCAGCTCAGACAGACTCCTGGTTGCATTAGAATTGCTCCTTGCCCCCTCAGGTCACACACCTCACTTCACAGTTTCTGCTTGGTTACAGAACTGACAGTCAAGACATCTGGGAAACAGAGTGCCTGCTAGACCTTTTCCCGGAATTTCTGCTTTTGTTACTAAATACACTTCTAAGACTTACCAAAAACTGCCTCTTCTAAACAGCTCTCACCTCCGCATGGTGTGCAGGATTCAATGGGCAGATTTTCCCACCAATTATGCTGAGGGAACACTTAACAGGTAGGTTGGATCACCAATCAGACCCTGTTGATTGGTGTTTCTTATTAAAAAAAAATGTTTTCACTGATGGAATAGAGGTCACCTGGAAGATTTTATTTGTTGTGATGGTCAAAAATGAATGATTATAATAATAATAATGTTGGTATTTGTTAAGCACTTACTATGTGCCAAGCACTGTAAACAGCCTGTCCCACGTGGGGCTCACAGTCTTCATCCCCATTTTATAGATGAGGTAACTGAGGCACAGAGAAGTGAAGTGATTTGCCCAAAGTCACACCCCTGATAAGAGGTGGAGGTGGGATAATAATTGTAGTATTTTTACATGCTTATTATGTGCTAAGCACTGTATTAAGGGGGGGGTAGATATAGGATCATCAGGTCCCATATGGGGTGCATAGTCTAAGGAAGAGGGAGAATAAGTATTGGCTCCCTACTGAGGGAACTGAGGCCCAGAGAAGTGATGTGACTTGCCCAAGGCCAAACAGCAGGTAAATGGAGGAGTCGGAATTAGAACCCAAACTCTCTGACTCCCAGGCCTGTGCTCTTTCCGTGAAGCCATGCTGCTTCCTTAATAAACTGTTAAACTTTCATGTTACTGCTTATGGTTAACATATAAGTAACTATAAAGCACTTTGTAAAGAGAACTATAAAAATGCTAAGTAATAATAACCACCTTCCAAATAAATATAGCAATACAACTACCCTCCCTGAAACAAGCACACAATTATTTTTACTAATAATATGCTTCTTGTGCTGCAAATTAAGGTAATAATCAAGACTAGCCATTTAAATCAATTTCCCAGGCAAGAAGATTTTATAAACTCCCTGTTTGTCTTTTTCCCTGTATCCCCAGTATAGAAAAAACAAGTTCTGCAGACTTCCAAACAATAAAGTGATCTCATCACTGGAATATCTAATACATTTTCATGGGCTTTATATTCATCAGTGTAAACAAGCCCTAATCATTTAACATTATTCTGTACCCATAATGTACACAATTGCACACCTAAAGGATTATCTAGTGTCAAAAATTCAAGAACGTTCAAGGGCAGGAAGATTTTATGAATTCCATTTCATGAGTTAGTAAGAAAGATTGGGAGAATTGTGCTTCACGTTTTGAAAAACATCTAGCATGGTGCTATACTCAAGTGGCTGCTTAATGAGCATATTGGTATTGAAAACAAAAGTACTTGATATCTTTGAAATCCTCAAAAGGAGAGTGCTTATCCCATAAAACAACCTTGTGTGAGGCTGAAGTTTAATTATATAGCCACCAGAACTACCACATCACCCAGAGGCCATTCAGGAAGATGTTTATTTTCACTCATCTTCCTACCCAAGCCCTGTCACCGCTCTTAACTTTCCCTTCACCATAGACAAAAACCACCATCCTCCCTGTCTCACAAGCCCACAACTTTGTCATTAACCCTGTATACTGTAAGCCTTCTGTGGACAGAGAATGAGTCTACTAACTCTGTTACACTGAACTCTCCCAAGTGATTAGTACAGTGCTCTGCACAGAATAGACCCTCGATAAATATCATCTATATTGATTATCCTTGACTCATCTCTGTCATTCAAGACACATAATCAACCTGTTACCAAATCCTTTCAGTCTACCTTCTCAGTATCACTAAAATCCACCCTCTCCTCACCATCCAAACTGCTATTATGTTGATTCAAGCACTTATTTAATCATATTTGAGCCTTTACTGTGTTCAGAGCTCTGTCCTAAGCGCTTTACTGCATCAGCCTCCTTGCTGACCTCTCTACATCCTCTATCTCCTCACTTCAATCCTACTTCACTCTGCTGCCCTGATCATTTTTCTAAAAAAAACAAGTCTGTATTTCCCCCCTCCTCAAGAATCTTCAGTGGTTGATCATCCACCTGCACATTAAACAGAAACTCTTCACCACTGGCTATAAAACACTTCATTACTTTGGCCCCTCCTATCTTAACTCACTTATATCACCCTGGCATTTGAATTTGTACTCTTAAAAATTTAATAATGCTGGTATTTGTTAAGCGGTTACTATGTGCCGAGCACTGTTCTAAGCGCTGGGGTAGACACAGGGGAATCAGGTTGTCCCACGTGGGGCTCACAGTCTTAATCCCCATTTTACAGATGAGGTAACTGAGGCACAGAGAAGTTAAGTGACTTGCCCAAAGTCACACAGCTGACAAGTGGCCAAGCGGGGATTCGAACCCATGAACTCTGACTCCAAAGCCCGTGCTCTTTCCAATGAGCCACGCTGCTTCTCACCCCACCCATATCTGTACATCTGTAATTAATTTAAATGTTTGTCTACCCCTCTAGAATGTAAGCTCTTTGAGAACAAATGAACTTGTCTACCAGCTCTGAGATACTGTACTTTCCCAAGTGCTTGTAAGTGCTCTGCACCCAGTGAGATCTCAACAAATATTGGTTTTTAATTGAGTGATTGATTGGTTTCAGTCCTGCTACTTAACTTCTCTGTTAACTTCTCTATTTTCAGGTAGGATAAAGGGAAAACAGTAATATAGGTTTATTAGAGGTGATACCTTTTGGGAATTTGGTATTCACCCATCCTCAGCCCCACAGCACTTATGTACAAATCCATAAATTATTTATTTATCTTAATAATGTATGTCTTCCCCTCTTAAGCTCACTATGGTCAGGGAATGCATCTACCAACAAAGAAGCACCATGGCTTAGCGGAAAAAGCACGGGCTTGGGAGTCAGAGGTCATGGGTTCTAAAACTAGCTCTGCCTAAGCTGTATGACTTTGGGCAAGTCACTTAACTTCTCTGGGCCTCAGTTACCTCATCTGTAAAATGGGAGCCCCATGTAGGAAAACCTAATTACCTTGTATCTACCTCAGCACTTAGAACAGTGCTTGGCACATCGTAAGTGCTTAACAAATATCAGCATTATTTTGTTTTAACTTTTTTATTTTAACTCTGTTATAGTGTACTCTCCCAAGCACTTAGTACAGTGCTCTGTATACAGTAGACACGAAGTAAATAGGATTGATTGCTTAATTGATGCATTTCCCCATCTGTATAATGAGTATAAAATACCGATTTTCTCTTGGTTTTAGACTGTGAGTCTTATAGGGATCAGGGACTGTGTCCTTAATCTGTACCTATTTCAGCATTTAGCACAGGGCATGGCACCTATTAAATGTTGTATAAATCCCATCATTAGCATTACTGTAATTCTCCCATCCTCTCACAGTACATATATGTATATGCTTATTTTATTTTAACAAATCAAATTGCATTTATACCTTTCAAAACAAAAACTTTCCTCCTCTCATATGGACTCACCCAGGATGAGTCTATACACCAAAATGCCCTGCCTACTGCCTTAGTTATACATTTTAAGTTAAAAAGCTAGTTATGATTCTACCATCCAGAAACTGTGAGCCTTGGAGGTCAGAGCCCATGAACCGCACAATGTTTCTTATTAGTGGAATTCTCAAAGGACAGCTCTTCTTTTCTCTCCTTCCCTTTGGTTTACAGCTCTTTGCATCTCTATGATATAAATCACCGATTTCATCTACGATCAGAAATTCCCCTCAATTCCCCCAGTGAAATGTGCTTTGTAAAAATGAATGAATACCTGACTGAAACTATCCATCCCTCTCTTAGTTCAAAGTAGTCAAGTATCACATTGTAACTGCAATTGTCATATAATCTGACACACTTTGTAATTCAAATTGATTCGTTCTCTAAAGTGTAAATTTGTTGTGGCCAAGGAAGGGGTCTGCCAGCTCTGCTGTACTGTACTCTCCCCAGCACTTAGTACAGTGTGGCTCAGTGGAAAGAGCCCAGACTTGGGAGTCAGAGGTCATGGGTTCGAATCCCAGCTCTGCCACTTGTCAGCTGTGTGACTGTGGGCAAGTCACTTAACTTCTCTGTGCCTCAGTTCCCTCATCTTTCAAATGGGGATTAAGACTGTGAGCCTCACGTGGGACAACTTGATTACCCTGTATCTACCCCAGTGCTTAGAACAGTGCTCTGCACATAATAAGCACTCAACAATACCAGCATTATTATTATTATAGTGTTCTGCACATAGTAAGTGTTCAATAAGTACCATTAATTGATTGAATACCAAATTCAACTAAATTTCTCTAGTCCAAAGATTTTGCCTTGTGAAGCAAAATTTTCCTTCCAACTTCAAAACTAAAAAAAAAAAAAACCAACAGAAGAAATGTAAGAATAGATTAATAAAAAAATGGAAAAGTAGGTTATATTAATACTCCCCGATTACTCAATAAGATCAAGTCAAGATTATTATTCTGATATCGGTAAGTGCTCGCTTTGTGTCAAGCATTGTTCGAGGCATGAGGTACATACAACTTTATCAGGTTGGACACAGTCCATGTCCCACATGAGATTCACAATCCAATTAAGCTTGTCTCTAATCTTGAAGCATGTTGTGAACAGGGAATGTCTCTACCAACTCTTTTAAAGCAGTGTGGCTTAGTGGAAAGAGCCTAGGCTTGGGAGTCAGAGTTCATGGGTTCTAATCCCAGCTCTGCCATTTATTAGCTGTGTGACTTTGGGCAAGTCACATAACTTCTCTGTGCCTCAGTTACCTCATCTCTAAAATGGGGATTAAGACTGTGAGCCCCACGTGGGACAACCTGATAACCCTGTATCTACCCCAGCGCTTAGAACTGGGCTTGACACATAGTAAGTGCTTAACAAATACTATAATAATAATAATACCTACCCAAGTGTGCAGTACAGAGCTCTGTATACAGTAAGTGCTCAATAAATATGATTGATTAAGTAGGAAGGAGAAGAACCACTGAATTATTTTACAAATGAGAAAACTGAGGCACAGAGAAATTAAGTGACTTGTCCAAGGTCACACAGCAGGCTGGGGTTTGATTTTACTAATATTGGTAATTAATTGACCTTTAATAGAAGTAAAACAGCCTCTTGGTGCAAAAACATGCCTCATGTTTTTCATAACTTTCCTGTACTTTATTAGTTGCTCATTTTGTTTAAGCAAGGCCAATTGCCAATTTGCCTTCTGGGAGTCGGTCAGCCAGGAATCTATTTATCTTGTCTTTCCTCCAGTACATGGTTCATTACTTTGGTACAGTGTAAGGTCTTACTGAATACTCTGTGTGTTTATGTGTGTGTGTGTGAGTGTTTAACTCTTGGTTAACTCTGGAAATTCATACATAGAAAATATCTCTCATTGCAGGCATCAATCGATCAATCAGTGACGTTTACTGAACACTTACAATGAGCAGAGCAATGTTCTAAGCGCTTGGCAGGGGACAATAAAAGAGAATTAGCAGACATGTTGCCTGCCCATAACGAGAGCTTACAGCTTAAAACCTTCCAGTCTTCCCAACATGTCTGCTGTTGGGAGGGTGCACCTGATCAAAAGGTTTCTGACCTTTTTGACTCACACTACTCGTGGAGAAGCTGGGAATTTTATCACTACCTGAGCAGCAGCTGAGTGACTGGAGTTGAGTGCCTCTGCGCTGCAGTTGATGAACCGCAACCCTATGGAATGAGATCCACATAAAGCAAAAGATGGAAAACTTGGCTCAGGCCTGATGCCCAGTAGTGAGTCAAAGACCAAGACCTTCCACCTTTCACAGCAAGAGAAGATTTCATGTTGAGGAGGAACCTGCTCACCCCCATAAGCCCTGTTGAATGATACAATTCTTCTAGTGAAAGCTGCCGCTCTCTATCTTGGGAGCACCACCTCTCTTCCTCCTCTGCCCCTTCATTCGTGGCAGATAAGACATGAATAAATTTGCAGCAGCAGCAATTATCTGCATCTGCACCATTGAGACAGGTGTACCTCATATTCAAAGATGGACTGATTCTGGTTAGTCTGATAGACCATCTATCTTGCTGTCGACCGCTCGCCCAAGTTCTCCCTCTGACCCTCCCTCCTCAAATCTGACATTTACTCTCCCTGCCTTCAAAGCCTTATTGAAGACACATCTCATTCAATAGTATTTATTGAGCACTTACTATGTGCAGAGCACTGTACTAAGCGCTTGGAATATACAAATCGAAAACAGATAGAGACAGTCCCTGCCCTTTGACGGGCTTACAATCTAATCGACGGGCTTACAGTCTAATTGCCTCAAAGAGGTCTTCTCTGACTAAGCCTCCCTCCCTTTCCTCTTCTCCCACTCCCTTCTGCATCACCCTGAATTGCTCCCATTATTCATTCCCCCTCCCAGACCCACAGAACCTATCTACACATCTGTAATTTATTTATTTATATGAATATCTGTCTCCTCCAATCTAGACTGTAAGCTTGTTGTGGGCAGAGAATGTGAATGTGTCTGTTTATTGTTGCATTCTACTCTTGCAAACGCTTAGTACAGTGCTCTGCACAATAAGCACTCAAAAAATATGATTGAATGAATGAATTTATTGAGTGCTTACTGTGTGCAGACCACTATACTAAGTGCTTGGGAGAGTAATAATAATAATAATAATAATGTTGGTATTTATTAAGAGCTTTCTTTGTGCCGGCACTATTCTAAGTGCTGGGGTAGATACAGGGTAATCAGGTTGTCCCACATGAGGCTGACAGTCTTAATCCCCATTGTACAGATGAGGTAACTGAGGCACCGAGAAGTTAAGTCACACAGCTGACAGGGCGCAGAGCCGGGAGTAGATCCCATGAATGAATGAATGAATGAATGAATCTCTGACTCCTAAGCCCATCCTCTAATAGACACACTCCCTGACCCAAACAACCTTTATCAATGGATTCAGGCTTGGCTATAAAGCTTGGGGGCATTTCTAGACTGTAAGCCTGGTGTGGGCAGAGATTGTCTCTCTATTGTTGAATTGTACTTTCCAAGGGCTCATTACAGTGCTCTGCTCGCAGTCAGCACTCAATAAATGCGATTGAATAAATGAATGAATGAATCTCTCTGAATGGTAATCACACATTACTATTAGTAAATAGTAATGAGATTTATTGATATGATGTGTTTGCTGCTTGTTCTCTAGACTGTGAGCTCGTTATGGGCCCCAGCCACGTCTGTTGTTGTACTGTACTCTCCCAAGTGCTTAGTACAGTGCTTTACGCACAGTAAGTGCCCAATAAATATGATTGAAAGAATGAATGCATGAATGCTGTCCGTGAGAGTTTTAGTTGCCTTTCAAACTTATGAATTTCAAGTAACTTTATACAAAAAAAATCCACTTTAAAATAATAACTGTCATATTTGTTAAGCACTTACTATATGCCAATAACTGTGCTAAGCGCTGGGGTAGAATGAGGTAAATCAGGTATATGCAGCTTCTGACCCACATGGGGCTCCCATTCTAGCCCCTGTTTTACAGATGAGGAAACTGAGCACAATTCAGTTGTGATTTGCCCAAGGTCATGAAGCAGGAAAGTGGAGTCAGGATTATAACCCAAGTCCACGGACTCCCCATCCCATACTCTTCTCACTAGGGCACTGGCTAGGAGCGAGAAGCAGCATGACTCATTGGAAAGAGCCGGGGCTTGGGAGTCAGAGGTCATGGGTTCGAATCCAAGCTCTCCACTTGTCAGCTGTGACTGTGGGCAAGTAACTTCACTTCTTGGTGCTTCAGTTACCTCATCTGTAAAATGGGGATTAAGACTGTGAGCCCCACGTGGGTCAACCTGATTATCTTGTATCACCCCAGTGCATAGAACAGTGCTTTGCACATAGTAAGTGCTTAACAAATACCATCATTATTATTATTAGGACACACTGCAGAGTAGTGGCAACTTGGCTGAGAGTGTCATGCTGGCTCTTGTTTTGAGAGCACTGAAAATACAGTCCTCATTTGCAGTTTTATTCCGCCAAAAGCCTTTAGCTTCAAAAACCTTTACATGCTAATTCACACGTGAGGCCAGTTAAGAGGGAAGACATAGAAAAATCTGCATGCATTTTTATCCACATTATGCTGCAAATTGCATTCTACCAACTAGACTTGAAAGAGGTGCTGACTGGCTGGGCAACAAATCAATTACCTATTAAGTGCAGCTAAAAGTAAATTATCTGACACCTTCTCAAGTACTTTCCATTCTTTGCCTCTATTAAGATGGATGAGTGAAATTTAGCTCTCTTGGTGAAACCCTTTCAAGGGCACATTTTTCTGGCACTTTGTCACAAACATAGCAATCCTCGGAGACTAACAGAATGTGGTCAGCATGGGCAAGTATATCCAGGGCACCCATACCCTCCCCGCCCCCCACCCCCAACACCTTGATCGCCCAGCCCTTCCCCCAATTTAGGTGGGACAAATTTAGATACGACATCTCCTGCAGAGGGCAAATCTGAGTTAACAACGTCTAGTTATGTATTTATACTGGCAGAGTGTTGGGCTAATTGCTTTTGCATGAGGAAAATTAGCAAACCTTGTAAGACTCTTATTCTGGACTGGTTAAACCCTTGAATAGATGAATAAGGCTATGTAAACACTGCTCTATTATCCTGATCTATAATAACTTTAATTTTGAATAAGTTATACCAATCTATAATGACTTTGATTTTGAATACATAATACCGATCTATAATAACTTTGATTTTGAATACATTATACCGATCTATAATGATCTTGATTTTGAATAAATTACACTGATCTATAATAACCTTAATTTTGAATAAATTATACTGATCTATAATAACCTTAATTTTGACTTGCTCCAGTCTAAATCAAAAATGGAAGAATCCACTTGAAAAATCCATGGGGCTTAGTTTTCCCGGTTATCCATCTAGCAGAAATTCAACCTAAACTATTTAACGGAGTGTTTTCTCAAATACTAGTAATTTAGTGCTTTCATTTGTTTAACTAATAGGAGGATAGCATTTCCAAAGAAGCAGTTGCAGAAAAAGATATTTGAATATAATAGTGTCGTAGTGCATACATTTATTCATTCATTCATTCATTCAGTAGTGTATATTGAGCACTTACTATGTGCAGAGCACTGTACTAAGCGCTTGGAATGTACAATACAGCAACAGATAGAGACAATCGCTGCCCAGTGATGGGCTCACAGTCTAAACCGGGGAGACAGACAGCAGAGCAAAACAGAAGAAAACAGAAACAAGACAACATTATCAAGATAAATAGAATCAAGGGGATGTACACCTCATTAATGAAATAAATAGGGTAATAAATAATATATACAAATAAGCACACTCCTGAGGGGAGGGGAAAGAGGAGAGCAGAGAGTGGAGGGGGAGCAGAGGGAAAGGGTGGGGGTGCTCAGTCTGGTCTCACACAGGATCCTCTGGGTTCAGTGCTGGCCAGGCACTAAGCTTGAGTGCTTCCCCCTCTAAGGACATGGCAGGTGCCAGGTTTTTACTGAGCCTCCTTGGTGAAGTGCTTGGGAAATACCAAATGAAGAAATGAAGGTTCCCTGATCACAAAGAGCTCCCACAACTCTTTATTTCATATACAGTATTCAAAATCTCTGTACATCTTTGGCTGCCACAACAATGACCAACAGAAAGACGTAGTGACTAGAGCACAGGCCTGGGAGTCCGAAGGTTAAAGGTTCTAATTCCAGCTCCTCCACTTGTCTGCCATGTGATCTTGGGCAAGTCACTTTGCTTCTCTATGTCTCAGTTACCTCTTCTGTAAAATGGGGATTATGACTGTGAGCTCCACATGGGACATGGATTGTGTCCAATCTGATTACCTTGTGTGTACCCCAGCACTTAGGACAGTGTCAGGCACATAATAATAATAATGTTGGTATTTGTTAAGAGCTTACTATGTGCTGAACACTGTTCTCAGCGCTGGGGTAGACACAGGGTAATCAGGTTGGCCCACTTGATGCTCACAGTCTTAATTCCCATTTTACAGATGAGGTAACTGAGGCACCGAGAAGTTAAGCGACTTGACCAAAGTCACACAGCTGACAGGTGGAGGAGCCAAGATTAGAACCCATGATCTCTGACTCCTAAGCCCGTGCTCTTTCCACAGAGCCATGCTGCTTCACATAGTAAGAGCTTAAAAAATACCATAGAAAAACACTTACATACTATAAAAAATAGTGATGGGTGCTACCAGGCTGAAGAGAAGGTAGAGAAGTCTTTACTAAAAAACCTCTCCAAACAAAGAGTGTTTTTTCAAAGCATCTACAGGTGTAATCCACCTATTCCTTGAGAAGGCCATGAAATAAATCTAAGGTGTTATTCTTCCTGATTCCTTTGGCTAGGTATGTTATCACTCCCACTGACCCCTCAGAAGGGAGGTGATGGCAGGAGTTCGTCCCACAGCATTGGTGACTGTCCTAAAAGCATGAGTTAACATAATTCCAGGCAAAACATAGCAGAAAAGAGTAGAGGTTGATAATCACTGAATCAATTAATCAATCAATCATAGTTATTGATATTTATCAAATTTATTTCCTGAAGTTGAACTGCTTAAAAAATTAGTGGGTTTTTGGCAGCTATTTAACTGTTGTGAGCACCCAAGCCAATCACCACAGGCTCTATTTTGGGAGTTGGCTTTTTAAGCTGCTAGTTACACAGTTTCCTACTGGAAAGAGATACATTTTCCCTGCCCACCTTGTGAATTGTCCTCCAAGCAGACGTTGCTCTGTAGATTTTGAACAGTCTTCTTTTTTCCACTCTGCCCAGTGAGAGGAATAGGACTCATGCTTGCATTTAAAAGAAATATGTCATTTTGCTTGGTTTTAAACACAGTACTTAATACCTCAAAGGACTTTGCATAATTGTCCCATACATTTTGCACACTCTGTCTCTGAGATATTTTCTAACTTGCCTTGCTATTTTTCAAAAATGTTACATATTTTTCTCAATGAAATTAGGTCTTTTATGCTTCATTATGTATATATGTAGACCCTTGCCAAATTGTTCTGAAGCTAAAGATTTAAGATCTGCCTATTCAAAGTATAGAATCCTCCCCATCCCTCCCCGCTTCTAGACTGTGAGCCCTTTGTTGAGTAGGGATTGTCTCTGTTGCTGAATTATACTTTCCAAACGCTTAGTACAATGCTCTGAACACAGTAAGCTCTCAATAAATACAACTGAATGAACGGCACATCAAATTCTTATTTAGTATCCAATTCTTAATTAACAAAAAGCTAATCCAAATAGAAGAATGAGTTTCACACTTAAGCAGAATCTCAAATGAGTCATAATAAGTACATATATTTCATTTCAGGGCTGTATTTGAATCCCATTAGGCCAATAAATTCTTTAGAAGTCTTAGTTCTTTAATTACCTTAAGGGAAAACTGGAATAATGAATGTCAGTCCATTCTGAAATCTCCTGTGGTTTTTATAGAGGGTAAATAGCCACGAATCTCTCCTGTGGTTTTTATAGAGGGTAAATAGCCACGAATAATGCCTCAGTCATTTTGCTCCAAAGGCCTTGTAAAGTTTGCTTTCTCAAAGGACCACACGCACTAATGCATGCCCTATGCCCCCTTCCCTAGTCTTTTCTCTCCTCAATTTGTAAGTAAGTCTCATTTCATCATTCAATTCTAAAACTAATATTCAACCCCCTGCACTTCCCTTCTCACCTTCTCCTGCTCTGAATGTGAGCAGTTTCTTTTCATCTTTGCTGGTAGCCTCCAGTCAGGGTTCTGGATGAATCTCAGTGAGTGCTGAAACATTTCAATTACCGAACAGGAACTCGACTCCAGTAATCCAACCTGAGTGTTTTCTCTTCATCTAAAACAGATTGAGGGCAGCTCTTATCAATCAGTGTACCACATACTGTTTGAGTGGATATAAATCATTCACTTAAAATTAAAAAAATTAGGATAAATTATTTCATTTGGAAAACTGAGGCCTAGATAGGTTGATTTCCTGCTTGTCCAAATAATGAGTGGACTGTACTATTAAGCTGAGCTGAGTCTCAGCTCTGTTGGAGCCTCTAGCCCATGCCGATGAGCAGAGAGTTTGAACCGAGCTGGCTAGAGGCCTCAAATTATTCTTGATGACTTCTCTCAAAGTTCTGCTTCCAGGCACAGACCAGGGCTGCTTCTGACAAGGGGAGCAGTGGGATTTAAGGAGCAGAAGGACTTGACAGCCTTTCTCACATTTCCCCCTCTCCACGATATAGAGTACGGAGCTTCCACACTTTATTTTTTCTCTAACTAATGGTCCCTTCAAATTGTTAACCCCAGGGCATAGCCGGCTTCACCTGCCCCTATAACTGGCTCTGAGTTTGGAGAGAAAGGGTCATGCAAGTGATAAGATAGGCCTTTGATTTGGGCAGATTTCTAGAGGGAGACTAGATTTGTGCACTTTCTTGAAGCATCTAGATCCCCTGTGCCCTTTAAGGTCTCCTCCATTTCCCCAAGAAATATAATGTCCTTCATAGTGTCCTTCAGGACATCCCTGAGAGATCTAGTGGGAGACAATCACATACATATGTGAGTTTTTTTTAATGTGATACCTAGAATCAATAAATTAATCCACCAATTGTATTTATTGAGTGCTTACTGTGTGCAGAGCAACATAGTAAGTGCTTGGGACCTCACCGTATAACAGAGTTGGTAGACACAATCCTGTCCAAAATGAGTTTACAGTCTAAAGGGGAATCAGACATTAATATAAGTGAAGCAATTATGGATGTACACATATAAGTTGTGAAGCTGAGAGAGGGGTGATGAAGGTGGGGAAAGTGTTATTGTGGATATGAAGAGGAATGGCATTCCAGGCCAGAGTCAGAGCATAGGTGAGGAGTCGGCAGTGCGATAGACGAGATCGAGGTATGGTGAGTAGGTTGGCATTAGAAGAGGTAAGAGGTAAAACTTCCATGAAGAAGGATTTATCCCTCAGGATTAATTGACCTAATTAAGACCCTGAAATAACTCTTGTCACTAACAAAGTCTGGAGGGGCTATTGATTTTCATAACCCTACTCAAGCTTGGTGCTGTCTGGATTCAAAATCCATCGATTCCTATAGATCCAGTCGACAGCTGGCTTTTGTTGAAGAAAAAAGCTTTCTCTCTCTGCTTTAATTGGAGCACTCCATTAATTGTAGCCCTTAAAGACTTCCTGTCACAAAAGTCTTTAAGGGTCTGCTCATTTTCAACACCCTACTCCAAGACGAGTGATAGCCAGGAAACAAGTCTATAAGCCTCCCAAAAGAGTAACAGATAGATCCAGCTGAATGAAAACCATGTTTATTTGGCCAGTTCAGTGTTGCACTGTGGTAGAGAAGGAATTCTGGTCACAAAGGAATTCCACTGAACTGCTTATTTTACAACCCTAACTGTAGGCCTGGTGCTTTATGGGACCCAATCCCCTAGCTGAGATTATTGACAGAAAGGTGACCAGACAACCAAAAATGATCATACTTTGTAGGTTTGGTACTGACATCCAACACGTTACATACCCACTACTCACTTTAGAGTGTAGTAGTGAAACAAAGCCCCTCAGTTTGGTGGTGTTTGCAGGGCTGGTAGCCTTGGTGGCCTCTCATGCTGTTGCAAATGAACAGGAGCAGGATGACTTCTCTTCTTCTGCAACTGTCACTTTTGCTATGGCATCCACCTGTAATATTGCAGCAGCTGAACTTCCTCTTCTGAGCTTTGGGCTTTGATCAGAACTTCTGGCAAACCTGGAAATATATCTTCTGGTCACACAGTGAATAGTTTCCAATCCATAAAGGTGACTCACATTCCTTCTTTCTTTCTCCATCCCTACATTGATCCTTGGGGACTTCAGTATTCACAGAGATGTTCCTGATGATCCATCTGCTACCTGCTTTCTTTCACTTCTCTATTCTACAGACCTCTTGCTCCACCCCAGGTCACACACTCACCAACTTGGACAAACAGTGGATCTCAACATTTCTAGTCACTATACAATCTCTACACTCATCAACTCTGAATAATAATAAACAAATTAACATATCCAAAACAGAACTTCCTATTTCCCTTTCAAACCCTGTCCTCCTAAAGCAGCATGGCTCAGTGGAAAGAGCCGGGGCTTGGGAGTCAGAGGTCATGGGTTCGAATCCCAACTCTGCCACTTCTCAGCTATGTGACTATGGGCAAGTCACTTCATTTCTCGATGCCTCAGTTCCCTCATCTGTAAAATGGGGATTAACTGTGAGCCTCACGTGGGACAACCTGATGACCCTGTATCTACCCCAGCGCTTAGAACAGAGCTCTGCACATAGTAAGCGCTTAACAAATACCAACATTATTATTATTATCACCTGCTGTGCAGGGACAATTTCGAGAATCAGTGAGGCAAGAATGAGAGACCGGAGTCAGAAGGGCTGAGCCAGGCAAGATTTGATTTCCACCATGATTACTATTTTAGCCTTCTTGCTGACCTCCCCGACTCCTGTCTATCTCCACTCCAGTCCATACTTCACTCTGCTATCCAGATCATTTTTCTACAAAATCATTCAGTCTATTTTTTCCCACTCCTCAAGAACCTCCAGTGGTTACCCATCCTCCTACACATCAAACAGCATGGCTCAGTGGAAAGAGCACGGGCTTTGGAATCAGAGGTCATGGGTTTGATTCCCAGCTTGGCCACTTGTCAGCTGTGTGACTTTGGGCAAGTCACTTTCGGTGCCTCAGTTACCTCATCTGTAAAATGGGGATTAAGACTGTGAGCCCCACGTGGGACAACCTGATTCCCCTGTGTCTACCCCAGCGCTTAGAACAGTGCTCGGCACATAGTAAGTGCTTTACACATACCAACATTATTATTATCATCATTATTATCAAACAGAAATTCCTTACCATCTGCTTTAAAGCTCTCAATCGCCTTCACCCTCCTACCTCACCTTGTTACTCTCCTACTACAACCCAGCCATTACACTTTGCTCCCCTAATGCTAACCTACTCACTGTACCTCGATCTTGACTATCTTGTCATCTATCTCTTGCCCATGTCTTGCCTCTGATCTGGAATGCCCTCCCTTTTCACATCCTACAGACAATTACTCTCCCCACCTTCAAAGCTTTTTTAAAGGCAAATCCCCTTTAAGAGGACATCCCAGACTAAGCCCTCATTTCCTCTTTTCCACTCATTCAATTGTATTTATTGAGCAGAACACTGTACTAAGCGCTTGGAAAGTACAATTCAGCAATAAAGAGAGACAATCCCTGCCCACACCGGGTTTAGAGTTTTGCATCAACCTGACTTGCTCCTTTGTTTCATCCCTCTCTGCCAGAACCACAATACTATGAATACATCTGTAATTAATTTATTTGTATTAATGTCTGTCTCACCTTCTAGACAGTAAGCTCACTGTGGGAGGGGAATGTGTCTGTTATACTGTTGTTAGACTGTGGTACAGTACTCTCCCCTAAGCACTCAGTACAGTGCCCAGCTCATAATAAGCACTCAATAAATATGACTGATGAATTGATTAAGTGACGTTAGCCAAGTCAGACAGTTGTGTTCACCACTGACTATTGGCTGCCTATTACTGACCATTGACCACTGTTTTGTTTACCGTTGCTAAGGAAAACCTGCTTGTAAATGATGAATAGTAGCTTTTAGCCATCTTCGACTATTTTGGCCTCACCCATTCTTAATACAACAGATGATTGCTGAGTATTGTATTGTCATCAATGATTAAATTACTCTTAAAGTTTCCTAAAAATAAACACTTAAAGGATTGGATAATATAGTACACAGATCATAATTCCATTTATAATAATAATAATAATGGTATTTGTTGAGCGCTTACTATGTTCAAAGCACTGTTAATTTATTTATGTTTCTTGTGGGCAGGGAACATGTCTACCAACTCTGTCATTCTACCATCCCAAGCACTCTGCACACAGTAAGTACTTGATAAATATGATTGATTGATTGATTGATCATAAGCATTTTTTAATATTTGATTCAGTATTATTGAGAATGCACAATTTGTTCCAGAACCTACATAGGAAAACCTTGCTGTGACAGTGACAATAACAATCATAACAGTATTTTGTAATCACTTTGTGCTAATCACTGTACTAAATTTTGGAGTAGATAGAAATTATGCAGGCTGGGGTAGATAGGGACTGCCCCTATCCTACATGGGAATCATAATCTAAAGGGGAGGGAGAAAAGCTATTTAATCTCCATTTCATAGAGGAGGAAACTGAGGCACCAAGAAGTTAAGCAACTTGCCTGAGGTCCCCAGAAGACAAGCAGCAGAGTTGGGATTAGAAACCAGATCCTGTGACTCCCAGTCTCGTTCTCTTTATACTAGGCCAGGCCACACTAAATCTCATGTCTGAGCTTCCAGAAACAGAGAAATCTACCTCTGTCTTGTCTTCTTTACCAGTACACCGATATTTTGCATCAGCAATCCTGGCATGTTGGTTATTTCTCCTTCAGGACTTGGAAATGTCAACCCTAGAGGCTTTATTTTTGAACTGCACCAATTAGTCATAAGCATCTCAGCTTCTCTTTTTTTTCAAGGTATTTTTTAAGTTCTTAATATGTGCCCAGCACTATTCTAAGTACTGGAGTAGATAAAAAGTAATCAGGGTGAACAGAGTCCCTGTCCCACATGGGGCTCTGAGTCTTAATCTCAATTTTACAGATGAGGTAACTGAGGCCCAGAGAAGTGAAGTGACTTGCTCAAGATCACCCAGCAGATAAGTGGCAGAGCCAGGACTAGAACCCAGGTCCATCTGACACCCAGGTCAGTGCTCTATTCATTCATTCATTCAATCGTATTTATTGAGTGGTTACTGTGTGCAGAGCACTGTACTACGCGCTTGAAAAGTACAATTTGGCAACAGATAGAGACAATACCTACAAAACAATGGGCTCACAGTCTAGAATGGACTCTATGCACTAGGCCATGCTGAAAGTACAAATCGAATCACAGCAGAATGGGCTCTGGGGTCCAGGGATCGAAAATATGGGAATAGGAGCAGCTCCAGCTCACCCTTCAGCCCGGAGGCAGGCGAAGGCCAAAGAAAGGCCCAGCTCCAGCCAGTGTGGGGGCTACTTCTGCCTCTCCCAGAGCTACTCCTGCTAGGCGTGGGAGCTGACAACATTGCTGGGGACCTACGACTGCAGTTCAGAACTCCCCGTGGCCAGGGGCAGGGGGAGCTGGTTGGTGTCAGATCCTGGTCCATTCTTGGGCCTGCTCCAGTAAAGGGAAATCCAGCCCCTGTCCCACTGTGTAGTCCCCCTTTCAGGTGGCACTGTTCAGAGTCAAAAAAGCAGTATCTGCTTTGAAGTGAAATGAAATCAAACCAGTGCAGCAGCTCTGGTCCTTCCCTGGAGCCCCACTCTGCACTGCTCAGCCTCTCTTCAACCCTCTCAGCTCATGCCTCCCCATGTCTCTCCCCTCCTCCTGCATGCTGGGCCAGGGGATAGTGAGCCTCTCCAATATGCTCCAGGCTGGGAGAGACGAGCTAGCCTCCACTGAGGGGCGATGGGCCAAACAACCAGCAAGGGAACTGTGCCCTGGGTCAAGATGCTGTGCCTCCTGCTGGGAGATTAAAAGAGTCAAGAAGTTAGGCCCTTTTACATGTCTGAGGGTACAAGTTGGAGTGCCTTTGTTCAATCAAACAATCACTTTTATTGAGCACTTTATGCAGAGCTCTGTATTAAGCGTCTGGGAGAGTACAATATGATAGAGTTGGGAGACACATTCCCTAAACAGTTTAGTAGGGGAGGGACTGTGCCCAACTCTATTTGCTTGTATGCATTCCAGCACTTAGTACAGTGTCAGGCACATAGTAAGTGCGTAACAAAAACCATAATTATTATCTCCCCTGTCTCCTTTCCCAGACTGTAAGATCCTAGAGGGAAGGGATAATGATGATAATAATAATAATGATCATAATAATGAGTGTATTTCTTATTATTATTATTTTGAGAGGAGATGGGACATCTATTGAAATACTATTGGTAGACATGGGAGAGTCAAAGAAGGAGCCGGAGGGGGATCAGACTGGAGTGATGCAGGGAAGATTTTAGGGAGATCACTCCTGATAGTTGCACTTTTCTCAAAAATGTACATAGCTAGATCATTTGGGGCAAGAGATCAGGGTGGCAGGAGAAAGGGATTTGAGCAGGGAGTTTAACATCTGAAACAACCGTTAAGGGCAATGGGCATGGGAGCCAAGAAGGTTGAAGATATAATGTTGCTAGAGAGGGTGGAGAGCAAAACTAGAGCAGTTAAGGATGAAGTTAAAATATTATTAGTAATAATGGTATTTGTTAAGTACTTACTATGTGCTAACCACTGGGGTAAATACAAGGTAATCTTGTTGTCCCACTTGGGGCTAACAGTCTTAATCCCCATTTTACAAATGAGGTAACTGAGGCACAGAGAAGTTAAGTGACTTACCTAAAGTCACACAGCTGACAAGTGGCAGAACCGGGAACAGAGCCCACGACCTCTGACTCCCAAGCCCGTGCTCTTCCCACTAAGCCACGCTGCTTCTCTAAATGGATTCTGTTGGACTGATACATGTGGGTGAGATGGGGTGGAACAGGAGGTCAGTGGAGATGGGAAGCGATACAAAGCATCAATGGAAGGGTTGTGAAGTCCCAGAGGATCAATGTAGGGTTGGAGAAAAAGAGGAGAATTGTGAGAAGGGATTAAAATGGTTCAGAAAGATACAGGTGGGGCCTTGGGGGAGGTAGATGACTGTGACTAGTATTCAAAGTGGATATGAGTTTCAGAAGAAGGGAACAAGAGGAAATGGAAAGGTAGAATTGTATGAAAACAGCATTAGGGACTACTCCTACTCCTTTCCTTTCCCAATGAGTCTGTGGGAGTGGGAGAAGATAAGGCCCCCATTAGAGAAAACAGCAGAGGAGACGATATCATTTGGGGAGAGTCAGGTTTCATTGATGGTGAAGAGGAAGTGACTGGGTCAAGAACAGGTCAAAGATGAAGAGAAGTTTTCCCATTATGGAGTGGGGTTCCACAGATCACATATGGCATGAAGGGTGGGGATAAAGGTGGGAATGGATTGATTGGAAGTCAGTCGATTTATCAATCAGTCATATGAGGGAAGGCCTCTTGGAGGACATGTGCCTTCAATAAGGTTTTGAAGATTCAGAGAGAAATTGTCTGACAGATATGAAAAGGGAGGGCATTCCAGGCCAGAGGCAGGATGTGGATGAGAGGTCTGCAATGAGATAGATGAGATTGAGATGACAAAGAGCTCCTGGGAAAGAAAGACATAGGCCAATTAGAGGGCGGGGATTTGAGGGGATATGGTGGGGCCAGAGAAGTTTAAGGATTATAGGTGATGTCAACTGCAATCACCGCTTAATCCACTAATTAATCACTCAATTGAATAGTAATAATAATCATAATGATAGTGTTACTTGTTAGGTGCTTACTACGTGCTAGACACTGTGGTAAGCAATGGGGTGGGTACAAGCAAATTAGGTTGGTCACAGTCACTCTCCCACATCACTCACAGTCATATCCCCCATTTTATGGATGAGGTAATTTAGGAACAGAGAAGTCAAGTGACCTGCCTAAGGTCTCATGGCAGATGTGGTGGAGCCAGGATTAGAACCCAAATCCTTCTGACTTCCAGGCTCATGCTCTATCCATTAGGCCAAGCTGAATGGGGATCCTACAGAGGAGACTAATGTTTCAGAGTAAACAGAAGACTGAGCTGATGTGAAGGCAGGCAGCTATTGATTTGTAAAATGGCAGATCTTGTCCTCAGGGTATCAGAGAGCCACACCTGTTGTGTGTGGCTCCAGGTGTATTCAGGCTGGGCTACAGGGAAGAGGAAGATGAAGGAAAAGCCACCTCTCAGCCACAGCATGTCAAGAAAAATTGAAAAATTGATGCTTAGACGAAGGTTTATTCCTTATTTGTGATGGGCAAGGCTGTCCATTCAGGGACAGGTTAGAGCCTGAATTTTAGCTGACCACTTCTTCAGAACACTTCAGATCAAAACGTAATGGAATCAGACAATAGCTCCAATGCCCAGTGGGTTTTTCCAGACCTGCCTTCTTCCATTTATGTTAGCTCATTCTCCTGTGGTGATTGGGTTTACACTGCACAATTTCTGCATTTTATATATACACCACCCTGCTACAAGTTCCTCTCATTAGAAATTTATCTACTCTAAGTGGATTCTACTTTATTTAAACTATTCATCAAAATGTACACTATCTACTGGATTTGGAATCAGATTTACACTATACACTTACAGGAACTAGATAACTTACTCTCTCATCTTCCTGTTAAAACCACCAGCTTGAAAATTATATACTGAAGTGTGTTACCCAGCAAATTGGAGATAATCGTTGAGGCATTAATCTTTAGTCCACATAGCCATTGAGGTCAAGGTAAATGGCGGTTCTTTTCTTGTAAAGTGCATTTTTCACAAATGCATTCCAGCACTCTTTTGTGTTGCAAATCTATTCCTTGTGCTAGGAGAGAGGAAATTATTTTTAAAAACAGAACTATAACTCAGGTTTGGTTGGAAAAATAAAGCCAGAACATCAGAGTTCTTTTTTTTTATTACAGGTTTTGGGAACATTATTCAAAACACTCTGACTTCAGGGAAACTGTTCTCATCATCTTTCTTCTCCCATGGAAGTAACTGAAAGATATTCATGAAAGATTCACTAGGGGCAATATGATATGAGTAAAAGCAACAGCTACATTATTTCAGTGTCCGAGAAAATGTGAGTATTCTTTCGCCTAGAAAAGAATATTAGAAATCATTGGATTTTAATGAATTCAAAATTTTGTGAAGGAATCTGTGGATACCTGGTTTATAAAAAATCATGGGAAAAGCAGATATTTCATAACATTCACAGAATAGAGAGCTATAAGATCATGTTTTATAGCAGACCACCATGGTGTGGGGTGAAAATGTGATAGGTGATATTTTCATCCTGGTCTTAGTGGGCTGTGAACTTCGCAGCAAGTTTCAGCTGTCAAAGTTGCTTACAGTTAGTTCACTGAGCTGTTTTTAGTTATTCATTCAAATATTCATAAGAATTGAAGACTACAGTAACAACTTCATTTTCTGCTCACAGTGAGCTTGTCCTTGTGGACTGCTTCTCTCAGCCTGGATTGGATTTTTCATGGTCACGTGATCTTTCAAGGATAATGAAGTTTGCTTGGGGATCGTCAGAGGAAACATGTTCCACCTTTTATCTTTGCTTGGATGGACAATGACAATAATTGCAGAAGACAGATATGGATTATCAGAGAGACGTGTGAGGTGATCAAACCTATATCAAACACTGGTTTGTGTTACCCAAGAAAGCACATCCTTTAATTATTTATCTTGAGGGACTGCTCATGTCTCAGGAAACTTAATAGGGCCACAGATTGGAGCAAATATTTACTTAACAATATTGTATTTGAACAGGGTAATGAAAATAGGTGTCACTGAATGTAATGTTCTTAGAAGAACCAAAAGTCTATGCCATTTCATGGCAGAGGAGATGTCTGTTATTTAGGAGCTCTGCCTACAATATTTTATTCATTCCCTTCTGGTGTAAAAAAATAAGATCTTAACCTGTTTATCTAAAACATCTGCACAAATGTACTATACCAAAAGTAAAATTATAATAACACCGTAAAGAAGCAAGCACGAGCTAGTAGGAAAAGCATGGGCCTAGGAGTTCTAGTCCCTGCTGTGTCACTTGCCTGCTGGATGACCTTGGGCAATTCACTTAACTTCTCTGTGTTTCAGTTACCTCATCAGTAATATGGTGAATAAAACTGTGAGTCCCATGTGGGACAACCTGATAACCCTGTAACCTCAACGCTTAGAACAGTGCTTGGCACATAGTAAGCCTTAACAAATACCATAATTATTATTATTATCATTACTGCTCTCAGAGTTGTTTATATTAAACTAAAACAAAGCTATTTCCTCCATCTCAGAGTTTCCCCTAAAAAGACAAAGTCCTGCTTGAAACATTGAGGAGTGGCATCATCAATGTAAAAGGGCCTAAGCTCCTCTGCAGGGGTTTTCAGATGGTCATTGTAGGAGGAAGACTGGGAAAGTTTTCATATGAGAAGTAGGGCAACTAGGGAGGAAAAAAATAAATAAATTATGCAAGATCACAGAATCCACAGCAAAGCAAGAGGTGGCAAGAGGTAGCAAAGCATGATGGAAAAACTGATATAGATCCCCCAAAATAATCAATCAATGGTGTTTATTGAGTGCTTACACTCTTCAGAGCACTGTACAAAGAAGCTCGTCCTATAGACTGGAAGCTTGATGTGGGCAGGCAATGGATCTGTTTTATTGTTATATTCTGCTCTCCCAGATGCTTAGTACAATGTTCAGCACATAGTAAGTGCTCAATAAATGCAATTGATTGACTGTTTGATCCTTGGGAAAGTTAGAGAAGCAGCATGACCTAGTGGCAAGAGCATGGGCTTGGGAGTCAGAGGTTGGGGGTTCCAATTCTGGCTCTGCCATTTGTCTGCTGTGTGACCTTGAGCAAGTCACTTCACTTCTCTGGCCCTCAATTACTTTATCCGTCAAATGAGGATTGAGACTATGAGCTCCATGTGGATCAGGGAATGTGTCCAACCTGATAATCTCGTATCTACCCCAGTGCTTAGAACAGTGAGTGGCACATAGTAAGCGCTTAAAAGATACCATAATTATTGTCATTATTACAGCACACCAGAGTTGGTAGATGTGATCCCTTCCCACAGGGAGTTTATAGTTTACAGGGTGAGACAGACAATAAAGTGAATTAGATAGGGGAAATAGAAAGGATACCTATGTGAGTACTGTGGAGCTGGGGTGAGTATAAAAGTGCTTAAGGGTTACACAGTCAAATGCATAGTTGATGCAGTGGGTGGGTGGATAGGGTATAGTTAAGGAAGGCCTCTTGCCTTGAGGAGGACTTTGAAGCGAGAGGGATTTCCATGCCAGAGGGAGGAAAAAGGCAAGGGGTTGGTAGTGAGAGATGAGATCAAGGAACAGAGAGTAGGTTGGCATTAGAGAGCAGGGTGTGCAGTTCGAGTTGTAGTAGGAGATCAAGGAGGTAAGGTAGGAGGGAGAGAGCTGATTGAGTGTTTTAAACGTGGTGAGGAGGATGATTATCGAAGGTTTTGGTGGAGTAGGGAGATTTGGACTGAATAGTTCCTCAGTAAACTGATCTGAGCAGCAGATTGAAGTATGGACTGGAGATGGGAGAGATGGGAGACAAAGGAGGTCAGTAAGGAAGCTATTATAGAGGCAGGAAAGTCCACAAGGAGGCCCAAATACACATAGCTATCTCACTCTCTATTCCTTAATTCATCCCAAATTCCCCATCCCTTTTAGCAGTTGGCTTCATTGCTTCCTCCTTCCAACGTCATCCACTTAGCTGTTTTTTCTGCTCCTTGATCCTTGCTCTACCTCCAGACTCTATCCTCAGGGAATTCTTTGGCAGCTGCATTTTTTAAATCCATGATCCTTCCAGGCTTCTTGTGGGAAGGGAGGTCGTACCCAGAGTGGATCCTTTGGGAAAAGATGGTCTGTATTCTGAGGCTGTAGTTGGATAGGACAGGCTGTTTTCTGGATTAAGAGTTAGGGAAATGGCAGGCCATATGGTGTCTAGCTTCCTGTGGAGGCAGAAGAGGGTGGAGAAGGGAGGCAGCAGCTTGAATTAAGTCAGACCAGCACTAGAGAAACTGGACAAGTGTGATGGCTAGACTGTGAACTCATAGTGGACAGGACAAATCCCTCTTTTTCAGTTCTTCATTCCTGGGAACAAGAGCAATCACACAGTAGTATTTATCAATCTCTCACTGATTTCCAACTTCAACCCAGGCCACACTCTTTGCTCACTGTACTTCACCAACTTGCTTGCTGTACCTCAATCTCATCTACCTCTTGTCCATGTCCTCCCTCTGTCCTGGAATTCCCTCCCCAACATATACAACAAAACACCACTCTTCCCACCTTCACAGCCTCATTAAAACTACATCACCTCCAAGAAGTCTTTCCCGATTAAGCCCTCTTTCCCCCTACTCCCTCTCCCTTCTCCATCACCTATCTACTTGGATCCATATCCTTAAAGTATTTGATATTCAACCCACCCTCAGCCTCACAGCACTTATGTACACATCTCTTCTTTATTTTAATGTCTGTCTCCTGCTCTAAACTGCAAGCTCGTTGTGGGCAGGAAACATACCTACCAACTATTGTACTCTTCCAGAGCAGAATACAGTGCTCTGCACACAGTGTGCTCAATAAATACTATTCATTAATTTCTTGAACAAGAGAAATAGGTTGAGGATAATGTCAAGGTTACAAACTTGTTAGAGAAGGAAGATAGTGATGCTGTCTATAGTAATTCAAAATTGTGAGGAGGAGAGCCTTTGGGTGGGAAGATGAGGAGTTCTGTTTTGGACATGTTAAGTTTGAGAAGTCAGTGGGACAACTAATTAGAGATGTCCTGGAGGTGGAAGAAAATTTGAGTTTGCATAGAAGGAGAGATGTTGGGGCTTAGGGGGTAGATTTGGGAATCATCCATGTAGAGGATGAGCTCTAAGGGAATGAGTATAGATTGAGAATACAAGGGCACCCAGAGCTGAGCTCTAGGGGATATCCACTGTTAGGGAATGGGAGGCAGAGGAGGACCTGGTAAAACTGACTGAAAAAGAGCAGCCAAAGAGAGAGGAGAATCAGGAGAGGACAAAATTAGAGAAACCAAGGTTAGAAACCAAAGATCTACTACTATGCTAATCCAAGTACTTGTCATAGCAGGTCCTGACTACTGAACTTCCTGCACCTGTTGATCATTTTCTTCACCAAATGCCATTCCATCCCTGTCTCTTGTGGGCCAAAATGATTTGCCATTGCTTTTGTCTTTTGGAACTCTAAACCCAAACTATGAGATCTCTGTGTCTTGGTATGTGATTGTGTCTCCCAGCTTTTGACTGTCCTGTTTCAGTTAGTCACCTCAAAGAGATCTGGGGATAGTGACACACTCTTTTTCATTCACCACACAAATATCCCTGGAGCAGTGCAAGTTTTTTTTTTTAATGGTATTTTGTAAATGTTTATTATGTGAGAAACACTATTCTAAGTAGGGGTGTAGTTACAAGTTAATGAGGCCAGACACAGTTCTGTCCCACATAGGGCTCACTGTCAAGTAGAAGGGAGAACAGGTATTGAATCACCATTTTACAGTTGAGAAAACTGGGGAACAGAGAAGTTGAGTGAATTACCCAAGGGAAGTAGAGGAGACAGGATTAGATCCCAGGTCCTCTGGCTCCCAGGCCCGTGCTTTATTTACTATGCCACACTGCAACATGTTTTCTGTCTATCTGGGGCCATAGCAGTAGCTCTGCGTAGCATCCTGTAGTCCTTGGAAAATCTTCTTGAAATTGGCCTGCCAGGCCACAGTCACCAACAAACAGCAGATGCCAGATGTCTGTTTCTAGAATTTTCTAAGGGTGCTTAAAGGCTGATGAGATGGCAGAGTTTCTTGAGGGACTGGCAGTAAATGGAGAAATTAAAAGCAGAAGGAGAATCTACAGTCATTGCCAAATAATAGCTTTATGGTGCTCATGTGGTAGTAGATACTCCTGATCAATAAATAATATGGAGAATGCAGAATTGACAGTAAATAAATGCAACAACTGAAATCTGTCATTTTATTTTTCATTGCTGGAGAAAACATTTTCACTCATTATGCATCTTTAGCCTAACCTTTGAGAAGCAGCGTGGCTCAGTGGAAAGAGCACGGGCTTGGGAGCGAGAGGTCATGGGTTCGAATCCCAGCTCTGCCACTTGTCAGCTGTGTGATTGTGGGCAAGTCACTTCACTTCTCTATGCCTCAGTTACCTCATCTGTAAAATGGGGATGAAGACTGTGAGCCTCATGTGGGACAACCTGATCACCCTATATCTACCCCAGCGGTTAGAACAGTGCTCGGCACAAAGTAAGCGCTTAACAAATATAAAAAAACCCAAAAACCTGCTATCCTGACATTTAAAATCTGAACAGTTACCATTTATAAAGTCCATTTAATACTTGGTCATCAACCATCTTTAAGCAATGAGATTCACTTTAATTCTAGTAAACTTAATATTTACAAGCTAAATTTTCTTTTAGATTACAGTGATCATATCCATATTATTTTTGTGGCAAGCTAGATTAGAGGATATCACCCCAAGTGTGTATCCTTTCTTCTCTCCTCTTACCAATTAGAAAATAAGGAGACAAAGGAGAAAATTGTGTGGACAAAATCTCCAGCACTTGGGATATCCAGAATGAAAATAATAATAGTCAAGCATTATGGTCTTTGTTAAGCACTTTCTATGTGCCAGGCACTGTATTTAGCTCTGGGATGGTTATGAGCAAATCAGGTTGGACACAGTCCCTGTCCCAAAGGGGACTCACAGTCTTAATCCGCATTTGACTCGTCTCTCTCGTTCACCCCACACATCCGATCCATTACCAAGACCTGCTGGTCTCACCTTTACAGTATCGCCAAGATCCGCCCTTTCCTCTCCACCCAAACTGCTACCTTACTGCTACGGGCTCTCGTTATATCCCGGCTAGACTACTGTGTCAGCCTTCTCTCTGATCTCCTTTCCTCCTCTCTCACCCCGCTCCAGTCTATTTTTCACTCCGCTGCCCAGCTCATCTTCCTGCAGAAACATTCTGGGCATGTCACTCCCCTTCTTAAACAACTCCAGTGGTTGCCTATCAACCTCCGCTCCAAACAAAAACTCCTCACTCTAGGCTTCAAGGGTCTCCATCCCCTTGCCCCCTCCTACCTCTCCTCCCTTCTCTCTTTCTACTGCCCACCCCGCACACTCCGCTCCTCTGCCACCCACCTCCTCACCGTCCCTCGGTCTCGCCTATCCCACCATCGACCCCTGGGCCATGTCCTCCCACGGTCCTGGAATGCCCTCCCTCCTCACCTCCATCAATCTAATTCTCTTCCCCTCTTCAAATCTTTACTTAAAGCTCACCTCCTCCAAGAGGTCTTCCCAGACTGAACTCCCCCCTTTTTCCCTCTGCTCCCTCTTACCCCCCTTCACCTCTCCGCAGCTAAACCCTCTTCTCCCCCCATTTCCCTCTCCTCCTCCCCCCTCCCATCCCACCCTCTCAGCACTGTACTCATCCGCTCAACTGTATATATCTTCATTTTGTTTATTATTTTTTTTTGTTTATTTTTGTTTAATGAGATGTACATCACCCTGATTCTATTTATGTGCCATTGTTTTTATATGTTCTTCCCCTTGACTCTATTTACTGCCATTGTTCTTGTCTGCCTGTCTCCCCCGATTAGACTGTAAGCCCGTCAAAGGGCAGGGACTGTCTCTATCTGTTGCCGACTTGTACATTCCAAGCGCTTAGTAAAGTGCTCTGCACATAGTAAGCGCTCAATAAATACTATTGAATGAATGAATGAATTTTACACATGAGGCAACTGAGGCACCGAGAAGTGAAGTGACTTGCCCAGTGGCATGCAGCAGACAAGTGGCAGAGTTGGCATTAGAACCCATGACCTTCTGACTCCCAGGCCAATGCTTTATCCTGTACACCATGCTGCTTCCCGTACGAAGTATCCATGCCCATACTTCACACTGATACATGTCACCAGATCCCAGAAAGATATGGGACCTAAAGTGAGTATATTCTGATCAAACTCTACCCTGGATGAGGAAGTCCTGGCTTTGAGACCAAGTATTTAAAATGTGAGAGGAGTTGGAGGTTAGGATGAGGTAGGCTAACCATTTATCAAGGACCATCCAAATTTTGGTATATTTGCATCAGTCAGTGGTATTTTTGAGTGCTCACTGTGCAGAACATTGAACTAACCTCTTGGGAGAGTACAAGATGGAGTTGGTAGGCATGTTCCCTGCCCACAAAGAGCTTACAGTCCAGAAGGGGAGGCAAAATTAAAATAAATTAAAGATATATCCATTAGTGCTGTGGGTATAGAATGGGGTGACTATCAAGTGTTTAAAGGATTAAGATTCAAGTGCATAGGTGATGTGGGAGTGAAAGGTACCTACATATTTCTAGATCTAGACAGCCTAAAAATATCCAAGATTGTTCCTAATAAACCACGATATTTCTTCAGCCTAGCTGAATTTGAGGTAGATTAAACCGTGCTGGTTTTTTTAAGGTTAAAGTTATAGACCTCCTTCTTTATGTTTATACTTATTTACACACACCCCATGCATTAAGATATAACAATTCTGAAGAGCACTGAAGCCCTTTGCATCATCTAAGAGAAGATACAGCAGGGAAATTCATATTAACTCAGATTTGGAGGAAATAATGCTTTGAAAAAAATCAAAATATATTTAAGTTTCACATATAGTGCTAAATAAAAGTTTAGAAAAGTGTAGTAATCAATCTTTTTGCATTAGAACACCCTACTATTGCAACTCCAGTTAAGAAACTGTCAGCATTTATACCTGTAGCTACATTTCAGAAAAATTAGCTGTGAAAGGTCAAATCCCTTGTACAATATATTCCACATGTTGCTATGTTCTTTGTAATGTGAGATAATATGCATGGGGCAGATGTTAAAAATTCATAAACATTGGCCAGATAATCTTTAATAGGTATAATAGCATAACATACACTCTAAATGAAGTCCTGAAATCTCCACATATCTCATGCATTGACTTGCTTTCTCATATACTGTTTTTTTTCTATAGGTTTCTTCCATCCTCATAAGGAGAGATTAAAGAAAAATGCAAATATTCACTCATTTGGTACTAATGTCAAATTTTTAATTGTTGAGTAGAAATAAAATCACTATAGAAAGTCTACTTTAAGATATCATGTGAAATGAAGGGTTGCACCTATAAGGGCTAGTATAAAAACCCTCCATCAGAGCAGAAAATTTGACATCCTTGAGATAATGAAATTTGATGGTACTGTCCCAATGTCACATGGCAAAAAATATGCCATATTTTCTTACAGAAAGTAGGAAAGAGCTTGAAGTATCCTTTCAGAAGCATCTGTGAATCCAATCTAACAATTTCAGAGAGTAGAAGAAAAAAAGATAAACACATGCAGGGTTTGAATGGCTAAAAATGAAATGGCATTTAGATTCCTCCTTTCTAGCCAATATTTCTCTTAATGTCAGCTGAAAAAAATGATTTCATGGTCTTAAATCCTCTGAGATATTATCTCTTTTGAGGAATGAATGTACAATGGCCAGTGGATTGGGGAAGAAGCCTTTTTCTAAAAAAACCTGTCATGTTTTCCCTCCCACTCCTTAAGAACCTCCAGTGGTTGCCCATCCTCCTCCATATCAGATACTCCTTAACAATGGATTTAAAGCACTTAATCCTTTTGCCTCCTCCTGTTTTACCTCACTGATTTCTTACTACAACACAGCATCCTCACTTCACTCTTCTAACACCAATCTATTTACCTAATCTCGATCTTGTATATCTCGTCACCGACCCCTCACTCCCACTCTGCCTCTGGCCTGGAACTTCCTCCCACTTCATATCTGACATACCATCACTCTCCCTGTCTCCAAAGTCTTATTAACATCACACCTTCCCCAAGAGGACTTCCTGGAATAACCTCTCATTTCTCCTTCCCATCAAAGGCTGTGCTACCCACTTGCTCTGCACATAGTAAACGCTCAATAAATACAATTGAATGAATGAAAGCGAACAATCAATAGTTCCACCAAATAATAGGTTTACTGAGCGAATATTGTATGAAGAGCAAGGTATTAAGCACTTGGGAGAGTACAGTGTACTAGTACAGTTAGACACATTTCTTGCACAGAAGGAGCTTCAAACTAGAGGAGACTGACCTTAAAATAAATTACAGATGGGTGTGTACATATGTGCTGTGGGGGTGGGATGAAAATAAATCAATTGAGAGTATTTATTAAGTGCTTACCGTGTGCAGAGCACTTTACTAAGTGCATGGGAATGTACAAAACAATGGATTTCATAGACAGATCCCAGTCCACAAGGTGCAGAGAAGCACAGCCTACTGGATAGATCCCAGGCTTGGGAGTCAGAAGACTTGGGTTCTGATCCTGGATCTACCTCTTGTGCATGACATTGGGCAAGTCACTTAACTTCTCTGTCTCAGTTTCTTCATTTGTAAAAAGGAATGTAATACGGTGAACCCCATGTGCAAAATGGACTGTGTCCAACCTGATTATCTTGTATCCTTCTCATCACATAGTACAGTGCCTGGCACATAGTAAACACTTAACGAATATCATAAAAAGGAGCTTGCAGTCTACACAGGGAGGCAGTTTTGGCAAGTTCATATTTCACTGTCAGTATCAAATATCAAAGTTCAAGCATCCACAACATTACTCCTAAAGATTATTAGAGAAAGTGCTAGAGCAAGGCTCAAGGATTGGTTTAGTTGATTCTTTCTAAATCAGCAATTTTACAAAGGGATTAACTGTTTCTTAATTTAAACATTATTTTTTGGCTATTGATCACCAATTATCTTGTTTCTCCAACTCTAATTTTCTCATCCCCATAGTTCACCTTAACAACATACAGTGGCTCAGTGGAAAGAGACCAGGCTTGGGAGTCAGAGGTCATGGGTTCTAATTCTGACTCTGCCACTTGTCTGCTGTGTGACCTTGGGCAAGTCACAACTTCTCTGTGCCTGTTACCTCATTTGTAAAATGGGGATGAAGATTGGTTGTCCCCATGTGGGACAACCTGATTACCTTGTATTTACCCCAGTGCTTAGAACAGGGCTTGGCACATAGTAAGCGCTTAATAAATATCACCATTATTATGGGAACCACTTGGCCTAGTAGCAAGATCATGGGCTTGGGAGTCAGAGGTCGTGGGTTCAAATTCTGCCTCTCTCACATCAGCTGTGTGACTTTGGGCAAGTTACTTAACTTCCCAATGCCTCAGGTACCTCATCTGTAAAACGGGGATGAAGACTGTGGGCCTCACGTGGGACAACCTGATTCCCCTGTATCTACCCCAGCGCTTAGAACAGTGCTTGGCACATAGTAAGTGTTTAACAAATACCAACATTATTAACATTTAATAATAAATGTTAATTTATTAATAGTGTTTAATAATAGTGTTTAAAAACATTTAATAATAAGTGTTTTACATTACCAACATAGTAAGTGTTTAACAATACCAACAGTGAGAAAAGTAGTTATATGGAGCCCTTAAATCCACCACCAAACCTTTATTCTTTCTGGAAACAAGAAGACTGAGTTGTAGATGCTAGAGAAAATGGATGACATTTTCTCTTATGGAGGAACAGGTGGGAGCCCGGGGAACTGGAAATAGAACAGTACAGTGGGTGTAGTTATAAGCTTGGCTGAAGAATAGAGATTTCTTTTAGGCATCATAATATCTGCTTTGATAAGTTAAGGAAAGAAGACTTCCTCAATCTAATTTCCTATTACTCTGCAGTGAGGAAATATTCTTGCTAAAGTTCTTTATAAAGAAATGCATAATATAACTGCATTTATATATGCACAGAAATTCCTCTTTTTCCCTCAGTCAGTGGTATTTATTGAGCACTTACTGTGTACAGAGCACTGTACTAAGCACTTAGGAGAGAACAGAGTAACAGTGTTGGTAGATATGTTTCCTGCTCACAAGGAACTTAGAACTTGTTAATGAAATGTACATTGAGCCTTGATTCTATTTAGTTGCCATTGTTTTTATGAGATGTTCTTCCCCTTGATTCTATTTATTGTCATTGTTCTTGTCTGTCCGTCTCCCGCGATTAGACTGTAAGCCCGTCCGACGGCAGGGACCGTCTCTATCTGTTGCCGACTTGTTCATTCCGAGCGCTTAGTACAGTGCTCTGCACATAGTAAGCACTCAATAAATACTATTGAATGAATGAATGAACTAGAGGGGGTGACAGGTGTTAAATTACGGGTATGTATATAAATGCTGTGGGGCTAAGGGTGGGTTGAGTAATAGCTGAAATCAAAGTGCAAGGGTGACACAGAAGGGAGAGGGAGTAGTAGGAAGAATGAGAGGTTATTCCAGGAAGGTCTCTTGGGGAAGGTGTGATTTTAATAAGGTTTTGGAGATGGGGAGAGTGATGGTATATCAGATATGGTCATGGGTTCGTATCCCAGCTCTGCCACTTGTCAGCTGTGTGACCGTGGGCAAGTCACTTAACTTCTCTGTGCCTCAGTTACCTCATCTATAAAATGGGGATTAACTGTGAGCCTCATGTGGGACAACCTGATTACCCTGTATCTACCCCAGTGCTTAGAACAGTGCTCTGCACATAGTAAGCACTTAACAAATACCAACATTATTAGATATGAAGTGGGAGGAAGTTCCAGGCCAGAGGTAGGATGGGAGTGAGGGGTCTGTGATGAGACATACAGGATCAAGATTAGGTAAATAGATAGGTGTTAGAAGAGTGAAGTGAGGATGATGATGATGATGATGGTATTTGTTAAGCGCTTTACTATGTGCAAAGCACTGTTCTAAGCGCTGGGGGATACAAAGTGATCAGGTTGTCCCACGTGGGGCTCACAGTCTTAATCCCTATTTTACAGATGAGGAAACTGAGGCACAGAGAAGTTAAGTGATTTGCCCAAAGTCACACAGTGCTTGGATGTAGTAAGAAATCAGTGAGGTAAAATAGGAGGAGGCAAAGAAATTAAGTGTTTTAAATCCACTGGTAAGGAGTATCTGGTATGAGGGAGGATGGGCAACAACTGGAGGTTCTTAAAGAGTGGGAGGGAAAACATGGACAGAAGTTTTTTTAGAAAAATGATCTCAGCAGCAGAACAGGAGTGGGGAGAAACAGAAGACAGGAAGGATGGCAAGGGAGGCTGATATGGTAGTCAGGGTGGGATACGATACGATCACTGTGGTAGCAGTTTGGAGAGGAAAGAGTTAATTTTAGCAATGTTGTTAAGGTAGATCTGAAAGGTTTTGGGGACAGATAGATATGTGGGTTAGAGGAGTCCAAAATAATACCAAGGTTATGGGACTGTGACACAGGGAGGGTGGTGGTGTTGTTTACAGTGATAGGAGGAAAGTAAGGGAAAGGACGGGGTTTGGATAGAAAGATGAGGAGTTCTGTTTTGGACATATTAAGTTTGGGAGATGGGCAGAATAGCCAAGAAAAAATGTTCTGAAGGCACGAGGAAATATGAGATGGCAGAGAAAGAGGGGTTGGAAATGTAGATTTGGGAATCAACTGCATAGAGATGGTAGTTGAAGCCATATGAGTGAGAACTCTCCAAGGGAGTGGGTGTATCTGGAAAATAGAAGGGGATCTAAGTCTCCGTGTGTACTGAAGTTAAGGTACAAAACATCAAGACTAAAACTAAGATTCATGGCCCAAATACTAAAATCTGAGGCCTATAGACAATGGATGCTCATGATATGAGACTCAGTCTTAATATAAAGTGTTGGCTAAATGACAAAGATTAATTGGTTGTTTTGCTTAAGAATGAGTGTCTCCAGTTTAGTTTTACCATCTGTGTTAGCTAGGTGACAAGATTGCTTTTTCATTCTTTCTCTTGCTTATCTAACATCTTTCACCTCATGATTATGTGCTTTTTTTCTCTTGTCAAAGGACCTCATGACCTAGGGTTCCACAGAACAAGTTCTTATCAATCTGGCAGAAAGGAACCCAGAACAAATCTAGAGATATTTTTAAAAGCGTGTGTGTGTCTGTGTGTAAATAAGGATCAGCACCTGAATGCTTTGCTAATCCATTTTTCATTGGGACATTTCACCTCTGTTTGACAGTACTGACCCCTCTACAGCTTTGAGTCTGCCTGCTCTTAGGATTAATGAGGTTGTCAGCCCTATGTAGCCCTTGAGACTAGTCTGTAAATTGTCATGCCATTTCACTACTTCTTTACTCAAGAGGTAGGTCTCAGGAACCAGAGAAAATACTCTAAAAATCCCTCATCATTCCCAACTACAATACAGTGAACTCGTAAGGGAAAGATGCTCCATAAATTAAAATAATATTAATGACACTTAGGATATCATCTTATTAATTAATGAATCAATCGATGGTATTTATTGAGTGGTTACGATTTACAGAGCACTGTACTAAGTGCTTGGGAGAGTAGAGTGCAGCTGGGAAACACAATTCCTACTCTCAAAGAGCTTACAGTCTAATGGGGGAGACAGACATTAAAATGAATTGCAAGTAAAGAAAATAATTACAAATAAAGCTATGTACATCAGCGCTGTGTGGGTGATGATGTAGGCCAGCACATAAATGCTTAAGGAGTTGGACTTAATAGATGGGAGAGAAGGGAAGGAGGGAAAATAGGGTGGAAGGAATGTAAGCTTAGTCTGGGAAGTCTTCCCGGAGGAGAGATGATTTCAGTAGGTCTTTGAAGATGGGGAGGTGCTGGTCTGTTAGATTATGTAGGGAGAGGCAATTCCAGACAGGAGGGAGGGCATGAACAAAGGTTGACAGTAGTTGAGGTGAGAGTAAGGGACATTGAGTAAATTGGAATTAGAGAATCAAAGTGTAACATCAGGGTTGGAATAGGACAGGAACAATGATAAAGTAAGGGGAAGAAAGCTGATTGAGTCCCTTGAATCTGATGATCTGGAGTTTCTACTTGTTGATTTTTAAGGAATGAGGAGATATGGAGGGAACAATTTTTCAGAAGAACGATCCAGGCAGTAGAAGGACGTGTGGACTGGAAAGGGGAGAAGCTGGAAGCAGGAAAGTCAGTGAGGTGGCAGGAGCAGTAGTCAAGACAAGATATGAAGATTGCCTGAACCAGTGTAGTAGCAATTTGGATGGAGAGGAAAGATAAATTCTGGAGGTGTGGAGGTAGAATTGGCAAGATTCAGTAACTGAATATGCGGGTTGAAAGAGAAAGATGAGTGAAGAATAATGCCAAGTTTGCAGGCCTGTAAAGCAGGAAGGATGATGGTGTCGTCTACAGTGTTGGGAAAGTCATGGCAGGGAGTGAGTTTGAGAGGGAAGATGGAAATGCAAAGACTTGTCTAAACCTTATCTTTGTTTTGACCACAGCCACTTTTCTGGTTTAATCAGGTAAGTTGAGCAATGATAGAATACTATCATTTGTATTTCTATATCCTGAGATCCAAAGCCCGAAAATTTGCTGTTGTCCCTGATGGGAGTTTCCATTGATGACTTGTTCATTGCTGTACCTAAGACCAGACTGTTTCCAAAATTCTTATCAGGAAATTCTGGTCAAGGGGAGAAGTATGGAGCCTTGGGGAAGAGGGGTTTCCTGACTTTCTATCCACCACAACATTCTACTTGGCTCTGGGCAGCCCTTTGCTGGCTCGGAGAGCCAGACATGGACTATGTGACCCATATTAGCTCACAAGGAATTTTCCAGTACTGTATCTAAGTAAGGCAGTCCAGTTCTAAACATCCAGTAGTTTCTCATCTTTTGTGACCAAGAATTTCACATAGATCTCTGAGGTCTAGTGGAAAGAGCATGGGCCTGGACATTAGAGCACCTAGATTTTAGCCCCAGCTCCACCTCTTGCTTGCTGTGTGGGTTTGGACAAGTCACTTAACTAGCTGTGCCTCAGTTTCCTCATTTGTAAAGTAGGCATTAAATACCTGGTCTTCCTCCCCCTTGGACTGTGAATTTCACATGGATCACAGACTGTATCTGACTTGATTAGCTTGAACCTATCCCAGCATTTGTTACAATGCATGACAGGTAGTACGTGCTTGCAGACAAATATTAAAATAATTCTTTTATCATAAGGCAATCTGCTACAAGTCAAAATTCCCCTGTGCTGGGCAGCAGAGACTTGGGAGAGAGTCGAGGGCAGAGGCTCAAGCTACTGCGTGGAAGGAGGCAGTGGTAAACCACTTCTGTAATTTTACCAAGAAAACTCTATGAATACACTGCCAGAACAATTGCAGATGAAGGCGGGCCACGCTGGGAGAGATGTGTCCATTGTGTCTCTCTGGGTCGAAGACGACTCAATAGCTTAAGACAAGACAAAGCCCTCTGAGGTAAATACCATTAGCAACAATTTTTAAAGTGATCAAACTCTCGGGAAAAAGTTCTTATGCTGGAGATTTCCTTGGCACTGTCCAAAACGGAACTTATCTTCCCACCCAAACCCTGTCCTTCCCCTAGCTTTCCTATCACTGTAAACAGCACCAACATCTTCCGTCTCACTGACCCATAATCTTGGTATTATCCTCAAGTCATCTCTCTCATTCAACCCAAGCATTCAATCTGTCACAAAATCACATCAGTTGTACATAGCAATATTTCTAAAATCCACCATTTCCTTTCCATCCAAATTGCTTCTGTACTGATCCAAACACCCAATATTTCCTTCCTTGATTACTGCATCATACCTCCTTTCTCCTTCTCCCATCCCCAGAGCCTTCTATCTCTCTCCTCTCCAGTTCATATTCACTCAGCTGCCCAGATCATTTTTTCTGCAAAACTGTTCAGTCATTATCTCCCCACTTCTCAGAACCTTCCAATGGTTTTACATCCACTTGTACATTCATTCATTCATTCATTCAGTCAGTCAGTCAGTCATATTTATTGAGCACTTACTGTGTGCAGAGCACTGTACTAAGCTCTTGGAAAATACAATTTGGCAACAGAGAGAGACAATCCCTATCCAACAAACTAGCTCACAGTCTAGAAGGGGGAGAGGAACTGGATAGGTGTCAGGTCAGAGGAGGGGTCTTCCAAGGAAAATGGGGCTGTAAATGGAATGGGCCTTTCGGACAGTCTGGTGGGAACTGGGACAGGATGCCGAGGAGGCCACGGAGGAGGGGGGAAGCCAACTGGTACTTCAAACAGAAACTCCTTATTGGTTTTAAAGCTCTCAATCAGCTCTCTCAAGCAGCGTGGCTCAGTGGAAAGAGGAGGGGCTTGGTAGTCAGAAGTCATGGGTTCGAATCCCGGCTATGCCACTTGTCAGTTGTGTGACCAAGGGCAAGTCACTTAACTTCTCTGTGCCTCAGCTACCTCATCTGTAAAATGAGGGTGAAGATTGTGAGCCTCACGTGGGACAACCTGATTACCCTGTATCTCTGCAGTGCTCTGCACATAGTAAGTGCTTAACAAATACCAACATATTTTTTTTACCTCACTGAAGTCCTTTTATAACCACCCCATACACCCTGCTCCTCTAATACCAATTTACTTTCCATACTTCAATCTCCTCTATCCTGCCATGACCTCTTGCCCGCATTCTTCCTTGGGTCTGAATCTCCCTCCCCCTTCATATCGGAGAGTCCACCATTACTTCCCACCTTCAAACCCTTCTTAAAATCATATCTCCTCCAAGAGGCCTTCCCAGTCTAAGGCCCTCATTTCCCTATTTGCCCTCCTCTCTATATTGACTGTGTACTTGGCTGGGTGCCCCTTCAGCACTTTGATAATGAGACGCAGGGTTGGAGTCAGAGGATGTGCATTTTAAACCCCCGGCTCCACCACCTGTCAGCTGTGTGACTTTGGGCATGTCACAACTTCTCTGTGCCTCAGTTACCTCATCTGTAAAATGGGGATTAAGACAGTGAGCCCCATGTGGACAACTTCATTACTTTGTCTCTACCCCAGTGCTTAGAACAGTGCTTGGCACATAGTAATCGCTTAACAAATACCATCATTATTTTAATACTTACTCCAACCCCATGATAATCCTGTAAATATTCTTATTCTCATCTATTTCCCCTGTTCCTAATCTATTTTAATGTCTGTCTCCCCCATAGACTGTGGGCTCTTTGTGGACATGGGTTATATCTACTAACTCCTCTGTACTGTATTTTCCCAAGCTCTTAGTACAGTGTTTGGCACATAGTAAGTGCCCAATAAATACCATTTACTGACTGGTTGAAGATACTGGTGACCTCAACTAAGTAGGAACTTAGATCAAAACATAAGAGTATTGTCTATGCTCTTGGATGTTTCTTGTTTAGCTCTGGCCCAGCCTAAGAAAATGAAATACTAAGATTCTTATATTTTCCAGCTTATAAAATTAAACAAAATGGAACAAACCCCTAAAGGTTGGACTTCACAAGAAAGGGCTATGTTTATTCACCCTTTAGTTTTTACCAAATAAGAAACAAATGTGGTTATTTCTACACTGGAACAGTAAAATGTGTTAAGTGCATAATAAGTTTCAGTGGATGCTTCTAGCTGCTAGAAGTTAGAGTGTTTTCTTATCGCAAGAAAAGTAGGTTGCAAATGCCTCATGTAACTCATTTGGATGATACTCATTTGGGCCCTTCAAGTGTCATTTTCAGAGTTTGTAGCTGCTACTTTTGGCAATTTCACTTTGCATTTCCATAAAAATGCAATTAGGCATTGAAAAAAAAGACTGCTCAGATTTTGTCTTTCCTTGAAACTCATTATTTGGGTAGCAAGAATATGCTCAACTGTTGGCCAGTAAACCTGAAAATGATGAATGCTGAAGCCTAAAGAATATGAATGTTTAGTATCAATTTTTATTGTTTCAACAAAAAGTTCAGTCCTCTTAAGTCAAACCCAATTATCAGGTTACAGTAATGAAACACTGTCCCCAAGGGCAGTAATAGAGATTATAAAACCCCTAGAGGGAAAGGTTTCACACACAGGTGTACAATATTTATAAAAATACTAAAAATAATTTGGGTTGTTTAGAGCTATTGAATTTGAAAAACCTACTATATGAAATGCATTCATTTTACTTGCTGAGTAGCTAATCCAGAATGTACATATGACTCAGACACACATGCACAAACATATACATATACACAAACAATTTTCAGCTTTTCCTTCATCACTATTACACCAATTTTGAAATTGTTCTGAAAAGGTGATTACTGTGTACAATTTAAAGAGGCTTTGGGCTGTGGCCTCCGGAGACAACACACATATATTGTATGAGAGGTTTTCAGAGTCATGGTCTTCAAGAATTTTCATTAAAGCTTTAGCATAAATCCTGCCAACTGAGGCATTTACTACATTTAAAAAAAAAACACCGTGAGCACATCTTTCAAGAATGAGGTGATTTTAACTAATACAATAAATAAGCAAAGTTTGTTTTGGGATATAAATAATAACTGAATCTTAGGTTCTTCAGATAATAACAACTGTATTTTAGCACAGGGATCAGTTTATCAATGTAGACAAGTAACTCTGTGTTCTTTGGTGGGACAAGACAGCTTTGGCAGATCTTTGAATTGATTTTCATCTTTTATATGTCTGAGATTAGAGAATTTGAAGATGTGGTGGTGGTTCTTTTCTGGAATATTAGTAAATCAATCAATCTGTGGTATTCATTTAGCAGCTGAGTGCTAACCTCTGGACTAAATAATAATTATAATATTGTGTGGTATCTGCTAAGTGCTTAACTTACTATGTGCCTAGCACTTAACTCAGCACTGGGGTAGATAGATATAAGATAATCAGGTCTGATCTGGTTGCTGTCCCACATGGGGTTCTCAGACTAAGAGAGTTGGAGAATAGGTATTTAAGCCTCATTTTACAGATGAAGAAATTGAGGTGCAGAGAAAGTAACTGCCCAAAGTAACATAGTAGTCCCTCCTACCTAAGTCCTACTTAACTTTATTAATATCCTTCTAAAACTTGGCCTGCACAATTCACTCCTCTAATGCCATATTACTCACTGTACCTGAATGCCATCTCTCTCAGGGGATCCTTAGCTCATGTCTATCAATTCAAACGGCAGACCTGGGATTAGAATAGGTGTATCCCAGGTGTGTACTCTATCCACTGTCAGTCAATCGATCAATCAATCAGTGGTATGTATTAAGCACTTCCAGTGTGCAGATCACTGTACTAAATGCCTCAATGTACAGTACAATTGAGTTGATAGACTCTATCCTTGCCCACAAGAAGCTTACGGTGTAGACAGTGAGCTTGCTGTGGGCAGGGAATGACACTTTTTATTGTTGGATTGTACTTTCCAAAATGCTTAGTACAGTGCTCTGCATGCAGTAAGTACTCAATAAATATGACTGAATAAAGGGGAGATGGACATTAAATTACATGTAATTAAATACACATTAAATAATTACATTAAATTACATTAAATTAAATTACAGATAGGGGAATGGAGGCAGAATAAGGATCTGTACATAAATCTTGTGGAGCTGGGGTAGGGTGGATGTTGAGTGCTACAGGGTACTAACCCAAGTACATAGGCAACACGGGAGGAAGGGTGACTGAGGGAAATAGGTATGAGCTCTTGTGAGAAGCACACTTTTAATAAGACTTTGAAGAAAGGACGAGGGATAATCTGATGTGTATGATCCAAGCACTTGCCCTATCCCACCTTGACTACTGCATCAGCCTCTTCATGGACCTCCTCGCCTCCTATCTCTCCTAACTTGAGCCCCAAGTCCCAATTTCACTCGTCTGCCCAGACCTTTTTTCTTTTTGTCTCCTACTCCTCAAGAACTTCCAGTAGTTGCCCATCCATGCCTGCATCAAATAGGAACTCCTAATCATCCATTTTAAGGCACTGTCAGCTCTCCACTTCCTACCTTACGTCACTTGTCTCCCACTACAAGCCAGACCCCATGATTTGTTCTTCTAATGCCAACCTTCTCAACATACCTAGATCTCATCTATCTCACTGCCAACCCCTTGCCTAAATCCACCCTCTGGCCTGGAACTCTCCCCCACACTGCCTCCATCCATCAATCAATCAATCAAATTAACTGAGAGCTTACTAATAACAACTGCAGTGCTTGTTAAGTGCTTACTATATGCCAAGCACTGTGCTATGCACTAGGATGGATATAAGCAAATCAGATTGGACATAGTCCCTGTCCCACATGGTACTCACTGCCTTAATCCCCATTTTATAGATGAGGTAATTGAGGCACAGAGAAGTGAAGTGACTTGCCCAAGGTAACACAGCAGACAAGTGGCAGTGCAGGAATTAGAACCCATGACCTTCTGACTCCCACACCCGGGCTCTATGCACCTCACCATGCTGCTTCCCTATGTGATGATCGGCACATAGTAAGCGCTTAACAAAAACCATTACTATTATTATTATCTGCCTTGGGTGTCGCAGGCTGCTCCATGTAGCAGTTGTTGATCGGTCCAGGCCCATTACTGGGCAGAGCAGAGAGGGAAAGCCACTTCTCCATCTGTGCCCCAGCCCACCCCACAGACTGTTGCCCGCAACAATCTATCCTGATATAGAGCAACCTTGCTCCTTTGTGAATTCATTCTTTGCTTTCGTTGTTCATGAGATCAAAAAACAGTCACTCAAAATGACTTTCTCTGGGCTCTCTACAAGGTATCCTCTGCCTCGCATACTTTATATTCTTATGATTACTTAGTACAATGCTTGGGACTCAGCGGACAATCCATATTGAGTTGTACAAATGTACAATATTATTCACTCCATCATATTTATTGAGAACTTACTATGTGCAGAGTTCCGTACTAAGCACTTGGGAGAGTACAATATAACAATAAGCAGACACTTCCCTGCCCATCAGGTCGTTCACATAAAATGAAGTAACCATAGATTGATCACTTGGTTAATAGAGTGATGAATTGATTTACCACTGACAGAGACCATGTCTAATTCCCACCAGTGTATTGTGGTGACCCACAATAAGCTGCCTTATTAGTGGCTGTTTGTGATCCCGTGAAGAACAACAAGGAAGAGACTGGCTAAGGCACTGATCGGCTCTACTTGAGGTCAGGAGATGGCGGGCCTTTAGGGGCAGGGCACGGAGGGAGGTGTGGCTTTCTCTCCCTGCTCTACCCAGTAACCAAACCTGCCATATAGAGCCACAGCTGCCATGCTTAAGGTACACAAAAGGCACTCATTTTGAATCATGAGGAAGCACACTGAAGCAGCACAAGGAGCATAGAGGGATGCACCTGGAGCAGAAGCATGCAGAGGAGAAGCAAGAAGGAAGCAAGCTGAGAGCAGCAGAAGCAACAGGAGAATAGCACTTGAAATCAGCAGAAGGCAACAGCATTTAGAAGCAGAATGAAGAACCATTGGCAGAACGGGCTCCCTTGACCAGCTTACTGGTATTGGACCCATGGTGGAGTGGAGTGAATGGCATATGTATGTGTCACTCCCTTGCACATTGGTAAAACTAAGTAAAAAAACTTTCCACAGTCACCTTGGCGATCAGAGGTGTGGTTTGACTACTATGTGTCACCCAGGCTCCCCCAATCCAGGAAAGTCCTGGTTGATACAAACCATGGGCTTGTGACATGTATTTTAATCTTAGCATTTAGTACAGTGTTCTGCACTTAATAAATACTATTACTACTACTCTACCTGGGCACAATGAGTTCTCTAATACTTTTCCAAGTCATACACCTTAGGTTTTTTTTGTATAGCTAGCTTTAGGGAAGGGTTTTGGATCAATAGTTGAGTGCCCTCAACTCTTAGATGAAGGCAACCTTAGAAATATTTTCCCCAAATTATTAACTCCACAAATTTATATTTGTATACAAAATTTATACTGGCCTGCCCTACCCACCATATTTACCAATGTCATGGTAATGTCTATTTGCCATTTTTCCTTGCAAAAAATAAAAGTTCCCTTATCTATGAAATTCAAACCCAAAGGAAACGAAAAGGAAAGAGAGAACATACTGAATTTCTTTTAGCCTGTTTCATGGTTTTCTTGATGCCACAGTCTGAGTCTCATTAGGCCTGACCCAGTTTCTTTTAGGCCTTGTGCATATGGGCCAATGGATTAAAGAAATTTTAAAAATAGAAATCCCTTTGTTTTCTGAATTCTCTGTGCAGCTAGTGTGACCAAAAATTTCATCAGATAGGGTTTCACAGGCTCCAGAGCCTTTCAGATCTGAAACTTTAATGTTTCTGTTTTTGGGAGGTATTTTTTTCATTAGTAAGGTGTTGTATAAGAAATAGCTAGAGAAGAGGCTAGGGAAGGGCCCCAAATCAGTATGGGGACTGAAATGGGGATTGGGGTAGTGGGGAGGCAATCCAGGTGATCAAGTAAACCTGAATATGATATCATTTACCTCCTTGCTTATAGTTTGAAAAGGAGATAACAGGTGAATAACTCTATTATACCATATATTTAGATTGCCATTTCCCCATTTAACTGGGCAGTAGGCAAGGCAGATATTCATTATGTGTGTGGTCTATTAATGTATTGGCAAGTAGCATAGCCTAAAGGAAAAAACACAGGCCTGGGGTTACAGGACCTGGGTTCTAATCCCAGCTCTGACGCTTGCTGGCTGTATGACCTTGGGCAAGTCACTTCACTTCCTCTGTGTCTCAGTTTCCTCATCTGAAAATGGGAATTCAAAACCTGTTCTCTCTCTTAGACTGTGAGCCCCATGTGGCATTGGGACTGAGTCCAACCTGATTATCTGGTATCAACCCCAGCATTTAATACAGTGTTTGACACTTAGTAAGCACTTGAAACATACCATGATTATTAATTATTATTACAAAGCATTAGCAATGAAAGGCTTCCTTCACGGTAACTTTGGTGGTTTGGAATCTTCCAATGAAAATATTAGTTTACAATATGCCCTTCCTCTGATTGGTTCCCCCAGGCAGGATCTGATTTGTTGATAAATCTGCCAGTTGATTCCCGCGAATATATCCATCTGAATGGATACAGAGAGTACTGAGCCACCCCTATATGTTGCTTCTCATAGCAGCAAATCCTCCTATTTTCCAGGTCTCAGCACTGTGCACTTTTCCTTAGAAATGCAACTCTGGAAAAAGAGATATTAGAAGCCATAGAAAGTGGGAGGGGTTGGAGCAGGAGGAAGCTTGGTTATGATCTGTGGAAGGCAGAGAGCTTGGAAGAGTTTCGTTACCTGTCAAAGTCCAATAATAAAGTTCAAAATTAGGAGGGAAAGCAGAAAATATTATTTTCTCCTGCATCTTTTCTCCTGGTTCACTGTAAATCCCTGTGAAAAACCCAAGGCTTCTTTCCTTGCTGAGATTTGTTTGGGGAGATTGATGCTGGGGAACGGGAGGAGGAGCACAGACAGGACACAGGCTCCAGGTTCAGGAAAACTGGGGGGGTAAATGGGGAACTCTGGAAGGGTGGCTGAACCTGGGTTCCCCTTGGGGGACTGGGAGAGCTTTCCTGGAACTTTTTCTCCTGCTTCCCTGCAAGTTCCCATGAAAGACAAGGACAGAACCCTGAACCACTCTGCTTCCTCCATCTTCCTGCTCCTTCTCATACTAGCAGTGCTGAAATGGAGCCTTTGGAGACTAGAGGAAGAGAATGATTGTTTTCATTTTTTAATGGTATTTGTTAAGTGCTTACTATGTGTCAAACACTGTCCTAAGTGCTAGGGTAGATACAAGTTAATTAGATCGGATACAGTCCCTGTTCCATATGGGGCTCACAGACTAAGTAGGAGGGAGAACAGGTATTGAATCCCTGTTTTACAGTTGAGGAATCTGCAGTACAAAGAAGTTAAACAACTGGCACTTGGTCTCAGAGTAAACCATTGACAGATTCAGGATTAGAACCCAGGACCTCTGGCTCCCAGGCCCGTACTTGCTCCACTGTGCCACGCTGCTGCTTATCACTGTGATCGGTTTAGAGGCAGCTTTACAGTGCTTGTGGAATTTTCCAAATGGATGGACTGGATAGATGGTGCCAGCAGGAGTAACCTAAGCTGCCAGAGTGAAGAAAGTGTTGGGTGAGATGGGAATTTCTCTCTGCCACCATTATCAATAAAACTGAAAATATAGTGATTTGGAAATTTCTGATGTGGAGACCGCATGGCTTAATGGAAAGAACATGTCACTAGAAGTCAAGAAACTTGAATTCTAGTCTTCTACTACTTGGCTGCTATGTGATCTGGGGCAAGTCACTTTAACTTATCAGTGGCTCAGTTTTCTCATCTGCATAAGGCAAATTAAATACCTATCTCCTTCTCTCCTAAACAGAGAATCCAATCTGATTAATTTAAAGCTACCCTAGTAATAATGATGTTGGTATTTGTTAAGTGCTTACTATGTGCAGAGCACTGTTCTAAGCGCTGGGGTAGATACAGGGTAATCAGGTTGTCCCACGTGACACTCACAATTCCCATTTTACAGATGAGGTCACTGAGGCACCGAGAAGTGAAGTGACTTGCCCACAGTCAGCATAGTGCTTGGCAGCACTTAATGAATAGCATATTTTTGGGGGGGCGGGGGGGAAGGCTAATGAAAATGGGCTTATTTTGTGAGTTCCTTTGCCATACTGTGATAAATGGATACCCTTTTTTATCATTAAAGCCTGTTTATGGAGCTTATTATGAGTAAAATTTAAAGTAATTCCAAGATTGTGATATAATAAAATATACTGGAAATAAATAGTAAAATGGTCATTGGAAGCTTAGATTTCATTTTGATGAATTACAAATGTTTGAATTGGGGGCAATGCTTAAAATGTCTCATGGTTATGTGATGGTGAATTACTGGCAATATAAAAACCAGTAATGTGAAACCATTAATGGAAGAAACCATGAATTTTGGCTTTTTCCTACCACTAAAGCACTATATATGGAACTGTGCATGTGTATGTGAGGAATTTGACATTTATATTTTGAAGGACCTATTTAGCTTTTATGGCATTTTCAGGCCAAAAAATAAAAAATGGAGAGGAGATGGTTGTTAAATAGAGACGATGAAGAACCATCTAAACAAGCAAAGAGACTAGTAGTTTCAATCTATCAGTGGTATTTATTGAGTGTTACCATGTGCAAAGCACTGTATGAAATGATTGAGAGAGTACAATTCATTCATTCAATCATATTTATTGAGCGCTTCCTGTGTGCAGAGCACTAAACTAAGTGCTTGGAAAGTACAATTTGGCAAGAGATAGTGACAATCCCTACCCAACAACGGGCTCACAGTCTAGAAGATGGGCTCATAGTCTAGACATAATCACTGCCACAAGGAGATTACAGTCTAGAGGGGAAGACAGCTAAATAAATTACAAATAGGGGAAATATGTCACTCTGCGTCTCTATCACTATGGAAAACCTTGAAAAATTGCACTCAAATTCTTTTTGTGGTTCTGGATACCACATTTTAGGAGAGATATAATAGAAGCTGGAAGAAACCCAAAGATTGGCATTCAAAATTGTCAAATGGATAGAACAGCCTACAAAGTATCTATGTACAGATCTTTAAACTTTCTCTTTCTTCTACTTGTAATTCATTTTAGTGGTTATCACCCCCACTAGACTGTAAATTCCTTGAGGATGAGATTGGGTCTATTAATTCTATTGTTCTCTTTCCAATGTGCTTACTACAGTGCTCTGCACAAAATATGCATTCAACAACTACTATGTTAATTGATCAAAAGAATGTAGACTGAAATGATTCCAGCTTTTCAGTCTGAAAAGTAAAATGTGAGAAAAAAACAAGAATGAAGTATACAAAAATCACAAAGGATTTTGCAAGGGTGAGCATGGAATTGTTTTCATCACATCCTTCAACATCAGGACAAGGGGGATTTATTGTATGTATCACAATATGGTAAGCACTATGTTCAAAACTGCAGTTTTATTTTTTTACAGCAGTCGGTAAATTCATGAAATTCACTACTACAAGTCTTTGTGCAGGCATTATCACTATCAACAATAATTACTCAGCTTCTATTTTGTGCAAATCAGTATACTAACAACTTGGGGAACTTTTGAAAAAAGTAAAGTTCATGATCTCTATCTTCAAGGAGCTTAGAACATAACTGTTAAATAGCAGTCATAGATTTACCAGACTACAGGTTGAGTGAGAAAACTATACTAACAGATACATATGATTAGAGAGATGCATCAATAAATAAGCAAAAAAAAATGAAGGCTGGGTAGGTTGATAGGATGCTATGAATGGAAAAGTAGATGAATTGATCAGAAAGTGCTTTCTGAAAGGAATTTACACTTTCAGAGGACTTCAAGGTAGAGGAAAACATGATTTGGAGAAGGAGAGCCTACCGGGTAAGGAAAGACTTGAGAAATTGGTGAGAGGTAGAGAATTCAAGAATTATGGACTGTTAGGAAATTTGCTTCAGAGCTGTCAGGGACATGAGATGAGAAAGCCAAAAAAAGAAAGAAACTAGAAGATGGATAATACCAAATAAATTCAGGAAAATTTTGGATAAATTAATAACCGAAAGATAATTTTAGGGACGTTAGATGAGAAATTGAAGTGTTAGAAGGCTAAATAAATCAGAGGTCCATGATGATTATCTAGAGGGAATTTGGGAACTGGAGAATTCATTCAAAATAATAAAAATAATAATAATAATTAATGAAGAAGTAGAGAAGCAGTGTGACCTGGTGGATAGAGCACAGGTCTGGGAGTCAGAAGAACCTGGGTTCTAATCCCAGCTCCAGCCACTTTTGTGCTGTATGACCTTAGGCAAGTTACTGAGTTTCCCTGTGCCTCTGTTACCTCATCCATAAAATGGGGATTAAGAATATGAGCCCCATGTGGGACATGGGATGACCTGATTCGCTTGTATCTACCCCAACACTTAGAACAGTGCCTGGCACTGAATGGCACTGTAAGTGCCATAGCTCTCATAATATCCTGGCTAGATTATTGTGCAGCCTTCTCTCTTACCTCCCTTCCTTCTGTCTCTCCCCACTGCAGTCTATTCTTCATTCCGCTGCCCAGATCATTTTCCTGCAGAAACGCTCTGGGCATGTCACTCCCCTCCTTAAAAACATCCAGTGGTTTCCTGTCAACCTCCACATGAAACAAAAACTTCTCACTCTGGGCTTCAAGGCTCTCCATCACCTTGCCCCCTCCTACCTCTCCTCCCTTCTTTCTTTCCACTGCCCATCCCACACACTCCGCTCCTCTGTCACTCACCTCCTCACCGTCCCCCGTTCACACCTATCCCACCGTCGACCTCTGGCCCACATCCTACCACTGTCCTGGAATGTCCTCCCTCCTCACCTCCACCAAATTAACTCTCTTCCCCACTTCAAAGCCCTACTAAGAGCTCACCTCCTCCAAGAGGCCTTCCCAGATTGAGCTTCCCCTTTTCCCTCTGCTCCCTCTCTGCTCCCTCCCTGCTGTCTGCTGCCTTCCCTTCACCTCCCCTCAGCTAAGCCCCCTTTCCCTCTGCTCCTCCCCCTCCCATTCATTTGTTCAATAGTATTTATTGAGCGCTTACTATGTGCAGAACACTGTACTAAGCACTTGGAATGTACAATTCAGCAATAGATAGAGACAATCCCTGACCACTGATGGGCTTACAGTCTACCCTCAGCACTGTGCTCATTTGTATATATTTTTATTACCCTGTTTATTTTGATAATGAGGTGTACAACCCCTTGATTCTATTTATCATGATTATATTGTTTTGTTTTTGTCTGTCTCCTCCGATTAGACTGTGAGCCCATCATTGGGCAGGGATTGTCTCTATCTGTTGCCAAATTGTATATTCCAAGCACTTAGTACAGTGCTCTGCACATAGTAAATGCTCAATAAATACTACTGAATGAATGAAAGTGGTCAACAAATACCATAAAAATATGGACTTTGTTAAGCATGTACTATGCACCAAGCAATGTACTATACACTGGGGTAGATACAAGAGAATAAGGTGGTACAGTCCCTGTCTCACATGGGCTTCACAATCTAAGTGAAGGGGAGACAAGTATTGAATTCCAGTTTTACAGATGATGAAACTGAAGCACAGAGAAGTTAAATGATTGACCAAGGTCACTCAGCAGGCAGGTGATGGAACCAGATTTGGCACCCAGGTCCTCCTTGACCCAGATCCATGCTTTCTCTCCTCTAGGTCTACCGGCTTCCATTACTATGGCAACGTGATGATGAAGGCAACCATCCCACGGGTCTCCTAACACTGTGAAAAACCCAGTGCTCAACTGCCTGGTGTCATGGTTTGATCTAACATATATTATGAATAACAGGTGGAATTAAAATGTAGGCTAGGGAAAATAAGTGGAAGGAGAAGGGTTGGAATATATTAGCCTTCTTCTGACAAAATTTTTAGGGTTATTATAAAAAAATGGAAACCATTATTGTCAGACTCATACCTGGAAGATGTGTTGCAGGGTCCTTTTTTTGTAGAAAAAATGCCTGAATACTACTTCAACGATAGTCTGCTCTGACAACTTTCTACAATAAATCAGATTAACAAAGAGACACTCTCCCCACTTGCGGCTTTTAGGTAAGTCAGTCAGTTTTATTGAGAAATCACTGTGTCCAGAGCACCGTACTAGTGGGAAGTTACAAAAGTAAAGCAATCACAGTTCCCACTCTCCAAGGAAAAAGGAAAAACCCAAATTCACACACTTGCCAGTAGACATAAAGCACAAATGATAGAGCATGGAGCATGACAGTTGGATAAAAATACAAATAACAGAAACACATAAACTAAGTTTACAGGTCTATACGCCACTGCTCTTGAAGAATCAATCAAGAAAAACTTCATGGAGATGGTTTGCTTTCAGAATACGGTTTTGTAAAGACAAATTGGTAGAGTATTTCCAGCAGGAGAATTGATGTACCGGAGCTGGTGCGGGGGAAGGAGGGGCTGAGACCTACACCTGTGCGAAAAGTAAGCAGGACTGTTTGATTTGGAGGGAAAGGCCAAACAAAGAGGCAGGTGCAGTATTCACTGAGCACCCACTTGCATGCACAGCACAGTTCTAAGTGTTTGGGGATATTCATTAGAAGTGATAAATGGTGGTGGCATTTGTTAAGTGTTTACTATGTGCCACGTACTGTACTAAACACTGGAATAGATAAAATATAATCAGTTTGGACACAGTCCTTGTTCCATATGGGGCCCTCAGCCTAAGGGAGAGGGAGTACAGGTATTGAATCTCTGTTTTACCAAAGAGGAAACAGGCACAGAGAAGTGAAGCGACTTGCCCAAGGTCATATAAATGTTACCTCTGACGTTGAGGAGTTGATAATCTATTGAGGCAAACAAGCAGGCAAAAATGGTCAAATATACAATAGTTAAAGAGTGAGAATGTTGCCTGCACCAGCTACCTCCACTTTCTCTCATTCAAATTAATGATATTTTTTGAGTCATTACCGCATGCAGAAAACTGCACTAAGCACTCGGGAGAATACAAGAGTTTGGAGACACATTCCCTGCCCACAAGATTACCTCAAATTCTCTCTTTGACTCCTTCTAATCTGGCTTCCTCCCCTTTCACTCCATTGAAATTGCCCTCTCATAGGTCATCAACAAGCTCCTTCTTGACAAATCCAACACTTTTTATTTGTGTTCCTCCTCCATCCTCAGTGCTTCAAAAATGTGTACCGCCACCTCCTCCAGGGAACATTATCTAACCTTGGCATCATTGACTTTGTCCTATCCTGGTTCTCCTACTCTGTCGGGCCACTTCTTCTCAGCTTTTTCTGTGGGCTCCTCCTCTGCCTCCCACCCCTTAAATGAGAGGTGTCCTTCAAGGCTCAGTTCTGGGTTCTTCACTATTCTCCATTCACACCCATTCCTGTGGAGAAATCACTTGCTCCCATGGCTTTAACTGCACCTCTCTGCAGATGATTCCCAAATCTAAGTCTCCAGGTTTGATCTTTCTCCTGCAGAGAAAGATCCCTGATTTTCTCTTGCTTTCAGGGCATCAGGACTTGGATGTCCCACTGGCACCTCAAACTTAACATGTCCAAAACATAACTCCTCTCATCTTCCCACCTAAATCCTGTCACAAAATCTGTCATCACATCTTGCCAGTTCAACCTTCATAACATCACTGCATCACATCACAACATCACTGGAAGAAGCATGGTATAGCAGATAGAGCACAGGCCTGGGAATCAGAAGGTCATGGGTTCTAGTTCCATTTCCACCACTTGTCTTCTGTGTGGCCTTGGTCAAGTCACTTCACTTTTCTATGCCTCAGTTCTCTAATCTGCAAAATGGGGGGTTAAGATTGTGAACTCCATGAGGGCCAGGGACTGTGTCCAACTCGGTTTGATGTATCCTCCCCAGTGCTTACTACAGTACCTGTCACACAAAAAGTGCTTAACAAATACCATTATTACCAAACTCCATCCAAACTGCTAGTATGGTAATCCAAGCATTTATCAGATTCCATCTTTATTACTGCATCTACTTCCTTACTGACTTCCCTGAGTTCTGTTTCTCCCCACTCCAGCCCACAGTTCACTCTGCTGCCCGGATCATTTTCCTATAAAAGCATTCAATCCATGTTTCTCCACTCCATAAGAACCTCCAGTGATTGCCCATCCACCCTCCACATCAAACAGAAATTCTTTACCACTGTCTTTAAAGCATTCAAACAGTTTGCCCACTCCTATCTTAGCTTGCTGATTTCTTACTACAACCCAGCACACCGATTTCACTCCTCTAATGCCAACCCACTCACTCAAACTCATCTATCACACCACCTACCCATCACCTCTTTAGGCCTGGAACTCCCTCCCGCTTCATAGCCAGAGAACCACTATTCTCTTCACCTTTAACTCCTTGTTAAAATCACCACATGGCCTGATTCCCTCTACCCGTTCTCCCTCTTCATCTCCCTTGCACTTGGATTTGCACTTTTTATTCCCCCCATCCTCAATCCCACAGCACTTACGTACATAAATGTAATTTATCTATTTATATTAATTTGTGTTCCCCTCTAGACTGTCAGCTCCTTGGGGTCAAAGGAATGTGCCCACCACCTCTGTTATATTGTACTCTCCCAAGCACTTACTGCACACAGTAAGTACCCAATAAAAAAATTGATCGATTGATATTAGCAGCTATTTGCAGGATTCCTAAAAAGAAAACCTAATGTGTTTTTTTCTAGGACAACCTATAAATGAATCAATTTTTTCCAAATTCACAAGAATGCTTGAGAGGTTTCATTTTGAATTGTACTTAAAGCACTTTCCTAAATATGGGCTACTGTTTCAGACTAAGAATACCTTTTCTAAAGTAAACGGCAGGCTCTCCTCGTAAATACAGTGTTAGACTGCCACCTAGTATTTACACAAAGAAATGTCTGGAATGGCCTGCAGTATTTCAGCTACAACTGTAGCTTGCATGCTCTACACCGTTGACCTAAATAGACGAACGTGCAGCCACACACACTCGTGGGTTTTAGTTAGGTTGACTGGATATATATCTTCTTGAGGCTTAAAGGCCATACAAAAGTTGGGAGAGTCAAACCTAAGGCCTTAGAGGTAAAACCTGCCACACATATGTACTTGGTAAAATTTTTAAATCACATTTAACAAGATATATCATTGCAGTGGTAATGATAAGACTCCCTAACCAATAAGGTTAATCAGAAGGCCATCACAGCCAGCTGGACCATAATGGACCCTGAGGAATGATACCAATGTAGCCTGTGTCAGCACACCCTTTGCCCCAAAGAGAAAGCCTATTGAGTTGGAGGACATTATTCCATATTCTTCTGGTATGCCACAAAATTCCATTTATACTTATTTTTTTATGATTTTTGTTAAGCACTCACTAGGTGCTGGGCACTGTACTAAATACTGGGGTAGATATAAGCTAATCTGGTTGGACACAGGCCCTGTCTCACAAGGGGCTCACTGTCTTAATCTTCATTTGACAGAGGAGGTACTGAAGCACAGAGATGTTAAGTGACTTGCCCAAGTTCACACAGCAGACATGTGGCCGAACTGGGATTGGAACCCATATCGTGCTGCTCCTCTAATTTTTCCTGAAACCAGTTCCTTGTGTTCAGGGAACATATCTGTTGTATTGTATTCACCCAAGCATTTTAATACATTGATCTGCATGCAGTAAGTGCTCAAAAATTCCATTGATTGATTGACTAATTGAGTGTCATGTCAAGTAACATTTGACAGGGTTTGGCCCTGGAACAGTCCTCTTCCGTAGCTTTATCAATGACCTCTAAGAAGGAACTGAGAGTGTAGTCATCAAGATGGAAAATGTCACTAAATGGAAAGAGGTTGCTAGCAATTAGAAGACAGGAATAAAATCCAGGGTGACCGTGACAAATTAGAGAAACAGTCCATCAAAACCAGGATCTAATTCTCTAAGGATGAGTTAAAGATAGTACACTCAGGAACAAAAATGACACAAATGCAGAATAGGAAAAGACTGGCTAACCCAAGTACAAAAAGATCTACAAACTGAATATGAATCAGCAATGTAGGGGCACTATTTAAAAAGCCAACATGATACAGAGATATATTAATAGATGTATGGTATATGCAAGGTCAGTCACTTACTAAAGTTACATGACTAGGTTTTTCAACACATTATTAAAAGTATTTTGCAAACCTGAAGAGGATCCAGGAAAGAGTAACAAAAATGATGAAAGGATTTGAAAAACAGGCTATATGAGGCAATGTTAAAGGAATTAGATTGGATTAGCCCAGAGATGAGAAGGTGAAACAGTAATTTAATAGGGAAGTGAAATAGTCTTATGAGAAAGTTGCTGCTCAACTGCTCTCCATAGAGGAGAAAGAAGGGGAAAGAAGCTTAAATGGCTGGAAGAGAGAAGTGTTAGACAGAAGAATTTCCAGGCCTCAGGAAAGTTATTCACTTGAAGAGATTATTGAGTGGGGAGTAGAATCATAAGGGTTAGAGAACCTTCTGTTCTAGACGGTCTCTGCTTTTCCTGCTTGGAATCAGTGGACTGGATCTGTTAACCCCTCTTAAAGCCTATAGGATTTTTGTGTTCCAACTTCATCCCACTCAGTGCAGCCCCAAATTTTCAATAGCCAGCAATACCATGACTAAAGGGAATGTAGAGACCTATGATATTTGTATTGCCCTAAATCTGTCATCCCCATTCAGTGTCGTAGAAATGTGAATATAACATTCTATCATGGGACGAAAATGCTGAAAATGCTGAAAAAGTGCATAACTACTGTGCACCTATTCCTGAAGAGTTTCTTCCATGAAAACAGGGAGTCAAAGGACCTGGATTCTAATCCCAGCTCTGATATTTGTCTGCTGTGTGACCTTGGGAAAGTCATTGAACTTCTCTATGCCTCAGTTATCTGTAAGTCCATCTTCTAGACTGTGAGCCCGTTGTTGGATAGGCATTGTCTCTGTTGCTGAATTGTACTTTCCAAGCACTTAGTACAGTGTTCTGCACACAGCAAGCACTCAATAAATATGATTCAGTGAATGAATGAAAAAAATGACAATCAAGATTGTGAACCCTACATGGGACAGGGACCGTATCCAACCTGATAAACTTGTTTCTACCACAGCACTTAGTACAGTGGTGACTGGCACATAGTAAAACCTTAAAAATGCCATTAAAAAAATGAAAGGTTGATGTCACCTTGAGTATTTCACTGACATCCACATGTGCCTTCCCACTGCTGAGTAGCAGCATGGCCTGGCAGAAGAAACACTGGCCTAGAAGTCAGAAGACCTGAGTTCTCAGCTCCATCACTTCTCTGCCATGTGATTTGGGGCAAGTCACTTGTGAGTCCCATGTGGGGCAGGGAATGTGTCCAACCTGATTAGCCTAGACCTAACCCAGGGCTTTGTACAGAGCCTGGCACATAGTAAGCACTCAAGATATGCCATTAAAAAAAAAACTTCTCTGAACCTCACTTTCCTCAATTGCAAAATGGGGATTCAATATCTCTTCTCTCTCCTACTTAGCCTAAGATCCCCATGGGAAGTGATGATCTTGTATCTACCCCAGTGCTTAATAATAATAATGATAATAGTAATTATGGTATATGTTAAGCACTTACTATGTGCCAGGCACTATACTAAGCGCTGGGGTGGATTCAAGCAAATCGGGTTGGACACAGTCATTTATTCCACGTGAGGTTCACAGTTTCAGTCCCCATTTTAATAATAATAATAATAATAATAATGATGGTATTTGTTAAGCACTTACTATGTGCCAAGCAGTGTTCTAAGTGCTGAGGTAGATACAAGGTAATCTGGTTGTCCCACGTGGGGCTCACAGTCTTAATGCCCATTTTTCAGATGAGGTAACTGAGGCCCAGAGAAGTTAAGTGACTTGCCTAAAGTCACACAAGAGATGAATGGCAAAGCCAAGATTAGAACCCAGGACCTTCTAACTCCCATGCCCATGCTCTATCCACTACGCCATGCTGCTTCAAGCTGCTTAGTACAGAGCTTGGCCCATAGTGAGCACTTAACAAATGCCTTAGTTACTATCATTATTATTAATGATAATAATAAAATCCTTCCAATTCCTTTCATTTTGTCTCCACTAGATAGAGATGTTAGGTCAATGGGGATTTTTTTAATTACAATGGGAAAGGGAGGGAACAAAAGCATATCAATTAAATCAAAGAAATGATTCTAGGGAAGACTTAGGTTTGAGAAGATACACAGTTGTGCCAAAGAAGAGATGGGAAAAGGGAGTAAGTGGTGTCATAATTTGAGATGGAGGGGGCATGTGAGATATTTACAACCATTGTAGCTTCAAGGAGCAAGGAGAATGAGCTCATGAAGCAGGATGGCAGACTGTTGCCAAGAGCCCTTCCTCTTACTGATACTGAATTCAGGACAGAGCAGGAAAAGAGGCACAAATCCCAACACACACACACACACACACGTGCGCGCACACACACACACGCAAAGCCACAACACCCTACTGATACTGTGGGTTTGTGTGTGTGTACATTTGTCTGAGTTGTGTTTTAATGTTTCATCATTTCTGATATGTCTATCTCCTGCCCTTCGCCCCATTTATACTGTTAGACTGTGATCCCTCTGAGGGACAGGGACCATGTCTAATTTCCGACTGTATACACTTTCCCAGCACTCAGTACAGTGCTCTGCACACAGTAAGCACTTAGTTAAAACATTCGTATTACTGCACTATTACACCCACCCACACATACCCACACATGCATGCATGCCGATGAACTTCACAGTCTGTCCTGGATTTGGAAATTTTAGGATTTGGAAAATAGTGTTGAACTTGGGAGAGTACAGTGCAACAGAGTTGGTACACATGTTTTCTGTCCACAGTGAACTTACAGTCTTCAGTCCTCAAAGGCAGAGGTAATGTTGACTAGTTTCATTTTACCTTCCTCAAGCACATAGTGGACACAGTAAATACTACCTATTGATAGAACACAAACTAAGTCGGGGCTACAGTTTATGGGAGGTAGGGAGATCCCACCGAAAAAGCACAGGAATAAAGCCAGGCTAACAAGACTGGTACTTCTCTTGTGCCCCCCCCCCCTTTTTAAGTAATTTGGAGCAATTCCTAGACATTCTTTGTGCTTCAGCTTCTCGTTCTATGTAGCAGGAATGAAAGTAACAGCCCCATTCCTCTCCAACAAGGATGTGCTAAGGATAAATGAGAAAATATGTGCAGAGTGCTATAAAAAGTCAAACTGTGCTTGTGGAGCAGTCCTCATTTGGTTTACGAAGGTTTTCCAACCCAAATTGCTTTACATGGAGAATTTAATTGGGAAATCACTAACAAACTTTTTCCCCCTTGGCAGTTTTTGCTTGGTCAGCCTGTCTTCCCAAGCTGCTTGGGCTGCATCAGACTTTGTGGGTTTTTTTCTTTCCTTTTAATTAGCTCTAAAACCTTATTAGCCCAATTATTAGCGGTGTGTCTCTGCATTCAGGGTTCCAGGAAACTGCAACTGCATGGCTGTGTCTTTATTAAAATAGCAATGCTAATAGTTAAGAGACCTTCAGCATTGCATTAGAAACTCTATCAAGGCATAGGAGATAACTCAGTTTGCAAATTGGTCCCAGTTCAAACTTGGCAAGGGAATGAAAATTAGGTTTGAATTGATTTGGCTGTTTTCCATCCTTCCCTGAAAACATGTCATTCCTATTAGCAATTAGCATCAGTGAAATTTACACTGGCATTTGGATAGGTGAACCAATTCTGTAAAATAAAAGTAAAAGGTTTGGTTACTTATCCTTCCACAAAAACAGCTATATGGACAAAAGTAAGAAAAATACTCTTTTTCAGGTCCTCCTAAAGAAACATTTTGATATGCTTCAAAGAGTCTTAAGTGCATATCCCAAAAGTTACAAAGCAGCGTGGCTCAGTGGAAAGAGCCCAGGCTTGGGAGTCAGAGGTCATGGGTTTTAATTCCGCTCCGTCACTTGTCAGCTGTGTGACTTTGGGCAAGTCATTTCACTTCCTCTGTGCCTCAGTTCCCTCATCTGTAAAATGGGGATTAAGCCTCTGAGCCCCACGTGGGACAACCTGATCACCTTGTATTCCCCCCCCTCAGTGGTTAGAATAGTGCTTTGCACATAGTAAGCACTAGCATCATTATTATAACCTGGAGTTTGACTTAGGTCCTAGCACAATATGTACAGTAAAATCAATCAATGGTAATTACTGAGTGCTTGGTCTGCCCAGAACATTGTATAAGCACTTGGGAGAGTACAGTAGAGTAAACAAGCAGTAATAGTACTGTTTATTAAGCACTTACTGGGTGCAGAACCCTGTACTAAGTTCTAGGAAATAATTCACAGTTGGGAATTAGATACGGTTCTTGTCCCTTGGTGGGCCTCACAGTTAACTCTCCCTGCTTTCAAGGGACTTATGGTCCAGGGGACAGGTAATAGTTTTGCTTTTTTCTATCCACTCACTTCATGCTTCTTCAATAGCTCATCTTATCTGCTGTACTGTATTCTCCCAAGCACTTAGTACTGTGCTCTACACACAGTAAGCACTCAATAAATGCTATTGATTGTTTGCTGGATTGATTTCTTCTCTCTTCTCCCGTTACCCAAGATCCAATTCTTTTCTCCTTCTATTACAATCTTATAAAGGTACCTCCTGTCTCCAAACCATTGCTCACAAATTTGACCCTGTACGGGGCTCCCTCCATCCTCAAATCCACCACCACCACTAATCCACCCTCACTTTGTGGGTAAACTGGAAAGCGGAGTGGAACTAAAAGCTCAATCAATCAATCGTATCTATTAAGTGTTTACAGTAATAATAATTGTGGTATTTGTTAAGTGTTTACTGTGTACCAGGCACTGCACTAAGCACTGGGGTGGATACAAGCAAACTGGGTTGGACACAGTCCCTGTGCTACATAAGCCCTCCAGTCTGAATCCCAATTTTACAGATGAGATAACCGAGGCACAGAGAAGAGAAGTGACTTGCCCAAGGTCACACAGCAGACAAGTGGTAGTCCCGGGATTAGAACGTACATCTTTCTGACTCCCTGGCCCGTGCTCTATCCGCTACACCACGCTGCTCCTCCGAGTGTTCTGTGTGCAGAGCTCTGTATAAAGCATTTAGGAAAGTACAATATAACAGAGTTGGTAGACTGGTTCCCTGCCCACAGTAAGCTTACAGTTTAGATGGGGAAGCAGACATTAATATGAACAAATAATTACAGATATCTAAATAAATCCTGAGGGGCTGAGGGAGGAGTGAATAAAGGGTGCAAATCCGAGTTCAAGGGTGATGCAAAAGGGAGTGGGAGAAGAGGAAATGAGTCTCCCCATCATCTCTTCACCATTCCACTGCCACCTCCTCATAGTGGAAAGAGCATGGGCTTTGGAGTCAGAGGTCATGAGTTTGAATCCCAGCTCTGCCACTTGTCAGCTGTGTGACTGTGGGCAAGTCACTTAACTTCTCTGTGCCTCAGTTCCCTCACCTGTAAAATGGGGATTAAGACTGTGAGCCCCACGTGGGACGACCTGATTCCCCTGTGTCTTCCCCAGCGCTTAGAACAGTGCTCTGCACATAGTAAGTGCTTAACAAATACCAACATTATTATTATTATTCTTACCCAATATTATTATTCTTACCCAACGGCTTCTCAAGAAGACCTCTCCCTGTCAGCTTTGTCCTGTCCTTGTTCCCATCCCTATTCAACCTAGTTTGATGTACCTTAAAACCCAGTTAGGACTCAGTTTTGTTGACACAATACTAACCTACTTCTTTTCTGCAGATCTGTGACCTTTAGATGATTTATATTTGATATTCACCTCACCCTCAACCCTACAGCCCTTATTTACACATCTTTAAATTGTATATCATAATGTATTTATATTAATATCTGTCTCTTCCCTCTAGACTATAAGTTTGCTGTGGGCACAGAACACATCTGCCAACTGTATTGTACTCTCCTTAGTATAGGTCTTAGTTAGAACTTAGTGGTGTTCTGCAGCTAGTAATTGCAGCGTGGCTCAGTGGAAAAAGCCTGGGCTTTGGAGACAGAGGTCATGAGTTCGAATCCCAGCTCTGCCACTTGTCAGCTGTGTGACTGTGGGCAAGTCACTTAACTTCTCTGGGCCTCAGTTACCTCATCTGTAAAATGGGGATGAAGACTGTGAGCCCCACATGGGACAACCTGATTCCCCTGTGTCTACCCCAGTGCTTAGAACAGTGCTCTGCACATAGTAAGCGCTTAACAAATACCAACATTATTATTATTAATAAAGTATACTGATTATTTGATTCTCCTACCTCTCTGGTAGTACCACCTCAGTAATTTGGGCAGGTTCCTCTTCTGCCTCCTATTCTCTTACTAAGGACATTCCTCAAGACCCTATTCCAACTCCCTCTACTCTTCTTCTGCTACCCTCACTCTCTCAAAGAGTTCATCCGATTACATGGCTCTACCTCTAGGCAGATGACTCCCAATCAACCATTCTAGCTCTGATGACTCAACTCACCTGCAATCCTGTATTTCTACTTGCCTCCAAGATATCGCCACCTGTATGTCCTTCATACTCAATATATCTGAAATAGAACTACTTAGAATCCCTCTTAATCTCACTCCTCCTAACTTTCCCATCTATGTGGGCTCCACTCTCCTTCCTGCTGCCGAAGCCTGAAACATCAGGCTCATTGAAAAGCAGCACGGTGTAGTGGATAGAGCATGAGTCTGGGAGTCAGAAGGTCTATGGGTTCTAATTCCTGTTCTGCCACTTATCTGCTATGTGACCTTGGGCAAATCACTTTGCTTCTCTGTAGAGAAGCAGCATGGCTCAGTGGAAAGAGCACGGGCTTTGGAGTTAGAGGTTATGAGTTCGAATCCCAGATCTGCCACTTGTCAGCTGTGTGACTGTGGGCAAGTCACTTAACTTTTCTGGATGCACCCTTTCCTCTTCACCTGAACAGTTACCACACATGTCCTCACTCTAGTCTTATGGCGGCTAAATCAATGCATCAGCTTCCATAATCCTTGCATGCAGGAAACATATCATTTCTTATGAAGCAGTGTGGCTCAGTGGAAAGCGCCCAGGTTTGGGAGTCAGAGGTCATGGGTTCTAACCCCGGTTCCGCTACTTGTCAGCTATGTGACTTTGGGCAAGTCACTTCACTTCTCTGGGCCTCAGTTTCCTCATCTGGAAAATGGGGATGAAGACTGTGAGCCCCACGCGCGACAACCTAATTACCTTGAGTCTACCCAGCACTTAGAACAGTGCTTGGCACATAGTAAGTGCTTAAATACCAAAAGTATTATTATTATTATTATTATTATTATTATTATTTCATTTTTCTGTACTTCCCAGGTGCCTAGTTCAAGCCACGCTAAGGGGGGGGCTCAATAAATGCTAAATTTATTCGCCATTATTAGCATTTATTAGTAGTCTCTTACTGCAACTACTATTTCTAATACTCCCACTGGTCTCCCTGTCTCCAGCCTCTCCCTCTTCCAAATTATACTACTGCATTGATTCTTTCAATCGTATTTATTGAGTGCTTACTGAGTGCAGAAGAGTGTACTAAGAGCTTGGAAAGTACAATTAGGCAACAGACAGAGACAATCCCTACCCAACAACAGGCTCGCAGGATCATCTTCTTCGAAGTCACTTGAAAATCTTCCACTGACTTCCAAATCAAATGAAAATTCACACTCACCTTCAGGGCTTTCAACATCTTGGCCCATCTTATTTATCTTTCTTCCCCAGTTTCGGCCCAGCTTTCTCACTTCACTCCTCTCAAACTAACATTCGCATTAAACCCTGCTCTTGCTTTTCCCACTTTTGTCCTGTCTTCCATCCTGTTCCTTACCTTGGCAATCCAACAGACCATAGTGCTCCCCACATTCAAAGCTCTCCTCATATCCCATCACCTATAACAACCAGCCTTACCTGATTTGTTTTCTGTTCCAGAAGTGGTGCAAACCTACCATTATCTCTCTATTATCTGTATATCCCTTTACACCCATCCTAAAGGTAAATGTATGTATGCAATTAAATTGTACATTCAATAACTTCAGTCAATCAGTGGTATTTAGTGAGCACTTACTATGTGTGTGAAGTACTCTTCTAAGTGTTTGGAAAGTACTGTTTATTGTTGTCAGTGCTGCCACCCACCTCTCTGGCCTCGCCATGTCCCCCCTCCCGCCCCTTCCTATCCTCCCCTTCCCCTTCCTCTTCCCCTTCCCCTCTCTCGCTCAGCTCTTTCCCGCTCTCTCCTCTGTCTCCTCCCCCCCTCCTCTCTCCCGCCCTAGAACCCCACTTTACCAGCGCTACCCCTCTTCCCCCTCCCCCTACTCTTCCCCCCACCAAACCCCCTCTTCATCCCCTCCCCCCTTCTCTCTTCCCCACCCATGCCCCATCCCAGTCCTCTTGTCCCACCGCCACCCCTCATCCCCCTCTCCTCGTCCAGGGCCCCGCCACCTCCTTCCCATCCAAACCCTCCCCTCCCCCCGCCCTTCCCCCCCTCCTCCCCTTGCACCCACAGCTACTTTCAAGTGTGGCCTCTGGAACCCCCGCTCTGTTACAGGCAAGCTACCTTTCATCCATGACCTTTTCCTCTCCCGCTCTCTCCTCCTCCTCGCCCTTTCGGAAACGTGGCTCTCTCCCGAAGACACGGTCTCCGCCGCCGCTCTCTCCGGCGGAGGCCTCTCCTTCTCCCACTCCCCCAGACTCACCGGTAAGGGAGGAGGCGTCGGCTTCCTCCTCTCGCCCCGATGCCGCTTCCGCACTATCCCTCCTCCCCCCTCCCTCTCCTTCCCCTCCTTCGAAGCCCATATCATTCGCCTCTACCACCCACTCCAGTTACTTGTCGCCGTCATCTACCGCCCTCCCGGTCCCACCTCCGACTTCTTCAACCACCTTGACCCCTTTCTCACCTTCCTTCTCTCCTTCTCTCTGCCCACTCTGATCCTTGGAGACTTCAACATCCATACGGACGTACCCGACGACTCCTCTGCCGCCCGCCTGCTATCCCTCCTCGACTCTACCGACCTCCTCCTCCACCATACCGCGCCCACTCACCGACTCGGTCACACCCTCGATCTTGTCATCTCCTACCGCTGCACTATCTCCTCACTCACCAACTCTGAAATCCCTCTCTCGGACCATAACCTTCTCACCTGCCTCATCTCTCACACTCCCTCCCCCTGCAAATCTTCGCTACTGCCCCACAGAGACCTCCGCTCTCTCGATCCCATCCGTCTTTCCAATAGCATCTCTCCTCACCTTGCCGCCCTGTCCTCTCTTCCCACTCTCGACAATCAGGTCTCTGCTCTCAACTCCACCCTTTCTACTCATCTCGACTCTCTCGCCCCCCTTTCCCTCCGCCGCTCTCGCGCCACTAACCCACAGCCCTGGATCACCTCCTCCGTCCGCCTCCTACGCTCCTATGCTCGAGCTGCTGAGCGCCGCTGGCGAAAGTCCAAGCACCAAGCCGACCTCACACACTTCAAATTTATCCTTTCCTGCCTTAACTCTGCCCTCTCCTCCGCCAGGCAAAGCTTCTTCTCCTCCCTCATCGACACCCATGCCCGTCACCCCCGCCGATTGTTCCGGACCTTTAACTCTCTCCTTAGGCCCCCTGTTCCTCCCCCTCCCCCATCTCTCACCCCTAATGATCTGGCCACCTATTTCCTCACGAAAATCAACACGATCAGGTCTGAGCTCCCCAAAGTCACCCCTCCGCCTCTCCCCTCCCCCCCTACAACCCCCTCCCCTACTTTCCCATCCTTCCCTGCAGTATCCTCAGAGGAGATCTCCTCCCTCCTCGCAAGTGCCACCCCCTCCACCTGCGCCTCGGACCCCATTCCCTCTCACCTTCTTAAAACCATCGCCCCTGCCCTCCTCCCTTCCTTAACTTCTATTTTTAACCACTCAATCTCCAAGGGCTCCTTCCCCTCTGCCTTCAAACACGCCCACGTCTCCCCCATCCTAAAAAAACCCGCTCTTGACCCCACTTCCCCCTCCAGTTATCGTCCTATCTCCCTACTACCCTTCCTTTCCAAAATCTTAGAACGAGTCGTCTACAATCGATGCCTAGAATTCCTTAACTCCCATTCTCTCCTAGACCCCCTCCAATCTGGCTTCCGTCCCCTCCACTCTACCGAGACTGCTCTCTCTAAGGTCACCCATGACCTCCTTCTTGCCAAATCCAATGGCTCCTACTCCATTCTGATCCTCCTTGACCTCTCTGCTGCCTTTGACACTGTCGACCATCCCCTCCTCCTCCGTACCTTATCTCACCTTGGCTTCACGGACTCTGTCCTCTCCTGGTTCTCCTCTTACCTCTCTGGCCGATCATTCTCGGTCTCCTACGCTGGAGCCTCCTCCCCCTCCCATCCTTTAACTGTTGGAGTTCCTCAAGGGTCAGTTCTTGGCCCTCTTCTGTTCTCCATTTACACTCACTCCCTTGGTGAACTCATTCGCTCTCATGGCTTTGACTACCATCTCTACGCAGATGACACGCAGATCTACATCTCCGCCCCTGTCCTCTCCCCCTCCCTTCAGGCTCGCATCTCCTCCTGCCTCCGGGACGTCTCCACCTGGATGTCTGCCCGCCACCTAAAACTCAACATGAGCAAGACTGAGCTCCTCATCTTCCCTCCCAAGCCCGGTCCGCTCCCAGACTTCTCCATCACCGTGGATGGCACGACCATCCTTCCCGTCCCGCAGGCCCGCAATCTCGGTGTCATCCTTGACTCGTCCCTCTCGTTCACCCCACACATCCTATCCGTTACCAAGACCTGCCGGTTTCACCTCTACAATATCGCCAAGATCCGCCCTTTCCTCTCCACCCAAACGGCTACCTTACTATTACGGGCAGTTGTTATATCCCGGCTAGACTACTGTGTCAGCCTTCTCTCTGACCTCCCTTCCTCCTCTCTCGCCCCGCTCCGGTCTATTCTTCACTCCGCTGCCCGGCTCATCTTCCTGCAGAAACGATCTGGGCATGTCACTCCCCTTCTTAAACAACTCCAGTGGTTGCCTATCGACCTCCGCTCCAAACACAAACTCCTCACTCTAGGCTTCAAGGCTCTCCATCACCTTGCCCCTTCCTATCTCTCCTCCCTTCTCTCTTTCTACCGCCCACCCCACACGCTCCGCTCCTCTGCCGCCCACCTCCTCGCCGTCCCTCGGTCTCGCCTATCCCGCTGTCGACCCCTGGGTCACGTCCTCCCGCGGTCCTGGAACGCCCTCCCTCCTCACCTCCGCCAAACTGATTCTCTTTCCCTCTTCAAAACCTTACTTAAAAATCACCTCCTCCGAGAGGCCTTCCCAGACTGAGCTCCTCTTCCCCCTCTACTCCCTCTGCCATCCCCCCTTTACCTCTCCGCAGCTAAAGCCTCATTTTCCCCTTTTCCCTCTGCTCCTCCACCTCTCCCTTCCCATCCCCACAGCACTGTACTCGTCCGCTCAACTGTATATATTTTCGTTACCCTATTTATTTTGTTAATGAATTGTACATCGCCTCGATTCTATTTAGTTGCCATTGTTTTTACGAGATGTTCTTCCCCTTGACGCTGTTTAGTGCCATTGTTCTTGTCTGTCCGTCTCCCCCGATTAGACTGTAAGCCCGTCAAACGGCAGGGACTGTCTCTATCTGTTGCCGACTTGTTCATCCCAAGCGCTTAGTACAGTGCTCTGCACATAGTAAGCGCTCAATAAATACTATTGAATGAATGAAAAGTACAGTACAACAGAATTAGCAGACATGTTCGCAGCTCATAATAAGCTTACTTCCTTTGATTACTCTGTAAATATTTCCATGTCTGATTCCTCCATTAGAGTATAACCTTCCTGTAGGCATAGAATTTGTCAATTGCTTGTTCTGTACTTTCCAAGCATTTAATACAGTGCATTCAACACAGCGGACACTCAATAAATACTATTACAACTTCTAACAGTATTACTAGTATTACTAGTTTTTTTTAGTATAATTACTAGTATTAGTACTAGTACTAGTATAATAATGATAATATTGATGTTGGTATTTGTTAAGCGCTTACTATGTGCAGAGCACTGTTCTAAGCACTGGGGTAGATACAGGGTGATCAGGTTGTCCCACGTGGGGCTCACAGTTTTAATCCCCATTTTCCAGATGAGGTAGCTGAGGCACAGAGAATTTAAGTGACTTGTCCACAGTCACACAGCTGACAAGTGGCAGATCTGGGATTCGAACCCATGACCTCTGACCAAGCTCATGCTCTTTTCCACTGAGCCATGTTCCTTCTCAATATAATATAGTATAATTACTATAACTATATTACTATAGTATAATTACTAGTATTACTTCAGTGCCATCCTATAAAGCAACGTCTTCTAGGAGATATTCCCTGATTACTCCCCCATCTTCCTGGTTTTGTCATTCATAATCTCATTGACACCACCATTTCACTTTTTTTTTTGGCATTTGTTAAGCACTTATAATGTGCCAGGTACTGTACTGAGTGCTGGGGTATATATAAGCTAATCAGGTTGGAAACATAGTCCATGTCCTACATGGGGCTCACAATAGTAATCCCCATTTTACAGATGAGGTAACTGAGACACAGATAAGTGAAGTGACTTGCCCAGGATCACACAGCAGATTGGTGATAGAGCCAGGATTAGAATCCAGGTCCTTCTGACCCCCAGGCCCGTGCTCTATCCACTAGGCCAGGCTGCTTCTCACATGTGTTTCTCCCATCTCAAGAAATACTTTAAATAGAGATTACATTTTCTTGAATACTGGTAGGAATGCATAGAACTTCTAACTTCTAAATATTTTTCAGGACTATTACAAGGTAAGGAAGTCAAGCACATGAACACTGAATTGGACAATTAGGTGGCTAAATCTCAGATTAAATTAGAAGTTACAGTAAATTAGAAAATCCACAAATTGTTAGTGATGATAGCACTGCCAATTACCATTAAAACAAGTAGTTCCGCATTGATTTTGACTTTGGAATAAACAACATAAAAAAGGCAAATGTGTAACCCAATGGTAGTTAAAACCACCTCTTTTCAGCAAATAGAAATTTTCATTAGAAGTGTTCTAAGTAGTATTGAATATAACAGAAGAAAATAATTACTATAATTCCACTATCTTTTAGAGAATATCAATTTCAAGGAGAGAGGAAATCAAAATGCTTAAATGAATACTCCTTTTTTTTGATTCCAAACTAAAAGTCTTTAATCCTGAATGAGTTGTTTGGAGGCAATGTTCTCTAACATATCTTTTTTTTTTTTTTTTGGATGGTGCTCTAAGTTAAAATAACTAAAACTAATGCTATGCAATCCTAACTTTTCTCAATACTCCTCAATTACAGTGTTCATGCTTATCAGCCCAATATCATTTTACTATATGAAGCAGTCAAAAAAGCTCACCAGTCAGAAGAAGAATCATCTTACTGATTCCCAAAACCTGCTTCTGAGTAATGACTGTTAACTAATACTGGTGTGAATTGGTGGGTGAATATAAAGTCTGAAAGGTTGAGCTTAAAGGAGAAGCAAATTCTAAACTGCAATTCAATGAGATGGTGTAAGAAGCAGTATGGCCTAGTGGAAAGAGCATGGGCCTGAGAATCAGAGGGCCTGGGTTCTAAACCTGTCTGTGCCACTTACTTGTTGTGTGACTTTGGGGAAGTCACTTAACTTATCTGTGTCTCAGTTCTCTCATCTGCAAAATAGGGTTTCAGTACCTGCTCTCCTTCCTAAGACTGTGAGCCCCATGTGGGACTTGATTATCTTATGTCTACCCAAGAGTTTAACAGTGCTTGGTACGTAGTAAGCATTTAATAATAATAATAATGTTGGTATTTGTTAAGCACTTACTATGTGCAGAGCACTGTTCTAAGTGCTGGGGTAGATACAGGGTAATCAGGTTGTCCCACGTGAGGCTCACAGTCTTCATCCCCATTTTACAGATGAGGTAACTGAGGCACAAAGAAGTTAAGTGACTTGCCCACAGTCACACAACTGCCAAGTGGCAGAGCCAGGATTCAAACCCATGACCTCTGACTCCCAAGCCCGTGATCTTTCCACTGAGCCACGCTGCTTCCACTAAAAGATAGTGGAATTATAGTAATTATTTTCTTCTGTTATATTCAATAGTACTTAGAACACTTCTAATGAAAATTTCTATTTGCTGAAAAGAGGTGGTTTTAACTACCATTGGGTTACACATTTGCCTTTTTTATGTTGTTTATTCCACGGTCAAAATCAATGCGGAACTACTTGTTTTAATGGTATTTGACGAATACCATTATTATTATTACTATATTTTCCCCATAAATGCTTTGCGACCATGCAGTTATGAAACTAGAACTCTTTGCAGATGCCACATCTGATCACCTGAGCAAGTTCTCACAAGTATCAGTTATGGGCTCAATTCAACATCACAGGGCATGAAGTGGTTACACATAAGGAGGTACTAGAAAAAAACAGTACCCTAGCATTGAAGCTAGTTGCTCTGCATAGTATGAGTGTGAAGTATGGACATGGAACTGAAATAGGGAAAATGAATCCAAAATGATGGAGAAAACACTTAAAGTACAGTAAAACTACTGTACAAAACTGTACACTCATACAGAAGATTGATGTTATATTGGCTTTAAAGCTCTTCATCAACTTGCCCCCTCCTACCTCACCTCCCTTCTCTCCTTCTACATCCCAGCCCCCACACTCCACATCTCTGGTGCTAACCTTCTCACTGTGCCTCGATCTCACCTGCCTCACTGTCTATCCCTGGCCTACCTCCTGTCTCTGGCCACCATATCTATCTACCTATCTCAAATCCACCAGATAATCACTTTTCCTCACTTCAAAGCCCTACTGAAGGCACACTTCCTCCCAGACTAAGTCCCACTTTTCCTCAGCTCCCACTCCCTTCAACTTTATCATGACTCACTCTCTTTGTTATACCCCCCTCCTTGCCCCAAAGCACTTATGTATATATGTATATATCTATTATTCTATTTATTTACATTGATGCCTGTTAACTTGTATCGATGTCTGTCTCCATCCTCCCCTACCAAGACTGTGAGCCCACTGTGGGCAGGGATTGGCTCTCTATATTGCCTTATTGTACTTTCCAAGCACTTAGCATAGTGTTTTGCACACAGTAAGCGCTCAATAAATAGGACTGAATGAATGAATGAATGAAAGTTAGAAAGACTTGCTATGAAGAGCCTGGAAAATGTCATGAAACATGCAGATGTAACAATTGCCACAAAAATACAAATTGTCAATTTTGTGGTATTTCCAGTGACAATGTATGGATCTGACAGTTAGTGAAAAACAGTGTAGAAAGAGAATCAATTCTTCTGAAATGTGGTGTTGGAGAAGGCTTTTATGAATACCATGGACTGCCCAAAAAACAAACAAATGGGTTTTGGAGCAAATTAAACCAAAGTGGTCTTTGGAAGGCCAAATGATTCTACTTAGATAAGCATATTTTGGACACAAAATCAGGAGGACTAATTCTCTGAAGAAGACACTACTGCTAGGAAAGTCCAGGGAAAACATAGAAGAGGCAGACCAGCAGCTAGATGGACAGAGACCATAACAACAATAACGGAAGAAACGTTAGAAGGGTAACGGATCGCGGTAGAAGGCAGGGCGTTCTGGAGAAAATGTATCCATAGAGTCTCTATGAATTGTAAACAACTTGAAGGCATTTGATAATAACATTATTAATACCATTATTATTATCACGATTACAATCAGCAGCAGTGTGTATTGAGCATTTGCCTTGAGTTGAGCACTGTTCTAGGTGCTTATAAGCGTACAGTACAAGTAGAAGGCAGCTTCTGCCCAGGAGGATTTTACAGAGTAATAAGACAGGTAAACACCGATCATATTGACACAATGGGAACAAAAGGAAAAACTTAGGAGGAAGTGGGAGGAGCAAAAGTAAGCCAAAATGAATAAATAAATGAATGTGGTGCACAAGATCATAGCACCTTTGTGGCAATGCAGGCATGCTTTTTTTTTCCACATTCAACATTTCCTGGCTCTCCCATTTGACTCACACATTCAATCTATCATTAATCCTGTCAGTTCCATCTTCGCATCGCTAAAATCTGCCCTTTCCTCACTATTCAATCTGCTACCATGTTAATATAATCATTTGTCCTAACCCACCTTGATTACTGCATCAGCCTCCTTGCCGACCACTCTTCCCCCGTCTCTCCTCATTCCAGTCCATACGTCACTCTGCTGCCCAGATAATTTTTCTACAAAAACATTCAGGACATCTTTTCCCACTCCTCGAGAAACTCCAGTGGTTGCCCATACACCTCTGCATCACACAAAAACTTCTCACCATTGACTTCAAAGCCCTCCATCACCTTGCCCTCTCCTGCTTCACCTCTCTACTCTCCTAATACAACTCAGCCCACACATTTTGTTCCTCTTGTTTCTAACCTTCTCAGTGTACCTCATTCTCAGCTCTCTCAATAAGGACTCCTTGCCCTCATCCTGCCTCTTGCTTGAAACACGCTCCCTTCTCAAATCCAACAATTACTCTCCCCCACTTCAAAGCCTTATTGAAGGCATATCCCCTCCAAGAGGTCTTCCCTGACTAAGCCCCCCTTTCCTCTTCTCCTACTCCCTTTTGTGTCGCCCTGACTTGCCCCCATTAATCATCCCCCTCCCAGCCCCACAGCACTATGTACATATCTGTAATATATTCATTAATATTAACATCTCTGTCCCCCTCTAAACCATAAGCTCATTGTAGACAGGGAATGTGCCTGTCAATTGTTATATTGTACTCTCCCAAGGGTTTAGTACAATGCTCTGCACACAGTAAGCACTCAATAAATGCAATTGAATGAATGAATAAATGAATGAATGTTCTCTCCTATTTGTCCCTCTCTTTGCCATCCCATCCCTGTCCCCTGCCCCTGCTCACTCATCTTCCCACATCTTTGCAATTTCTTTCCCCACAGCTTTTCTCAAGCTCAGTCTCATCTGTCAGCCTGGCCCCATATCTAGAACCAAACTCATGTGGTGGTTTTGTTTTAATCTTCTCCCACCCTCCCTTCCTGCCACACCATCCCCTTACAATACATGACCACCAGGACCCCCAAAGCTGTGAAGCAACTGGGACAAAACTGTGAAAAGACCATTTTTCATAGGCCCCGTCTCCAACTATGCCTCATTCTGTCATATCCTCTGGGCTTTGGGGGTTCTTGGTGGCCAGAGCTTGTAAGGAACCATGTGGGAGGGAAGGAGCAAAATGGAATAGTCACAGGACAACTAATTAAAAAAGCCAGGGAGACAGATCCTCTCCTCATGTCCATTGAACATAATCTTCTTCCCTTCTGGCTCTTCCCTCTCTCTCAGTACTTGCTATCCTTGAGAATAATCTCCAGATGTTCTTATTTCTATGTTTACTGCTCATGAAAACACTCCACAGTTATTCTTTCCTCTGTAATTGTGTCCTCTTATTGATTACTTTGTGCTCCCAGCCACTGTTTCTTGCACAGTACAATTCTATTATGTTCTTTTGGGTAACAGTGTTATCCCAAGCCGTATTAATGCTAGTCTTACCCTCTAGACTGTAAACTCTTTGTGGGCTGAGAATGTGACTGTTTATTGTTGTACTCTCCCAAAGTGCTTAGTACAGTACAGTGCTTAGGAGAAGCAGCATGGCATAGTGGATAGAACATTTTCCTGGTCGTCACATTGTTTGTTGTGTTGCCTTGGGCAAATTATTCTCTGGGCCTCAGTTGCCTTATCTGTAGAATGGGGATTAAGACTGTGAGTCCTATGCAGGACAGGGACTGTGTCCAACCTGATATGCTTGTTTCCACCCCAGCGCTTAGTACAGTGTCTGGCACATAGTAAGTGCTTAGCAAATACCAGAATAATAAAAAATAACTACAGTGTTCTGCAACAGTAAATACTCAATAAATATGATTGACGGATTGACTACATCACACTAACTCTCAACAGAGGTTAACTTGGAAGAAGAGACCAGTTCTTTCACTAAAGCATAGAGAAGAATGTGGGAGGGAAGTAGAATAAGGAGGTATGTGGTGGAGAGCCTTGAAGCCAGTGTTCAGGAATTTCTGTTTGATACATTCTGAGGTATGATAAATTCTGGAAGGTAGTTTAGAAAGGTGATTTGGGCAGCAGTATGTAGTGTAGACTGAAGAGGAAAGAGGCCAGCAGCAGAGAGGCTAGGAAGGAGGCACATAGCATAGTTGAGCTGGGAAGTGTTGCTGACTTGGACCAGATAATAATAATAATAATAACAATACTACCACTACTACTAATAATAATAATGGTATTTTTAAAACATTTACCATGTACCAGTCTCTGTACTAACCACTGGGGTAAATACATGGTGATTGGGTTGGACATAATTTCTGCCCTCATGGGGCTCAGAGTCTTAATCCCCATTTTCCAGATGAGGGTACTGAGGCACAGAGAAGTGAAGTGACTTGCCTAAGGTCACACAGCAGATAAATGGGAGAGCTGGGACTACATCCCAGGTCCTTCTGACTGCTCCTTCTGACTAGTCAGCTCCTTCTGACTAGAACAGCTGGGTCATGGAAACATTGTAAAGGAATAGTGGAATTTAGAGGTGAGAGAAATTGTGGGAGGTGAAAGATACAAAGGAAAAAGTGCTGATGTCAAGGTTGCAAATTTCTGGGACAGGGAAGATAGTGGAGAATAGAGCATATATGGGAAATATTAAGGTCAAATGCCTTAGATTTGGGTGATCACTGGAGATTGTATTAATTTAGAATTCTGAGTACCTGCTTTTTTTTTTTACAAGTATTCTTGGAGTGTCAAAGAGCACTTCTGCTGAAAAGGGAGAGAAGGAAAAATCAGAATCTTTACCCTCTCTTTCATATGGCTCTGAAGCTCCCTCATCATCTAACCTGGGACAAGTTATTTCAGTGCTTCAGCCTATTATCTGTAAAGTAGGGAATAAAATTCTGTCCTGTACTGTAAGGACTGTTATTGTTGTGAATTATATTATATATGTGTTAAGCATTTTGAATTATTTGGAAAGGAGGGTTTATAAAGTCAAGATATTAGTATTGTTATCATTTTACTACCTCTTATAGTTATTGAAGTGACAGTTATTTGCTTACTGTTGATGATGCCCTTCTCTCTTTTAAGAGCTTGAAATATGAAGTCATTATTTGAGACTAATAAGTGATCTGAACCTTAGAGAAGTATGGTAACATCAAATAGAGTTCCATGAGTAAAGGATGCTATACAGACTTGCATAGAATTCCTATTTCCACCTTAAGAAGTCCTCTTTTCTGCATTAAGAAAGGGAGATAATTGAGAAAGAGATGATCAAATGTTTAGGCTTTAAAGAGAATTGCATTTCTACACATAAATTCCTGAGTTCTCTAATGAAAGTGAAAGATTTAGTCAATTTACTCAATAGATAGGTAAATAAATCCCTTAATTTTCAGTTTTATGACAGTTTGGTTGTAAAGCCCTCCATAAAATTATATGCCTTTGTACATGGAAAAACTAAAATAAGAATACTAATGCTGTGTCTTCCCTGGCTTGGAATTTATTGGACACTGATTCAATGCAACATTTACTATTTCATCTCTGGCTTTTGTGTTTTATTATTAAACACAAAGGCAAATGATTAGACCTATTGTGTGAAACAAACTTCATATTTATTACCAAAGTTTAGGACAACGAATTCTTTTTTTCTTGTAATTATATACAAATTACTGCTATTAAAATTCACTAGTCCCATTCCTCAAATAATTTATAAGGTATTTTAATAATAATAGAGTCATTTAATATATGCTCATAAAATATTCATTCCACCCCTAGTGTATTTCACAGATGTATTTTAATTTAATATTTATCCTAGCCTTCATTTAATCTATTACCAATTCCCAGTTTACTTATAAAAAATCTGATTGTTTTTTACAGCAGTAGGGGAAGATACCCAGTTGTTGAAGCGAGACAAAAAAGAAAGTGGAGTGGTTCATGTATCATTTCCATTGGAGAAATAAGGACATGAAACTGGCTAGGCCACAGGGAGCATTTGTAACCCAAAAGAAGTAGCCAAGTGGCTTCAGAATCTCTTCATTCTGCAAATCACCATCTGAAGTATTACGGAGGTACTGAAAGAAAAATTGAGTTTATCAATTAAAAATCTCTGATCTCCACAATGTTTAATTCATCTTATGTGGTGGCTAAATTGTCCCTGAATTATACAAATACACAACCTAAGGCTGGTTTTTGGATAATGATAATTAATAAGTATGGCATTTGTTAAGCACTTAATATATGTCAAGCACTGTTCTAAGTGCTGAGGTATATATACAAGCTAATCAGATTGGACACAGTTCCTGTCTCACAGAGGGCTCACAGTATTAAGTAGGGAGTATAATAGGGATTTAATCTCCATTTTACAAATTTAAAAACTGAGGCAAAAAGAAGTTAAGAGATTTGTCCAAGGTCACACGGCAGGCAATTGGCAGAGCAAGGATTAGAATCCAGGTCCTATGATTCCCAGGCCTAGGCTCCATCCATTAAGGCCATGCTGCTTCTCACAGTTGCAGTTCCCTAATGAATTCCTTAATATGTCAGATACTGGATAATTTAGTTTGACACCTGGTGGCTTTATTGACTTTTTTAAAAAATATGGTAACATTAAAAGTTTTATTGAGCACCCACTCTACTAAATAAATTCAATTGATATTGAATTTATGGATATTGGATAAATTCAGTAGAGGTTTTGAGACCATTCCCTTACCCATGTGGAACTAACATACCATATTATTATTAAGTATTATTATTATCATTGATTATTATTATTATTACAATACACAGTGCTATGCTACCAATTTCACCTCCCAAGGAAGGGATGCCACTGGTTTCCCCTGCAGAATAGCTGATAAGACATGGTGCAGAGAGAGACATCAGACTCTTGTGGGAAAACAGATTGAGAGGCTATGGTTTATTTTTTCTGCCTTTTACTCTGCCATTCTGTTCCAAAATAGGGATAATACTTTGACCTTGAGAAAATCTGGTCACTTTACTCAACAAGAAATCACCTCAAGTAAAAAAGAATTAAAACAATTAGGTTTAAATTATATTGATAGCCGGAGTAACGTCCAGATTTCAAAGTAAAGGCACCTATTTTTTAAGGGAGTATTTTGATGAATACTCTCCAGGAATACTGAACTTTTTGGGCTTAGATTATCCTTCCTAGATGGATGAATCCTATCCCGAATAAATAACAAAGAAAATTTACATGCTTAAAACAGAATGATGTATGATTTTTAATCAAATATATGTAAAATAGGGCTTATAGTCCCACAATACTTGCAATATGTCAGTACTTGAAGAAAGATTGTAAAGATTTATGATGATAGTTACCCAACATCTAATTAAAATGAAAGATCTTAGAAAAGGCTCTCTCTAAGACTCTCATTGTTACTAAGGATGGATATTTGAGCAGCACTAAACATGTTAGATTCTATTTGTTTCTGGTAAAAGGAGAGTTGAACAGGGTAAAATATGGCTGTAAAAATCTCTCAAAAGACAATCTAAGGAAATTTGTGTTTCATTCATTGATTCTTTACCACTCAGGAGCTTTTGCCAGCCCACTAAGACTCTTGTTAGAGCAGAAATTCAGTCTTTTTTTAAAACTAACTCTTTCACTATAAAGCAATTTCATCAACTGAATATTTCAAGGTTTTCATTACCATCATACGGAAGCACTAAGAGTGATTAAAAAAATCAGTCAGCAAAAATTATATTACTTTTCCTGTAGTAAATGTGGCCATTACCCTCTTACTTAAAAGTTTCTCATTTCCTTTGGGATCAGAAGATGATTAATGAAGGAAGATAAAAAAAAGAGCAGCTTTAAACAGGATACATGAGTAAAGTGTGAACCCATAACTAGATTTTGTTCAGAGACACAGAGCAGAAGGGCCTAGTCTTTTAAGCTCAGGACAAATAGGAGCATGGAATTTAATTTTTATAAAATAAAATCAGTCAACCAACTAAAACACATCTCCTGTACTTTTATTATGTCCACTTTCCTTTGGATATTTTTATTTGGCCCAAATTATTATTATCATTATTATTATTATTACCATTGTTGTTATTATTATAATCATTATTAAACATTTGTGTTCAAGCCCTGTTCTAAATACTGGGATAAATACAAATTAATGAAGTTGGACATAGTCCCTGCCTCACCTGGGGCCCGCAATATAAGGAAGAACAGTTATTTAATCCCAATTCTGCAGTTAAAGAAAATGAGACATAGAGAAGTTAATAGACTTGCCCAAGGTCACGAAGCTAGCAATTGTCAGAGCCAAGTATTAGAACCCAGGTCCTCTGACTTCTAGGCCTATAGTCTTTCCTCTAGACCATGCTGCATCTTTTAATAGGGTTATCCTCTTAGTGGATAAAGGATTGCGATACATGAATTACTTCTGTACATGTAGTTTGCCATGACATACAAGAAATCTTTCTTTTACTGAAACTATTCGATTTTCAGGTGTTCATTACTAATCTAAAGTGTTTCGTACTAATCTTTTTATTCCAAAGTCAGGCCCTGTTCTTGAATTATCGTATTCTGTTGGGTCTAAGAGTACACCAGTTGTATTGTAGAATAATTATCTCAACTACTAAGAATTAAATATTAAGAATATAGAAAGTGACTTTGGACAAGTCACTTAACTTCTCTATGTCTCAGTTACCTTATCTGTAAAATGGGAATTAAGACTGTGGGCCCCACGTGGGACAACCTGATTACCTTGTATCTACCCCAGCACTTAGAACAGTGCTTGGAACACAGTAAGCACTTAACAAATACTACGATTATTATTATTTTTATTATTTAGTAGTATCAGTATTAAATAATAATAATAATAATGATGGTAGTATTTGTTAAGTGCTTACTATGTTCCAAGCACCATTATTATTATTTTTATTATTTAGTAGTATCAGTATTAAATAATAATAATGATGGTAGTATTTGTTAAGTGCTTACTATATCCTGTAACAGTACTATGATACTACTGGTTATTCATTCAACAGCTTTAATCCACATCTATTTAAACTAGACTCAGAAATAGTGGCCTCTTAGAAAACAGCTTGATGTCTCTTGTTCTGCAGTGAATGAGAAATCAAACTGAAAATTGGTGGATGGGGAACTGCCACAAATCTGTCTTAGAAAGCTAAGATTTTTTTTTGTATAAATAAATATAGAGAACCCAGAAGAGATAGGTGTGTTGTAGAGAAAACAGATTGACCTGAGATATACTGCCTGCTGTTTAGGAAAGTAGAAATGTCATAGAGATGAGAATGGGCAGAGCAAGCTAGTGGCAGTGTTGAGGAGGAGGAAGAGTGGGTAATGGTTTTAGGAATGGTGGGAGCTCATGAGAAGAGCAGTCTCCATATCCTCCCTTCCTTCTCCACCGTCCCCTCGGTTGCCTGTCTTTCCATTCCAACTCACCAAGCCCTGGCCTCTGACTCTTTGGCCAAGAGGGATGGGGTTGGTTGTGTTCAGGGCATCAAGGGCTAGAGGAGCAGCAGCAACAGCCGAGAGCAGGTGCATGCAATCTCCACTGTGGAAGGGGTATTGAATGGATTTGAAGTCACTCCATTAATAAATGGTTGATGACTTTTCTTGGGATCTCATTAACTTCCTTCTGTCCTACATGGACACCTGGAGATAAAGCTGGCCTACACTCAAGTGGACAGTAGAACTTTTAGGTTCACTACATGCCAAGCACTGGAATAGATGTTTGGGTACAAATACTATGCCCCATGAGAATCTATTTTCATTTTATTCCCATTTTAGAGAAGCAGCATGACTCAGTGGAAAGAGCCCGGGCTTGGGAGTCAGAGGTCATGGGTTCGAATCCCAGCTCTGCCACTTCTCAGCTGTGTGACTGTGGGTAAGTCACTTCACTTCTCTGTGCCTCAGGTACCTCATCTGTAAAATGGGGGTGAAGACTGTGAGCCTCACTTGGGACAACCTGATTACCCTGTATCTACCCCAGCACTTAGAACAGTGCTCTGCACATAGTAAGCACTTTACAAATACCAACATTATTTTACATATGAATAAACTGAGGACCAGAGAGGTAAAGTGACTCCTCATAGGCATACATTAGGGCAAAGGCAGAGCTGGGATTTGAACCCAGGTCTCCTGATTCCCAAACCAAATCTTTCCATTAGGCCATTCTGCCTTCCCTCTCATGGGTGTCCAGGTTTATTTTTTAAGGCTAAGGTCCAATTTCACCTCTTAGGGTTGAACCTGGAGAGTTTCCAGTACTCTACCAGTCTCGACTATGGGAGGGAGAGACAAGCAGAGGCATATCCATTCCATTCCTAGCTTGGGCAGTGGCTAGTGAATGGAAAGTAATCTGCTACAAGTCAAAACTCACCTGTGCTGGGCAGCAGCAACATGAGAAATAGTCAAGGATGGAGACTCAGGTTTACTGTGTGGAAGGAGGCAGTGGTAAACCGCTTCTGTAATTTTACAGAAACCTTTTTGGATACACTACCAGAATGACTGCAGATGAAGGTGGGGCATTCTGGGAGAGAGGTGTCCATGGTATCACTATGGTTCAAACACGATCCGACAACATAAGACAGGAACAAGGTCCAATTTGCCCAGTATTTTCTAAACATTATTTTGGTGCAAATGCTATATCAATCAGTCATATTTATGGAGTACTTACTGTGTGCAGAGCACTGTTCTAAGTGCTTGGGAGAATACAATTTATCACGCTTCTTGCCCACAGCGAGCTTAGAGTGTAGAGGGAGACACAGACATTAAAATAACAAAAATTACAGATATGTACATAAGTTCAGTGGTTATAAATCCAAGTGCAAAGGCGACACAGAAGGAAGTGGATGAAGGGAAATTCAGGCTTAGTTGGGGAAGGCCTCTCAGAGGAGACGCACTTCATAGAAGGGTTTGAATGCGGGGAGACTGATCATCTTGGAGGGAAGGTCCTCCAGGCCAGAGACAGGATGTGGGTGAGGAGTCCTTGGCAAAATAGATTAGAATGACCTACATTGAGCATGTTGGCATTAGAGGAGTGATGTGAGCTTGATAGGTTGTTGTAAGAAAGCAGCAAATCAGATAGGAAGGGGCAACGTGATGGAGTGCTTTAAAACCTGTGGTAAGGAGTTTAAATTTGTACTAGGCACTTAAAGAATATGCAGAAGAAAAGAATCTTGATCCCTATGCTTAAGGTTACCATATAATAAAGAAAGCCAAGAACACATAAGACCATGAAAACCTAACCAGAAACCATGACCAACTACCTAGGAGACCCAGTGGCTCCCTTATCAAATTAGGATTTTCCACTCCTGGTTAGCACAGACTAGTCTGAGGCCTTAAAAGCCACTGGCCCAATAGCACAGACCTCCTCAACCCCAGTTCAGAATAGTTTTACCAGGACCTCAAAGGGTTGGACAAAACCTGGCCCTTTCCCATTTTGACTGAAGTAGTAGGTGCATATTGTTTGGCTTGATTTACCCTGTCTCAGTCAGAATTTAAAATACAAAGAAATCTGTGAAAGAGTTCTAATGAGATTGAGGCAAGAACGAGGCCCTTACCCAGAGGCCTTTAGAGTGTCCTGGTTCTGCCATACACTTCCAATAGCTCATTACAGTACTTCACACTCAATAGGTTAATATTTACAGTGAGCTCATTACAGTACTTCACACTCAATAGGTTAATATTTCCAGTGAGTGGAATTAGTAAATTCCACTCACTGACTGATTGAAGTGCCTACTGTGTAATAGGATTGCAGTGAAGCTAGTGAATACCTCAAATCCATCCCTCTAATAAACTCATACTACAGGCCAGTTCCATGGTCCTGAATATTAACTGTGCATCTCAATATTGCACTGCTAACCCATTGTCCACATATAGCTTGAACTTCACAAGCCAAAAAAGCTCCCAATCCAGATATTTCTCTTTTGTGCATTTTGAAAGTTAGTCGGGGATTATCAGTGCTGTGGATCCTTCCCCTTCTAAAATACCAGGCATTCAAGCCACTATTTGATTTGGTGCAGTTGATTTGAAGCAGTTAATTGGCTCCTACTCTATTCTAATCCTCCTTGACCTCTCAGCTGCCTTTGACGCTGTCGACCATCCCCTTCTCCTCCACATCTTATCTCACCTTGGCTTCACGGACTCCATCCTCTCCTGGTTCTCCTCTTATCTCTCTGGCCGGTCATTCTCAGTCTCCTTCGCAGGCTCCTCCTCCCCCTCCCATCCTCTAACTGTTGGAGTTCCTCAAGGGTCAGTTCTTGGCCCTCTTCTGTTCTCCATTTACACTCACTCCCTCGGTGAACTCATCTGCTCTCACGGCTTCAACTATCATCTCTATGCAGATGACACACAGATCTACATCTCTGCCTCTGTCCTCTCCCTCTCCCTTCAGGCTCGTATCTCCTCCTGCCTCCAAGACATCTCTACCTGGATGTTTGCCCACCACCTAAAACTTGACCAAAACAGCTCCTCATCTTCCCTCCCAAGCCCTGTCCTCTCCCTGACTTCCTGACACCGTGGATGATACGACCATCCTTCCGGTCTCTCAGGCCCGCAACCTCGGTGTCATCTTTGACTCGGCTCTCTCATTTACACCACACATCCAATCCGTTACCAAAACCTGCCGGTCACACCTTTATAATATCACCAAGATCCACCCTTTCCTCTCCACCCAAACAGCTATCTTACTGCTACAGGCTCTCATAATATCCCGGCTAGATTACTGTGTCAGTCTGCTCTCTGATCTACCTTCCTCCTGTCTCTCCCCGCTCCAGTCTATTCTTCACTCCGCTGCCCAGCCCATCTTCCTGCAGAAACGCTCTGGGCATGTCACTCCCCTTCTTAAAAACTTCCAGTGGTGGCCTATCAACCTCCACACGAAACAAAAACTTCTCACTCTAGACTTCAAGGCTCTCCATCACCTTGCCCCCTCCTACCTCTCCTCCCTTCTCTCTTTCCACTGCCCACCCAACACGCTCCGCTCCTCTGCTGCCCACCTCCTCACCGTCCCCCGTTCTCGCCTATCCCACCATCGAGCCCTGGGCCACGTCCTCCCGCAGTCCTGGAATGCCCTCCCTCCTCACCTCTGCCAAACTAATTCTCTTCCCCTCTTCAAAACCCTACTTGAAGCTCACCTCCTCCATGAAACCTTCCCAGACTGAGCTCCCCTTTTCCCTCTGCTCCCTCTACCCCTCCTTCACTTCTTCGCAGCTAAACCTTCTGCTCCCCCCTTTCCCTCTTCTCCTCCCCCTCTCCCATCCCATCCCCTCAGCACTGTACTCGTCTGCTCAACTGTATCTATCTTCATTACCCTATTCATTTTGTTAATGAGATGTACATCACCTTGATTCTATTTATTTGCTATTGTTTTAATGAGATGTTCTCCCCCTTGATTTTATTTATTGCCATTGTTCTTGTCTGTCTGTCTCCCCCGATTAGACTGTAAGCCCATCAAAGGGCAAGGACTGTGTCTATCTGCTACCTATTTGTACATTCCAAGTGCTTAGTACAGTGCTCTGCACATAGTAAGCGCTCAATAAATACTACTGAATGAATGAACGTAGTTGGTTCAGTGCAGTTGATTGGGTGCGCATTGGCAGCCAGGATGTCCTTACCCCATATTCTATGTCATATACAGACAGATTGACTGGAGTTGTGCCTGTCAGTTGGTTCTAAACCCATCAATTCAACTTCATTCATTATCCAAAACATTTGAGAGAGTATAATAGAATATGGAGACATAAACCCTGCCCTCAAGGAACTTCCAGTCTAGCTGTGGGAGGAAGGAAACTAAAATTAATTACAGGTAGAAAGCAGTAATTAGTCCTCAACGAATCCATCATTATTATTATATCATCATTATTATTATTAACTTTTTGAGATCCCACCTCATCCCGTAGGTCTTCTGTGACTAATAGCTCATCTCTCTACCCTATATAATTATGGTATTTGTTAAGGGCTTACTCTGTGCCATGCACTGTACTGAGCACTGGGGTAGATAGAAAATAATCATGGTGCACATAGTCCCCATCCCACATGGGGTCACAGTCTAAAGGAGGGAGACGAGGTTTTGAATCCCCTTTTTCCAGATGAGGAAATTGAGGTACAAAGAAGTTAAGTGACTTTCCCAAGATCATGCAGAAATCTCACAAATACTTCTTGCAGACCTGCAAAAATGGTATTTCAAATTCCTTCCAGTGAAGAGCCAGCACAGTCAGGACATCAGTGGGTCAAAAATTGACTGCAAGAAAGTCAGCAATGCCAAATAGGATTAGGATTAGTGATTAATTGATTGTTGGATTGATTGGAGTTGGATTGTACCAGGCTGAGAATAAAACACTGGAACATTTGCCCAATGAGAGAATATCCTTTCTTTGAAAACTAAGAAAATAAGTAAAATTTTTCCTGAACAGTAATAACATGTTAGTACTGTTCAGCTAGACAAGTACTGTAGACTTCTGCTTAAAATAAATGAACCTTTCCAATACGTTATATAGGGGTTTGTCCTAGGTTTGTCCTCTGTGATGGTATCGATTTAGTAAGGATGACTCCATAGGATAAAGACTTGGGTACATTCAGGATCCCATGCATTAGGCATTTACAAAATTAAAAGTGACATTAATCTCACCCCAATTTATTACATATATCTGTCTGTATTGAATTTACTTTGACTTTCAATAAACTGTCATCTGCTACCAAGGAGAAGGATACTCAGTTTTGACAATTGGATCAGGAAGGTGTCTTTGGACTAAGGGTAAAAGGAAATTCAAACTTTAATAAATGATTGGAATTTAATTTACCTTGCATAAAGCATGAACTATCTTTTCAGAAAGTTCCGGAAGTATCCTTGTCTTCTCTTTGTTCGTTAGTTTTACTTTTGCAGCTGAAATGACTCAGAAGTTATTATACTTTCTTTTTGATGATAGATAGCATTATCTCCCCAAAACAGAGGTTGTATGTTTATGTATAACATAATCTCCTTTGATTTATTTAGATACAGTTCATTCATCAGTATGACTTTATAACATCTCTATAAAATTTTTATTAAATCTATAAAATCCTAAGCTAAGATATTTTTTCCTCCTCCCAAATTTTCATATATAAAAGGTCAAATATATAAGAAGGCAGAATCCTTAAGACCTTAGAAATGTTCCTTAATAATGTTCAGCAAGTCACTTTGCAAATTTTCAAATAATAACCTTCTGATATGATAAATTTGAAAATAGCTTTTTTTTAAAGATAGCATATTTCAAACTAGTGGGAAATTATGTCATCTCAGCAAGAATCCTATATTTCCCCATATTACTTCTAAACCTGAAATACATCTAAAATGAATGTATTTCATCTGATTAACAACTTTGTATTAACACAGGGCTGTTAATCACTAAAGTATGTTCTGGTAATTGACAGAAAAAAGAAATGGATCTACATTTACCAAGGGAAGAGGTCAAACATAAAGAACCTTGTTTCCTTCTTTAAAATTAGATCTTAGCACATTTGACTAATGAAATGATATTGATTGTTCTCTAATGTGACAAATGATAATACAAATAGCAGCAGTTATATCAATACCAAAATGTTATTCCCAACTGGAAAAGTGACTTTCCTCCTAACCTCCCAAAGAAATAAATAAAAGGCCTAGAGATAGACATATTTGTTAATCACAAAAGCATAGAGACAGTAAGAAAAATGCTCCCAAAACCCCCAAATTTAATGTCAAAGGGCCAAGGCAGAGCTACTACAATTCACAGGATGCCCATTATATGGTTTTATATTGGACTGACTAGTTTTCAGCTGGTCTGACACTATAATTACTCACAGACCTTCAGTTTGGTCTGGTGAATAGAGCAGCTTGACCTAGTGGATAGAATATGGGCCTGGGAGTCAGAAGGACCTGGGTTCTAATCCTGCCTTCAACACTTTTATGCTGTATGTCCTTGGACAAGTTGCTTCACTTTTCTGGGCCTCATTTACCTCATCTGTAAAATGAGGATTAAGACTGTGAGCACCGTGGGGAACAGCGACTGGGTCCAACCTTATTTGCTTGTACATACCCCAGTGCATAATAGAGTGCCTGGTATATAGTAAACACTTAATAAATACCTCAATTATCATTAATAATAATTATAATAACTGTGGAACTAAGTCACTTGTATTTATTGAACGCTTACTGTGTGCAGAGAGCTGTACTAAGCCCTTAGGAGAGTACAATATAAGGCCTTACTAAACACCAAGCACAATGGGATAGATTCAAGTTTGTCCATAGGACACAATCCCTCTCCCAGTTGGGGCTCACTAGGAAGAAAAACAAGATCGAATTCCCATTTTACAGATGACAGTACAGAGGCCCCCAAGAAGTGAAGTGACTTGTTCAAGGTCACACAACAGGCAATTGGCAGAGTTCATTCATTCACTCATTCATATTTATTGAGTGCTTAGTGTGTGCAGAACACTGTACTAAGCACCTGGAAAGTACAATTCGAGTTGGGAATTGAATCCAGGTCTTCTGACTCCCAAGCCTGGGTTCTTCCAACTGTTGCTTCCAAAACTTGATGTTCCATGGGCATTTTTTTGGAGCAGCGTAGCTCAGTGGCAAGAGCCCAGGCTTGGGAGTCAGGGATCATGGGTTCTAATTTGAGCTCCACCACTTGTCAACTGTGTGACCCTGGGCAAGTCACTCAACTTCTCTGTGCCTCAGTTCCCTCATCTGTAAAATGGGAATGAAGACTGTGAGCCATACATGGGACAATTACCTTGTATCTACCCCAGCACTTAGAACAGTGCTTGGCACATAGTAAGCTTAACAAATACCAGCATTATTATTATTATTATTTTTGTTGTCCCTTAGGAGACATGCTGGATTTTACGATTCAATTTTCTACTCTTTGTCGACTTCATTACTAAATAAAGAAATCGCTTTAGACTGAGAGCTCATTGTGGGTAGGGAACATATCTACTATATTGTACTCTCCCAGGCACTTAGTACAGTGATCTGCACCCATTAAGTGCTCAATAAATACCATTGATTGACTGATAGCAGAATTTCATGTTATCATTCACCTACTGGAGATTATTGGCTGTGTACAGGACTTGCCCCTCTCTCAGGGTGGTACCTGGAGAGTTTCCAGGCCTCTACCAGTTTTGGCTATGGGAGGGAGAATCAGGCAGAGGCATGCCCATTCCATTCACTAGCTTGGGCAGCAGCTAGCGAGTGGAAGGCCATCTGCTACAAATCAAAACTCACCTGTGCTGGGCAGCAGCGGCATGGGAGAGAGTCAAGGATGGAGACTCGAGTTTACTGAGCTGAAGGCAGCAATGGTAAACCACTTCCGTATTTTTACCAAGAAAGCCCTATGGACACATTACCAGAATGATTGCAGATGGAGAGTGGGGTGTTCTGGGGGAGGTGTGTCCATGGTGTCGCTATGTCTCTGAAATGACTCAACGGCATAAGACAAAACATAGGACTCTTCAGCTATAGTCGGCAACAACACCTCAGGCTGATTGTTAAACCAAAGTAGTATATTAATTTTGAAAAGTACTTTGTAGTCATCTCCAAAGTGCTTGCAAAGGTGCTTCTTGCACACAATCTTGTAGCAACTTCTGAATTATTGATTCAAGCCTTTCTTTGATGTTCTTAGCCTGAAGAGTTCATTCATTCATTCAATCATATTTATTGAGCGCTTATTGTGTGCAGAGCACTGTACTAAGCACTTGGAAAGTACAATTCGGCAGCAGATAGAGGGCAATCCCTACCCAACAACGGGCTTACAGTCTAGAAGGGGGAGACAGACAACAGAATAAAACAAGTAGACAGGCAAGTTCTCCACAGTTCTGTCTTACTGTTCAATGATTCCTTCAACTCTGGGTACATAGGAGAGACCGTGAGCATGGCCAAGAGGAAAGACTACAAGATTGGGAGTCAAGAGATCTGGGTTCTAATCCCATTTCTCCCACTTAAATGCTGAATAACCTTGGAAAAATCAATTAACTTCTCTGTGCCCCAGTTTCCTCAACTATAAAATTCAATTCAATTGTGTGTTTTCCCTCCCTCTTAGACTGTGAGCCCCATGTGTGGCAGAGACTGTTTCTGATTCAACTGTATTGCATCTACCTTTGCCCCAGGATTTAGCACAGTGATTGACACAAAGTATGTGGATGACAATTATTATTATTATTCTTATCGTCATCTTTATTATCATTATTACAGATTGAAAATAGACTAGACCTGGTAAATACTTCCTACTTGACTCTGAGATGGGGAAAGTATCAGACAAGTATCTTTCAGCGCTTAGAACAGTGCTTGGGACATAGTAAGTGCTTAACAAATACCATCATTATTATTTCTTTTATGATGTGGACATTCTATCCTCAGCCTCAGTCTCTCCTACTACAACCCAGCCTGAACACTTCATTTCTATTCACTGTGCCTCAATCACACCAACCTATCCACTGTGTCTCAACCTCTTCTCTCTTCCCAACCACCAGTTGCTCCCTCCCTCCCTCTTGTCTGGAACTCCCTCTCCTCTTCTAATTTACAGACCACCAATCTCCCCATCTCTGAAGCCCTACTAAAGTTATACATCTGCCAGGAAGCCTTCCTGACTAAATCATTCATCTCTCCATCCTATATTCCCTCTCTCTTGTATCACCTCTGCACTTGAGTTGGTATTCCCTAAGCACTTTGATAGTCACCCCACCCCCCACAGCATATATACATATAGAAAGATGTATATCTAAATTATAGGAATGGGACAGAAAAAAATATATAATTGGTTGCTTCCACTTCCTATAATTCAAAATGCCTCCCTCCCATTCTAGATCATAAACTCTTTGTGGGCAGGTATCACATCTACTCATTTTAGTCTATTCTCCAAACACTTAGTACAGTGCTCTACACACTGTAAGCACTCAATAAATGTCATCGATTGATTGAGTTTCAGGACAAACTGAAAATTCTGGGAATGTCTAGGTATTATTCTAAGGCTATGAATATCATATGTAATTTCCAAGGCTTCTTCTCTTTATGATATGCAAAAGGACAATGTCAGACATTCTCAATGTGATTCTTAAACCCCTTCCCAGTCCTTGAGCGTGCTGCTGATATCTGTTTCTTAACCAATGGTTGAGCGATAAAAATCCTAAGAGTATAAACCATGAGAGATAGAGGGAATTGGAAGAAACTGTCTGCTGAAATTATGGTTTTGTTTTGGGTGGGTTTTTTTAACTGTGATAGTGTGTTAATCGTTTCATACTTTTAAAAAGAAACTTCGTCAGGTTTTTAAGGCCCTTATTAAATTAGTGTAGCTATTGATTTCCTTGCTACATTGTAAGATCCATGAAAGCAGGGATCTCATCCACTACCTCACCCAAGAATTTTAGTTCAGTGTTCTATATATTTAAGACCTCAAAATTATTGATTGATTTTGAACAGAGTATCACTTCTTGTGGGTAGATCTTTGTGGGAACTGGCAATTAAATGTGAGCATTTATCACATTTCATAACAAAATTCGTGGCAAACTTCCATTAACATTTGTACAAAAGCCATCCATTTCACTGTTCCAAGTTATTATTCCACTTTGGCAAGTTAACTATTCCAACATAATGAAGTGTGTTTGGGATGAAGATAAAACAGTTATTGCCTTTGCCTGGCTTTAATCACATCATTCTCAAATAGTTTCATTAATGAGTTTAAACATTGTTCAAAAGGACTTAGAGTTAATAGGAATAAATGAGAATGAAGTAAAAGACTTCCTACATCAGGATGCTTAATAGAATACCATTTAAAAGTTCCTGAGTTTGTTCAGAGATATGCCAAAAGAATTTTATTGTGTAATTCCCAAATACATTACATTTTACCTGGTGTTCTAAGAAGAGTAACCACAAAAATGGTCTCCTTCCTTTCCATCCTGCAGGAATTTCTAAGATGAAATTGTGTTATCATCTTTAGAAGAAAGAGTATAGTAAAAAGGGAATAGAATAACAGTTTGTTTTTTAAAAAAAAATGGTATTTGTTAGGCACTCAATATGTGCCCAGCATTCTTCTAAACACTAGAGTAGATTCAGGTTAATCAGGTGGACACAGTCCTTGTCTCTCATGAGGCTTACATTCAAGTGAGAGAGAAAGGTTTTACAACTGAGGAAACTGGGGCACAGAAAGCTAAGTGACTTGACCAAGGTAAAATAGCAGACAAGTGTGAGCCAGAATTAGAATCAGGTTCTCTGGCTCCTAGACCTTGCTTTATCCTTGCTTCCAGGTCTTTTCCTCCCTCACACCTGGACAAGAGGATTTTGAAAAGGTTCTGCAGAATCCATCATGTGTTTTTTACCAGTACTCGCAACTAACTCCAAGATGCTTGGATTCCCGAAGCCCTCAGAAGCCACCCAGGAAAGTTTTGGGTTATTAAGACAATTCAAAAGCTGGAGAGTAGGAATTCTGAAATGCTCTATCAGTAAATTGGATGTGCTGTAGACAGGCTTCTCTGAACATCCTTGAAATGGGACAAGGAGGGATATGGCTTCAAAAGATTAATCATTTCTGCACTGAACAATCCCTGCTAGAGGTAGCTTGACCATCCGTGAATTTTGCCTGGCATAAAGATTGCCTTCCCAATCAAGGCATGGCCATGTGTGATCTTAGACCTCAGTTTCCCTATCCATAAAAATTGAGATAATTAAATCTGACCCAATGGAATAAAAATGGAAACGCTTAACGCCTGTGGCTCTTAAAACTTTGATGCCACTCTGGGTCAGAATCTGGGTCTCTGATACTTTGGAAGACAAGATTATAATTCAGGGACTTAATACCTGTAAAACGAATGAGCCGCAGCACAGGATGCAACTTAATAGGACAAATGCAAGGTAGGATACATAGGAATAAAAAGCAAACATAAAAATAAGGGATTAACTAGGAATAAGCAAAGCAGTAAAAAAAAAAACAAACAAACCCAGGAACAAAGTCAACCATATCTACCCTAGCACTTTGAACTTCATAAGAACTTAATGTCTTTATAATTATGTGAAGTAGTGGTGGGGTTTTTTGTTTACAAAATTAATATAGTACAGTGCTAGAGCATTTAAACAGAGTTGTGTGCAGAGCACGGGCATAATTCTTTTCTGCATTTGTCAGTGAGTTAAAGAGTTTCCTGGAAGATCTGAAACCATCTTCTAATGCCACTGTCCAGTTTAGAAACAATTTTAAGGATCATTTAATAGGATTATAAATAACTCACGTAATTTCTGAATCTTAGTTTCTCTACTATCATTTGGGATAAAAGAAAGAAATCCTCAAGGAAAATTTTTAAGATGAATATGAAAAAGTTTGTAAGATGGACTGACCTCCTTGAGTTAGGTCTACATGAAGTTGAAACCAAACTTAAGAGCAGTTTATTAACTTAGTGGGAAAAGCAGCGTGGCTCAGTGGAAAAGAGCCTAGGCTTGGGAGTCAGAGGTCCTGAGTTCGAGTCAGCTCTGCCATTTGTCAGCTGACTGTAGGCAAGTCACTTAACTTTGTGCCTCAGTTACCTCATCTGTAAAATGGGGATTAACTGTGAGCCTCACGTGGGACAACCTGATTACCCTGTATCTACCCCAGTGCTTAGAACAGTGCTCGGCACATAGTAAGCACTTAACAAATACCAAGATTATTATTATAAAAAACAGAGAGAAAATGCAACTGCATAACTATTTAAATTTCTACCCAAGCTTCCTGTATCATTAATGATTCTTTTTTTAAAAAAATTACAGAAATTCATGGATTTATAAGAGTGTCCAGTGATATTACATTCTTGGGTGAATTTCTGTGAAGACATAAAAGGCATGCAAGTCTACTGTTTCCAAAATTTAACAGAAAAATAATAGAAAAATCAACCAGTTAAGAGTACATTTTAACTGGAACTTATCATCAGGTAGATTTAAAAAAATGAGCCATGAATAGTCCCATAAAAGAATGATTAGGGTTCAGTTAAATGAAAAAGGTATATTAAAGTTTTCTATATGGTAACTTCACAGTCATCATCAGTCAACTATAAGATCCTTATGGACAGGGAATGTGTCTATCAAAGCTATTGCATTGTACTTAGCATAGTTTTCTGCACACAGTATATATGCTCAATAAAAAACCACTGACTGATTGATTAATTGATTGATTGAACTTATTACAGCCCCAAAAAGCCAATGTTCTGAACTCATCTGTTCCCCCATCATTCTCCTTCCCTCCCTCTCTTTCTCTCTTTCTTAATAATACATTATTGAAACCGAGAAAAATAGGGTGATCAAAAGAAAATTGTAAATAACAACAGAAATTGGTAACATGCCTGTCCACTTTTTGAACGTTTGACCATATCGAAGAATTTGCTCCCTGTCACTGAAGGACTGGTAGTCATCATTATATACTTTTTCCTGTAGTACACACCAGAGGGAGCTCTAGCCTTTCACTACAGATCATAAATTAATTCTATTTTCTGTGGATAGTTGCAGAAATAACGAAGGAACATCCTTTCTCTTTGATCAGTCATCAATTAGTTGCCAACATAGTCTCCCTCTTTTGAAAAAAAAATATTTTGGATGTATCCAAGCTCTAGGTAATTTATTTCATTGATAATATCACTCTGCAGTACCAAGACTTAGTAATAATAATGATGATGGTATTTGTTAAGCGCTTACTCTGTGCCAAGCACTGTTCTAAGTGCTGGGATATATACAAGGTAATATGGTTGCCCCATGTGGGGCTCACAGTCTTAATCCCCATTTTACAGATGAGGTAACTGAAGCACAGAGAAGTTAAGTGACTTGCCCAAGGTCACTCAGCAGACAAGTGGCGGAGTCAGGATTGGAACCCACGAACTCTGAATCCCAAGCCTGTGCTCTTTCCCCTAAGCCACGCTGCTTCTCTGAAAGTCTTGGTGATGATTGCCCTCTATATTAATCAACCAATCAGTAGCATTTATGAGCACTTACAATGGACAGAACACTGTATTAAGTGCTTGGGAAGGTACAATATAACAGAGTTGTTAAATGGCATCCCTGCCCACAAGGAAAAGCAAGGACTCGTGGATAGAGCACAGACTTGAGAGTAAGAAGGACCTGGGTTCTAATTCCAGCTCTACCACTTATCTGCTCTGTGACTTTGGGCAAGTCACTTGCCTTCTCTGTACCTCAGTTATCTCATCTGTAAAACCTGTTAAGACGGTGAGGCCCATATGGGACATGACTGTGTCCAATCTGATTAGTTTCTATCAACCCCAGTGCTTAAGTATAGAGTGTGGCACAGAGAAAGCACTTAATAAATATCCCCCCCAAAAAAAAACAAAGAAAAATAGAGCTTTCTAGGTTGCTCCTAGGATATGACACTTTGGCTAATTGTTCCTAACTGCACAACATAATCACCTTCCTTTCTCTCCCACCTAGTTCTCCCAGGCAGAGGGCTTTCTGACCAGTTTCCATCAACAGGAGTCATGGAGTGCTTACTAGTGCAGACCACTAAGCCAAGCACTTGGAAAAGTACAGTTTTATTAGTAGGCATGATTCCTGCCCTCAAGGAGAGTTTATAGTTGAGCAGTGGAGACAGACCCTAAAATGAATTATTTAGACTGAAGCTGCAGAGTTTAAAGAGTTGAAAAATCTGCAGTTAACTGCTATATGGTGGGCAGGGGAAGGGTGAGTACCTAAGTGATTAGTGGGGGACCTCTTCTATCATCTACTTATCTATCACAATCAATCTAGCGATCATTTATATCGAGCACTTTTGATGTGCAAAGCACTGTACTAAGCACTTGGGAGACTCCAATATAACAGAGTTGGTAGACATGTTCCCTGCCCACAAAGAGCTTACAATCTAGAGGGGGAGACAGACACTGATATAAATACATGAATTACAGATATGTACATAAGGTCTGTGAGGCTGAGGGGGGGTGAATAAAGGGCATAAATCCAAGTTCAAGAGTGATGCTGAAGGGAGTGGGAGACAGTGCTCTGCACACAGTAAGTGCTCAATAAATATGAATGAATGAATGAATGAATAGGAAATTTGGGCTTAATTGGGGAAGGTCTCTAGTTGGAGATGTGCTTTTAATAAAGCTTTAAAGGTGGGGAGAGTGATCGTCTGTCAGATATGAAGAGGGGAGGTGCTCCAGGCCAAAGGCAGGATGTTGGGCAAGGGGTTGGTGGTGACACAGACGAGATCGAGGCACAGTGACTAGGTTGACATTAGAGGAATGTGCAGACTGGGTTGTAATAGGAAATCAGAGAGATAAGGTAGAAGGAGGAAGGGTTATTGAATGCTTTAAAGCCTATGGTAAAAGTAGTTTCTGTTTGACAAGGCGGTGGATGGGCAACCATTAGAGGTTCTTGAGGAGTGAGGAAACATGGACGGAATGGTTTTGTAGAAAAATGACCCATGGAGTAGGTGATGTGAGGACTTAAGTGGAGAGACACAGGAAGAAGAGAAGTCATTAAGAAGTTTAGTGCCGTAATCAAGGAGGATGGGGATAGATGCCAGGATTGCCATGAGAACAGTTTGGTTGGAGAGGACATGGGGGATTTTAGTGATGTCGTGGCAGTTGAACTGAAAGGATTTGGTGACAGATTGAATGTATGAGTTGAATAAGAGAGATGCGATAAGGACCACACCGAGGTTCAGGCTTGTGAAATAGGGAGGATAGTGGTGTATTGTCAACAGTGATAGCAAAGACAAGGGGAGGACAGAGTTTTGGTGGTAAGATAAGGAGTTCTGTTCCATTGTATTTCATTGCTGAGCACTTGTCCACATCCTCCCTTGGGCCTGGAACTCATTCCCCTTTCATATATGACAGTCCACTTCTCTTCTTACCTATAAAACCCTCCTAAAATCACATCACCTCTAAAAGGCCTTCTTTGACTAAGCCATCACCTCTCCTTTTCACCCTTCCTCTCTGTCACCTATATACTTTGCTGTGTTTACCCCTAAAGCATTCTGATACTCATCCCAGTCCCACAGTTTTTATGTAAATATTCCTATACTCTATTATTTCAACTTTCTGTAATTTATTTTAATGCCTGTCTTCTCCACTACACTGTAAGCTCCATGTGGACAGGGCTTGTGTATAGCAACTATATTGTATTTTTCCAAACACTTAGAACAGGACTTTGTACACAGTCAGTGCTCCAAAAATACCACTGACTGATTGATTTATCGGTGAGTCAGGGGATGAGAACAAAAGCACATAGATAAATGTGCAGGCGCTGAAGCGATAGTAGGAGTAGAAATGGGGTGAGTCAGTGAGAAATTAATTTAGGAAGATCTCCTTTAGGAGGGCTTTGAGGATAGGGAGAGTGGAGGCCTGCTGTAATTGCACCTCTCTGAATGAAAACCAGAGCCTCTGTCTGACCAGCCATATACCCGCACCTGAACAAGTTAGAGAAGGGTGGGAGCCATAGTGCCAAAACTGCTGGGCTTGGCAGTTCTGCCTTGCAAGGACCAGGAATTGATTAATTCAGCCATCGCCCTCATCACTGCAAGGACCAGGAATTGATTAATTCAGCCATCGCCCTCATCACCTTAGGGATAGATTTAAAGATATCCTCCAAACACATGTAAGAAAATAATATGAATAATAATAATGTTTACTCACTGAGCTCTTATTATGTGTTTTGCCCCGTGTTTAAGAGCTGGAGCAGGTACATCCTATCAGAATCAGTGCCTAATCATCACAGAATCCCAAAGAAGTCACTGGCAAGTTGCTCTATTCCCATACTGCATCAATCCTCTCAGAGTAAGAAACCCCATCTGGGGAGACAATCAGTCAATCTGTGGTATTTATTGAGTGCTTACTGTGTGCAGAGCACTGTACTAAGCACTTGGGAGAGTACCATATAATGGAGTTGACAGATATATTCCCTGCCCACAACAAGTTTACAGTCTAGTGGGGAAGGCAGACATTAATTTAAGAAATCATTTATAATATATACTTTATAGATATATACTAATGTTTTGGGATTGAGGGTGAGGCAAATATCAAATGCACAGAGCTCATAGATCCAAGTGCAAAGGCAACGCAGAAAGGAGAGGAAGCTGACAAAAAGAGGCCCTAATCGGGGACAGCATCTTGGAAGAAATGTGACCATAAAAATGCTTTGAAGGTGGGGAGAGTACTGATCTGGCATATATGGAGGGCAAAGGAGTTTTAGTCCAGGAGGAGGATGTGGGAAAGGGATTGGCAGTGAGATAGACAAGAGTGGGGCACAGTGAACAAAGTGATAAGAGAGGAGCAAAGTGTGCTGGGCTGTAGTAGGATACCAGTCAGGTGAGGAAGGAAGGGGTGAGCTGATTGAATGCTTCAAAGCCAATGGTAAGGAGTTTCTGTTGAAGCAGTGGTGGATAATAATAATGATGAGGGTATTTGTTAAGTTCTCACTATGTGCCAAGCACTGTTCTAAGCTAATAATGTTGGTATTTATTAAGCGCTTACTATGTGCAGAGCACTGTTCTAAGTGCTGGGGTAGATACAGGGTAATTAGGTTGTCTCACGTGAGGCTCACTGTCTTCATTCCCATTTTACAGATGAGGTAACTGAGGCACAGAGAAGTGAAGTAACTTGCCCACAGTCACACAGCTGACAAGTGACAGATCTGGGATTTGAACCCATGACCTCTGACTCCCAAGCCTGGGCTCTTTCCACTGAGCCATACTGCTTCTCTAAGCTCTGGGGGAGATACAAGTTTATCTGGTTGTTCCAAGTGGGGCCCACAGTCTTAATCCCCATTTTACAGATGGGGTAACTGAGGCATAGAGAAGTTAAGTGACTTGCTCAAAGTCACATAATTGACAAGTGGCAGAGCTGGGTTTAGAACCCAAGACCTCTGATTCCCAAGCCTGTGCTCTTTCCACTAAGCCACACTGTCTCTCTATGGCCAACCACTGGAGGTTCTTAAGGAATGGGGAGACATGGACTGAGCTTTTTTTTTGAAAAATGATCCATGCAACAGTGTTTATAGCTATTTTCTTTTAATTAAAAAAAAATCCTTCAGGCAATCATCAAGACTGTTGTATGGGGAACAAGAACGAGCCAGGGAGAGAAAAAAACAGACAGACAGAGAAAGAGGGGAAATGAGAGACAACAAGAGGGAATGAGAAGAGAGAAACAGAGGACGAGAGGTTAGAGATAGAGAAAGATAAAAGGACAAAGAGAACACATAAAACTATAATAAAACCAGAGATAGTAACAGAGACTATTGTAGAAAGTGAGCTCACAGACAGAACTGTATCAGAAGACGATGCTTCTCTCTCTGATGGGACCTGTGTTAACTTTCTCTTTGTGAGACCTGGGATCTAGACTGTGATCCATAAATCTGCAAGGAGAAAGTGTTTTTTTAAGATATATTGTAGGAGTAAAAGCAATTTATCCTTCAAACATACACAGTATAAAATTAACCACTGACACCACCACATGGGAAAGAGCACAGGATTGGAGAGGTTTTTCTTTAAAAGGTATTTATGAAGTGCTCTCTATGTGCCAGGTACTGTACTAAGCCCTCGGTTAGACACAAGATTATCAGGTTGGACATAAGTCCCTGTCCCACATAGGCTCACAGCAGTGCTTTATAGAACAATGCTTGGCCACATAAAAGCGGCTTAACAAATAATCATTATTATTATTATTATTCTCCATTTTACAGATGAGGTAGCAAAGGTAGCAAAGTCACAAGTTAAGTGACTTGCTAGAGGTCAAACAACAAACAATTGGCAGAGCCAGAATTAGAACCCAGGCCCTCTGACTCCAAGGCCTGTGCTTTTTTCACTAGGCCATTCTTTCCTTCGAGGCAACTTCAGGCAAAATGACTTTCAACATCTCTGTTTCTCAATTTCTTCATCTGTAAAATGGGGAATAAAACTTACTGTTCTCCTTTCCCCTTAGACTGAGATCCCCACGCGGGACAGGGATTGGCTCCACCTGATTGTCTTGTAAACTGCTTAAACAAATACTGTAATTATTATCATTATTAAGGAGGTAAAACTCTTTTCCCTGCAATCTACACAGAAGAAAAACTAACCATTTGGTACCCAAAATAAACATCTTATGGGGAAGTCTTTATATGATTTTCTCAAGAGGCATGAATCATTTATTGTGCCTCAGAACCCACAATGGTGACCTTATCATCAACAAAACCTCCTTGTCCAGGTTGTTTGTCAGCGCTTCTCCACAGGACTTCCCAGTCCTATTCTTTTACCCGCTAGCAGCTGATAGAATACCGAAAAGTCAATGAAACAAAATGACGGTGAGGCCTACCTTCTGTTGACATCGTGGAGGAGGGAAATGACTTCTCTGCCTACACAGAGTTGTCCAAAAGCAGAGGTCTTTCTTCAGAGGGATTGTGTCAAAACTTATTTTCATCTCAATTGGATAAACTCAAACCCAAAATAGATGAGCATTTGTGCAGTTGGGAGTGTTTGTTTAAACCCCTGGCAAGGGCAAACAGAAAGTCTAGCCCGATCAGAGATCTGGGCCAAAAAGGAAAGTCCAGCCCAGTTCCCAGGTGAGGAGATTAAGGCACGATAGCAGACAGGTATTAAAATAGTCAAAGAGGGTAGATGCCAGGATGGTCAGGAAGCAGAATCTGGATAGACTGGATAGGAATTATAATGAGCAAAACTTCGGTGAGTCTTTTTATAGCACTCTAGTACAGATTGCCTATACAAAACAATCCAATAAAATGTGTTTCACAAAAACCACAAAAAGTCTTACATTTCCATACTGCGTTATATTGTAAGATTCTTGAGGGCAGGGATTATGTCTGCCAACTGTATTGTATTCCCCCAGTGGCTGACTACAGTGCTCTGCACTTTATAAGTGCTCAATTTAAATACCACTCAGTGGATATATTTCTCAAATACAAGCACATTAACTTCCTTTATTTCAGATGATTTTACCACCATTCTTCCTTTGCCCTTTTTAATTGGACCAAGCCCACCCACTGCACTCCCCCTAAATAACTGTGAATTCCTAACCTTCCAGTAAATATAAAAAAACTTTCTTAATAATGAAAACCCCCCATATTCTGATCTCCCAAAACACTGGGTCACATTGTCCAAGAGTCTCTTACACCTTGTCAGAGGACCTGGGTTCTATTCTCAGATCCACTACATCTGCTTTGTGACCTTGGGTAAGTCACTTAACTTCTCTGTGCCTCAGTTACTTAATTTGTAAAATGAAGATTTAAAACTGTGAACCATATGTGGACAGGACTGTGTCCAACCTGATTTATCATTGTATCTACCCCAACCTTTATGTATAGTGCTTAGCTCATAGTAAATTATTACAAAGACCAAAAATTTAAATAAAATACTTACATCTTTTATATGGTGATTCCAAGATCTCTCTCTCCAACCCTAATCTTCTTCTTCTCTGCAGTCTAGCATTTCCACCTGCCTTCAGGACATCTCTGCTTGGAGAGCCCTTTGACACCTGTCTAACAACCATCCAGAACAGAATTCCCTCATTCTCCCACCCAAACCCCATCATCCCGATAATTTTCCCCATCACTGTAGATCCCAGCACCATTCATCCCCTATCTCATTAGAGCTTAGTACACTGCTCTGCACCACAGTAAGCTGCTCAATAAATATGATTGAATGAATGAATGAATGAGCCTGTAACTCTAGCATTACCCTGATTCATAGCTCCTATTCAATCCACATATTCAGTCTGTTCACCAAATTCTGGGAGTTCTAACCTTCACATCTCTAAAATCTACCTTTCTCCCCAGTCAAAATACTACTACAAACATCAATCAATAATGTTTTTTTCTTTGAGTACTTACTATGGCAGAGCCGTTTACCTAATGGCATGGGTGAGTTAAAATACAATAGAATTGGTAGAATATGTCCCTGGACCATTAGGAGCTTACAGTGATAATACAAGCACTTATCATGGCCTAGTGGAATAGAGCCTGGTCCTGGGAGTCAGAAGGACCTGGGTTCTAATCCCAGCTCCGCACTTGCCTGCGTGCTGTACCTTGGGCAAGTCACTCACTTCTCTGGCCTCAATTCCCTCATCTGTAAAATGGGAATTAAGACTGTGAGCCCCATGTGGGACAATGTGATTCCTCATATCTCTCCCTGTGCTGTAGAACATTGTTTGGCACATTAATAAGTACTTAACAAATACCATCATTAATTTATTATTTACTTCAATTCTCTAATACCCAAGTTACTTCATTAGCAAAATGGGGATTGAGACTGTGCGCCCCCATGTGGGACAGGGACTGCATCCAAACCAATTTGCTGTAATCAGCCCAGCACTTAGTTCAGTGCCTAGCTCATAGTAAGCACTTAATAAATACCATAAAACTTATCATATCCCACCTTGACTACTGCATCAGCCTTCTTATTGACCTGCCTGTATACTGTCTCTTCCCTTGTTCATTCCATAGTTCACTCTGTTGCCTGGATCATTTTCTAAAAAATCTGCTCGGACCCTGTCTCCCCCTCCTCCCGGACCTCCGGATGCCCTTCAAAAAAGAAATTCCTTACCATTGGCTTTAAGGCACCAGTCATCTTTCCCCCTCATAGTTTATCTCACTGATTTCCTACTACAACCCAGCCCACACACTTTGTTTCTTTCATACCTACTACTTGCGGTCCCTCAATTTTCATCTGTTTCACCACTGATTCCTTGCCCACATTCTCTCTTGGCGCCCTGGAATTCGCTCTCCCTTCATATTTGACAGTCCATAACTCTTCCCCACCCTCAAATTCCTCCCCTCCCTAAAATCACTCCATCTCTTCAAGGAGACCCTTCCCAGTCTAAGCCCTTTATTCTCCTTTCCACCCTTGCCCATGCACTGACTATGAATTTTGCTGCGTACCCCTTAAATACTTTTGGAATTCACTCCAAGCCCCACAGTAATTATGTAAATATTCTTATAGTCTATTATTTCTCTCTATCCCTAATCTATTTTAATGATGATTATGATGATGATGATGGTATCTGTTAAGCACTTACTATGTGCCAAGCACTGTTCTAATTGCTGGGGTAGATACAAGGTAATCAGGTTGTCCCACGTTGGGGCTCACAATCTTAATCTACATTTTTACAGATGAGTGAACTGAACCCAGAGAAGTAAAGTGGCTTGCCCAAGGTCCCACAACAGACAAGTGGCAGAGTCGGGATTAGAACCTATGACCTTTTGGAATCTCAAGCCCCGTGCTCTTGCCACTAAGCCACACTGCGTCTTAATGTCTGTCTCCCCCTGCATACTGTAAACTCCTTGTGGCCCTGGGATCGTGAGAAGCAGCATGGCTTAGTGGCAGAAGCAAGGGCTTGGGAGTCAGAGGCTGGTGGGTTCTAATCACAGCTCCGCCACTTAGCTGTGTGACTTTGGGCAAGTCACTTAACTTCCCTGTGCCTCAGTTGCCTCATCTGTAAAATGGGGATTAAAACTGTGAGCCCTTTTTGGGACAAACTGATTACCTTCTTTCTATCCCAGCACTTAGAATAGTGGTTGGCACACCAGTAAGTACTTTAAAAATACCATTATTATTATTAATGACTCTGTTGTACTTTATCAAGGCTTAATTCAGTGTTCTGCACACAGATAGTGCTCAATAAGGGCCCATTGAATGATTGATGGATTGCAAGCCAGAAGGTGAAGAAAGTCAATCTGTAAGAGGGAGAAAGCTAATATGTAGTCTTGAAACCAGTGGAAAATTATTTCTGTTTCAGGAAGAGGGAGCTGGGTAAAGCATTTTGATTTTTGAGATACGGTGCTCGAGAGATCCTGCCAAAGATGATTTATGCTTCAGCAATGTGAAGCACGGACTGAAGTGGGGAGATCTTAGAGGCAAGGAAACAGGAACTAGAGCTTGGACTAGGATGGTAGTTGAGAATAGAGGAAGCCTAGATCTGGAAATTATTATGGAAGAAGAATCAGCAAGGTTAGCATTTGACTGGGATGGACGGTGAGAGGAAGAGAAGAATGATGTCATAATTGGTAGACTTCTGGGACAGAGACATTGTAATTCCATCATCAGATGTTTTAGCCAATGTTAATTCTTATTTTAAAAGCATCATGAGTCTGTATATGTATGTCCTGTCTTATGCTGTCAAGTCGCCTTCCACCCATAGCAACACCATGGGATACATTAGAATGCCCCGCTCTCCATCTGCGATCATTCTGGTAGTGTATCCAAAGAGTTTCTTGGCTAAAAAATATGGAAACGGTTTACCATTCCCTCTTTCAGCGCAGTAAATTGAGTCTCCACCCTCGACTCTCTCCCGTACCGCTGTTGTCCAGCACAGGTGAGTTTTGATTTGTAGCAAATTGACTCCCATTTGCTAGCCACTGCTCAAGCTATGAATGGAATGGGTATGCCTCTGCTAGACTTTCTCTCCCATAGCCGAGACTGGTAGAGTACTGGAAACTCTCCAGGTGCAACCCTGAGAGGGGATATATGTATGTAAAGAAGTCCATTTTGGGCTCAGTTGACTCCATTTCCCATCTAAATATCTGTGGCTAACTGTACATCCAATATTAGGCAGTCCCGAGTTTCCATCTCCTCAGAATAGATTGCAACTGCACTCAAGGGATTTTGGACCAGAAGACAGGACTCTTCAGACACACTCAAGTCAGGCACTCTTTTCTCTTACCAGATGCTGTCCTTGAGAAGAGCATGAACCTATTTTAAACTTCCCTCTCTGTTCTTACCTTAATTCAGAACATCAGGTTTACCTCTGGGCACAATACTGAGAAAAATTATTCTTACCGGTTAAACTAACCTACTAATTTGGATTGGTGGTTTTTCTTGTCCTTCGGGCTATCTTTCACATGCTCTTTGCTTCTCTCTGCTTCTTTCTCCTTTTTCCTCCATTTTTAATAATTTTCCTTTTTTCCTTAATTTTCAGAACCTGTTTGAGGAGCTTATCTAAGCACCAACCAGAACTGGCCTCAACCAATTTCCCAGGATAAGGCGATTGGTGGGAAATAGTTTTCCATGCCACTTCCTTGCAATTTGGGGGCTGAAAAGACTTGCTTTATGCAATCACATTCTTCTTTTCCTTAATGTTTGGAAGTTAATCCAGCTCTGAACAGAATTAGCAATGATGGTATTTTCCTCTAATTAAAGGAAAAACAGTCACAAATATCTGAGCAATGAAGTAGATGTAGCCATGAGCATTTAGAGCTGACAGGGAGACATTAAATTACAGGGATTGCCTTTTTTCACCAGCGAAAGAGCTTGGTAAAAGCAACAACAAATGCAGGAGGAAGAAAGCCCATGGGAGGAGAGGGGAGGGGAAAGAAGGAGGGTGCAGAGGGAGGGGACACCAAAGGAATCTAGCTCTTAGCTGTCCCTAAAAGTGAACAATCTTCTGAAAAAAAAAAAACACCTGAAAAAGTTAAGAGTGAATGGAATGTTCATTCTCATAAGGTAAAAGAAAAGAAATTTGTCTCATGTTGGTTCTGTAAGGAAACAGGAGGAAGACTGAACACCTGTGTTCAGTCACCTGGCAGCTAGAAATAATAATACCTTGCATTTATGTAGACCCTTCATTCCAGTAGGCTTAAAGCACTTCACAAGTCATTATCTTATTAACCATCTCAATATCCTGAAGTGGTAGGTGATAATATTTTCTCTCCCAACAAAGAACTATACTGCAATGTTGAGACTAAGTGAATTTCTATTCTCCCTTCAGTTTCTGCAGCCTAATGGTTTTCAGGTGTATAAATAGAGTGGCTAAATAGTTGGGTCCATAGTGGGGGTGAGATTTGCATTTCTTTGGTTTACAGATTTGTCAGGTCTACCAATCTCGAGGTGAAGGGGTTGAACTATGGACCAACATGGCACCTCCTCCCATCTTCCAGTCATATGATGCAATTTGATGCTGGCCTGGAGCCTGCCCCCGGGCACATCTACAGTGCCGGTGGTGATGGGAGGAGGCAGAGGAAAACATGAAGCAGCTCTGTCCCTCCTCCTTGGGAGTGGAGCCGCAGAGGAGGATGGAGAGGCCTCTGTGGTTGGGGTGAGAGCTAGGACTCTCCCCGGTCATGTATGAGCCCAGACAGAGCGGCTTCCCTTTTTCCCTTACCTCCTCTCTGTTTAGGATGGCTCCTGAAATGAGGACAGGGATTGTAACCCGGGCATGGCTGGGGTTGCAGCTCCTGCAGCGGCAGCACGGAGAGCTTTCCAAACCCCACTGGGAAAGTCCTGCCTGGGTTCCTTCCTCCAGAGCTAAATGGAAAGTCCTGCTTCCCCCTTCACTGGTGCTGCTTTCTGCTTGGAAGAGTGGATGACCTAGCCATTAAAGAGTGCCTTTTTATCAGAGAAGCAGCATGGCCTAGTGGAAATAACTTGGCCCTGGGATTCGAGGAACCTGGGTTCTAATCCTAGCTCAACCATGTACATGCTGTGTGACTTTGGTCAAGTCACTTAACTTCTCTGTGCCTCAGTTTTGTCATTGGCAAAACAGGCATTCAATACCTGTTCTCCCTCCTACTTAGACTGCAAACCTTCTGTTTTGCTTTGCTGTCGTCTCTCCCGTTTAGTCTGTTAGCCCATCATTGGGCAGGGATTGTCTCTATCTATTGCCGAATTGTACATTCCAAATTCTTAGTACAGTGCTCTGCACACTGTAAGCACTCAATAAATACTATTGAATGAATGAATGAATGTGAGACCTGATTATTTTATATTTACTCCAGTGCTTAGTAAATGCTTGGCACCTAGGGAGTGCTTCACAGATACCACAGTTATTATTAGTGGTAGTAGTATATTTATTATTTTTATTATCATCATGTCATCTTGAGAGATTTCACCTGTTTAAGATTTCAAAAATGAAAACATGACCACTCTCTCTGGAACTGAATAATTTTAAGATAGCTAGGCTGTGATAGAGCAGAGAGGGAACTCACAGCCACTGAATGGCTATTTCTTACTCTCCCAATAATCATTCATTGATTGGTCAGTGGTCTACTGTGAACAACAAACTGTACTAAGCACTTAAAAGTGTCTGACAAAAGCAAAAGAATGAAGACCCTGCCTTCAACGTATTCTCATGGATCACATCATAAATTCCGTTGATCATCAAGTCATTACATCTGTGGCTGAGCCAAGACTAAATCCAATTCCCTGACCAGGGTTTAGAGCTTATAGCAATTGATTTTACCTTTTGTTTGTCAAAACCATTTTGGTGATATACAGTCTTGCACAAGAGTGGGCAGACCACACCACTCCCTACTTTCAAAGCCTTTGTTAAAAACACATCTCTCCCAAAAGATTGTCCATGATGAGGGCTTAGTCATGAGGGATAGTCTCCTACTTCCTCTCAATTTTGTATTGCCTATGCACTTAAATCTATACCCTTTAAACTCATGATATTCACCCTACCTCACAGTATGTATAAATATTTTGTATTATATCATATTTTATTTCATTCATTCAATCGTATTTATTGAGCACTTACTGTGTGCAGAGCACTGTACTAAGCACTTGGAAAGTACAAGTGAGTAACAAATAGAGACAATCTCTGCCCACAATGGGTTTATAGTCTAGAAAGGGGGAGAGAGACAGCAATGTCAGCAATTTGGATGGAGAGGATGGATGATTCTTCATCTAGCTTTAGCTTCAATAACACTGTCCCCTCCTGGTTCTCCTCCTATCTCTCTGACCACTCTTTCTCAATCTCTTTAGCAGCTTCCACTTCTGCATTTCACTCTCTGACAGTGGGGTCCCTCGAGGTCCCCGAGTTCTAGCTTCCCTTCGATTCTCCATCTGCACCTACTTCCTTGGAGAACTGATTCACTCCCATGGAACTACCATCTCTAATAATAATTATTATTATAGTATTTGTTAAGTGCTTACTATGTGCCATGTACTGCACTAAGCTCTATGCCGATGATTCCCAAGTCTGCATCTCCAACCATGACCTCTCTTCTTCTTTGTAGTCTCACATTTCCTCCTACCTTCAGGATATGTCTTCCTGGATGTCCCTCCATCTCAAACTAAACATGTCCAAAATAAAACTTATCTTCTCACCTAAACCCTGTCCTTCTCCTGTCTTTCCCATCACTGTTGACAATGCCATTCACCTCCCCATCTCATAAGTCCATAACCTTGGTTTTGTCTTTGAGTCATCACTCTCATTCAACACATATATTCAATCTATCACCACATCCTGTCAGTTATACCTTCACAACATTGCTAAAATCTACCCTTTCCTCTCCATCCAAACTGCTGCTATACTGATACAATCACTTATAATAATAATAATAATAATGGTATTTGTTAAGCACTTACTATGTGCCAAGCACTGTTCTCTGTGCTGGGGTAGATACAATGTAATCAGGTGTGAGTCCTACTCTGACTTGACTATAGCATCTGCCTCCTTGCTGACTTCCCTGCCTAGTGTCATTCCCCACACCAGTCCACACTTCACTCGGCTGCGTGGATCATTTTTCTAAAAAAAATTAATTTGGTCTGTGTCTCCCCACTCTTCAAGAACCTCCAGTGGTTGCCCATCCACTTCAGCATCAAACAGAAACTTAATAATTGTATTTGTTAAGCAGTTATTATGTGCCAGGTACTGCTCTAAGCGCTGGAGTAGATACAAGATAATCAGCTTGAACACAGTCCTTGTCCCACATGGGGCTCACAGTCTTAATCCCCATTTGACAGATGAGGTAACTGAGGTCCAGAGGAGTGAAATGACTTGCCCAAGGTCACAAAGCAGACAAATGGGGGAGTCTGGATTAGAACCCATGACCTTCTGACTTCCCGGCCCATGCTCTATCCACTACGCCATGCAGCTTCTTGGCTTTAAAGCACTCAAACAGCTTGCCCCACTCCTACTGATCTTCTACTACAGCCCAGCCTGCACATTTTGCTACTCTATTGCTAGCTTACTTGTTGTTCACCGATGTCACCTATCTTGTTGCCAACCCCCTTCTCATGCCTCCACCCGTGCTTGCCTTTGACTCCCTCCCCTTCCTTGTATTCCAGATCAACACTCTCCCCATCTTCAAAGCTTTTTTCAGGTCACATCTCCTCCAAGAGGGTTTTCCCGATTAAGCTCTCTTTTCACCTTCTCCCTCTCCTTTCTGTGTCTTCTATGCCCGTGCATCTGTGACATTTAGGCGTTTTATATTTGCTCCACCTTCAACCCCACCGCACCTTTGTACATATCTATAAATTATATATTATACATTTTTTTTATATTAATGTCTGTCTATGTAACCCCTCTATGCCATAAGCTTGTATTTAGGTGGGAACATTTCTACTAACTCTGTTTTACTGTAGTCTCCCAAGCACTTAGTTTAGTGCTCTGCACTGTAAAAATTCAAAAAATACCAATGATGATGATGCTCTGCAAACTTAAAAGTACACCCACCAAAAGTCGTTTAGGCAAATGAATAAATAAAATATGCCCTTCTATTTTTTTTCCTTATGAAAACAAACATTTCCATCATTTACTTAGAAGGATTGGGGCCAACCATCGTGCAAGTTGGGATACACCATTAAAGAATCTAGTGCCCTGATTTGAAAAGCACTGCTCGATCAACTAGCCTCAATTAAATGCCATCTTGACAATCAAGAGTATGTGCCAATATTTCAAGGAATTAACCCAATCCTAATATGTGATAACTGGTGTTATTGTTTGAGTCCCTGATGGGAGACCCCACCCATGGCAGCATTCAATCCCTAACAGTCATAGATAGGTACAGAAAGGTTTATTTGATAGCTAGTGAAACCAGGGATTAAATGGGATAAACAGGCTGACGTCGGGAATCAACCCCTGTCAGTTGGACTGCCAAGAGCAAGAGAAAGGCATTAGCAGAAGAAGAGAGCCAGGAGTAGGAACAAGAGTAAGAGCCCATCAAGAGACTCGGGTTGGTTAAACAAGGTGCTAAACAAATACCACAGTGATAGTAATAATAAGAATTATTGTTATTAACATATTTGTTAATTTGTTATTATTGGCATTATTATTATTATTACTTTTTACCACTCATGAACCCATCCTCCATAGGAAAAGTCTACAAGTCCAAGGTATAATCACCTAATGGCAATTTATTGAGCGCTTCCTAGGTGCAGAGCACTATGCTGAGCACTTGGGACTGTACTAGTTAACGGAGTTCATTCATTCATTCATTTAATTGTATTTATTGAGTGCTTACTATGTGCAGAGCACTGTACTATGTGCTTGGAATGTACAATTTGGCAACAGATAGAGACAACCCCTGCCCAACAACGGGTTCACTGTCTAAAAAGTAGACAAGGACCTTACAGTCTGCAGTCACTCTCAAATGAAGAATAAACCCAGTCAAAAATGTTACATCTGTGTTCTTTTCTATCTGTATGAAAGCATTTTATTAACTGAATAAGCAGCATGGCTTAGTGGAAAGAGCATGGGCTTGGGAGTCAGAGGACATGGGTTCTAATCCTGACTCCGCTATTTGTCTAGGTGACCTTGGGCAAGCCTCTTAACTTCTCTGTGCCTCAGTTACCTCATCTGTAAAATGGGGACTGAGACTGTGAACCCCACGTAGGACAACCTGATTACTTTGTATCTACCCCAGCGCTTAGAACAGTGCTTGGCACAGAGTAATCGCTTAACAAATACCAACATTATTATACAAGGTAATTAGGTTGTTCTACGTGGGGCTCATAGTCTTCATCCCCATTGTACAGTTTAGATAACTGAGGCACAGAGAAGTTAAGTGACTTGCCAAAGGTCACACAGCTGACAGTGGTAGAGCCAGGATTAGACCTCGGACTCCCAAGCCTGTGCTCTTTACACTAAGCCATGCTACTTCTCTTGTATCTACCCCAGCACTTAGAGCAGTGCTTAGCACATAGTAATCTCTTAACAAATACCATAATTATCTTCTAAGCCCTGTGTAGGCAGGGATTGTCTCTATTGTTGAATTGTACTTTCCAAGTGCTTAGTACAGTGCTCTGCACACAGTAAGTGCTCAATCAATACCACTGAATGAATGAAAAATACATTGCAGGTATTTGAAATACTGTTCTATAGTTTATACTGCCCCTCAATTTACTATACCTGATTATCTAGAGATTTGGAGAGAGTAAAGAATAAGTGCTTAGTACAGTGCTCAGCAAATATAATCTATTAAATGAATAAAATATTCTTAAAATAAAACATTTTTGAGTACAATGGAATATTAAAAGAGAAATTTCAAGACTTAAAAATATTAAAATATGTAAAATGTGTTAGAAGTCACATAGCCTAGTGGAAAGAGCATGGGCCTGGGAATCAGAGGACCTGTCTAATAGCAGCTCTGCCACTTACCTACTGTGAACCTTGGGCAAGTCACTTTAGTAATCTGTGCCTGAGTTCCCTCATTGGCAAAATGGGGATTCAAGACCTCTTCTCCCTCCTATTCAGATTGTAAACCCCATGTGGTATCTGATTATCTTGCATTCAATACAGTGCTCGGCACATAGTAATATTTAAATTACTATTATTATTATTATTTTAGCAGAGATGCTAAGTAACTACTTGAGCAATCAGCAATAATATTTATTAAGCACCTACTGAGTGTAATCCACTGTATTAATCAATCAATCATATTTACTGAGCGCTTATTGTACTAAGCCCTTGGGAGAGTACAGCACAAGAATATAACAGATACATTCCTTCATTCATTCACTCGTATTTATTGAGCACTTACTGTGTGCAAATCACTGTACTAAACATTTGGGAGAGTACAATATACCAATAAACAGACACATTCCCTGCCTTAAACCACTGGTGAGTTTCTGGCATTCTCTGCCCACAATGAGCTCAGTTTAATAATCATTTGGGAAGTGCAAAAGTCACTCAAGACATATTTTTATGGTATTTGTTAAGTGCATACAATGAACCAGGCACAGTACTCAGCACTGGCATGGATACAAGATAATCAGCTGGGACAAAGTCGCTGTCCCACATAGGGCTCACAGTCTTAATCCCCATTTTGGAGATGAGGTAACTGAAACACAGAGAAGTGATGTGACTTGCCCACAGTCACACACAGCAGACAAATGGCGGAGCCAGGATTAGAGTCCAGGTCCATCTGACTCCCAGGCCCGTGCTCTATCCACTAAGTCATGCTGCCTCTCGTTCCCTGCCAAAAAGAGCTTCCACAGCCACATAGAGGTTTGGGCAGCCCTATTGCTCTGAAACATTCCATTTGGACTGGAGTTTCACATTCTGTTATATCCCCAAGGGGATATGATGGCCCTCTCAATTTAGTCTTCCACTTCTTTGTCCATCTTCACTGGACAATGTACTACATAGGAACAGAACTAAGTGATCACTTTTAGCTCTGTATTAATAACGAAAAGATTTAGTTGTGTAACTTTTCCCAGATGCATGCTATTTAATGTCAGTTTTCTTCAGACTCTAGGGCAGCAAAGCATCCATAATCATTTGCATTTGTTTTCTATATGCACTGCCGGAACACGGGCAGCATATAATATAGACCATCGGGCACGCACGTGAATACGTAGCAGACCAGACAGACAAAAGTAACAGTAGAGTAAATCAAGAGAGTACAAGGGAGGTCTGCTCGACATAAATATTTTTAAATGCACACTACTTCACATATGGTTTAGTGTTTGAAGCACATGACTTGTGGAATGAGTGAGCAGACTATGGGGTAGGGTGAGATAATAACTGACCATCGATCAGTCATTCGTATGGGAAGCAACATGGCATAGTGGATAGAGCATGGGCATAGAAGTCAGAGGGTCATGGGTTCTACTCCTGGATTCGCCACTTGTCTGCTGTGTGACTTTGGGCAAGTCACTTCACTTTACTGGGCCTCATTTACCTCATCTGTAAAATGAGGATTGAGACTGTGAGCCCCACGTGGGACAGGGACCATGTCCAACCTGATTTGCTTGTATCCACCCCAGCGCTTACTCCAGTACCTGGCACATAGTAAGTGCTTAACAAATACCATAATTATTATTATTATTATTGTTACTATTCAGTACTTACTGTGTGCAGATCACTGTAGTAATAATAATAATGGTATTTGTTAAGTGCTTACTATATGCCAAGCACTGTTCTAAGCGCTGGGGTAGATACAAGGTAATCAGCTTGCGCCACGTGGGGCTCACAGTCTTAATCCCCATTTTACAGGTGAGGTAACTGAGGCTCAGAGAAGTGAAGTGACTTGCCCGAGGTCACATAGCAGAGAAGTGGAGGAGCCTTGGGAGAGTACAATACAAGACGGTTGGTAGACATGTTTCCGGACCACAAGGAGCTGGAAAGTCTTCTTGGATGAGGTAGGATTTTAATTTTGAAGGGGAAAGGCAAAGTACTTATCCAAGAATTTCACAAGGGTGAGGCTTTTACATCTAGATTTAATTTAACTCAGAAGCCACTTCTACATTTACTTATCAGCAGGATTTTTCTCACAAAGGGGCTTGGCCTTGACCCAACTAAGCACACCATCCGATTGGCAGGGTAAATTTCCCATCAATTAGCTTTCCAGAATTCATGAGCATAACAAAGTGTGCTATGGCAGTCCATGAAGGCAGCTTGTTCACTTCAATTCACAACAGAGAACTGGGCAGCTGGCTTTACCTCCAGCAAATCTGCTGGAGATTTTCCACGGAAGCTGACTACAGCTAATTTTCAGTGGAATAGAACATCTCAACAGGCCTATTAGCAGAAAGATAGATTTCATAGAGAGCTGTGTAAGAGTGGGAAATTTTCCAGTGAGAAGAACTTTTAAGCATTTAAATTCCAAGGAAGTCACACGCATTTAGCTATTAGCACAACACAGTTTAAAATTAATCCCAGTTGGGTTAAGGAAGTGGGAATTAGAGTTGGACTTTTTCATAAATGACCAAAGCAACACTTGAATGAAGTCAAGGAGGAGTGCACATTGGAGAAAGATCTCCAGCCTCTCCTCTCCTCTACTTGATCACTTGCTATCCTACAGCCTAACTCCCACGAGCCTTAGAGGCAGTATAATCTGGGAATATAGCAAAAGTTCTCCCATATAATTCCTACACTACCACTAGGTTCTCTTTGGCACTTAAAACAATCCTGATGGGTGTCAACCCAAGCTCCTCCTCTACACTGAAAATCAGTCAGTCAGTCAGTCAATCATAATCATAAGTTGAGCACTTACTATGTGCAGAGCACTGTACTAAAATCTTGGGAGAGTACGATGTAACAATATAACAGACGTAGTCGCTGCACACAGTTTATAGTTTAGAGGAGGAGACAGACATTGTCTTGCCTTGTCTTATGCTGTGGAATTGTCTCCAACCCATAGCGACACCTTAGACACATCTCTCCCAGAAAGCCCCACCTCCATCTGCAATCGTTCTGGTAGTGGATCCAGAGAGTTTTCTTGGTCAAAATATGGAAGCGGTTTACCACTGCCGCCTTCTGTGCAGTAAACTTGAGTCTCCACCCTCGACTCTCTCCCATAGCGCAGCTGCCCAGCGCAGGGGAGTCTTGACTTGTAGCAGATTGCTTTTCACTTTCTAACCACTGACCAAGCTAGGAAAGGAATAGGTCTGCCTCTGCTTGACTTTCCCCCCCGTAGTCAAGACTGGTAGAGTAGTGGAAACTCTCCAGGTGTGACCCTAGAGGGTGAGACAGACATTAGTCTAAATAAATTACAGATATGTACATAAGAGTTGTGGGGCTGGGAGTGGGGATGAGAAAGGGAGCAGAGGAAAAGGAAAAGAGGGCTTAGTCGTTGAAGGCCACTTGGAGGAGATGATGCAAGCAAGCTCTTTGTGGAATGAACCCTACCAATTCTGTTGTCTTGTACTTTCCCAAGTGCTTAGTACAGTGCTCTGCATACAGCCAGTTCTCAAAGAACATTCATGTATTGATTGATAATGACAATAACAATAATATCTGTGGTATTTGTTAAGTGCTTTCTATGTGCCAGTCACTGTATTTAGCTATGGAGTAGATACAAGGTAGTCAGGTTGGACATAGTCCCCATCCTACATGGGGCTTACAATCTTAATTCCCATTTTACAGATGAGGTAACTAAGGCACAGAGAAGTTAAGTGACTTGCCCAAGGTCATACAGCAGGCAAAGGACGAAGTGGTGGATTTGTAATTAGAACCCACAACCTTTTGACTCCTAGGACCGTGCTCCATCCACTAGGCCATGCTGATTCTCAGCCGGAGTCACAAGGACCTGGGTTCTAATCCCAGTGCAGCTGCACTGTCACTTTCCTGCTGCGTGACCTTGGTCAAATGATTTAACTTCTCTGGGTATCAGTTCTGTTAATCTATAAAGGGGATTAAGATGGTGAGCCTCATGTGGGACAGAGACTGTGTCCAACCTGATTACCATATATCTACCCCAATGCTTACAGCGGTGCCTGGCACAGAGTAAGTGCTTAACAAATACCATTTTTTTAAAAAGGGTTTTTTGTAGTATGTGTGCAGGGGTTCAACTCCCATTGTACTTTCATTTCCTGAATTTCCTTTCCCCTTTTCCTATTAGCTATAGTTACAGTGAAAATGAGCATACTACATTGTTCTGGCATCAAAATCTATTTTATTCTTATTTTATTTTTGGAGAAGCTTTGTATCTTCAATTGCTCAAAATATCCTTTTGGCCACAAGTAATTTTCAGGGTCCTTAAAAATTATTCTTCATATCCCTCATTTTAGAAAAGCACTGGATTAAGTTTCAGCAACCAGGAAAAAGAGGCCTGGATTCTAATACCAACTCCACTACGTACCTGCTATGTGACCTTGAACAAGTCACTTAACTTCTCTGTGCCTCAGTTCCTTCATCTGCAAAATGGGGATTCAATACCTGTTCTCCCTCCAACTTACACAGTAAGCCTCATGTGGGACAGAAACTCTTTACCACCAGATTAACTTCTATCAACCCAATGCTTAGAACAGTGCTGGGTTTAACAAGTTCCATAATTAGTTAATAAATTAATATTATTCCATCAAAAATCTTCAACTGTTGCCTATTACTCTCTGGAAAAAAACAAACCTTTGACCACTGGTCTTTTTGAGTTTCTTCCCCCTTTGTTACTCACTCTCTTGTCCTCCTACTATACCCCATAGATCACAATCCATTCTTTCAAAGTTTACCTTCTCTTGATGACTTGTTTTCAATTTGCTGTCACTGTCTCCTGCTCATGTCTTTCCTCCTGTCTGGAAATCCCTCCAGCCAGGAGATCCCTCTCACCAAACAGTTTCTCAAATTTTACCTCTTTCTCGTTTTTCTTCCTCCTAATTTTCACCTCAGCACTTTTGCACCAGTTCAGCACTTATAATAATAATTATTGCATTATGGTATTTGTTAAGTGGTTACTATATGCCAAGCACTATTCCAATCCCAGGGGTAGATAGAAGGTAATCAGATTGTCCCACGTGAGGCTCATGGTCTTAATCCCCATTTGACAGATGAGGTAACAGACACAGAGAAGTTAAAAGGTTTCTCCAGGGTCACACAGCAGACAAGTGGCAGAGCTGGGATTAGAACCCACATCCTCTTACTCCCAAGCTTGTGCTCTTTCCACCAAGTCATGCTGCTTCCCACTTATGGATTGCCAACCCCCTGTAATTCTTATTCTATTACTGAATCACTCTTCCTTATTCGAGTAAATTATTTTCTGCCTACCTATCCTCTTAGATGGTAAACACTTTGAGGAGAGGATAACAACTCCTGACTTCTTCAAACTCTCTGAAGCATTGACTACAGTGCCCCTTAATGCCTACAGACAGAGATCATCTAATAGCATTGATTGTTTATACTTCTGTTCACCTGAAAATCAGAATATGAAATTAATGAAAATCAGGCTATGAACTATATTGTTTATTCTGATTACATAAGATTCTCAACTTCCCAAAGGTAGGTATCATCTTTTCTTTCATTGTATGTACCAAAGTGCTCCTCAACAGTTCTCACCCACAATCAGCCCCAAATACTGGTGACGATGAAGAGAATAATGATGATGATGATGTGAATGAAACAAGAACCCATACCGAAGTCCAAAGTATAGGTGTCCTAAACTGGAACTGAGTCAATATAATTTAACAGTTTGATTGTTTAACAGATCTTCTCTTTGTGCTTTTCCAAGTGTTTTGGAAAGTGCCCCTAGGCATTTAGGAAATGCTATTGATGACGATGGTTGACAGAACTAATGAATTAATAATAATGGCATTTGTTAAGTAATTACTATGTGCCAAGCACTATACTAAGCTCTCGGATAGATACAAGATATTCAGGTTGGACACAGTCCCTGTCCCATATGGGGATCACCATCTAAGAGGGAATAAATAAGAGTCAATAGACTAATAAAATTATTTTGAGTCTCCAAAAACAATGAACTATGGCTGTGTCATTACTAGCATTCATTCACTCAATCATATTTATTGAGCACTTACTGTGTGCAGAGCACTGTACTAAGCACTTGGAAAGTACAATTCACCAACAGAGACAATCCCTACCCAACAAGGGGCTCACAGTCTAGAAGTGGGGAGATAGACAACAAAACAAAACAAGTAAACAGGCATCAGTAGCACCAATATAAATAAATAGAATGATAGCTATATATACATCATTAATAAAATAAATAGAATGATAAATATGTACATCTGTACATAAGGGCTGTGGTGTGGAGTGGGGTTTGAGCAGAGAGAGGCAGTCAGGACGATGGGGAGGGGAGGAGGATTAGCCAATGTCTATCATACCCTGGTGAAACTGAAAATTATATTTCTGGAAACACTGTAATTACCGTTGAATCATCAAACTGTGCAACCAATTTCATATTAGTGGGCACAAGACATTGGGAAACTGCAGTCCTATTTAAAGTGTTTTGCTACCTTTCCACATACCTTTCCCACATTACCTATTGGCTTCGCCTCAGTGCCTCAGTGGCCTGGTGGTACAGAAAACCTCATCTTTTTACATGTCTTTTAGCTAGATAAACCAGCATTTTAATCAAAAACCATGACCCGCAGCATCATGTTACAACTGTAATCAGTGTAATCAGTAGAGATGCCTTCTAAAATTAGAATGAACAAAGGGATGCTTTTCTTCATTAGGGGATATGGCTACTGACTGAAGCTACTTCTTTCCTGGCAACACTCTTTCTTACTCTCTCATATCTTTAATAAACAGAACAGAAAGGAAAAAGCTTAAAATGGGAATTCCATCAGTTTATCTGATTTACTCTTCATGGATGTATAGGGATGTAAGAGCACATATACTGTGCTGAAATAAGCCAGTGACATTTGGAAAATCCTTTCCCTGTTTGTATGTACTCTTCCCCACACTTAGAGATTGATTACAGGCAACGGCTAGAGTTTAGCTTCTTGTTCGTGAATAAAATCGCAATTGCTACTACTTTGTTTCAGTCAACAAAACGTGGAGGGATTTCATACCTCTCATCAACCAGCTATACTGCTTCCACTGACCCAATCTCTCCACTTTTAAAAGCCCTTCTATTAAAATCATTTGTACAACTAACTGAAAAATATTTTATTGTGAAAATGCAAAATGATCTCATTCACTCTGAAAAAATCCCTTAAAACTGCTTTTAAGTCTCTAGGATGTTTTTATTTTTTAAGGAGGTGGTTAAATATTAAATGTACTAGATGAATCTGTAGCCTATGGTAAGGTGAATTTCTCCTGAAGTGTTACCTCAAGTCAAGACGCCTTTAAAAAGTGAAAATATTGAGGCAATACTTTTTCCCAAACTACCCAAAAAAGTGAAGGATAGGGGTTTTATTCCTTTGAGGTATCTGGATACTTGCCCTATTATCATTCGTTTTTCTAAAAAAGACTAGTCATCTATTTATGTATTATCATTAATGTTACAAAATAAAAATTGTGATAATAGTAATGTTAAACAGTTACCACATGCTAAGACCTGGGGTAAATACAAGATATTCAAATCAGACACAGTCCCTGTCTCACATGGGGTTAACAGTCTAATTAGGAGGGAGAACAAGTAGTGAATATCCATTTATAGATGAGGAAACTAAGGCACAGAGAAATTATGACCTGCACAAGTTTCACAGGAGGCACATGGTAGAGCAAGGATTATTCAGTACTGTGTTCTTTCCATTCATCCACACTGCTTCTCCATTAGAAAAAAAATACAGTTTGCTCCTGAAACTGCCTCTATGGACTTACTCCCTGGCCTATTTTTCTCATCATAGTCAACTACACCATCACCTCCACCTGCCGAAGCTCATGATGATCTTCAACATTTCACTGTCATCACCTCCCGGATTGAGTCTGTAAATCCCACCAGGTTTTTCTTCTACAACATTGCCCAAATTTCTCTTTCCCTCCTTCACCCACCAATGATATTCCAAGTCCTCATCACCCACCGGGTTCGATTACAATAAGAATGTCTCCAGAATCCACCCTTTCCTCTCCGTCCTCTAGACTTTAAGCTCCTCTGTAGACTGATTTAAGATCCTCATGGGCTGGAAACGTCTACCAACTCTTTTCTGTTGTACTCACCCAACCAATTAGTACAGTGCTCTGCAGATATTAAGCACTTAATAAATACCATTCATTGATTGATTTATCAAAACTGTCACCACAATGATCATGATCATCTTTGGTTATATTCCTAATTAACTAATGATTTAGCCTCCGCACAGACCTCCTGGCTTCCAGACCCCCATCATCTCCAGTCAAAACTTAATTAAGCCGCCCAAATCATTTTCCTAAAACACCATTTTGAGCCACCTCTCCATATCACAGCAGCATGGTGTAGTGGATAGAGCACAGGACTGAGAGTCAGATGGTCATGGGTTCTAATCCCAGCTCTTCCACGTATCTGCTGTGTGATCCTGGGCAAGTCACTTTACTTCTCTGGGCCTCAATTACCTCATCTGTAAAATGTGGATTAAGACAGGTTTTGTTTTGCTTTGCTGTCTCTCTCCTCCATTTAGACAGTGAGCCCATTACTGGGCAGGGATTGTCTCTATCTGTTGCCGAATTGTACATTCCAAGTGCTTAGTATAGTGCTCTGCACATAGTAAGCACTCAATAAATATGATTGATTGAATGAATGAATGTCAGGAACTGTGTCCAACTCGATTTGCCTATACCCATCCCAGCACTCAGTACAGTGCCTGGCGCATATTAAGCACTTAACAAATGCCATCATTATTATCATTATTATTACCTCAAAAATCTCAAATAGTTGCCCATTCCTCTTCTCATCAGGCAGAAATTTCCAACCACTGGCTTTCAGGCCCTTGATCAACTCTTTCCCAACTACTTATCCTTAATTTTCTTCCCGTAAACTTCAGTTTGTTCATTTTTCTCCCCCAAAGCCAACCTACGTGCTGCATCTCATTCTCTTCTCCCTCACCATGGACCTCTAGGCTCATGACCATCCTTCTTTGTGGAACTCCCTCCTCCATATTCATATTCATCAAAACCACCACTCTCCCCATGTTTAAGTTACTCTTGAATTCGCATCTTCTCCAGAAGGTCTTCCCTGATTAATTTCTTAACCCTTCTATCCTAATTTCCTCTGGCATTTCCACTTGAGCACTTCTGCATCATTCAAATGCTTCAATATTATCTCCCTCTCTTATCTCTCACTTGGTTTTTTTTAAAAAAATGGAATAAAAGGATTCAAGAACTAGAAAATTTCTGTGACGAACTCTTTCATTTGTAACAATAAAATTTGGTTTCCTCCAAAAATAAGCACGTGGGAAATTCATTAAATTAAGATCCAGAACACAGTCTAATTTTTTACTCCTACATTGGCAAAAACTGCTTGAAATTTGAAGTAAAACAATTATTTTATTTTAATTCTATAAAAATGATTTAAACAAAAGTTCCAAGGAAACTAGTTGGCTTGCACTTGATTTTGCCGTAAGAGGGCTATTTAAATTAGTGACCAAAAAAAATGTTGTTCCAGCTTAAAATAAAATGAAAAGTTTTCATTTAAAATGTGGAAGTTCCCCAACTTAGGCAGTTTACATAGAGTACAAGCGTACGCCAGTTACTACTTTAAGACAAGCTTATTCCATTTTTTATCAGCCTATTTGTATTTGTTTTCTTCCTAATGTGTTTTTTTTAATCTTTCAGTTCCATATTTCAAGTCAAGTAGATGCAGTAATTTATATATAATAAACATTGAAGAAAAATCCATTTTTCTTAATAAGATGTAAAAATATGGAAATTAAACATTTACTCACTCCTACCACGTCTCTATAGAATAAAAAATTTCATAGACAACTCCCTTGATACATTTTCAAGGATTTTTCTTTTAATGTAGTATTTGTTAAAGCATTTACTAGGTGCCAGGCACTTTTCTAAGTGCTGGGGAAGATACAAGCTAATCAGGGTGGTCACAGTTCCTGTCCCACATGGGGCTCACAGTCTTAATCTCCACTGTACAGACAAGTGGCAGAGCAGGGATTAGAATCCTAGTTCTTCTGACTTCCAGCCCCTTGCTTTATCCACTAAACTACACTGCTTCTCAGGAAAAGCTTAGATTGGAAATTAAGAGGAGGCGTGTATTGTAGGACAGAAAGGAGTAAGAATTCTGCTTTTCCTAGAACATTATATTCCTATAGGGGTTTTGTTTTCTCAGAATTTTTTTTATGCATTTTTGAAATTATTCATGATCATTCAAAGAGATAGATCACTATTTTTAAAAAGTTTTTAGATGGCCAAAGAATTGGAAAACACAGAATCTAGTCTCATGGGAAACACTGAGCTTTGATCATCTCAGTAGACAATCATTTTATTTTTATTTTTTTAATGGTATTTATTAGGCACTTACTGTGAGCCAGGTACTGTATTAAAGGCTGTGGAAGGTACAAGCTAACCAGGTTGGATAAAGTCCCTCTCCCTTATAAAGCTCAGAGTCATAATCCCCCTTTTACAGATGAGGTAGCTGAGGCACAGAGAAGTTAAGTGACTTGACCAAAGTCACATAGCAAACAAGTGACAGAGCTGGGATTAGAGCTGGGATGAAAGCAGCATGGTCTAGTGGATAGAACCTGGGCCTGGGAGTCAGAAGGACCTAGGTTCTAATCCCAGCTTCACCAACTTTCTGCTGTTTGACCTTAGGCAAGTATCTTATTTGTACAGTGGAGATTAAGTCTGTGAGCCTCATGTAGGATAGGGACTGTGTCCAACCTGATTAACTTGTATTTACGCCACTGCTTAGTGCAGTGCCCGGCACAGAGTAAGTGCTTAACAAATACCACAAAAAAAAAACAAAAAAACCTCAGGTCCTTTGACTCTCAGGCCCAGTCTATTTTCACTCGGCCACACTACTTTGTTACAGATGATATGTCACTTACTGGTATAAAAAGTCAGTTAGAGGACTAGGTAAAACACTAAAGGGTTGTAAGCTACCTTTAATTTATTCCTCCTATTCATCATCATCATCACTATCCTTATCATCGTCATCATTATCATCATCATCAACATCTGCAACTTTGACTGTGTACCTGCTATGTGAAAAGCACTGAACTAGGCCCTTGGAAAGCAGTCAGTAGAAGGAAAAAGATTTCCTAATTTTCTACATTCTGAAAGCCATTATTATTATGTTGTAATAATCTCTTTCATAACACATCTCAGTTCTGCCTTTTCCTCTGAACTCAAATAGCTACCACCCTGGTCCAAGGTCTGGTCATAACATGATTAGGCTATTCCATCAGCCTTCTCAATGAACTTCCTGCCTCCAACCTCTTACCATTTTGGTTCATTCTCCTTGCTGCTGTCTGAATATTCTTCTCTATTACCTCCTGGCACACATCTCTGTGCTTTTCAAAAACCTCAAATGGTGAAACATGTCCTTCCACAACAAGAAGAATTTCCTTATCATTTTCTTCAAAGCTGTCCACCAGCAGTCTCCATCTTACAAATTGGTCCACTCACCTGCCACTCCCCATCCTGAGCTCATTATTCCTCCCAAGCTCACCTCCTACTTTCTATTTTGTTCTAGACTGCTCTACCTCCAACATCTAGTTTATGCTCCTCCCCCAATCTGGAAATCTCTTTCCCTCCAACTCTACCATGCCATGGCTTTCCCCTTCTTTAAACACTTTCCAAAATCCTGCCTCCAGAAAGTTTCCTTCAATTCCCTAGTTGCATCATTCCTATACCTACTTAAACACCTACAGCACTTGTGTGCTGTAATCTCTACTTGGATGTCTGGCCGACACCTCAATAAATGCAATTCATTGACAGGTGGATTAAACCTATCTACAGCACTAATGTACACATGATTATTTCATTCATTTGTTTATTATTCATATATTATCTGTTGAACATTCAATACCAATTATTTTATTTAATTGACTTGACAAAGTTCCCACTCTCCCTTCCCTGTCTCTTTTCTTCTCTCCATTTATGATCTCTTTGTTCCACCCACTAGCATCTAATCAATCAAGAACATTTATTAAGTGTCTACTGTATATGTACTTGTCATTAGGTAAAGTACAGTAGAATTAGTATACATGATCACTGCCCTCAAGGAATTTACAATGTAGCCAGGAAGACAGACACAAAGCATAGGAAGAGGTAACAGGATATTTAAGATAGGTACATAAAATCTACAGGATAAGTGGGATGAGAACTTGAGGTTTTAAGTGACATAATAATAATCTTGGCATTTGTTAAGCACTTTATATGTGCAGAGCACTGTTCTAAAAGCTGGGGTAGATACAGGGTAATCAGGTTGTCCCACGTGAAGCTCACAGTTAATCCCCATTTGACAGATGAGGTAACTGAGGCACAGAGAAGTTAAGTGACTTGCCCACAGTCACACAGCTGACAAGTGGCAGAGCCGGGATTCAAACTTATGACCTCTGACTCCCAAGCCCGTGTTCTTTCCACTGAGCCACTCTGACATAAAAGTACTGACGTAGGAATTGGGTGATGGAAGATGGGGCGATTAAAACTTTAAATTGGGGAAGGCCTCCTCAAATCCACTCTCACACTGTGACCCTATCTTTTGCCCCTTTTGATCTGGCCACAAGGTTTATTGATAAAATTGAAACCAGAGGGCTTGATCTCTCTAAAATCCCCCCTGCCCCTCTCCAGTCCCTCCCTCCTCCTGCCCCTTCATCGATACACCCAACTTTCCCAGCAGTAACTCCAGAGGAGATGTCTTGCCTCTTCTAAAAATTTACCCCCTCCATCTGTGCCTTTGACCCTCTCCTCTCGTGCCTCATCAAAACACTTGCCCCCTCTCTCCTCGCCTCCCTGGAAGACGCTTTCACTGTTCCACTGTTCATTCTTCAGTGGTTTCTTCTTCACTCCTTTCTAACATGCTCATGTATCACCTGCCCTAAAAATAAACTCCCTTGACCTCATGGCTTCCTCCAGTTATTGTCCCATCTCCCTTCTAGCATTCATCTCCAAACTCCTTGAGTTAATTGTCTATACCCACTTCCTCCCCTACCCTCCTCCAATTCTCTCCTTGATCTCCTCCAGTCTGATTCCACCCCCTTCAATCCACAGAAAGATTACTAATAACCTCCTTCTTGCCAAATCCAACAGCCTTTACCCACTCCTAATCCTCCTCAATCTCTCAACACTGCAGACCACCCCCTTCTCCTGGAAACATTATCCGACCTCGGCTTCACTGACAAAGTGCTCTCCTGGTTCTTGTCCTCTCTCTCTGGCTACTCATTTTCAGTCTCTCACGAACTCCTCCTCTACCTCCCACCCTCCAACAGTAGGAGTCCCTCAAGGTTCAGTTCTGGGTCCCCTTCTATTCTCAATCTATACCCACTCCCTTGGAGAATTCAATCACTCCCATGGCTTCAGCTCTGGGCAGATGACCCCCAAATCTGCATCTCCAGCCCTGTTCTCTTCTTCTCTGCAGTTTTGTATTTTCCCCTGCCTTCAGACATCTCCATTTCAATGTCCTGCCAACATCTTAAATATAAGATGTACAAAACAGAACTCCCCATTTTCCCACCTAAACCCTGTCCGCCCATGACTTTTCCATCCCTTTAGATAGCACCATCATCCTCCCTGACTCACAAGCCCATAACTTTGGCATTATCCTTGACTCATCTCTCTCCTTCAACCCACAAACTCAACCTGTCACCAAATCCTGTCAATTCTACCTTCAGAAAATCGATAAAATACTCCCTTTCCTCTCCATCTGAATTCTTACTACACTGATCCAAGCTCTTATCCTTACCCAACTTCATTAGTCCACTTGCTGATCTCCCTACCTTTTATTTCTCCCCATTCAAGTCCATACATAATTCTGCTGGCCAGATTATTTATTTTAAGAAACATTCAGGTCATGTCTCATCACTGCTCAAAAGCCTCCAATGGTTGCCAATGCACCTCTGCATCACAGAGAAACAACCTACCATAGGCTTTAAAACAGTCAGTCACTTTGCCCCCTTCTATCGTACCTCACTGATTTCTGCTACAACCCAGAACACTTCACATTTGAAGCTGATACACTCACTGTACCTCAATCGTATCTATCTCACTCCCCACAGTTCCACTACGTCCTGATTCGGGACTGACACTCACTCCCCTGGCAGATCATCACTCTCCCCAACTTCAAAGCTTCATTAAAAGCACATCTTCTCCAAGAGACCTTCCTCCACTAAGCCCTCATTTCCCCTAATCCCTCTATCAGGCCCACAGCAGTTAGGTACATATCTGTAATTTATTCATTCAATAGTATTTATTTACATTCATTCAATAGTATTTATTGAGTGCTTACTAGGTGCAGAGCACTGTACTAAGCACTTGGAATGTACAAATCGGCAACAGATATTTATATTAATGTCTGTCTCCCCTTCTAGAATGTAAACTTTTTGTGGGCAGAGAATATGTCTCCTTATGTTGTATTTGTTTTCTCTCAAATACTTAGCACAGTGTTCAGCACATAGTAAGTGCCTCACCAGTTTTGAAATTTAGACACTCCCATAATCAACTCTATCTGCCTTTGTTTTGCTGCTCTTTTGATGTTATGTGTACATATCCTAAGTGAGGGAAAAAAAGTATTTCATTGGGGCTATTTTCAGTAAACAAGATTCAGTTACTGCAGTCAAGGAGTCAGAGCCACGGGTATGAAAATAAAATGAAGAGATACTATCCCCATCTTTCATTAATATTCCTTGCTTTGGAGAAGTACTAATGTTTTAACACTGGGTAAAGAGTTTAGAAAAATAACTTCCCTTCTTCATCACCCTTGCATTTGCATTTGCACCATTTATTCACCTCACCCTTATCCCCACAGCACTTATATGGATATCCATAATTTATTTATGCATATTAGTGTCTATCTCCCCTTCTAGAATGTAAGCTCCCTTTGGACATGGAACATATCTACAAACTCTGTTATATTCTACTTTCCCAAACACTTATTACAGTATTCTGCACACAAGAGCTCAGTAAATACAACTAACTGATAACATTTGATATCATGGATGCCACTTTGTATGGCCTTGAGTGTTATATCTGGTATGATGAATTATAAAAAGTTCACAGAATTATTGTTAACCTATTTTCTTTTTACCAGTCTCCCCATCTATCCAGTCCTTCTTGCCTCTGACTTTTTGCCCATGAATTCTTATATTGCTCCATCTTTCTTTTCCTTTTCCCCTACCCAACTCTTTCTGTCTATCCATCTTATTCTCAATCGTTCCTCTCCCACCATTTTTGTCTCTTCCCCCTTCCATCTTTCTGTCTAACTCGACTCTCTCCTCATTCCTCTCTTCTCGTTTACTCCTTCCTTCATTTTCTTACCTTTTTCACCATCTTCTTTTCATTATCCCTCTCTTTGTCTCTCTGTCTCTCTGTTTCCCCCCTTTTTCCCCTTCTATTTCTCAATTATTTTTTTTCTCCAAACTTTCATCCCTCCACAATTCTATCCACAGAATAGGAATGTTTTCTTCAGAAAATAATTTTTTTTGCATCCTGGTTCTCTGATATCTGGTTTCCATAACTGAGGTCTTTGGAAATGGCAGACATAGAAGTCTCACATTTCCTCTTTGAAAAAAATTCTATATTGTCAGACTGTATTAGGATGGTAGCATGAAACACAGGTGAGGTTTCAACCACCTACACTTGTTGTTGCTGTCTACATTGAATTGTCATTCTCTTTATCATCATCATAATAATACTTTACATGAATATTAAGCTCTTCTTTGAAGACCTTAACAAATAATATGTAATTGTAACATCACAATTAAGATAGGTGGGGTGATGTTATCTCCATTTGAGAATTGAGGAAGCTTAGCCGTAAAGAGATTAGGTAACCATAACCAGATAATTGAGAGAGTTTAGGGGAAAAACAGCCCAGTCTTGTTGATGATCCATCAATCTTCCAGACTGCATCACCTCTCACTATTGCTTTTTTGTTTATTTGTTTATTTCCTATCCATCTGTCAAATAATGCATTTCAGTATTAACATCTACAAAATAAGTCATCACCTAAAAGCAACTTATATCTCTTTGTGTTTACATTCAGAGGGAGCAAGGTGTGGACTAAAATATAGATGGAAAATTTTGGTTTACGTGTGGAATTAGAAGTACTCTGTATTTCCAGTGGGATCAGAATGTCACGGGACAGACTTTCTCTGAATATTTGTGATTCTCAGCTTCACGTCCCAAGGGAGCTCTGAAAGAGAGACATCCAAAGAGGGCCATTACACAAAATAAATGTTATTTGAACTTTTTCCAGCTTCAGAAAAGATTTAGTGGTGATTCAGTCAAAATTTTAGGTAAAGGTTCAAGTTTTCTCTGAACCAGTTTGCCCACCCTGCCTGAACACCTGATCTGAATAACATAGGAGGCTTGCATCAGGCGGCATTGTTATTTCTCTGCTCCCCCAGTAATTCACAGTTGTTTGCAGCTTATTTGGCACTTATTTCGTGCCTTTGACATCTCAACAATATATAATCTGGTTTTCAGTAAGGCAATTACCAAGCAAGTCTGAATGGACTTGAAGGAATAAATGGCAGGTTTCAACATATTCAACAAAATGCCGCACCCAGGTAAACTAATATTCCCTAAATAACTATTATCCATAATCACGGGAATATGCTTAAATTATCACTTTATTTGTGTGCCAGCTTAAACCACCTGCTCTAAAAACCACATTGCAGTTACTTCTCACTCTCTTTGTGAGCACAGGGAATACCTTGAAAACATTTTACCTGTAAAATGAAGTCCTTTAAAGCACCCGCATGAGTTAATGCTGAAATGTTGACTGCTCTGATCCCTGAAAGACTCTACAATGCTGTTTTGGGAATGAGAATCTGCCCAAACTGATGGCTAAACTAAAATTTCTCTTGGCTTTATGGAATTGCACTGAAATTAAAAGTTAGTCTTCCTCCTGATAGCAGAAAGGGTTTCCAAACATAAATGCTGTATGCAGATACACATACTAGTAAATGGATGCCTACTCATTGATTGGATCTACATTAGAAACTGGGACTGGATCATCCCTAAATGAATGTTTCTTTGGAAGCTTGCATTTGGCCATGAATCATGCAATGGGTGAAATGATTAGCAGGTAGGGAAAAAAATATAAAGAATCTGAAGAGATGATCTGAGAGGATACTACTGCTTGAATTAAGCTGCTTGGAGAAGCAGCGTGGCTCAGTGGAAAGAGCACGGGCTTTGGAGTCAGGGCTCATGAGTTCGAATCCCAGCTCTGCCACTTGTCGGCTGTGTGAGTGTGGGCAAGTCACTTAACTTCTCTGTGCCTCAGTTCCCTCATCTGTAAAATGGGGATTAAGACTGTGAGCCCCATGTGGGACAACCTGATTCCCCTATGTCTACCCCAGTGCTTAGAACAGTGCTCGGCACATAGTAAGCGCTTAACAAATACCAACATTAATTAATAGCTGGTGGAATTCTAGTTTTATTTGCAACAAAGGAGGGATTTTTAAAAATCCTAATTCATTAATACATGCTTTGATTACAGATAACATTTTGGCCTTATGGAACCAAGGTGCTTTCTTTGTTTTGTTTCCTGATTTGGAATTATATCTGACCATGTCCGGGGATGCTAGAACTCCTGTAACATGCCACAGACCAAATAAGGCACTAGAGACTGCCATAAGTCTACCCATGATGAGACCGAGGGTAGAGAAGCTAAGGGTGGAAAAGCTGGCATGCACAATATGAAGACGAGTCTCTGAGATTCAGTCAATCATTAGCATTTATTGAGCATAAGATCATTATGGGCAGAGAACTGTCTGCTAATTCTGTTGTACTCTCCCAAGTGATTAGTGCAATGACCTGCACATACTAAGCACTCAATAAATACCATTGATTTAATCTGTGTGTGTGTGTGTGTGTGTGTGTGTGTGTGTGTGTGTGTGTGTGTACAGAGCACTGCACTAGGTCTTTAGTAGAGTACAATACAACAAAATTAGCAGGAACATCCCCTGCCCATACCCCAGAGTTGCAGAGAAGTAGTGTTGCCTAGTGGGTAGAGCCTGAACCTGGGATTCAGAAGTACTTGGGTTCTAATCCTGGATCCACCTTTTGTCAGCTGTGTGGCTTTGGGTAAGTCACTTCACTTCTCTGTGCCTCAGTTCCCCCATCCATAAAATGGGATTAAGACTGTGAGTCCTATGTGGGATAGGGACTGTGTCCTACCTGATTTGCTTTATCTACCCCAGCACTTAACATAATGACTAGCACAGAATAAGCACTTAACAAAATCACAATTAATGTTATTATTACTATGTACAGTGCTCAAATACCAGGCACTTTAGTTACACACTGGTGGTATGGTTTACCATGCAGGCACTTGTGGCTGAATAAGACATTCTCATGCTCATCATTTGTAAAATGGAGATAAATGCCTGTTCTTCCTCCCTCATAGACTGTGATTATTGATGGGACAGATCCTCTGGCCAATCCTATCATCTTATAGCTAACCCAGCATTTAGCTCAGTGCTTGACACATAGTAACTGCTTAATTAATACCTTCATTATTAATCTAAATGTATTTAGACAGACATTGGCATATACTGGCAAGTCCTTCATGAAACTTTCTTATGTGTCAATTCTGCCCCTGAATACAGAAGATAATCAACTCTCCCATTATCTACATTTGTCTGCAGTGCTATTTTTAGCATTATTATTCTGGTATCTGTTAAGTGCTTACTATGTGCCAAACACTATTCTTAACATTGGAAAAGATTTAAGATAATCAGGTAGAACACAATCTCTGTTCCACAGAGGGCTCAGTCTAAGTAGAAGGGAGAACAGGAATTGCATCCCCACTTTACAGTTGAAGAAATTGAGGCACAGAGAAGCTAAATAAGTTGCCCAAGGTCACACAACAGGCAAGTGACGGAACCAGGATTAGAACTCAGGTCCTATGGCTCCCAAGCCTGTGCTCTTCCCATTAGGTTATGCTGCTTCCTATTGTGATCAGGGAGGCTAATATGTTCAATTTCCCATTCTACCACTGATCATCTCTGCAAGGGACAAACCTCTCTGCTGGGTACCATAGGTTTATGTATAATGTTTGGCTCTCTTAGCCACAATCAATCAATCAGGGGTGATTGCTGATTGCACACTCAATCAATCAGGGGTGATTGCTGATTGCACAATGCCACACTGCATTCCTGGAAGAGAACAACAGAAACAAAAGAAAACAAAACAAAAGCCCTCACAGGGCTTAAAATCTAGTGGAGGAGACAGGCATACACTAATTATTTACAAATAGTGGGAGCAGGATGAAAAACAAGGATATAGATAGGAGTAGAGATTGGAGTATGATCATTGTGGCATTTGTTAAATACTTACTTGTCAAGTTCAGCACTGTACTAACTGCTGGGGTAGATACAAGTTAATTAGCACAGAATATGGAAAGATGTGATAGCAATAACAAATAATAAGTAATAAATGATAAGTACTCTACAGAGGTATGTATTCCAATGATATCTGAGTTCCTGTGTAGGTAAATGCTGAGTTAGGAAGATTATAAATTGTAAGGATGATTATTAGGTTGACAAGATTTGGGAAGGGAGGAATGGAGGAAGCAATCTGGAGGAGGTTGAATTTCAGGAGGAATTTCAAGATGGGGAGAACTGTGATCTGGTAGATTGAAAGAGAGGAAGTTCCAGGCAGGGGAAGTGGGAATATTGTGAGTAAGGCAAATTAAAAATTAAGCTTGAGGCTATTCGAGAATGGAAGGTAGAGCATAGTGGGTGATGGGAGACTATAAATTGGAATAAAACTGGTCAAGAGCCTTAAAGCAAATGACTCTTAAGGAGACTCTGCTTGGTTGAGAGGATTGGGTAGCCACTGTAGATGTTTGGAGAGTGGTGAGATGGGTGTCAAATGATGTTTTAGGTGAGTTGACCTGGCAGCAGCATATAGTATAGGCTGATGGGGAATAGACTGAGGACTAAGAGACAACGGAGGAGGCTGATATGGTAGTCTAATGGTGAAATAATGAAAACTTAAAACAGGGTGGTGGCTGTTTGGGTACAGATGAAAAGGTGGATCCAGGAAATACTGAGGTGAATGAACCAGAAAGATGTACCAGTAGACTGACTGAATGTCTGAACTAAAAGACAGTGAGCGGTTGAAAATGACACCAAAGTCCAAACGTATTGAACTAGGAGAATAGTGGTATGTTTTGTCAAGAGATATGGGAGAGTTAGGAAGCGGGAGGGGGGTTAGGACAGAAGATGAGGAATTCAGTATCAAATGTGTTAGTTTGAGGTGCATGCAGTCTCAAGGCACAGCCTTGTGTACAGGTAATTATGCAAGAGGAAATGTGAGACTGGTTTGCAGGAGAGAGGATGAGTCTAAAGTAGTCTGCATAGAGATGATGCATGTTGGTAAGCTAACAAAAGAAATTGCTACTTGTATATTTGGTCCTGATTGTGTTTGGAAAGCTTAGAAAATGCTAGTAGGGGTTCATAAGAAAGTAAAGCAGTTGTGCTTTGGGACTGCTTCTTTGTGAATATCTCCTGATGGGTCCAAGGCTCTGCATGATTAAAGCTAAAGCCCCGGGCATCCTGTGCCCAATCTTATTCTTCTCCCCAACCTCTCCTGGGTCATGAAGACTGTCCTGGAATCAACCAGGCTGACAAAAGGATGAAGGATCAGAATTAAAACCAAGTTTTTCTTTGTCCATGAGGAGGGGGACATGCCGCCACCAGAATTCCTCAGCTAGATTTAAGCAAATGGCTCCATTCATATTGGTTTAATCTCCATAGATCAGCCCAGCTAACACAGGTACTGAGCATTAACTTTTCCCTGTGGACATTTGGTACAAAAACAGTATTTTCTACTGAAAATTAATCTCCCTAAACAAGCTTATCTTGTGCAGACACATCCCCTGACTCACCTCCTTTATGACTCTGGGCAAAGTGCTTAGCTTCCCTGTGCCTCAATTTTCCCATTTGTCAAAAGAGGATAATGACACTTCATAGAGGTTTATGAGGCATAACAAATCCGTGATTGCAAAATGTAGTGGCTTCCTTATGATGGAAAGGTTTGTAGCGTTACAAAATAGGAGAATGACAGCATAAGACTCTGACGATCCATCTACAACCTAAGCTGGGGCATCATCAGGTGGAAACAAATAAACCAAATCCACCTTTGTCTTAACAGTCGTGATTTTATCTGACTCGTGAATCAGCTAACCATGGTGAGGCTTTGCTACTGGAATTTTGTGTCATGGGGCACTAAAACACCACACTCAGTCTATCAGTGGTATTTATTATTTACTTTGTACAAAACACTGTATTAAGGGCTTGGGAGAGAACAAGTCACTTAACTTCTCTGAAACTCAGTTACCTCATCTGTAAAATGGGGATTGATACTGTGAGCTCCATGTGGAACATGGATTGTATTCAAACTGATTAGCTTGCATTTATCCCCACATTTAGTACAGTGCCTAGCACATAGTAAGCATTTAACCGATAACATATTTTTAAAAATACAATAGGCCTGGTAGACATGGTCTCTATTCTTGAGGAATTTACAATCTAATGGGAGAGACAGGAATTAGAACAAATTACAAATAGGAGAAGTAACAGAGTATAAGGATACGTGCATAACAATAATAAAAGTGGTATTTCTTAATCAATCAATGATACTTACTGAGCATTTACAATACGCAGAGAACTGTACTAAGCACTTGGGAGAGTAAAATACAACAGAATTAGCAGACATGTTCCCTGCTTGTAATAAACTTACAGTCTACTATGTGCCAGGCACTGCATAAAGTGCTGGGGTAGATACAAGATAACCAGATTAGACAGAGTTTCTGTCCCACATGGGGCTCACAGTCTTAATCCTCATTTTACAGATGAGGAAACTGAGGCACAGAGAACTGAAGTGACTTGCCTAAGGTCATACAGCAGGCAAAGCATTAAGATTTAGATTGGATAAACAGAGACTTCTTTTCTGTAAGACTGCATGTCTTGATGTGTCTCTACAGTGGAGCAGGCTCTTCCTATATGACAGCTGTTATACCTGGGGTGTGATTCCCAAGTCTTCCCTTCCTCCTCCTCACCTTCAGCATGCCCATGCTTCAGGAATCAAGCTAAGGCTTCTTAGAGTGGAAGTGGGAATCGGGAATAATCGTGGGCTGTGACCCAGAAGTGAGAATGGAAGGGAAGGGTGGTACAGGAGTAAGTGGAAAATCCTGACATGCAGCTGCATCATCATGTTTTCCCTGGATTGACTTAGAAGTGGAATGAGCAACATTTATATGTTGCTCCAAAAAGTTTTCAGAGAAAATGCATTTCTATTATAAGGTTGGTCATATGCACAAGAAGCAGCGTGGCTCAGTGGAAAGAGCACGGGCTTTGGAGTCAGAGGTCATGAGTTTGAATCCCAGCTCTGCCACTTGTCAGCTGTATGACTGTGGGCAAGTCACTTCACTTCTCTGTGCCTCAGTTCCCTCATCTGTAAAATGGGAATGAAGACTGTGAGCCCCACGTGGGAAAACCTGATTCCCCTGTGTCCACCCCAGCGCTTAGAACAGTGCTCTGCACATAGTAAGCGCTTAACAAATACCAACATTATTATTATTATTATCTGCAAACTAGGTCATATCCCCCTTCTCTTTTCTCTCAGTCTTGCACTCTAAGGGAAGGGCAGGAGAGAGAGAAAGAGATTAGATCGGGGGGTCGCGGCCTGGGTTTAGACCCTCACTGGCACTCTGGCCCTGACCTTTCTGGCTAGCTCAGAAAGTCGGTGGAATTAGAAAGCAGAGCTACCCCGCTCAGGAGTGAGAACTGCCCTTTGCTGACTCCTGCTGCTGCTCCTGCTATAGATTCAGGTGTGCGGCTGCTGGAAATTCCTTCCATCATCAGAAACATGATGCTCCATTTGGAAAGGAAGGAGGTCTGTTCCACTTGCAGTTGGTGATCATTAAACAGTGCTGATGATGTGAAGGGTAGAGAGCTCAGCCATTTAGGTGGGAGGCACAGAGTTAGAATAAAGAGAGGAAGAAGCGGCAAGAGACTAACTAGAAGGTGAAGTCAATGGAGACCATGGACATGATAAATAATAGATAATAATAATGATATGCCAAGCACTGTTCTAAGCGCTGGGGGAGATATAAGGTTATCAGGCTGTCCCAGGTGGGGCTTCACAGTCTTAATCCCCGTTTTTACAGATGAGGTAACTGAGGCACAGAGAAGTGAAGTGACTTGCCCAAAGTCACACAGCTGACAAGTGGCGAAGCCAGGATTAGAACCCATGATTTCTGACTCTCAAGCATGCTCTTTCCACTAAGGCATGCTGCTTTTCTAATGAGCAGCATTAAGTTGAAAGAGTAAAGAGGCCATGGGGGAAGGAACTGGATTGACAAGTTTGACAGCAAAACATTAGAGGGGTTGGAAAGGGAGGCTTCAGGAGAGACCTTATGGTCTAGAATAGTTGGTGAGAGTCAGTACAACGTGGTTACATTTCAAATGAAGAAAGGCAAAACAGTTTTGTTTTTCCTTTTCTAAGCAGAAAAGATTCCTGAAAGAAATGGTTATTAAGTACTGCTTCAGACAAGCATAATCTTAGAGAATCAAGAGTCATCCCTGTTTTGTTGTTGTTAGTATCTGTTAAGCGTTTACTCTGTGCTAAACACTTTACTAAGCCCTAAGTAGATACAATATAATCAGTTCAGAAACAGTACCTATCCCACATGGAGCTCACAGTCTAAGTAGGCAAGAGAGCAGGTATTGAATCAGTAGATTACAGATGAGGCAGCTGAGGCATAGAGAAAGTTAAATGACTGGGCCAACGTGATACATCAGGAAAATGGTAGAGTGGGATTGTCTGACTGCCTGGCCCCTGCTCTTTCCCTTTGGCCATACTGTTTCCCATCAAAACAAAACCACAAAAGGAGAAGCCTTGCCTGTATAGGTCCAACAAATGACTTTGCATTGATCTATTTAAGTGTCTCTAAAAGAGACTACACTTTTGACCATATATAAACCCAGGATTCTTCTGTTATAGCCCTGAAGAACTAAACGTTTATTCATTCATTCTTTCATTCACTCATATTTATTGAGCACTTACTGTGTGCAGAGCACTGTACTAAATGCTTGGAATGTACAATGTGGCAACAGAGACAATCCCTGCCCCACAATGGGATCACAGTCTCAGTTCCAAGAAAGCCTATTAGTTTATGGAAACTGACTTGCATGTTTATTTCTTTTGTTTTAATTACTGAAGATCAGGTAATTAGGTAAATGTATAGATTTGGAGATTGAATTTTTATTTTTCCCCTTTCTTTGTATTAAAATGAAATTCTTGGGTCTACATCTTCCATGGTGGTTTGAGGGTAACTGGAAAGCCTTGATTTTTTTTTTCCCTCCAGCTGTTCCATCATTAAACTCTAGCCTACCAGGTTTTACAAAATGCTTCATAGATCACATCTGTAAGTCTGTGTTAGGGCATGTAACCTAGATCCAAGATATTTCAAGGGAAAGGAAACGAAGGGAAGAAGGAAGGAAAAAGGGAAGGAAAATGAGGGGAAGAAAGAAGGAAGGGACAGCAAGAGAGGAAGAGAGGGAGAAACCTAAAGATAAAAGATTCCCATAAAATCAGCAGAATTTGTCACAGATAAATCCCAAAGATGAAGTCTCAATCTCATCTTTCTCCCCATCGACGCCTTGTTCACATATACCCTCCTGCCTGGAATTCAATCAATCAATCAGTCCGTCAGTGATACAGCTTAGAGCGCTGTACTAAGCACTTGGGACAATACAATAGAGTTAAGTAGACTCATTCCCTACTCACAATGAGCTTAGAATCGAAAGGAAGAGAGATTTTAATATAAGTAATTTATAATATACAATTTAAAAAATCTGTGCTGTGGAGTTGAGGGTGGGATGAATATAAAATGCCCAAAGGTCACAGATGTAAGTGCATACGTGATGTAGACGGAAGAGGGAGCTGGGTGAGAGAGGGCTTAAACAGGTAAGACCTCTTGGAGGAAATTTGACTTTAATAATGATTTGAGAGTGGTGATCTGTTGTATATGGAGGGAGATTGGCGTTCCAGTTCAGGGAGAGGAAGTGGGATAGGGATCAGAGGTGAGATAGAAGAGATGAGGGCACCGTGAGTAAGATAGCGCTACAGAAGTGCAGTGTATGGGCTGGGCTGCAGCACCATGTAGTAGGAGATCACTGAGGTGAGGTAGGAGCGGGTGAGCTATTTGAGTGCCTTAAAATTGATGGTAAGGAGGTCCTGTTTGATATGGAGGTAGTTGGGCGGCCATTGGAGGTTTTTGAGGAGTGAGGAGATATAGACTGTAAGCTCATTGTGGGCAGACAATGTTCATTGTCACATTGTATTCTCCCAAGCGCTTAGTACAGTGCTCTGCAAACGGTAAGCACCAATAAATATCATTGAATGAATGAATGGACTATACATTTTTAGTAAAGTGATCTGTGTAGCAGAGTAGATACAGGAGGCAGGGAGGTCAACGAGGAGGCAGTTGCAGTCATAAAGGTGGGATAGGATAAGTGCTTCATTTGGCAGTTTAGATGGAGAGGAAAGGGCAATTTTAACAATGTTGTGAAACACCCTCGCCCTTCGTAGACCACAGACCAACAATCGATCTTCAAAGCCCTACTAAAATCACCTGTCCTCCAGGAAGCCTTCCCTAACTAACCTCTCATCTCTCCACTCTACTTTCCCTCTCTTCTGGATCACCTACGTACTTCACGCCATTCCTCCTAATCACTTTGATACTCATTCCACCTCCAAAGTACACATCTCTTAGGCTCTGTTGCTTCCCCTACCTGTAATTCATTTTAATGTCTTTCTCTCCTGATAGTTTATAAACTCCTTGAAGGTACAGATTGTGTCTATCTACTCAGTTGTGCTCTCTCAAGTATTTAGTACAGTGCTCTGCACCCAGCAAACACTCAGTACATACCACTGATTGATTAATTGATTGATTGAGCAAAGAGCCAGACTCTTTGTTGTGGTTTTGTTTTATTTTGTTTTCCTGTTTTTTGTTTGGTTTTTTAATGGTACTTTTTAATGGCTTACTTTGTGCCAGGCACTGTATTAAGTGCTGGGTTAGATACAATATAATTAGGTTGGACACAGTCCCTGACCCACAAGAGGCTCACAGCCAAAGCCTTCAGAGGGAGGATAATTTAATCTCCATTTTATAGATGAGGTAACTGAACCCCAGAGAAGTTAAAGTGACTTGCCCAAAATCACAAGGCAGGCAAGATTAGAATCCAGTTCTTCTGAATTCCAAGCCTGAGATCATTCCATGTTTCCTTAGAGTTCCAGGGACAAGTTTTGAGGGCAAGATTAGTGTTTCTTGACTCCTCAAAAATCCTCCTTGTCTATACGAGACACTTCCTGAAGACACTTTTTTATAGGAGAGGTTTATTTTGTCCCATATAGATTTTTTGAAAACAGTTGCTTGCACTGCATTACTCCTTAGAAATACACTTGCCTTATGCATACCCAGCCAGAAAGTTACTAACTATGGTTTGATTACCGCCTAATCACTTGGGTGCCCCTTTATGAGGTAAAAGTTGAAGAAAAACTACTGCTACTGGGAAAAATAATCTGACCTAAATGTTTCAAATAGAAAGAGGATTTGCAACAAATTCCTTTGGGCTATTTTCCAATTTTTTTCATGGTATTTCTTAAGTGCTTACTAGGTGTCAGGCACTGTATTAAGCACTGGGTTAGAGACAAGCAAATTGGGTTGTACACAGTCCCTGATCCACATGGGGCTCATAGTCTTAATTCCCGTTTTACAGATGAGATAATTTAGTCACAGAGAAGTCAAGTGATTTGCCCAAGGTCGCGCAGTAGACAAGTGGCGGAGCCGGGATTACAACTCGGGTCCTTCTTACTCCCAGCCCCGTGCTCTATCCACTAAGCCATGCGATGGCTGAAAACATTTTTGAACCCAGTGACCATACGATTATGTCTGTATGCCCATTGTACCTGTGCCTCTTACCGTTAAAGACTGCCAGAGGGTGAAGAGAACTAATACATAAAATTGAAAGAAAGTTTCAAAATGTTAGCCACGGAAATCTCTGCCAAAGCCGTGGAGGGTCTTGATGTGGGAAAGAAGGGAAATACTCTATTTAAAAACACATGGGCCTAAGAAATGCCGCAACTGACTCAGACCAGCAGGCCATCCAGTAAGTACTCTCCCAAAGCGGCGACACTCGGCTCGACATTTATCTTCATGCTTAGACGGTATGTACCTCTGTAATTTTTCCCTATAAATGTAGCTCTATAGAAAAAATAACTCTAATTTGACAAATATTATTGGGTATGTAGTTTCTTCACAGAGATAATTCGTCACAGAGAAGCAGTGTGGCTGAGCCCGGGCTTGGGAGTCAGAAGTCGTGGGTTCTAATCCCGGCTCTGCCACTTGTCTGCTGTGTGACCTTGGGCAAGTCACTTAACTTCTCTGGGCCTCAGTTACCTCATCTGTAAAAAAATGGGGATTAAAAAATGTGAGGCCCACGTGGGACAATCTGATTACCCTGTACCTTCCCCAGCGTCTAGAACAGTGCTCTGCACATAGTAAGCGCTTAACAATTACCATAATTATTATTATAAATTAAAAATTATAGTGTTAGGTCACTTCAAAATAGAACACTAGCTATATTCAATGTAAACACTAGATGGCACTAAGAGCTTGTTTGGTTTTTTTCCCCCTTTCTCCGCTGTTTTAACGCAGATTCTTAAAGCATTAGAAAGACTATTTGAAACCTTTAGCAAATGTCAAGATCTAGTCCTAAAATACTTCAGTGTTTTATCCACTTTTTCTTTTCGGTTTTAAAGGCTACTCTCTGATTTTTCTTTTTGGCTCTCCAGAGACCGTTTCAAGTTCATTGGAATTTCAGCAATTCAGTCTTTTTCATAGCAGTGAGGGATAACCACTAAAAACACTCTAATTTTCCTCAGGTTACTATGAAAGTGAAGACTGATGTAAGACCAGGCATCAAGTTAGGGAGAGCCACAACTGAAATGCTCATTTTAAAAATCAGCATAAAGATAGAGAGGTAAATTTTGTACAGAGAAAGGGCATGTTTAACCATTGCTTTTAGTTTGACATTTCTTTAGAAATCGGACATTATTGACTAAACATTAACTGAACAAAGGAATTTCTCAATAGTCCTGCAGAGTGGCATTTCCCTATCCAACGTGAGTTCTAATCCCACCTCCGCCACTTGTCTGCTGTATGACCTTGGGGAAGTCACTAAACTTCTCTGTGCCTCCTTTACCTCATCTGTAAAATGGGGATTAAAAGTGTGAGCCTCACATGGGACAACCTGATTACCCTGTATCTACCCCAGCGCTTAGAACAGTGCTTAGCACATAGTCAGTGCTTAACAAATAACATTATTACTGTCATTAATATCCAAGTGATTACTGGCATAAAAAAATAAATTACAGCCATCTTGTAGGCATTTTTTGGTGCTCCCCATAGTTCCTTAATTTAGGTAATTACTGAAATAACCTCATTTTGTTATAAATGATAACAAGAAGTCAATCAATCTTATTTGTTGGGTGCTAACCATGTGCCGAGGACTATGCTAAGTGCTAAGTGAGAGTATAAAAAAACAGAGTTGGTTGACACATCCTCTGTCCACAAGGACCTTATAGCCTACAGGGGAGAGAGCTTTTCTCTTGTGAAGTTATCAAACAATAAGTTTCATATTTATTTAATAAGCTTGATACTCTGTCTCTCCTTCTAAACTGTAAGCTCCTCATGGACAGGGTACACGTCCAACAACTTTGTTACATTGTACTCTCCAAGCAACTGACAGTTTACATTCAGTCTTGCATCCCTCAGTCCTGTTCCCTACCATGCTGTTGTCCTTGGGGGACTCTAAAAAGTCTCTAAGGGCCAGGCAGATCTCCAGGGTGTGGAGTTAGTGTGGATAAAGGCTTTTCTTTCCAGGAAAATTCCCTGGTGCAAATTGCAAATAATGATTTCTACTATTGAATTTCCACCAAGAAAAGTATTTGGACATTTATTTAAGTCATAATTTCATACTGAATATCCTTGGACACCAACACAAGAAACATCATGGCCTAGCACGGGCCTGGGAGTCAGAAGGACCTAGGTTCTATCCTGCCTCCACCAATTGTCTACTGGGTACCTTGGGAGGGTCACTTAATTTCTCTGTACTTCAAAGACACGAGGGGTGGAATAGACCCGGGCCGGGTCACAGATGCACATTTTACATCTAAAGAACTGATGCTAGATTCAAATTAGAACCTAGTAGCCTTATGTTGGAAGATTGTCAACTGTTTTTAGGTATCCAACTTGAAAGATATATCTAGCTTTTTGGGAAGTGACCCAGGAGAAGAGGAATAGAAGTTGCATGATTAGCAGAAGGGAACCATAGAAGGAGATATATTTTATCTCGGGAAAAGTGGCTCCACCACTTGTCTGCTGTGTGACTTTGGGCAAGTCACTTCACTTCTCTATGTCTCAGTTACCTCATCTGTAAAATGGGGATTAAGACTGTTAGCCTCATGTGGGACAGGGACTGTGACCAACTTGATTAGCTTGTATATTCCCCAGCAGTTAGTACAGTGTCTGTCACAGAGTTAATGCTTAACAAATACCATAAGAAAAGAAATAATGAAAAGTTTTCTCATTAGCTTGATACTTCCCAGTAAATACAGGGTATAATATGTTCTGTCCTATTCAATCAATCAATCAATCAAATATTTTTGAGCACTTACTATGTGCAAAGACCACACTAAGTGCTTGAGAGAGTGCAGTATTACAGAGTTGGTGGGCATGTTCCCGAGGTTACTCAGAGAGGGTAAGAAATTACGGAATGAGTGACAGTAGAGAGATCACTTCCCACAAATAAGTCCTGATCATCATCATCAGTGCACATCTCCTATGTGCACAGAACTGTAGTTCATTCTTGGAAATTGACAATAAAAAGAAAATCAAAGTCCCTTCAGATACACATACAGTTGGAACAGGAATAAAGACATAAATGTGACTTATTTAAAGCAAGTAAATCAAACAATGAGTAAATGAATCATGAATAGTGAAAATTATCCTAAAATGGGTTTTAATTATGCAATTTGGGCAAAAATTGGAAGTTTTTAGGGTCTACTGTTGCCATTACACAAGTCTGTTCTGGGTATATCACAATCTACAATTTTTTGCTTTTTTAAACTGGTACTTGTTAAGCGCTTATTGTCAGGGACTGTGCTGAGCTCTGGAGTAGATACGAGATAATCAGGTTGGACACAGTCCCTGTTCCACAGAGTACTCACATCTTAATCCCCATTTTGGCAGATGAGGTAACTGAGTCATAGAGTAGTTAAGTGACTTGGCCAAGGTCACTTAGTAGACAAGTGGAGGAGCTGGGATTAGAACCCAGGTCCTTCTGACTCCCAGGATTGTGCTCTATCAACTAGGCCAGGCTGCTGCTCAAATAATTTGTGCAATTCTGTATCTAATGACTGTATATTCTTTACCAGTGCTTAATACGGTGCTCTGCATGCAGAAAGCTCTAAATACTTTCACTATTATCAAATAGAGAAGCAAGGCTCACTGGAAAGAGCACGGGCTTGGGAGTCAGAGTTCATGGGTTCCAATCTCAGATCTGCCACTTATCAGCTATGTGACCGTGGGCAAGACACTTAACTTCTCTGGGCCTCAGTGACCTCATCTGTAAAATGGGGATGAAGATGGTGAGCCTCCTGTGGGACCACCTGATGACCCTGTATCTCCCCCAGCGCTTAGAACAGTGCTCTGCACATAGTAAGCTCTTAACAAATACCAACATTATTATTATTATAGATTTCATGGACTTTAAACCCTTTCATAGATCATGAGCATTTATAGATCGTGAGCTCCTTCAGAGAATGAGACCCCATCACATACTATGAATCCTTTAGTTTGTGAGCCCCTCATAGATTGTGAGCTCCTTCATAGACTGTGAGCCCCTCGTAAAGTGTGAATCCTTTTCATAGGTTGCAAACCCCTCATAGATTATGAGTTCCTATTAGATTGTGAACATATTGTAAACCTTCATGGATAGTGAGTCTCTTTCATACATTTTAAGCACTGTACTGAACTCTTAGGAAAGTACAACACTACAGAGCTGACAGATACATTTCCTGTCCATAACAAGTTTACAGTCTAGAGGGGGAGACAGACATTAATACAAATAAAGCATGTTTCATACAGATATGCTGAATCTAGAGTGATAATCAGATTCCCAGAAGTTCCCTCAGGAAAATTGCTGGGCCTATGGGACTACAAAGTAGCAGTGTTATGATCCTATTTAAATAGGAATGAATAAATTCTTGGAAATCCTGTTACCTGGAAATCCTGCCTAGTGGCTTGGCTTTTCCTGCCATACTTCAAGGAGATGGTCCTAACCCAGGGTTTAGAAGGAACAATGCAATAGGTAACATCTGCAATTATGTACATATCTGTAATTTATTTATATTAATATCTGTCCCCCCCTTTAGACTGTAAGCTCATTGTGGACAAAGGATGTGTCTGTTTATTGTCTTAGCTCTCCTAAGTGCTTAGTACAGTGCTCTGCACACAGTAAGCACTCAATAAATACAATTGAATAAGTGAATGAATAATAGTGAATGACTCCTATTTTTAATAACTCCCTAACATTGACTTTAAAGCACTCAACTACCTTGTCCCCCTCCTATTTTGCAGACCTGATTTCTTACGACTACCTAGGATGCTCACTTCACTCCTCTAATACCAACCTACTCATTGTAACCTAATCTCATCTCACCACTAATCCCTCTCCTATGTTTTCCCTCTGGCCTGGAACTTCTTCTCCCATCACACCCAACAGTCTACTACTCACCTCCCATCTCAACCCCCAACCCCTTCGAAGCCTTATTAAAAGCACATCTCCTTCAAGAGGCCTTCCCAGACTCACCCCTCATTTCCTCTATTCCCTCTCCTTTCTGCATCACCTTGCACTTGGATGTATACCCTTTATTCACCCCAATCTCATCCCCGTAGCACTTATGGTAGGTCACTGTGAACAGGGAATGTGCCTGCTATATTATAGTACTGTAGTATGGTGCTCTGTATACAGTATGCACTTAATAAATATGATTGATTGATTGATTGATTAATTACAAGTTAATCAGGTTGGAGACTGTCCCTGTCCCACATGGGGCTCACAATCTAAGTAAGAAGGAGAACAGGCATCGAATTCATATTTTTTCAGTTGAGGAAACTGAGGCCCAGAGAAGTTAAGGGACTTGCCCAAGGTGGTACAGTGGGCAAGTGCTGGAGCCGGGATTAGAACCCAGGTCTTCTAGCCCCCAGGCCCATGTTGTATCCACTTGCCCATGCTGCTTCCCTCCTTGTGGGCAAGGAACCTGTCTGCCAACTCTCTTGTATTGTACTCTCCCTAGTGCTTAGTACAGAGCTCTGCACATGGTAAGTGCTCAATGAATATGAATGAGGGATTGAATAATAGATGCAATCATTGAGCACCTGTATTGACTGGTACTTAAAATAGGGAGTTGTTCAAAAGTGCAATCCTAAATTGCATCATAGTATAAAATAGAACCATACTGAATGGCCTACGAGGGGCTAGGAGTCAGAAGGTCTGGATTCCATCTTTGCAAGTGTCATTTCTGCTGGACCTTACCTAGTGAAAGCCCTGCTTTACAGGTCAGTAAGAGCGGGTGAGAAAGATGATATCAATCAATCGGTCAATAAATATGATTGATTGATGATATGAGATGCATCATGGCCTAGTGGATAGATCACAGACCTGCATTCTAATCCCAGTTCCACCTCTTGTCTGCTGTGTGACCTTGGCCAAATCACGTCATTTCTCTGTGCATCAGTTACCTCATCTGTATAATGGGGATATAGATGGAGATATAGACTGTGAGCCCCATGTGGGACAGGGACTGTGTCCAACTTGATTAGGTTGCATCTACCCCAGTGCTTAGTACAGTGCCTGATGCATAGTAAGTGCTTAACAAATACCATAAGAAAAAATTTCCAGAATTGCCTAAGGTGGGTAAATCTGGGTTCTGCTCTGGTCCAGATGCAAACTTGCAATTTTGCCATCCTTTCTGGGAAGTCCTGCTTTCCTACAGACACCTCAGATACTTGAGCTCCTGATTTCCAATTTTCTTCCTAGCAGGGATACAGGTATTAGTGTTGTTGCTGTAGGTGGGATCTCATGGTTACTGTTTGGGCTAGACTAGTCCACTAGACTAGGAAGGTTGCCAGGAGGCAACCAGTAGATAGAATAAATGGCAGCAGAGCCTGGGGGCATGATGGGTAGGTCACTACTTTTCTTCTTGACTGGAAGAAAAGAAAGACAAGAACACTTCAACACAACACTAGGTAAAATCTCACCCTCTAGAAAAGGAAATGAAAAGAAGGGGACATGATTGATAATATGTATCTCTTAATCACTAAATGCAAGAATTAAAATGATATAATAACACTTTGAGCTTTTTTTAATTTCTTAAAACACTGAATTTTTCACTCACCTCTCATGCTTTTCTTTGAGGCAAGTAAAGGGAAGTATTATTTCCCCAAATTTTCATTTGTCATCTGAAACCCAATGACTCTGACTTCCTGAAGTGACACAGCTACACAGAATGGGAGCCAAGCAGAAGCATTTCAACCTGGCAATATTTTGTGAGATAATCAGGGAGGGAGCTTGGAGTGCAATGTGGCAATGAGCCTGAAATCCTGCAACACTGCAACAGCAAAGACAGGGTAAGCTACAGAGTGGGGAGGAGAAGAAAGGGGAGAGTCATAGGAGCTGATTATCTTTTATGTCCTAAATCCCATCCAGATGACAAGGGATGAGCCTCCTTGGGTTTGAGGGAGAGTGGTTTGCAGCTGTGACATATTACAGAGAGAGACATATATACTAAACTACATGCTTTTCTTTTTGACGATATAATATAGAACCAGGGTTTCAAAAACCAACAACAAAAAAAAAAACATGGCAAGCCTTAGAACCTTAGAGTTCAGCCAAACACCTCAACAGGAGCTACCTGATGACAGAATTAGGATTTTCAGATTTTTCAATCACCCTTCTAATCTCAAATGTCTGTAATGAAAATAACCATAGGATCTTGGGGCTGGAAAAGCACTCAGAAGGTCACTGACTACAGGCAGTCAAGCAAAGGATTGAGTCACTGAGGTCAGAGAAATTCTTTAGGAGAAGGATTTCTTTTAAAATATGTCCTTTCTGTTGCCCAGAGATTAGCTATCATGCAGAAAGTCTATGTCCAGGGTCCTTTCTATTGATGTATGATGAAAAGAGAAGGGGAAAAAGGATGGTGTCTACCAACACACTGAATGTTTGAAAAAGAAGTGGATGTAGAGCTTTGAGGAGGGATGAGGATATTCTGTTTTTTAATTAATCCATAATATTTACTGAGTGCTTACTGTGATACTATACTAAGCCCTTGGGAGAGTACAACACAATAATATAACAGTCACACTTCCCGCCTACTACTATGTGCATAAGTGTTGTGGGGCTGGTGGGGTGTGAATAAAGGGCGCAAATCAGGGCAAGTCAGAAGGGAGTGGGAAAGGAGGAAATATGAGCTTAGTCAGGAACGGCCTCTTGGAGGAGATGTGCCTTCAATATGTCTTTGTACAGTGGGAGAATAATTGTCTGTTGGATATGAAAAGGGAGGGCATTTCAGGCCAGAACCAGACTGTGAGCGAGAGGCCAGTGGCAAGATAGATGAGACTGAGGTACAGTGAGTAGGTTGGCACTAGAGGAGCAAAGTTTAAGCGAGGTGAGGTAGGAGAGGGCAAGAGGATTGAGTGCTTCAAAGCCGATGGTAAGGAGCTTCTGTTTGATGCGGAGGTGGATGGACAACCACTGGACATTCTTGAGGAGCGCGAAAACGTGGACTGAGCATTTTTATAGAAAGATTTGTTTGGTTAGGCATATTCACATCTTTCGTTTTTGAAGGTTATACTAATAGTAACTGTAGAATTTTTATTTAATGCTTTCTATGTGCCAAGCACTGTACTAAATACTGGGGCAGACCCAAGATAATCAGGTTGGACACAGTCAGAGTACTGATGATAAGATATGGTCTGTGAGTGGGAATGGGTCTGAAAATACCAATCCATAACCAGAAGATTCTTCTGTACTGTTTGCACTTATAGGTTCTACATCAATACGATTTTTCTGTTTTTAAGATGCCCATTTGCATCCCAATATTCAAAAAAGCCTTTGCTCTACCAATCAACTGTGGCATTTATTGAACATTTACTGTATGCAGAGCACGGTACTAAGTGCTTGGGAGAATTCAGTGCAGTAGGAGCAGCATAGCCTAGTGGATAGGGCACAGGCCTGGGAGACAGAAGGGCCTGGCTTCTAATTCCTACTCTACCACATCTGCTGGGTGACCTTAGGCAAATCATTTCTCTGTGCCTTAGTTAACTCATCTACTAAATGGGGATTAAGACTATGAGCCCTATGTGGCACAAGGACTGTCCAACCTGATTATTTTGTATCTAGACCAGCACTTAATAAAGTGCCTGGCACATAGCAAACACTTAACAAATACCATAAAAAAGTATAGTTGGTAGTCAGGATCCCTGCCCACAAGGAATTTACAGGAGGTTCTTACGGAACAACTCTTCTCCCGACTGCTGCATACCAGGTTGATCTCTCTGCTGCATCAATCAACTGTTTGGCACTGTTCAAGATGGTACTTCCCCATATTTTATATCAGTTATTTGCAATCCCTGGCTTGAAAATGTCCCTTTTGAGTTTTCCATTGTCCTTCCCAGCAGAGGCAGGACGTTGGGATCAATCCTTGAATCTACCACAAAGTTTAGCACAAGGTATTTGGCACATAGTAAGGGCTTAACCAATACCATCATGATTCTTCAAAAGCAAAGAACTTAAAGCTATCAGTGAACCTGGCCAAGTGATACTCTGAGCAGGCAGAGTTGAAATGGAGGCCAAGGCTTCAGCCCAATTATATGGTCAGTGTTCCCAGGGGCTGGGAGAAAGGAAAACAGAAGATATAGGACTTAGGAAGGTAATGGTGGGGATGGGAGAATGTAGAAAGGAGATGAGAAATGCCAATGAATGGGATGAAAGGGAGAAATGGTAAACACAATGCCATTAATACTACATAAACCTCTACTAATTAGAACCGATGGTTCAATCAATCATATTTATTGAGCACTTTGTGCAGGGAACTGTTCTAACCACTTGGGAGAATACAACACAATGATGAAACAAACACATTCCCTGTCCATAATGAGTTAACACTCTAAAGGGGGAGAGAGACATTAATATTTAAAAAATGACAAATGTACATAAATGCCATGGGACTGGCAGTGGAGGAAGGTGGCGAATAAAGGGAGAAAATTATAGCAATGTAGAAGGGAGTGGGAAAAGAGAAAAAGAGGGCTTAGTCAGGGAAAACCTCTTGGAGGAGATGGGCATTCAATAAGGCTTTGAAGTTGGGGAGAGTAATTGTCTGTCGGATATGAAACGGAAGGGCTTTCCAGGCTAGAGGCAGGATGTGGACAAGAGGTCGGAGATGAAAAAGGTGAGATAGCGATACAGTGAATAGGTTGGCATTAGAGAAGCAAATGCTTCTAACAATAAAAACTGTCCTATTTGCCAAGTGCTATGTATTTGCCAAGCACTGAAGAAGGTACTAAACTCTTGGGTAGATACAATGCAGCCAGATCAGACATGGTCCTTGTTGTTGTACGTGGGGCTCACAGACTAAATTAAATTAACAGAATGTGTCTGTTTACTGTTATATTGAACCTTCCCCAGTGCTTAGCAAAATTTCAGCACACATTAGGTGATCAATAAATACAATTGACTGACTGACTAAAGTAAATAGTGAAACTGAATTATCTTTCACAATTGCATTAGAATCAGACTAAATCCTTCTAATCCACATCACCAACACAAAAAATATTTATTAAATGATTAATTGTTGCTTCTCAGTGGATTCTATACATAGCTACATGAATAGACACAGAACTTGCTTTCTATCAATCAATCAGTGGTATTTATTGAACACTCACTATGAACAGAGCATCATACTTAGTGCTTGGGAAAGCAGAGAGGCAGCGTGGCTTAGTGGAAAGAGCACAGGCTTGGGAGTCAGAGGACGTAGGTTCTAATCCCAGCTCAGCTACTTGTCTGCTGTGTGACCTTGGGCAAACCACTTATTTTCTCTGTGCCTCAGTTGCTTCATCTGTAAAATGGGGATTAAGACTGTGAGCCCCACATGGGATAACCTGATTACCTTGTATCTACCCCAGTGTTTAGAACAGTGCTTGGCACATATTCATTCATTCATTCATTCAATAGTATTTATTGAGCGCTTACTATGTGCAGAGCAGAGCGCTTGGGATGAACAAGTCGGCAACAGATAGAGACAGTCCCTGCCGTTTGACGGGCTTACAGTCTAATCGGTACTTACATAGTAAGCACGTAACAAATACCATTATCATTACAATAATAATCACAATAATGGTACTTGTTAAGCACTTACTGTGTGCTGTGCACTGTTCTAAGTGCAGGGAGAGATGCTTGTTAATCAGTTTGGACACAGTCCCTGTCCCACATGGGGCTCACACTCCTACTCCCCATTTTGCAGAGGAGGTAACTGAGGCCTAGAGAAGTGAAGTGACTCACCCAAGGTCACACAGCAGAAATGTGATGAGCTGGGATTAGTACCCAGGTACTTCTGACTCCCAGGCCCAGACTCTATCCACTAAGCCACACTGCTTCTCTAGAGTTGGCAGATCCAATCTCTACCTACAAGGAACTTGCACTCTTAGGCAAGTACTGACATTAAAATAAATTACAGATAGGGGAAATAGAAGAGTACAAAGATATTTACATAAATACAGTAGGGCTAGGGTAAGTATCAAAGGGGGGATACAGCTAAGTGAATGGTCGACACAGATGGGAGGGTAGATAGGGGCCGATTCAGAAAACTACTAACCAAATCAATTCTAGAAGAATAGAAAATCGTGTTTGGTTTAGATTTCACTAGTTTAGATTTCACTAGTATGAAGGAATCTATCTTTGGAAAATAATAGTAAAATGAAATACAGATTTTGAAATATTCATTTCAAATTACATTTAAGATTTGGATATTCTAAATACTTCAGTTTTCACTAAAATCTCAGCCTCGGTAAAGTTATTTTCTCCTTACATATTGATGCCTGAAGATTCCAGCACGTGAAAGACAGTTTGGCTTTCTGCGTTTGGGTAAATTATTTTTCTGTGTGTCATTGTTTAATTTCCTCTGTGTGTTTGTGTATATATGTTTGTAGTTTTCCTGGTATGTGTGTGTCTTTCAATTTAAGAAAATTGCATTGTTTTCTCATGTTGTACTGTGTATTTTTCATTTGTTGCTCTCAATTGAAAGAAGACAGTTTCTATTTTGGCTAAATTGTGGATTGCTCAAAAACACAAGCAGAAACATCTCCAAGATTTTGTTGAATCCAATTAGTTGTATGCAACTTGTAGTACATCTGATTCCTATTATGTGCCTTTGTGTTTTATCCACAAAATCAGTTGAAACTAAGTGGCTGTGACATTTGACCTACATAGTGAAGGTGTGGGCTTAAATTTGCATGTTTCATTGTTCTCCCTTCTTTACTTGCTTACGGGCATCATTCTGTCACTCCAGAAAATTCTCCTATTTTCTGATATGTTTAAAAGGTAGGCTGTCCTTAAAGGTATGTGCTAGAGCGTGTGTCAGTTGCTGGATTTCTTTCTGTGACTATCTTTTCATTCATTCAATCGTATTTATTGAGTGCTTACTGTGTGCAAAGCACTGTACTAGTCATCTCGTAAGCCTGGGGAACTTTCCACTACTTTATATGAAGTGAGAAAATGAAACATAGATGTTCCACTCTTTCTATTTTTTTAAAACAATGATTGGGTAAGGTTTGTCTCGAAAGCCGAATTGTACTTTCCAAGCCCTCAGTAAGCGCTCAGTAAATACGACTGAATGAATGAATCCCTGTCCATAAACAGCTTTACATCCCACTATAGCTGAAACGTTATTAGGTGCTCATGATGGTCTGCCCAATTCTCCCATTCATACAAGAGAAGATATTAGCAGGGCTTCTCTTCGGCACAAAAAGTAAACTGATCCAGTCACTTCTGGACACTATTGCAGAACAGGAAAATCCCTCTGAAAATGCTTGTAGAGCCTAGAAGGCAGCCAAGCTCATAGGAAGTGCTTATTGAAGATTATTATTAATAATAACTACAATGGTATTTATTAAGTGCTTACTATTGCCAAGCACTGTACTAACCACTGGGGTGGATACAAGTAAATCAAGTTGGACACAGTCCCTGTCCCAGGTGGAGCTCATAATCTCAATCCTCATTTTATAGATGAGGGAACTGAGGCCTGGAGAAGTGAAGTCACTTGCCCAAGGTCACACAGCAGACAAGGGAGGAGCTGCGATTAGAACCTATGACCTTCTGACTCCCAGGTCTGTGTTCTATCCACTAGGCCATACTGCTTCTCTACTAACCAGCTAAACATCCTGGAAAATGCTGGGGGATGCTTGTCCTCTTCTCCTCCCGGGATCATAGCCCTTAAAAGGACAGCACCCAGGGTTCCACCCAAGGACTGAAGTCATGTACAACACTGTAGGCCATGATTAGAGGGAAATATTTCCTGTCCCACCCCTCTCCTCCCACCCATCCTTAAGAAGGGCATAGATCAGGATGGGATAATACTTTAAGCATCTCATCAAGCACATTAAAATCACTCAGGAATGTATATTTATTCCCTGAGAGGTAAGCAATTGTTCATTACCCTCACATTAAGGATGAGGTCCCCAAAGATTACGTAACCTTTTCTAAATCATAGAGCAAGTCAGTGGGAGCTGCCGGGAGCATCTTGGGACCTAAATCAAAGTCACCTGACCTAACCACAAGTCCCCTTCCTAAAATGCCAGAATTACAAGAAAAAGGAGAGCCTTTGGTTTATAAAATGGTTGTTATGAAACTTAAAACTTTTCAAAACCCTCCCCATTTTGTCCTGAAAAAAAAAAATCAAGCAAAAACAACTTCATTGTTTCCTGTAAAATATCATAAAATCTTGGAAACTTTCTGAATTCCCACTTCTGAAATGGTTCAAATTCACACAGTTTACACATCATATGCAGACACGCTGTGAAATATTTCATAGAATGAAACCCATAGTAGTTCTTCAAGGGTTCTAATTAGCTGGAATTTTTCCTTAATGATCAAGAAGAAAAGTCAGAGTGGAACAGTATTCACCGAGGAGAGGCATTTAACCCTATAGGCCAAATACAGAAAAGCAGAAAAAGAGAGACAGATATAGAAAGGAGCAGAGGGAACTGGGGTGGGGGAGCGAGAGGAGGGGAGTGTGTGTGTGTGTGTGTGTGTGTGTGTGTGTGTGTGTGTGTGTGTGTGTGTATGTATGACCCTTCCTTGCTTTACATCTGTTTGACTGGCCCAACTTGGATCATGTAGAATATGATCCCATCAGAAGACCCCATAGCTGTCTTTCCCCATAGCACCACTGTCCCTGAAGCAAGTGTCTCACAACTTGTCCTCTGAGAGTAGCAGAGCTGCTGCGAGTGTTTTCGTTTCCTAAACACAATTAGTTGTCTGCAGCCCCTTAGGTCTTTTGACCACTGGGGCTCCTGGATCTAGAAGGGGAAGCAACATGGCCTAGTGGAAAGAACAGAATCTGGGAGTCAGAGGACTTGGGGTCTAATCCCGGCTCTACCGCTTGTCTACTTTGTGACCTTGGGCAAGTTACTTAACTTCTCCCTGGGCCTCAGTTACCTCAACTGTATTTGGGGGATCAAATCTTCTGACAGAGACTGTGTTTGACTTGACTAGCTTGTAGATACCTCAGTGCCTGGCACATAGTAAGTACTCAATAAATAAGATTGATTGATTGATAACAAGTACCATAAAAAAGGTTGAAAGTAAGAGATAATAACACATAAGCTTCATTCCTCTTGGGAGCAGGAACATGGGCAAATAGTAAGTGTCATTTCACAGAAGAAGGAGGGGAATAAGAGAGAGCAAAACATAGAGAGTTAACAAAGAGCAGAGGGCAACCTGAAAGAAAAGGGAAGGAGAAAAAGCAAAAGGAAGAGAGAACAAGGACTCAGTGATCAACCACTGAACGTTTTTGAGGAGAAGGAAAACAAACGTTGAGCATCTGTTGAGAAAAATGACCTTGGCATCAGCGGTATGGACTGGAGAAGAGAACATGGCCTCTTGGAAAGTTCTCAAGGACCTGGAGTAAGAAAACTGAGATCTTAGTTCCAATGCCATCATTTGCCTGCTGTGTCACCTGAGGTTTTCTCTTATCTGTGCCTCTCAACTTCCTCATCTGTAAAATTGGACTGAAATACCCACTTCTCCCTCCTGACTCTGAGCGCCACATGGGACAAGAACTGTATCCCATCTGATCATCTTCTATCTACTCCAGTGCTTATCACAGTACTTAGTATATTGCTAGTGATTAATAAATACTATCACTAAAGAAGAGACAGAAGGCAGGGAGACCATTAAGGAGGCTGATGTAGTAGTCTAGGGTATTCCAGAAACTGAGCTAAGGGATTCCTTCCACCTCTTTACCTGTCAAAACATCCTGAGGGCACAATTTTTAAGGGGACATAGAGAGCATCCTGCTGGCACCATGCTGGTTGGTCTGTGTTCTGTTGCACCCAGCTTTCTCCCAGATCATCCCCAGCCATGTCTTCTTATATACACCATGGCCTATAAGGGCAGGCCCTGTTCATCAATAAATAGCAGCCACTCACAAGGGTGCAGAAGTGCAAAACTCTCTCCCTTTGTGGTAAAGACCATTCTGCAGTTTAGTCGAAGAAATTTTGGAAATGTATTTGAAAGTGAAGAAAGACCCCTACCTAAAGTGTTCATTAAACTTCCAAGGTGATCAATAAGAATCCCATATAAGATAATCTAATGCAGAACACTCTAGAAAGCAGTAAAATGTTCAATTCGAAGGAGCGAAGAAGTTCATTTTGGGGAAATAGCAACAACTAAAACAGAATCACATTTTGAAGGAAACGTCTCACTTTTTTCATTAGCAACAGAGTAATGAAAAGCAGTCACCCTGGATATCCAGTTTCCCCCAAACCTTAATTCTTTTCATGGGCTAAACTTTTAACAATTTATTCTTTACTGCAAGGAAAAAAAATGACTTTTTAAACCTTTTTTACTGGGCTGTAGATTTTGAAGGTGAAGCTTTAATCACTTCCTAGTCATAATCATAGTTAGTTTTCAGTCAGTGTATTATAAACTAAGCTCTCTATTTTATTTTACAAGGTATGGGAATTATGGGCAACTGCCATGGAAAGCATTACTAGCTTTACATGTGTAACTGAAGAGATCAATTTCTTCCTTTGTAGGTGTGCACACAATGCATGTGTGTGCATTTCCATGTATATGTACATAATTACAGGCTCAGAGAATGTCTTTGCAAGAGAAACACTTGGTTATTTGAGGGGAAAAAATCATCGTTCAGTTAATTTTTTCAGGTGAAACGAAAACATAAGCAGAGGGGAAACACTGTTCTGCACCACCCTTGAAGCACTTGACATACCCTAATGCCACCTTCAGCCCCAAAACAATCAATCAGTCAATCAGTGGTATTCATTGAGTGCTTACTATGTGTAAAGCACTGTACTAAGCTCTTTGGAGAATACAGTACAACAGAATTAGCAGATGTTCCCTGCCCACAAAGAGCTTATTTTCTAAAAGCATTTCTGTACATATCCTCATACCCTGCCATTTCCCCTATAATTTATTTTCATGTCTTCCTCCCCATCGAGACTGATGCTATTTTACTCTCCCAACAACTTATTTAAAAAAAAAAATTAATGGTATTTGTTAAGCACTTACTATGTATGCCAGACATTGTAGTAAGCAAATAGGGTTGGACTCAGTCCCTGTTCCATGTGGGGCTCACATGAGGACACTGAGGCACAGGCAAGTAAAATGACTTGCCCAAGGTCACACAGCAGACAAATGGCAGAGCCAGAATTAGAGCCCAGGGCCTTCTGACTCCTAGGCCCATCCTCTTACCACTAGGCCATGCTGCTTCTCTACTACAATGTTCTTCATACAGTAAGTGCTCTATAAATACCGTTGATTGATTGATTGATTGATTGCTCTCAGTGACTTAACACTGAAACTATTTGCATTAATACTGATCCCACGCACCCACCCACAGCGACACTAGATGCATTTGCCTCTGTTAGGGGAGTTCAGATTTGAACCTGTAAAGATTCAGAACCAGGAAATGTCCTGTCTCTTCATCCTCCCTCATCTCCCCAAACTGTAGCCCCACTAATCTCCACTTCACCTCTTCCTCATCATCTAAGCACCCTTGCCCTCTCATTCATTCATTCATTCATTCATTCATTTGATCGTATTTATGGAGCGCTTACTTTGTGCAGAGCAGTATACTAAGAGCTTGGAAAGTACAATTCAGCAATAAAGAGAAACAATCCCTACCCACACCAGGCTTAAAGTCTAGATGGGGGAGAGACAGACATCAAAACAAGTAAACAGGCATCAATATAAAGAGAATTAACCCATCAAAACAAGTAAACAGACATTAATATAAATAAGTAAAATTATAGATATGTACATATATACACAAGTGCTGTGGGGTAGGGAGGGGTGTAGAGCAAAGGGAGCAAGTCAGGGTGACCTGGAGGGGTGGGGGAGCTGAGGAAAAGGGGGGCTTATTCTGGGAAGGCCAGATAATTAGGTCCCAGATGGGGCTCACAGTCAAATTAGGAGGGAGAACTGGTTTTGAATCCCCATTTGGCAGATGAGCAAACTGAGGCACAGAGACTTTAAGTGACTTACCCAAGATCACACAGCAGACAAGTAGCGGAGTGGAGATTAGAATGAGGTCCTCTGCTTTTCAGGCCCATGCTCTTTCCAATAGGCCATGCTGCTTCTCACTAGGTTACAAGAAATTGAATATAATACCCATTTCCTTCCTATCTCACAGAGATGGCAAATACATTCTCTTACTATCTCGTATCTCCCCCAGCCCCCACATGATTAGGATCATTCTTGGCAAATAATAAGCATTCATTCAATCGTATTTATTGAGTGCTTACTGTGTTAGAGCCCTGTACTAAGCACTTGAAAAGTGCCATTTGACAATAGAGAGAGAGACAATTCCTACCCACAAGGGGTTTACAGTCTAGAACAACGGGCTTACAGTCTAGAATGTAGTAAGCAGCGGCAGCGAGAAGCAGCGTGGCTCAGTGGAAAGAGCATGGGCTTGGGATTCAGAGGATGTGGGTTCTAATCCCGGCTCTGCCACTTGTCTGCTGTGTGACCTTGGGCAAGTCACTTAACTTCTCTGGGCCCCAGTTCCCTCATCTGTAAAATGGGGATGAAGACTGTGAGCCCCACATGGGACAACCTGATGACCCTGATGACAAAATAAATAGGGTGATGAAGATATATACGGCTCTGCCACTTGTCAGCTGTGTGACTGTGGGCAAGTCACTTCACTTCTCTGTGCCTCAGTGACCTCATCTGTAAAATGGGGATTAAACTGTGAGCCTCATGTGGGACAACCTGATTACCTTGCATCTACCCTAGCGCTTAGAACAGTGCTTGGCACATAGTAAGTGCTTAACAAATACCATTATTATTATTATTATTATTAAATACTATCATCCTCAATGAATAGCATGCCCATATCAAATATCGAACTCTTTCAGATAAACATAAAAACAAGTCTTGAAGCTATGGCTGTGCATCTTTCTGAGCTAACTGGAGCCACTGAATGCAATAATGCATTTCACTTCCCTATATTTCCACATCCAACTTGCATCAAAGCAGCCCTCAGAATTGTTTGCTTACATGGGCCCATTGAAAGTGTATGCTACTACCTGAGTACCTAGTACAGTGTTCTGCAACAAGGGGGTACTCAAAAAATGCCCCTCCTCTTACTCATAGTGCCAGCGGACAGGAGTTTCCTTGTCTACCAGGCCCATTTACTTTACCATTTTCCCACTCCACATCTATAACCATTCTAACCTTATCGCCCCTAAACTTCTGCCAATCAATCAATGTATTTTTGAGCACTTACTGTGTGCAAAGCACTGCACTAAACACTTGGGAGAGTACACTACAACAGAGTTGGATGGCACCTCCCCTGCTCACAAGGAGCTTACAGTCTAGAAAAGCAGAAGAGCGTAAGAAGCTGCATGGGCCTAGTGGAGAAAGCTTGGGCCTGGGAGTCAGCAGGACCTAGGTTCTAATCTCTGCTCTGCCACTTTTCTGCTCTGTGACCTTGGGGTTAGAGGAGCAATGTGACATCGTCGAAAGAGCCTGGGCTTGGGAGTCAGAGGTCGTGGGTTCTAATCCCAGCTCCTCTACTTAGCTGTGTGACTTTGAGCAAGTCACTTTACTTCTCTGTGCCTCAGTTACCTCATCTGTAAAATAGGGATTAAGACTGTCAAACCCCACATGGGACAACCTGATTACCTTGTATCTACCCTAGTTCTTAGAACAGTGTTTGGCACATAGTAAGGACTTAACAGATACCATCATCATCATCATCATCATCATCATCACTTTGTTTCTGTGTGCCTCAGTTACCTTATTCATAAAATGGGGATTAAAACTGTGAGCCCCATTTGGAAGTGGGATTGGGTCTGATTACTTTGTGTCTACCCCAGGGCTTAGAACAGTGTTTGGCACATAGTAAGCACTTAACAAATACTATGATTATTATTATTATTAGAGTGGAGTTTAACCTGATGTCTTACTTCCTTTCAGAGACTTAGTACTTGGAATTTCTTGTAATAATAATAATAATAATGTTGGTATTTGTTAAGCGCTTACTATGTGCAGAGCACTGTTCTAAGCGCTGGGGTAGATACAGGGAAATCAGGTTGTCCCATGTGAGGCTCACAATTAATCCCCATTTTACAGATGAGGTAACTGAGGCACAGAGAAGTTAAGTGACTTGCCCACAGTCACACAGCTGACAAGCGGCAGAGTCGGGAGTCGAACTCATGACCTCTGACTCCGAAGCCCAGGCTCTTTCCTCTGAGCCACGCTGCTGTCACCAGTGGCTGAAGCAAGCTTTTTTTATATACATTTCTTTACTTAAGTCCCTCACCCCACCAATCCTGCCCTCCCAGTGATGCTTTAAACCTACATCCTCATGGTCCACAGCTCTGATCACAAGAGCAGTGTGGTTTAGAGGAAATAGCACAGGCCGGAGAGTCAGAGGACCTGGATTCTAGTCTTCAATCCTCCACTTATCTGCAGTGTGACAGTGTGTGAGTCACTTAATTTGCCTCTACCTCAGTTTCCTCATCTGTAAAATGTGTATTTGACACCTATTCTCTCTCCCCCTTTGATTGTGAGCCCCACGTGAGACAGGGACTACATCCAACCTGACTAATCTGTAGCTCTGCCAGAGCTTAGAACAGCACCTGACATATAGGAAGTGCTTAACAAATGTCAGACTCATTATTATCATTATTGTTATTATTGTCATCATTACTATTTTTATTATTATTCCTCTGCATTCATAATCCTAGGGATCCAGCCCCACTCTCGAAAACCAAAATCCATGTTGTTTAACTTTTTTAAATTAACCTTTCTCCTTCTGATCACTTCTGTCCTTTCCCTGTCATGTGGTTCCTACCTGTGATGGGATCATCAATCAATCAATCAATCAATCAGTCACATTTATTGAACACTTCCTGTTGCTTGGGAGAGTACAATATAATAGAGTTGGTAGATACATTCCCTACCCACAGTGAATTTACAGTCATGAGAGATATGATGAGGTAGAGGAAAAGGAGTCAGGCAAAGAATGCAACTACCTTCTCCCCTGCCCCATCCTAGTTCCACTTTGTCCTCACCTTCCAGTGTGGCTCTGGAGGTACCAGGTGAAGCAACGGACCCTAGCAGAAAGAGCATGGGCTGGGAGTTACTGGACCTGGGTTGTAATCCTGGCTCTGCTACTTATCTGCAGAGTTTCCTTGGTCAAGTCACTTAACTTCTCTGTACCTCAGTTTCTTCCTCTGAAAATGGTGATATGAATTATGGTATCTGATGAGTGCTTACTATGGTTTTTTTTTTGGTATTTGTTAAGCGTTTACTATGTGCAGAGCACTGTTCTAAGCACTGGGATAGATACAGGGTAATCAGGTTGTCCCACATGAGGCTCACAATCTTAATCCCCATTTTACAGAGGAGGTAACTGAAGCACAGAGAAGTGAAGTGACTTGCCCACAGTCACACAGCTGACACGTGGCAGAGCTGGGATTCGAACCCATGTTCTCTGACTCCCAAGCCTGTGCTCTTTCCATTGAGCTGCGCTGCTTCTCAATGCAGGCACTGTAAAAAAATACCCATTCTGCTTCTTACTGGAGTCAGGGGAGGCCTCTTGGAGGAGATGTGGCTTTAATAAGGCTTTGAAAGCTAGGAGAGTAACTGTTGGATGCGAAGAGAGAGATCATTCCAGGACAGAGGCAGGACGTAGGCAAAGGGTCAGCAGCAAGAGAGATGAGACTGAGGTACAGTGACTAGGTTGGCATGAGAGGAGCATAGTATGTGGGGTGCATTGTAGTAGAGTAATGAGATGAGAAAGGAGGGGGCAAAAATGATTGAGTGTTTTAAAGCTGATAGTAAGGAGTTTCTTTTTTAATATGGAGATATATGGACAACCACTGGAGGTTCTTGAGGACTAGGGAAAACTGGAATAAATGTTTTTGTAGAAAAATGTATGGCCTGGAATGGGGAAAGACAGGAGGCAGGGAGGTCAGTAAGAAGACTGATACAATAATCAAGGCGAGATAGGATAAGTCCTTGGATTGACGTGGGAGCAGTTTGGATGGAGAGGAAAGGGTAGATTTTAGCCAAGTTGTGAAGGTTGAACAAATAGGATTTAGTGATAGATTGAATATGTGGGTTGAATGAGAGAGAGAAGTCAAGGATAATGCCTTGTGAGACAGGAAGCATGGAGGTGCTACCTACAGTAATGGGAAAATCAGGAGAAGGACAGGATTTGGGTGAGAAGATAAGTTCTGTTTTTGACATGTGAAGTTTAAGGTGACAGCGGGACATCCAAGTAGAGATATCTTGAAGGTAGGGGGAGATGCAAATCTGCAGAGAGGGAGAGAGATCAGGAATGGGGGGATGGAGATATAGATTTGGGAATCATTTGCATAAAGGTGGTAGTTGAAGCACTGTGAGCAAATGAGTCCTCAAAGGGAGTGGGTGTAGACAGAGAACAGAAGGGGATCCAGAACTACACACTGAGGGACACCCACAGTTAGGGGGTGGGAGTCATTGGAGAAGCCCACAAAAGAGACTGAAGATGAGAGGTCAGAGAAATAGGAGGAGAACCAGGAGAAGTCAGTGTCAGTGAGGCCAAGGTTGGGTAACATTTCCAGAGAAGGGGCTGGTCGACAGTGTAAAAGGCAGGCGAGAGGTCTCAGAAGATTAGGATGGAGTAGAGGCTGTTGGATTTGGCAAGGAGATCATTTGTGGCCTTTGAAAGGGCAGTTTCTGTGGAGTGAGGGGACAGAAGCCAGACTGAAGCGGGTCAAGGAGAGAACTGGAGGAAAAGAACTTGAGACAGCAGGTATAGACAACTTGCTCAAGGAGTTTGGAGAGGAATGGTAGGAGGGAGATGGGTGATAACTGGAGGGAGCAACAGGGTATAGGGATGGTTTTCTATAATGGGGAAACATGGGCATGTTTGAAAGCAGTGGGGAAGAAGCCATTGGATAGCAAGCAGTTGAAGATGGCAGTTAGGGAAGATGGGAGTGGGCAAGTGTTTTGATAAGGTGTGAGGGATGGGGTTAGATGTGCTGGTGGAGGGGGAGAAAATTAAGAGAAGGCATATCTCTTGAGATACCGCTGGGAAAGATGGGAGAGTTGAAAAAGGAGTAGGAGGAGAGAAAGACTGGGGAGGGAAAGGGAAGATTTTAGGTGGGTCATTCCCAATAGTTTTGATTTTCTCAATAAAGTAGGTGGCCAGGTCATTAGGGGCAAGAGAGTCATTAGGGGCAAGAGATGGGGGAGGGAGGGAGGGAGACAAAAGGTTTGAGGGAGTTAAATGTCTGGAACAACTGGCAAGGGCAGTGGACATGGGTGTCAATAAGGATGGAGAAATAATTTTGCCAAGCAGATAGGGCAGAGTTAAAGCACTTGAAGTGAACGAGGTAGGCTTGATATCTAGAGTTCCTCCGCAGCACTCTGTGGCTCATTCACAAGAGCGAAGGAAGCAGACTGTGGAGGTGATCCAGGGTTGTGGGTTACTGGTAAATTGACAAAGGGATAGTGGAGCGAGTGAGTTTCAGTAGAGAGGGTGGTGTTGAGAGAATCAGTTTGGTCATCAGGGGAAAAGAGTTTGGATGCAGACGGTAAATGGGGCCTCCATACCTAGAGAAATGCCTAACTGGCTTACTTAAGTGACCAGAGAGATGTCATGTGGAACTCTGCAGAGGGTATCTGAGAGGAAGTTAAAGATCCATCTGATGCTCACCTAATCAGACAAAACAGCAGTCTGGTTGGTTCTAGTTCATCATAGAAACATGAGAAGCAGTGTGGCTCAGTGGAAAGAGCACGGGCTTGGGAGTCAGAGGTGATGCGTTCTAATCCCAGTTCTGCCACTTGTCAGCTGTGTGACTTTGGGCAAATCACTTAACTTCTCTACGCACACATGGGACAACCTGATCACCTTGTATCCGCCCCCTGCGCTTAGAACAGTGCTTTGCCATAGTAAGTGCTTAACAAATACCACCATTATTATTATTATTATCCCAAGGTTGCTAGTCACATTACAGAGGATCAGGACTTCCCAGGTAGGTGAGAGGAGAAGGACAATGAGCAGAGGCTGGGAAACATTGTAAAGAAGCTAGGGGGGAAGTTTTGGCAATTGGGGTAGTTCATCCACAGTGAGCTTGCTCAATGTTTTACTTAATTCTTGCCATGTTGGTTCATGGAAAATACGTATTCGACAGAACAGTGCTATACAGTAGTAAACATGTATAGACTTGGCTCTGGATATTGAAGAAAAAAAACCTTAGATCTCATGAAAAAGGTCTTACAAAATACTGGACATTCCTATATGGATGAAAATATTAAGCATCTGAATGTAATGCTTCACTGTATTTCCAATAGAGTTCCACTGAACTACCAAGTAGCATTTCAAGTGGAAATTCACTGTCATAGTCTTTCTCACACCATCTTGCTAAGCTTCCCCCAGGGGGTTTCAAGGCTGCCAACAACAAAAGTGTATTTTTTCCCTTTGAGAGTTACTGTGGATACTTAAGTTCTCTCAAGCATAAAAACTACATTAAATAGGAATCTCATCCAAATGGGAAACATTGAAGAAAAGAGTTCTTCAGATTTAGGAGTTTCTTCCTCCATCATTAAAAGGGAATGGGCCTAATCAGCCACAATTCATTGGCCAAGCCCGCCTCAGGCAAAACAAGCATCCATTTGAAAATAATTTCAGAATCCACATGTTTCTGAATGTGCAAAAGTTAGCGGCCTCATTTTCAAAGAGCCAAATGTCAGCAGTCTCATTTTTAACTGAATGAAAGGCGATCAACTTCATGGCTGAAAATATTAGGCTGAAGTCATAAATCTAGGGATTTTTTTCTCCACAAAATTCCATGCTTACCTGGAATTCTTGATCGGCAGCTGCTGCCTGAAGACACTGATTCTTTTGATCATCCCTAGGAAGGATTTGTTATTTGGATCTGGTATTAACATCAGCCAGAGTTCTGGTAGTGAAGAAACTCTGGGGGCTGGATAGTGGAGAAATCTTATCATTCCCCTCTCTTCTATTTTCTCCCCATTTCTTCCCCCACATCTCTTTCTGGAAGCCAGCTTGGAATGTAGAGACTAACGGGGCTCATTCAAAAGTACTTATTGAGCACATACTATGTGAAGAGCACTGTACTGTGGCAGCAAGGGAAGGGGAGAGGTTTAGGTGCTGAGGACTCAGATAGGTACCGACAACAAGATACTCTCTCAGTCCATGCCTCTTAGTCAATCAATCAATCTATCAATGGCATGTATTGAGTGGTGACTGTGGGCAGAGGACTATACTAAGCTCTTGGGAGAGTACAATATAACAGAGTTGGTAAGCAAGTTCCCTGTCCACACTAAGCTTTCAGTCCAGAGTGGATGACAGACATAAACATAAATACATAAATTACAGATATGTACTTAAGTGCTCTGGGGCTGAATGAGGGGTGAATAAAGGGTATAAATCCAAGTGCAAAGGTGATGCAGAAGGGTGTGGAAGAAGAGGAAAAGAAGGCCTAGTTGGGGAAGGTCTCTTGGAGGAGATGTACCTTCAATAAGGCTTTAAAGGTGTCTTCAAAGCCCCAGTCTCTCAAAGCTCACTCCAAATTTACTCCTGTGCTCAGAATAATAAATTAACACTTTGGGGCTCAGACATCAGAGATGATAGAGATGATTTAGGGCAAAGGCTGCATGAAAAGTGAATGATCCAGAAGTAAAATAGTCAAGAGGCAAGTCCAGCAAGCATAAGCTTTCACAAGTACAGTGCTCTGCATATATTAGTGCTCAGTAAATACCATTGGTTGAAAAAAATTGTAATAAATAGGGATACAGGTGAGAACTTCAAAAGTGGAGTCTTCTACAGAGTTTGCACAACAATCCAGGCACTCCTGAATCCCATTTCCCTCTCTAGGATAGTCTGCTCCAGCCCACTCAGCGGGCAGAAGCAGGTCTCAGGATTGCCCTAACCCCAAGGAGTTAGAAAGCCCTTGCAGGAAAGTTAGAAATCTGTGGGTCCTATCTGTGACTTGGGACTGGGTTTGAGACAGTCTACAAGGAGTGGAGTTTACTGAACAATTCAGCAGCACCTAGATTCAGGAATGCCTTAGCTCTTGCAATTGGTAAACATTTTTAACCTGCTTCCTGCCTGAAGCTGTAGTTGCAGAGAACTTAAGGGACTCTTTGGAGGTCATCTTCATCATCAGTGGTATTTACTGAGGTGCTCACTGTTTGCACAGCACTGTACTAAGGATTTTTGAGCATGCAATTCAACATAATTGGTGGACATGTTCCCTGTCCAGTGGCAATTTACAGTGTAGAGGGGGAAACCTACACTAACATAGGTGAATAATTTGTAATATATAATTGGCTCCAATTGTGACCATAAGGGGATCTTTTCCAGGCACCCAAATTTTCCTGGCTTCGTGTCAGAAATTTCTAAGACCCTGATAATTCCTTTTTTCTTCTTTCAGAAATTAATCAGGTTGATGAAACAGCCCCCAAATCCAAGATTGTCATAGTTACATTGATACAAAGCATCACCATAAGCCAATATTATCTTCAGCCATTAACTGAAACATACTTTTGTTGGGCAAAATTGCTTCTCAGTATTAGTTTGTGCTTGCTAACTTGGATAATTCTGAACTAGGGAAACCTTCAGTAATAGTATTTATTAACCACCCCATGACTGTTTCTTTGGCTCTTCCTTTCTCTACCTCCCACTTTTTAACTACCTTCTTCAAGGTTCAGTTCCACCTTTGGGCCTGTGGAACTCCTTCTCCATGTGGACAAACTCCTTCATCCTCTTTTTTTTTTTTAAATGGCATGTGTTTAGCCCTTACTATGTGCCAGGCACGGTACTAAGCACTGGGGTAGTTACAAGATAATCAAGTTGTCATGTCCCACATGGGGTTCACAGTCTTAATTCATAGATGAGATAACTGAGGCACAGAGAACTTAAGAGAAACAGCCTCGTGGAAAGACCACAGGTCTGGGGAGTCAGAGTACCTAGGTTCTTATCTATCTGTTCTTATCTGTCTTATCCACTTGTCTGCTGGGTGACCTTGGGCAAATCATTTAATTTCTTTGTGCCTCAGTTCCCTTAGCTGCAAAATGGGGATTTGATATCTCTTCTCCCTCCTGTGAGGTCTGTGAACACCAAGTGGGCCCTAATTATCTTGTACCTACCCGAAAGCTTAGTACAGTGCTTGACACAATAGTAAGAGCTAAACAAATATTGAAATCATCACTGTCATCATCATCAAATGACTTGCCGAAGGTCACAGAGCAGACAGATGGCAGAACTGGTAATAATAATTGTGTTTTTTTAATGGTATTCATTAAGCACTTACTATATGCCAGGCACTTTACTAAGCATTGGGGTGCATACAAATTAATTAAGTTGGACACAGTCTATGTACCACATGGGTTTCACAGTCTTAAGCCCTATTTTACAAACGAGGCAACTGAGGTACAGAGAAATTAAGTGACTTGCTCAAGGTCACACAGAAGATAGATGGCTACTTCTGACTTCCAGGGTCAGACTCTATAAACTAGGTCATACTGCTTCTCATTGGCTATGCGTTGACTCTGTCCCAAACACTACACTGATTGCTTGGGCACATACAAGATAATCAGGTCCAACACTGGGGCTCACAGTCTATGTAGGAGGGAGAACAGGAATTGACTCCCCATTTTGCCAGTGGGGAGACTGAGACAGGGAGAAGTTAAGTAACTTACCCAAGGTCACAGAGCAGGTAGTTGGCAAAGATGGGCTTAGAACCAAGGTCCCTCTGACTTTGAGGATTGTGCTATTTCCATTAGGCCATGCTGTTCCTGACCCCATAACTGTTCCTCATTGCCACCACCAGGACCCGGCTTAACCTAGATCACATTGCCTTGCCAACTGCTCTCTTCTGAGGGGATTCTCATCCTCACCCACTTCCCCACAACTCTTAGGGAAACAGGGCTGAGGTCAACCAGCTCCTCCCTCCCAGTCCCATCTTCAATTTTCTGAGCAATTTTGGCACCTTTCCCAACTTCCTTCCCTCCTTCTCTATTCCTACATAGATCCTTGAAGATTTCAACATCTTCTCAGTCTTCAACTTTGCCGACCTTCTCATCAACATGGACAATGCTAGATCTCATCATTCCTAATCATTTTATCATCTCTAACCTCACCAATTGTCAAATTACAACCTCCTCTCCCACACTCCATAAAATGATCATCTACCCCAACAGAGAATTCCTATCTCTTGACTTGCTCTACTTATTCCAGGGTATCTTGTTCTATTTGGAGCCCCTACCAGCTTCCCATCCCTAGGGTCACACAGCAGACAAGTGGCCGAATCACTAACATCAGGCACGATCTTCCCCAAATTCCCTGTTCCTTCCCATTCCCTCATCCACTCCTTCAGCCTTTGTGGCAATTTCCAAAGAAGATACCTTCAACATCCCACTCACATCTCTCCTTCCATAGGAACTCCCTCCCCCTTCACATCCAACAGACCACTAGTCTTCCCATCCTCAAAGCCCTGTTAAAAATCATATCTCCTCTAGGAAATCTGCCTGACTAATTCCTTATTTCCGCACCTTATTTCTCTTCTTGCTGAATCATTTACACACTTGAGTCTTGCTCCTTAAGCAATCGGTCATATTTATTGAGCGCTTACTGGGCAGAGCACTGTACTAAGCCCCTGGGAGAGTACAGTATAATGGAGTTGGTAGACACATTGTCTAGCCTTAAGGCGATTACAGTCAAGAGGGAAAGGCAGACATTAATATGAATGAATTACAGATACGGACAGAAGTACCGTAGGTTGAATAAAAGGTGCAAATCCAAGTTCAAGGATGATGAAGAAGGGAGTGGGAGAAGAGGAAATAGGGCTTAGTTTGGGAAGTCCTCTTGGAGGAGATGTGCCTTCGATAAACCTTTGAAGGTTAGAAGACTGATCATCTGTCAGATATGAAGAGAGAGGGTGTTACAGACCAGAAGAAGGACATGAATTAGAGGTTGGTAGCAAGATAGACAAGATGAAGATACAGTGAATAACTTGGCATTACAGGAGAGAAGAGTGTGGTGTGGGTTGTAGTAGGAAATCAGAGAGGTAAGATAGGAGGGGGCAATCTTATTGAGTGCTTTAAAGGCAATGGTAAGGAGCTTCTGTTCGATGAGGAGGTAGGTGGGCAATTGGTGGGCAATCATCAGAGGTACTGAGGAATGGAGAAACCTGGACTCAATAGTTTTGCAAAAAAAAAATGATTAAGACATAGTGTGAAGTAAGGACTGGAGTGGAAAGAGACAGGAGGCATGGAGGTCAGCAAGAAGTAGGATGTGGTAATTAAGTCAGGCTAAGAAAAGTGTTTGGATTAACGTGGTAACAGTTTGGATGGAGAGGAAATGGTGAACTTTAGCCATGTTGTTAAAATTGAACCAACAGGGATTTGGTAACATATCGAATATGTAGATTGAGTGAGAGAGATGAGTTGAGGATAATGCCAAGGTTATGGAATTATGAAACTGGGAGAATGGATAGTGGTGCTGTCTACAATTATGAGAAAGGCAGGGTGAGGATGGGATTTGAATGGGAAGACAAGGAGTTGTGTTTTAGACATGTTAAGTTTGAGGTGGTGGCAGGATGCCTCCTCAAGACAGGAGGAAATATGAGACTGCAGGGGAGACAGATTAGGGTTGGAGGTGTAGATTTGGGAAAAAAATCTGAATAGAGATGGTAGTTGAAGCCATGGAAGCGAATGAGTTCTCCAAGGGAGTAGGTGCAGCTGGAGAAGAGAAGGGGACCCAGAATTGAGCCTTGAGAAACTCCTACAGTTAGAAGTGTGGGAGCAAGGCGTTTAGAAGGTTAGTGGGAACCTAGAGACCCAGGCCAATGGTTAGATATCTTGAGATGACTAGGAGTTAGGAGTTATATGGTTAGGGGGAGTTAGAGAGATGAGAAAAGTTCTTTGGGGAGTACACTTTTTTTTTTTAATGGTATTTGTTAGGTGCTTACTATATGCTAAACACTGTTCTATGCTTTGGGTTACACATTAATCACAATGGACACAGTCCACGTCCCTCATGGGGTTTACAGTCTAAGAGAGAAACAGGATGGCGTAGTGAATAGAGCATGGGTCTGGAAGTCAGAAGGTCATGAGTTCTAATCCCGGCTCTTCCGCTTGTCTGCTCGGTGACCTTGGGCAAGTCACTTCCCTTCTCTGGGCCTCAGTTAACTCATCTAGAAAATGGAGATTGAGACTATAATCCCTACATGGAACAGGGACTGTGTTCAATCCATTTAGCTTGTATCTATCCCAGATCTAAGTACAGTGCCTGGCACACAGGAAGCATTTAACAAATACCATAATTATTCATTATTATTATTAAATAGAAGGGTGAACAGGTAACAATAATAATGATAATAATAATCATCCCTTCTGTATCACCCTGACTTACTCTTTTATTCAATCCCCTCCCAGCCCTGTAGCACTTATGTTCTTCCTCTTCTGACTTGTGCTACAAGATGCTTTGAGTGGAAATTCAGGCACTTGGCCAAATTCTGCCACTTCAAGTTTACCCTCATTTGTTATAACTCTGCTCTTTCTTCCACTTAGCAATCAATATTAACTCTCTTCTGACAGCAACTCCCAAGACTACAGCCACTACCAATTATTCCAGACTTTTAGCCCCTTGTGGAACCCCCTCTTAATCCCACCCCCTCACTCTTTCATGCCCTTGAAAACTTTTCCAGTTTATCAGTTTACTGATAAAACTGAAACCACATGGAGAAGTGTGGCCTAGTGCAAAGAGCAAGGGTCTTGGAGTCAGAGGATCTGGGTTCTACTCTGCCACTTGCCTGCTGTGTGACTTTGGGCAAATCACTTAACTTCTCTGTGTTTCAGTTCCCTCATCTGCAAAATGGAGATTCAATACCTGTTCTTTCCACTTAGACTGTGAGCCCCATGTAGGATCTGATTATTTTGTATCTACCCCAGCATTCAGTACAGTGTTTGCCACATGATAAGTCCTTAACAAATACCACAATTATTATTTGTCAGTCAGTCAGTTGTATTTATTGAGAGCTTACTGTGTGCAGAGCACGGTACTATGCTTGGGAGAGTACAATCTAACAATATAACAGACATACTCTCTGCCCACATGGGCTCACAATCTTAATTCCCATTTTACAGAAGCAGTAAACTGAGATACAGAGACGTTAAGTGATTTGCCCAAGGTCACCCAGCAGACATGTGGCAGAGCTGGGATTAGAACCCACAACTTTCTGACTCCCAGGCCCAAGCTCTTTCCACTAGACCATGCCGCTTCCCAAAGACATATGCACATATTCAGTGTATATACACAGATTGGCCTCTCCTAAACCAAATCAAATTTATCTATAGCTATTTTCCCAGATATTCACTGTGGTCATCTTTTCTCTCTGCCTTTTCTCTGTCTTACTTTCTCTCATTCTCTCACTCTTCTCACACAAAGGGACTCACACATACGTATTGTATGACAACCACATTTTATTTTCAGTTAGATCCCACCCCTTCAATCGGACTTGCTTATGACAGATAAGGTCTGATATTTTCCACAACAAGCCTTTGTTTGGGAAACTCATTCCTTATTCTCATCTAACAGTCTCTCGGTTTGGGTTCTTCGGGACAAAGAGCAAACCTCATTCTTTTAAGCTACTATACTGTGGTAAAAGTTAAAATAATGAGGCTGCTGATGTTTTTCTATTTTTCTTCTATTCCATTTATTTAGCCCATCCCTCCCCTCCTCTTTGAACTGCGCTGATGTCATATCTTCAAGTACAGACAAACACTTGTTTTCTATGTTTGAGATGTTTTCTTTGTTTGAATTTGCTGGAACACTGAGTTTTAGAAAGAGCACTGTTTACAATCTACAATAATGAACCTGGATGGCTTCACTGTAGTTGATGCAGTCCTTTAATTCTGAATAACACTGGGGAAAATTCAGAATTGGAAGATTACTAACAAATCTTGACAACTGCATATAATAATGACTCCAAATTTTATGGTGAGGCCCTAGTTTGAGTCCTCTTATGAAAAACGAGTATCCTTATACTAAGATGATTTCTAACCAAGAAAAGTTTTTGAAATTAGCTTGAATGGTTTGGCTCAAAGAGCTATTTTCCTACCCCACAAGACAGTAATGAAATGGAATGGAAACATTTTGGATCAAATAACTTTGTCCTGTGACCACTCCAGGTGACTGGGCTTTATCTAATGAACTTTTCAGTCACCACTGCTGTAACAATGCCACCCAAAACAGTCTAACTAATCACGCTACCTAACATATTGATGTCAGGAGCTAAAAAACACATGGTCACATAAACTGGCACAAAACCTTCCCAGTAACATAATAATAATGATAATAATAATATATGTTGAGTGCTTATGATGTGTCAAGCACTTTTCTAAGCGCTGGGGTAGATACAAGCTAATCAGGTCGGTCACAGACCCTGTCTCACATGGCGCTCACAGATGAGGCAAAGAGAAGTAGTTAAGTGATTTGCCCAAGGTCACATAGTAGACAAGTGTCAGGGCCAGAATTAGAACCCAGGTAACTTCTGACTCCCATTCATTCATTAGGCCACAATGTGGCTCCACTAATGTCATTACAATTGATTGACAGAGACGATCTCTGGATTTTCCAGCCTCTCAGTCATGTCCCTTAATCCCATGGGTTCTCTGGGTAACATCCACCCAGCCCAACAGCTCTTTGTGGGTAAAAAAGAAGGATGAGGTTGTCAATGGGCATCAGCTGTCAATTGCGAATATTTCTGAGTTAATCAGGAAGCCACTCAAGTAAGTTAAGCCGCACAGGAAGTTAAGCCACAAACCTTTTACTTCGTCTCCATCAATCAATCAGTCAGGGGTATTTATTGAGCACTTACTATGTGCAAAGTATTGTACAAAGCACTTAGGACAGTAAAATGGGACGTGGGACTTGGGACAGTAGAGAAGCTGTGTGGCTTAGTGGAAAGATCCTGGGCTTGGGAATCAGAGGTCATGTGTTCTAAACCCGGCTCCATGACTTATCAGCTGTGTGACTGTGAGCGCCACGTGGGACAACCTGATTACCTTGTATCTAACCCAGCACTTAGAACAGTGCTTGGCACATAGTAGGCACTTAACAAATACCATCATAATTATTATTTATTTATTAAAATACAAAAGGATTAGCTTGTGATTAGTCTAGCATTCTCAAGACTAATAAGAATTAACTCTGACAAAAAGTACCAGTTACCAATCCTCTTTTGATATGTTGAAAATAAGACTAGAAAGACCATCCTTATGAAATAGGAGGTGCAGCCACTGAACATTTAGTATTATTTTTAAATGGTCTTGTTAAATTATTGTAAATGCACCAGCAGGTAATGGGATCCCCTTGAGAAGCAATCACAAGTGGATCTAAAGTAGAACTCTTTCATTATTTGGGGGTACTTTGAGGTGATTTACAATCTAATATTTTTATTGAACATACTGTAAACCTTTACCCCTTTATTCATGTCGAACCACATTTTTAAACTCAAATACACATTTTCTGCAGATTAGGTTAATTCTATTAAGAGGTGAATCGTAATATATATATCAGGGAAAACTGTAAAGCAAATGTATAGTTGCCATTAATATTTCAGCCTAATCTAGCAAAAATTATCTTCTTCAATTGATGTGTTGTAATTGCAATTAAATTACGTCTACACAGTTTTTCAAATTTGTGTTCTTGTTAGCAGGTGTTCGAGACTCTTAATTCCTCCATGGATTTCAATCATCATTCCTTTGAAGTTTACTTTTCCTTTTTTTCTCTTTTTTGAACAAGGCCCACTAAGATGTTTGTTTCTTAGACTGCTATTGAGAAGAATTTAATTTCCCTTGACAATAGTTCCTTGACTTCTAGCCTATGTTCAAAATGTAGTGTTTGTTATGTATTTGTCATTGTATTTTTTTCAAAAATATTTCATGCAGGCTATTTTATGTCATCTTTTAGAATGCTGAAAGGGAAAGAGAGCTCATAAAATATGCCAACTTTAAGGAGAAATACCATAAAGCTATTGCATCAAAGCATTGTGTTTCATTTTGGAATCAGTTCTAAATACAGAACTGTGATCATATGTGACAAGAAGTAACCAAACACTGATACTTGTGAAATGAATGCAGATGAGAAGAGGTGTATGGCGTACTGAAGGAATCATTTCTTTAGGGTGCTTTTGTTTGTCACTAACCATAGAATAGATGGTTCCGATGCTGTTACGGAGTTAATACATATTTGTTCCCATCAAGATAAAGCTGTACCCTGTTTAGCTCTAGCTAAAATTTATCTGTAGAGAATTAAACATGTTTTGGCACTATTTTCTGGAACCAGACAAAGAAAGAGTGTTTATTGTGATTTGTATCCTCATATTTCCTTTTACCAATCACCACTGTGTTCTTTATTTTATTTTCTTGGTTAGGCTGGAGAGATTCCATGCATGCCTCATTTTTGCAGATAACTCTAAAGCTCTTGCTCCTTCCATTGTTCCTAGCAGGCATTGGGTCTCTGGCTGAGATGCCTTTTTCAGTAAAGGTAATGCCACACCCACCATCTTGAGTCCTTAAAGGGCAGTGCTACTGTAATCAAGTGAACAAAAACCTTAAAGAAGGGGAGATTCATATTAGAATTTTACCACAGTTCTACATAGTAAATACCTTATGAGAAAAGATTTGGATTTGGATATTTTCAATTGTGCTGAAACAAATACATAAACTTAAACTTTGTGTACCCATGCCCCACAGAAGGACATGACCTCATCTGGTAAGATATTGGTACGATTTACCACTGAAAATTAATATGCAATTGAGATTGTTCCCATTCTTTCTGTACCCTCTTTGTTCCAATATTTAAACCTTCTTAATTTCCACGGCTCAAAGCCTCCTCTTGAATTTTTGTTATTGTTGAATTTAGGAGATAATAAAATAAAAATTCTGAATTCCATGGCCCTGTGACCAAGAGCAAAACATATCAACTCTGCCGATTACATCATGGGTTTATTTCATCTTCCAAAGGCTGGCCTTCTTTGTATTGAGTTTGATATGCCAGGTCCAAAAAATGGGAAATGCATCAAGACAAATATTTTAAAAAGAAAGTAAGTTTTGTTGGTCTGAAGTATGATTGCCTCAAACATAAACAACTACACAAATTTGAAACATATTGGATGAAATAGTAGAAGTAAAACATAGAATGAGGAGCAAAGTAAAAATAGCAACCACATATATAAGGGCATGGGGTACAAATCAGAGAATTTATTCTGGCAATATATAAGGTCTTTGAAAAAGATATCATTTGGAACATTTCATTGTACAATTCCAGTCAGTGTTAAGAGGCAATCAAAATGATTCAGGGGGGTTGAAATGTTTGAAACATGAGGAAAATTATTGGCCTGAATAATACCTTAGAGAAAAAGAAAAGTATGGGAAAATGTTTTCCAAGGGTATGTGCTAGGGGCCAAATTCTTCACTCAGATATTTGCACACAGAGCCAACACTGCCCTTGGATAGTTATGACAACGCCTCGCTCTTGTTCTCATGTAAAACAGAAGTTTCATGCATGTAGCCAAAGGCAGAATGCAAATGTAGCTTCCGTTAGCAGTGAGCAGTGAACTGATCCCTAATATGAAAAAAAGGCCCTTTTAAAGGGAAAGAAACTGATGGGCTGAAGGATATTTGCAGGAGTAAATGTTGGAATTTGATGCTAATGTAAATAGTTTCTCTTATTTCTGTTCAAAGAAATTCTAAACCAAAACATCCAAGAAATTAAAAAATTATTTATCTTTGTCTTTTGGAGAGAGCAGGGATTACATCTTTGACGAAAGAAACTCTGCAGCCAAAAACTGAAGTTTCAAGCTTCAGCTGATGTTGTGTTTCAAGCCTCCTTCCACCAATGGAAGTCTCTCTAAGGTCCTGTGTAATTTCGCTTTAGCCTATCGAAGTAGTCGTATCTGTTTGTGGGAGATTGTTGGATCTTCCAGGTCTGGTTTTACTTGTCATAAATTCAATTTGACAAGCTGTGCAATATGCAGCAAGTGCTGAGCAGAAAAACTCCGAGGAGAAAGCAATTAGTTTTAACCCAAGTGCATTTGGAGTGGTATGGGACATAATGATAAAAGACAAGAAAGGAAAACTTGAAATGAAAATTAAGAAGACAACTGAAAAATATTAAGGATCAAGGTCTTCACCTTTCTCCTTTTTTGAGAAACTCAAAATTGAGAATATAAAGAACACAATGCCATTCAACAGAAACATACCCCACATAGGGACCAACACGGGACTCGTTTCATTTTGCCAAGTTCTTGCCTGACTATAAATGGGCAGAATGTGAAATCAAAACAGAATTCCAGTTCATGATGCTTGCAGGAGAACTGACCAGCAAACTAGAATAGTTCTTGGGAGGCGGGCATGTTGAAATTGCTTCATTTCGAAGATAAGAAAAAGAAAATGCAGCTAGTGAGAGCAAGAATGACAGGCGGAAGAAAGAAACTGGTGCAGAACTAAGCACTACCAAGCGGCAACAAAAAACTAGAAGATTCATTGAAAAGGAGTGCACAAAGGAACCAGGGGAGGAAAGAAAAGGAAGCGTTAAGGAACTCCATTCAGTCATATGTCAAAAGAAACACACGGTAGCAATAACATGTTTAAACACCAATTTATAGGGAAAAAAAGAAAAGGAATCTGTCATAGCCAAGAAAAGTAGTGGCTCTGGATATCTTCAACTGATTAGATTTTGGTATTCCTGACTATAAGTCTATGAGGTCTGATTCCCTTATAAGGGAATAGGTCCAAATGTTGACCTCTTCCTGCCATACTAAGCCACTTTTCCCCCAGGAAAATGTAAGTGATTAATTTGTAGATTGTGGATTTTAAGGGTTTGAAAGATCCATCATTTGGGGGTCATTTTCAGGTTTTATAGTTGGGTAAGAGTCAAACCGTCCTGGTTTCATTTTATCTTTGCTTTTTATTACCTCCATACAACAACCACTGTGTAGAACATTTTCTTCAGAATAACTTTCTTTCTTATTTCCACAAATGTCCAAAAGGGCTGTACAAGTGTGAAAGATGGCTAAATTGAACCCTCTGTGTCACAGCTGCTTGTTAGCAATAGAATAATAGTAATGGCTCTGCAGTACAGTGGGAATGTTAGGAAGAAAGGTTAATGGGCCATAGTTTTCTGTGTATAAGTTGAGACATTTTCTCCTAAAGTTCAGATCTTAGTTTATATTCTATATCAACTAAACACTGATTTGCTGTAGGAGGTGGGATTATGGTCTGTACTGTTCCCCTACGGAGACCTACTATGCTTTGACCCCATCCAATTTTCTCAATTCATCATGCCCCACTTAGCCTCCATACCCAAACTTCCTTCCACTGATGATCAAGTGGACACTCTCGACACCACCCTCCCTACTGAACTCAACCCACTCGCTCCCCTGTCCCTTCTCGACCTCACACCACTAACCCACAGTCCTGGATCACCTCCACAGTCTGGCTCCTTCACTCTTATGCATGAGCCACAGAGCGCGGCTGGCTGAAATCTAGTAATCGGACTGACTTCATTCACTTCAAGTTCATCCTTGGGTGTTTTAACTCTGACCTTTCCTCTCCCCAGCAAAACTTATTTCTCCACTCTTATTGACACCCATGCCCATCATCTTCACCAGTTGTTTCAGATGTTCAACTCCCGCCTCAAACTCCCTGACCCCCTCTTCTCCCATTTTTTGCCTCTACTGACCTGGCTACCAACTTTATTGAGAAAATCAAAATTATCAAGTGGTGATCTCCCTAAAATCTCCCCTCCCCCTCTCCAGTTCTTCCTTCCTCCTGCCCCTTCTTCATCTCTCCCATCTTTCCCAGGAGTATCTCAAGAGGAGATCTCCTGTCTTCTCTCAAATTCCTCCCCCTTCACCTGATCATCCAATCCCATCCCTTCACACTTTACCAAAACACTTGCTCACTCCCTTCTTCCCTCCCTAACCTCTATCTTCAACTGTTTTCTCTCCAATGGCTTCTTCCCCACTGTTTTCAAACAAGCCCATGATTCACCTATCCTAAAAAAAAAACCCATGGCTCTGGCAATCTCCTTCCTACCATTCCTCTCCGAACTCCTGAGCAAGTTGTCTACACCCCCTGTCTCAAATTCCTCTTCTCCAATTCTCTCTTTGACCCTCTCCAATCAGGCTTCCATTCTCCCCCTCTAGATTATGAGCTTGTTGTGGGTACAGATTGTCACTCTTTACTGTTGTATTGCACTCTCCCAAATGCTTAGTACAATGCTCTGTACACATTAAACTCTTAATTAATATGACTGAATGAATGAATAATGAATGAAAGTTCCCTTCACTCCACAGAAACTGTTTTCTCAAAGGTCACTAATAATCTCCTTGTTGCCAAATCCAATGGACTATACTCCATCCCAAACCTCCTCGACATCTCAGCTGCCTTCAACACTGTTGACCACCCCCTTCTCCTAGAAACATTATCCAACCTGTACTTCCCTGACACTGTCCTCTCCAGGTTCTCCTCATCTCCCTGACAGCTCATTCTCAATCTCTTTCTTGAGCTCCTCTTCCATCTCCCTCCCCCTAACTGTGGGTGTCCCTCGAGGTTCAGTTCTGGTTTTCTCCATCTATTCTATTCTCCTTCTATTCTCCATCTACACCCACTCCCTTGGAGAACCCATTCACTCCCCTGGTTTCAACTACCACCTCTATGCAGATGATACCCAAATCTACATCTGCAGTCCTGATCTCTCTCTCCCTCTCTGTAGTCTCACATCTCCTCCTGCCTTCAAGATATCTCTACTTGGATGTCCTCCCGTCAATTCCAAGTTAACTTGTCCAAAACAGAACTGCTTTAACTTCCCACCCAAATCCTGTCCTTCTCCTGACTTTCCCATCACCCTAGATGGCACCACCATCCTTCCTGTCTCACAAGCTTGACTCCTTTCTCCCATTCAACCCACATATTCATTCATCCATTCATTCATTCAATCATATTTATTGAGCGCTTAACTATGTACAGAGTACTATACTAGGCACTTGGAAAGTACAATTCGGCAACAGATAGAGACAATCCCTACCCAACAACGGGCTCACAGTCTAGAAGACTGATATTCAATCTATCACTATATCCTGTCACTTTAACCTCTACAAAATTGCTAAAATCCACCCTTTTCTCTCCATTCAAACTGCTACCATATTAATAGAACCACTTATTCTAACCCACCTGGATTACTATATCAGCCTCCCTGCTGACTTCCCAGCCTCCTGTCTCTCCCCATTCCAGTCCATACTTCACTCTGCTGCTTGGATCATTTTTCTACAAAAATTCTCAGGACATGTTTCCCCACTCCTCAAAACCCTCCAATGGTTGCCCATCCACTTCTGCATCAAACAAAAACTCTTTACCATTGGCTTCAAAGCAGTCAATCACCTTGCCCCCTCCTAGCTCACCTCTTAAGAAAAGAAAAGGGAATCTGTCAATTAATGGTATTTACTGATCACAGTTCAGTGTTCTCCACACACAGTAAATGCGCAATAAATACCACTGATTAACTGATTGTGTGTAAAGCACTCTACTAAGTTCTTGGCAGAGGGAGTACTTAGGAAAGCACAACCCTTCTCAGACCTTCCGGGAGCTTCCAGAAAGACTATGCTCAAGCCATTATTTTATCAGTCAATCAGTTGTATCTGTTGAGTACCTGCTATATTCAGAGCACTGTACTAAGCACTCGGGAGAGTAAGATAGGGTTAGAAGGCACAATCACTGTCTTCCAGGAATTATAAACTAGCAAGGGAGACAAGCTAAATACAGTTAGCAGGAAAGAGAATGGAAAGTTGGATATGTATATAACTAAATCATCAGTAGTAGAGTAAATGCATACAAAAATCCTAGTGGTGGGTGTGAGTGATTAAATGCTATGGAGATGCAAAAGTGTTGAAGTGGTAATTGAAAGGGTATGACCTGAAGATAAGAAAGATTGATTAATAGGGAAAGCCTCCAGAATGAAATAAAACTACAGGTGGGCTTAGAAGATTGAGAAGGCTGTGGTCTGGCAGATTTGATGGGGGAAGGAGGTCCTGGCACAGTGTAAGCAAGATCAATTTATCTATGAGCAAGGTCTAGAAAAAATAAATAATTATACCATTCAATTTATACTCCCTATTGACATCACATTTTTTCATCGTCAACATCATCATTATCAACTCATTTGCTAACTACAGTTTGCAGAGCACTGAACTAGATAGTTTGGAAATTATACTTTGAACTAGATACTTTGGAAAAGACATAGACCCTAATACCAAGATTTGAAAAATTGAATTGAGGGTAGTAACCTGGTAACACCCAAAAAGCTATGCTCTCAGTATTTGCCACCCATTAAGAAACAGCAATTAACTGCCGTAGAGCAGGTCATGTGAAGAGCTTGGAAGCAGTGTGTCCTAGTGGATAGAGCACAGGCCTGGGAATCAGAAGAACCTGGATTTCAATCCTGGCTCTGCCATTTGTCTTCTGTATGACCTTGGGCAAGTCACCTCACCTGGCCTCAGTTACCTCATCTGTAAAATGGGGATTAAGACTATGAGAGCTTTGTGGGACAGGAGCTGTGTCCAATCCCACTATCTTGCACCTACCCCAGCGCTCAGTACAGTACCTGGCATACAGTAAGTTTTTAACAAATACCACAACTATTTTTGTCCTCCCTCTGACATTCCCATCACTGTGGATGGCACCACCATCCTTCCCGTCTCACAAGCCCATAAACTTGGCATCATCCTTGACTCCTCTCTCTCATTCAGCCCACATATTCAATCCAATATCCAATCCAATAGCACTAAAATCCACTCTTTCCTTTCCGTCCAAACTGCTGCCATGTTAATCCTGCCATGATTACTGGATCAGCCTCCTTGCTGACCTCCCAGCCTCCTGCATCTCTCCACTCCAGTCCATCTTCACTCTGCTGCCTGGATCATTTTTCTATAAAAACATTCAGGAAATGTTTGCCTACTCCTCAAGAAACTCCAGAGGTTGCTCATCCACCTCCACATCAAATAGAAACTCCTCACCATTGGCATTAAAGCACTCACTCATCTTGCCCCTTCTACCCCACCTCACTACTTTCCTACTACAACTCAGCCCACACACTTTGCTCCTCTAATGCTAACCTTCCCACTGAACCTTGATCTCATCTATCTTGCTGCTGACCCTTTTCCCATGTCCTGCCTCTGGCCTGGAATGTTCTCCTTCCTCAAATCTGACACACAATTACTCTCCCTTCCTTGAAAGACTTATTGAAGGCACACCTCCTCCAAGAGGCTTCCCTAACTAAGCCTTCCTTTCCTCTTTTCACACTCCCTTCTACATTGCCCTGACTTGCTCCCTTTATTCATCTCCCCTCCCACCCCCACAGCACTTGTGAAAATAGGTGTAATTTATTTATATTAACATCTGTCTCCCCCTCTAGACTGTAAACTCATTGTGAGCAGGTAATGTGTCCGCTTATTGTTATATTGTACTCTCCTAGGTACTTAGTACACTGCTCTGCACACAGGCTAACTTACTATTACAGGCTCTCGTAATATCCCAGCTAGATTACTGTGTCAGCCTGCTCTCTGATCTCCCTTCCTCCTGTCTCTCCCCGCTCCAGTCTATTCTTCACTCCACTGCCCGGCTCATCTTCCTTCAGAAACGCTCTGGGCATGTCACTGCCCTTCTTAAAAACCTCCAGTGGTTGCCTATCAACCTCCGCATAAAACAAAAACTTCTCACTCTAGGCTTCAAGGCTCTCCATCACCTTGCCCCCTCCTACCTCTCCTTCCTTATCTCTTTCCACTGCCCACCCGCACGCTCTGCTCATCTGCCGCCCACCTCCTCACCGTCCCCCGTTCTCACCTATCCTGCTGTCGACCCCTGGCCCACATCCTCCGGCTGTCCTAGAACACCCTCCCTCCTCACCTCTGCCAAACTAATTCTCTTCCCCTCTTCAAAACCCTACTTAAAGCTCACCTCCTCCAAGAGGCCTTCCCAGACTGAGCTCCCCTTTTCCCTCTGCTCCCTCTACCCCCCCTTTCACCTCTCCGCAGCTAAACCCTCTTCTCCCCCCTTTCCCTCTGCTCCTCCCCCTCCGTCCCATCCCCTCAGCACTGTACTTGTCCGCTCAACTGTATATATCTTCATTATCCTATTTATTTTGTTAATGAGATGTACATCACCTTGATTCTATTTATTTGCTTTTGTTTTAATGAGATGTTCTTCCCCTTGATTCTATTTATTGCTATTGTTCTTGTCCGTCTGTCTCCCCTGATTAGACTGTAATCCCGTCAAAGGGCAGGGACTGTCTCTATCTGTTACCGATTTGTACATTCCAAGCACTTAGTACAGTGTTCTGCACACAGTAAGCGCTCAACAAATACTATTGAATGAATGAATGAATAAGTACTCAATGAATACACTTGAATGAATGAATGAATATTATTATCTCAAAGTGCATTAACTTTAAAGAAGGATTTTCCTTTAGCATTCTGGATAATCAGGCACTCATGTATACAAGAAGAGATCAAGGTTGTAGCAGATGTGTCCACAAAAGGATGACTATCTTATCTTCACCTGTCCCCAGTCCTGGAGTTAAGGCAGAGAAGCCCAGTTTCAGGAGGAGAATATGGATCAGGGTCCAGGAACTAGGGAGAATTTTCTACTTTCTGAAACTGGGCATATCTACCAGGGGATTTAAAAAAAAAACACATGCACTGCTCCAGAGAGGGGAAGAATATTCACTTTTAAAGAAACAGGGGACAGGGCAGCCAATCCAGATCTTCCTCAAAACATTTGCAGTACTGTTCCAGATGCACTTTTGAAAAGATCAAAGAGAGATCTTTCTAATTCATTATAATTTACGCTAAAGATATTCATTCAATAGTATTTATTGAGCGCTTACTATGTGCAGAGCACTGTACTAAGCGCTTGGAATGAACAAGTCGGCAACAGACAGAGACAGTCCCTGCCATTTGACGGGCTTACAGTCTAATCGGGGGAGAGGGACAGACAAGAACAATGGCAATAAATAGAGTCGAGGGGAAGAACATCTCGTAAAAACAATGGCAACTAAAGAGAATCAAGGCGATGTACATTTCATTAACAAAATAAATAGGGTAATGAAAATATATACAGTTGAGCAGACGAGTACAGTGCTGTGGGGATGGGAAGGGAGAGGTGGAGGAGCAGAGGGAAAAGGGGGGAAAAGAGGGTTAAGCTGCGGAGAGGTGAAGGGGGGGTGGTAGAGGGAGTAGAGGGAGAAGGGGAGCTCAGTCTAAGAAGGCCTCTTGGAGGAGGTGAATTTTAAGTAGAGTTTTGAAGAGGGGAAGAGAATTAGTTTGGAGGAGGTGAGGAGGTAGGGCGTTCCAGGACCGCGGGAGGACGTGGCCCAGGGGTCGACGGCGGGATAGGCGAGACCGAGAGACGGTGAGGAGGTGGGCGGCAGAGGAACGGAGCGTGCGGGGTGGGCAGTAGAAAGAGAGATTTAACGTACCACTGCACTGGGATCAGAAAACCCAGGTTCTAATCCTAGCTTTTCTCCCAGCAAGTCATTTTTAAGACTCTTGGTGCACCAATTTCTTCTGAATAGTTGGATACTGATTAGTTTAGAAGGATCAACTCATACTGGTTCATCATCATCATCATAATTAAAAGCAGTACTTACAGAGTTCATTGTGATCAGGGAATGTGTCTAACAACTGTGCTACACTGTACTCTCCCAAGCTCTTAGTAGAATGCTCTGCACCCAGTAAACTGCTCTGCACATAGTAAGTGCTCAATAAGTACGATTGATTGATTTATAGGTTGATTAATGTTGCAAAGCCCTATACTAGGCACTTGGAACATTCACTCTGAAGTACTTAATGTTCCTACATTAATATGGTTCTTAATTTTAGGGGAAACCAATTCATTCATTCAATAGTATTTATTGAGCACTTACTATGTGCAGAGCACTGTACTAAGTGCTTGGAATGTACAAATTGGTAACAGATAGAGACAGTCCCTGCCCTTTGACGGGCTTACAGAATAATTGGGGGAGACAGACGGACAAAAATAATAGCAATAAACAAAATATATTGGGGGAAATCTGTTTACCCGCATCATGCTAAAATTAATGAGAACTATCTGAAAATGAATTTGGTATCCAATAAAATATGTCCCTTATTTTGACCCACTTTGAATAGTATTGGTAGGAGTGCTCACATCTAAGTCTCTACACTATTTAAACAATCTTACATGACGTATTTGCAAAATGTCGCCTCTTCCAGACAATGTCTTGTCTTATGCCGTCAAGTCGTCTCCGACCCATAGCAACATCACGGACACATTTCTCCCAGAACACCCCGCTCTCCATCTGCAATCATTCTGGTAATGTATCTATAGATTTTTCTTGGTAAAAATCCAGACATGGTTTACCATTGTCTCCACCCTCAACTCTCTCCCATGCCGTTGTTGCCCAGCACAAGGGAGTTTTGACTTGTAGCAGATTGCCTTCCACTTGCTAGCCACTGCCCAAGCTAGGAATGGAATGGGTATGCCTCTGCTTGATCCTCCCTCCCATAGCCACTGGTAGAGTACTGGAAACTCTCCAGGTGTGAACCTGAGAGGGGTTCCAGACAATAAAATTTATTAAGTACCTATTATATGCAAAAAGCTCATAGAAGAACATAAATAGTAGATAGGATCATTGCACTCAACCATCATGCACTCTAGCTGGGGAGACAGACATTAAAATATATTATAAAGAGAAGGAAGAGAGTAAATAAGATATGTACAGGAAGCCAGTATGACCTAGTGGAACAGTGCCAAGTGCTTAGTATAGTGCTCTGCACACAGCAAGTGCTCAGTAAATATGAATGATTGATGAGCTGAGTGACTGGGATCAGGAGACCCAGGTTCTAGTCTCAGCTCTGCTCCAGGCATGCTGGGTGGCTTTAGGCAAGTCATTTAGAACCTAGGTGCCTCAATTTCTTCACCCATGAAACAAGGTTAGGAATACTTGCATTTCCCCACCTCATGGGAATTTTGTGAAGATAAAATAAGAAAACTAATGTGAAAAAGCTAAAGAAAAATATTAACAAGGTGTTATTTATTCCATAAAAACTACAAGGCAGACATAGTTTACAGTATGCACCTAAAATGTTTTCAAGGACCAAGGTAATATTGCCTTCATCACACACATAAGCTTTCAGCATGGCCAAGTGGATAGAACATAGGCCTGGAGGTCAAAAGGAACTGGATTCAAATCCCAGCTCCGCTAATTGTCTGATGTGTGACTTTGGGCAAGTCACTTGTTCCCTCGTCTGTAGAATGGGGATTTAGACTGTGAGCCTCGTGAGGGATAGGGACTGTGTCCAACCTGATTATCTTGTATCTACCCCAGAGCTTAGTATGGTGCCTGGCACATAGTGATTAACAAATATCAAATCATTATTACTATCATGTCTAGACTGTAAGCTCTCAAAGGGCAGGGAATGTGTCTACCAACTCTGCTGTACTGTGCTTTCCTGAGTATTTAGTTCAGAGCCCTGCACACAGTAAGTGCTCAGTGAATGTCATCAATTGATCAAGGATATAGTTTTGACACAGCAGAGACTACAAGGCATAAATTCAACTCTTTAATGAATTATAATAATTATGGTAGTTGATAATAATAATAATAATTATGATATTTGTTAAGTGCTTCCTATGTGTCAAGCACTGTTCTAAGCACCAGGGTAGATACAAGGTAATCAGGTTGTCCCACGTAGGGCTCACAGTCTTAATCCCCATTTTACAGATGAGGTACCTGAGGCACAGAGAAGTTAAGTGGCTTGCCCAAGGTCACACAGCAGACAATTGCCAGAGCTGGGATTAGAACCCACATTCTCTGACTCCCAAGTCCATGCTCTTTCCACTAACCCATGCTGCTTCTCTAGTTAAGTGCTTACTATCTGTCAGTCTGTGTACTAAATTCTAGGGAAGATTCAAGATAATCAGATTGGACATAGCCCCTGTCCTCCATGGAGCTCACAGTCTAAATAGGAGGGAAAACAGGCATTGAATCCTCTTTTTACAAATGAGGGAAACTGAGGCACAGAGAAGTTAAGTGATTTGCCCAAGATGACACAGCAGGCACAGGCAGAGCCAGGATTAGAACCCAGGTCCTATGACTCCTGGGTCTGCACTCCTTCCATTAGATCACACTGCTTCCCCACTGTAACTCCTTGTTATAACTCCTTGTTACAATTATTCCTCTTCCGCCTAACAAAATGATTGAAAATTAGACATCGATCCTCAGCCAGATTCTATTGAGACCAGAAAAAAATTAAATTAGTCTCTAGTCAGTGGTTGAGAGAAGAGAATTGGGGATAGTGAGGAAAAGTGAATAAGCAAAGCGGGGAAGAGAGAGGGAAATATATGACCAAGAAGGGGGAGAAGGAACGAGATGAAGGAGATACTCTTTTGACCCATCAGATTCTAACTACAACAGCCAGATTTTCCTAGATTCATTTTACTGATTTTTAGACAAAAAAAAAAACAACTTCTGACCCATGTTCATATTTTTTTTTCACTTTTCTTCTTCCCTTAGCCAGATTCTGACTGATTCTGAGCTTGCCCCTTTGTTCTTAAACATTGCAGGGGAAGCAGTTAAGCCTGGATAGTCTCATGAGGAATTGCAGGTTTTTAGTTGCAAATAAGTCATGTTGGCACTTCATTTCAGTTTAGTAAATTCCACTATATAGTTTCCTCTATTTCCTTCCCTACTCTGCACATGAACATCCCCTTGCTAACATAATTTCCTCCAGACCTCTCCTGAAGATCTCCGACTGAGTGCTTCTGTTCCCTGTCTTCTTTCCTGCCTAATGGCAACATTAGTCATGTATTGGTCTCTTACACACCCACACACACATATACACTTTCACTCTCCAGGCAATCTTTATTGGGCCTAGCTAGATTCTTGGTTAGTGGAAAACTCTCTGGATCCACTACCAGAACATTTGCAGATGGAGGTGGGGCATTCTGGGAGAGATGTGTCCATGAAGTCGCTATGGGTCGGAGACGACTCGACAGCCCAAGACAAGTAGAGATGCAGGCTAGCAGATGTTTGGGGCCGATCAATGGACCCCTCTAAGATGACCCTGATGCGTACCTGATGGAATGAGCTGTGCACATAGATGACCATTGGCTCTGTCCAACTGGATGAATCCAGTATAATAATTGTGGTGTTTGTTAAGGTCTTACTAATGTTCCAGGTAATGTTCTAAGCACTGGGGCAGATACGAGATAATCAGGTTGGATAGAAGCCCTGTCCCACCATAGAGTCACAGTCTCAACCCTCATTTTACAGCTGAGGGTACTAAGGCACAGAAAAGTTAAGTGACTTGTCCAAAGTCACACAGCAAAGAAGTGGTGGAACTGGGGTTGGAACCTAGGTCCTTCTGAATCCCAGGCCAGTACTCTGCCCCCTAGGCCAAACTGCTCCTCTCTGATGGAAGGATCAAGTTGAATGAACACCAAAATAAAATCTTTCTGAAATTAGTGGCAAAATCTGACTCAGTGCCTTAAGGAATACTTTTCTAACTGCTCTTTAAAGATCTCAGTTACAGAAAGCTCAGATCCAATTATGATCATCTAATTGTCCCTGAAATATTTATTAACAATTAATAATTCTCCATGGATTAATTCAAATGCATATATTAATCATCATTACTGGATGTTATTGAATGAAAAATCCATAAACTCCCGAGATAAGAAACTATATTATAATAGGTTTTAGTTACAAAAGAGCTAATTACAATTTCAAGAGGGTGAATGTGAAAAATGCACAAAGTAGAATATTTGGAAAAATTGCTAAATACATCCACTCACCACTGACCTATATAAATCTTTTTTGGTCAAAGGAGGAACACTCAGCTAAAAATTAATGGGGGGAGCTGGGGAGGGGGAAAATTATGCATGAAATAATTGCTGACCAAGCCAACCAAAGAAATAATGCCCATTCTTCAGAGAAGCTTTGAAGTGTTTTGAAAATGGGAGGTAACCTAATGTTTTCATCTAGTTTGCCCACTCAGAAGCTAGAATTTTTATATGATTTACATTATAACATCACCTGGTGACATGCCACTCATTTAGAGGCTGTGCATCCAACCAGAAGCAAGACAAAGACACCTCTTTGGATGGAATCATACTTCATTGACTATTAAGAGGACTCTTTCCCATTTTCTCAAACTATAAATCATTGGAGGCTTCGAGGGCCAAGCCCAGAAGGCAGTCACTAGCAGCATGGCTTAGTGGAAAGAGAGCAGGCTTGGGAGCCAGAAGATGTGGGTTCTAATCTTGCATCAGCCACTTGTCTGCTGTGTGACCTTGGGCAAGCCACTTAACTTCTCGGTGCCTCAGTTACCTCATCTGCAAAATGGGGATGAAGAGTGTGAGCCCCAGGTGGGACAACCTGATTACCTTGTATCTACCCTGGTGCTTAGAACAGTGCTTGACACATAGTAAGCACTTAACAAATACCATAATTATCAAGTTCATTCATTCATTCCATCGTATTTATTGAGCACTTACTGTATGCAGAGCACTGTACTAAGCGCTTGGAATGTACAATTCAGCAAAAGAGAGAGACAATCCCTACCCAACAACGGGCTCACAGTCTAAATGGGGGAGACACAGCAAAAAAAAACAAGAAGTCAGGCATCGATACCATCAAGATAAATAGAATCATAGACATATACACATCATTAATAAAACAGAGTAATAAATAATATATACAAATATGCACAAGTGCTGTGGGGAGGGGAAGGGGGAAGAGCGGAGGGAGTAGCAGGAATGGGGAGGGGAGAAGGCGCAGAGGGAAAGGGAGGGCTCAGTCTGGGAAGGCCTCCTGGAGGAGGTGAGCTCTCAATAGGGCTTTGAAGAGGGGAAGAGAGTTAGTTTGGCAGATGTAAGGAGGGAGGGTGTTCCAAGTCAGTGGTAGGATGTGGGCCAGGGGTCGACAGCAGAACAGACAAGAATGAAGGAGTGTGAGGAGGTTAGCAGCAGAGAAGTAGAGTGTACGGGGTGGGCTGTAGAAGGAGAGAAGGGAGGTGAGGTAGGAGGGGGCCAGGTGATGGAGAGATTTGAAGCCAAGAGTGAGTTTTTGTTTCATGCATAGGTTGATAGGCAACCACTGGAGGTTTTTGAGGAGGGGAATGACATGCCCAAAGCGTTTCTGTAGAAAGATGATCCGGGCAGCAGAATGAAGAATAGACTAGAGCCAGGAGAGAGAGGAAGATGGGAGGTCAGAGAGGAGACTAACACAATAATCCAGTCAGTATATTATGAGAGCTTGTACCAGCAAGTTAGCAGTTTGGATGGAGAGGAAAGGGCGGATCTTGGCGATGTTGTGAAGGTGAGACCGGCAGGTGAGACGGATTGGATGTGTGGGGTTTACTGAGTGATCTGGATGTATTAAGACTGTTTTCTGTTATGCATTGGATTCACCGGAAATGACTCTCACAAAGAGACCATCAGAAGGGTCTCCTGTGTAACCTGTGTAACCTTTGTAAACTACAATAGATTTCCTTCTAGGTGAAGAAGCAGCATGGCTTTGTGGATAGAGCACGGGCTTGGGAGTCAAAAGGACTTGGATTCTAATCCCAGCTCCGCCACTTGTCTGGTGAATGACCTCTAGTAAATCACTTCACTTCTCTGTGCCTCCATTATTTCATCTGTAAAATAATAATTATGGCATTTATTGTTTACTAGGTGCCAGGCACTGTAATAAATGCTGGGGTGCTTACAAGCAAATCAGGTAGGACAGTCTCTGCCCCACTTGAGGCTCACAGTCTCAATCCCCATTTTACAGATGAGGCTCAGAGAAGTGAAGTGACTTGCCCAGGGCCACACAGCAGACAAGTGGCAGAGCTGGAATTAGAACTCATGGCCTTCTGACTCCCAGGCTCATGCTCTATCCACTACACCATGCTGCTTTTAAATGGGGATTAAAACTGTGAGACCCATGTGGGACATGGTCTGTTTCCAACCTCATTATCTTATATCTGCCCCAGCACTTAGACCAGTGTCTGCCACTTAGTATGTGTTTAACAAATACCATAAAAAAGGTCAAGAAGAGAAGAGACAAATCTGACAAGAAAAGTATATTTTTTCTGTAGCTTTGTTTATAGGATTTGGGTTCAGATTGACGGTGGAAGATAGGAAAACTAGGGCTAACTTCCATTCAATTCCAGTTATGCCCTAGCATTGGTAGTCATATTTCTTTATCCACTACCCAAAAGACTATGGTTTCACCTAAACCATCTTACAGAAAAATCTTACAGAAAACACAGGAGTATATTTTAAAAAAACAGAATTGGAGACTACTGATGGAGGATGTTCATGTGGTGAAAACTTGCATAGTGTTAAGGAAGAATGCAATTTCCTAAGTGTATTTAAAATTGTTACAAGACATAACAATAAAAAGCAAGATTCGGGTCATAAAATGAAAACTAGGATGACAATTAGGAAATACTAGGGTTCAGTTCTGTAGGGATGGCCCTGGTTGTCAAATGTTATTTGGGGCTTTTTTGTGTTTCACTGGTGACTTAGAAAATGGACTAGATAACTACATAGCTGCCTTTTGGGTTCAAAGATGATGCTACGGATAATGAGATTTTGTCTGTGAGTGTGGGTGTGCTGAAAAATCAGTGTTGAAACTGACAACCCCCTCTGTATCAGGTGCATGTCTAGATTTTCACTTGATGCACGCTGCATTTGTCAAGCACAGTTCCTAGAGCTTCTTTGGTTTTTTCCTCTTGGTTTCACAACTTCCCAGAGACTCCTCTCTAAAACAATTCAATTCGGCCTTAGAAAGGGGACTAGAGGACACCAAATTGAGAAGTGTGGCCAATTCCTTGGAGGAAAAGATTAGCATTTAAATTATCCCAAGGAGGAGAAGTATTCAAAATGAAAACGAATGAAAGCCAGCAGGGACAAAGGCAGAGGAGCCCAGTATACCTAGTAAAGAAAAACAGACTGTACAAATGCAAAGTGGGGCATGATTTGCATGGAATGTTATGGCCAAAAAAAAATCCCTGGATTATAGTGGATTACAAATTGAATCAGAAGCATATATCCAAGATTTAAAAACTGATATGATACTAAGATATGTAAATTCATAAATAAAAGTTGAAAACCATGAGACGATTCTCCCCCTACACTAGATTATCTCCAATTAGACTGTAAACTTCTCTTGGGCAGGAAACATTCTACCAATTCTAGTGTATTGTACTCTCTCAAGTGCTTAGTACAGTGGTCTGGCACACAGTAAATATTCAACCCTGGATCACCTCCACAGTCCACTTCCTCCACTCCTGTGCCTGAGCTGCAGAACAGTGATTGTGGAAATCCAGATATTTCTCTGACCTTGTCCCCTTAAATTCATTCCTATCTGTTTCAATTCAGCCTTCTCCACTGCCCTACAATGATACTCCTCCTTCCTATTCCCTCCCATACCCACTATCCCTGCTAGCTGTTCCATGCATTTAACTCCCTGCTCAAACCTTCTGTCCCCCGCCCCCACCATCTCTTCCTCCTAATGACCTGGTCACAAACTTCATCAACAAAATTAAAACCATCAGGCTTGATCTCCTTAAAATTTCCCCTCCTCCTCTCCAATCCTGCCCTCCTCCTCCAAGCTCTTCAACTTTCCCTATGCTCCCTGCATTTACTCAAGATGAAATCTCTTGCCTCCTCTCTAACTCTATCACCTCCACCTTTGCAGAAGTAGAAGACCCCATCCCTTTGTCAGAAGACCCCATCCCTTCATGCCTTTTTAAAACACTCGCCCCTTCATTCTTCCCGCCTTGACTGCCATCTTCAACTCTTCACTTTCTAACAGCTTCTTCCCCACTGTTTTTAAACATGCCCCCAAATCCCCTTGACCCCATGACTACCTCCAGTTATCACCCTATCTCCCTCCTACCACTTCTCTCCAAAATTCTTGAGAGAATTGTTTACACTCACTATCTCCACTTCCTATCCTCCAATTCTCTCCTAGATCCCCTGCAATCTGGCTTCCACCCCCTTCATAGAAACAGAAACATCCTCACTACTGTAAACAATGACCTACTTCTCGCTAAATCTGAAGAGCTCTACTGCCATCTAACCTACCTAGACCGTTCAGCCACCTTTGACACTGTCAACCACCCCTTCTTCTTGAAACATTATCCAACCTTGGAAACACTGACACTGTCCTCTCTTGGTTCTCCTCCAATCTCTCTGAATGCTCCTTCTCTGTCTCTTTTGCTGGCTCCTGCTCTGACACCCACTCTCTGACTGTAGGGATACATCAGGGCTCAGTTTTAGGTCTCCTTCTCTTCTCCCTCTATGCCGACTCCCTTGGGGGACTCATTAGCTCCCATGGCTTAAATTACCATCTCTATGCAGATAATTCCCAAATCTACATCTCCAACCCTAACCTCTCTCCTTTCTGGCAATCTTACCTTTTCTCCTGCCTTCAAGACATATCTACTTGGTTGCCCCACCAACATGTCAAACTAATCATGGCCAAAACTAAACTCCTTATCTTCCCACCCAAACCCTGTCCTCCTCCTGTCTTTCCCCTAACTGTAGACAACTATCCTCCTTATCTCACAAGCCTGTAAACTTGGCATTGTCCTCAACTCGTCCCTATCATTTCACCCACATATTCAATCCATTGCCAAATCCTATCAGTTCTACCTTTACAGCATTGTTAGAACCCACCTTTTCTTTTCCTCTCCATCCTAACTGCTACCATGCTGATCCAAGCACTTATCCTATACGACCTTGACTACTGTATCTGCCTCTTTGCTAAATTCCAGGCCTCCTGTCTTGCCCCATCCAATACAAAATTCACTCTGCTGCATGAATCATTTATCAACAAAAACATTTAGTTCATATCTCCCCACTATTCAAGATCCTCCAATGAATGCCCATCCACCACGGCATCAAACAGAAACTCCTTTATTTATCAAGTGCTAGAGAGTCATTTCCGATTCATAGAGAATCTATGGATGTATTTTTTCCAGTGGTTGGAGACAAGTTTGAAATAGTGGATAATTTTTCTCTCCTGGGATTGATAATCAATAATAAAGGAACTAGTAGTCAAGAATTATGCCAAAGATTAATGTTAGGATGACTTGCTCTGAAGAGCCTGGAAAAAGTCATGAAATGTGCTGATGCAACAATTGTCAATTTTATAGTGCTGAACAGTGAAAAAACAGAATAGAAAGATTATCGGTTCTTCTGAAATGTGGTGTTGGAGAAGGCTTTTGCAAATACCATGAACTGCCCAAAAGCCAAACAAATGGACTTTGGAGCAAATTAAGCCAAAGTGGTCTCTGCCAGATGACTTGAATTAGATTAGCATATTTTGGATACATAATCAGGAGGACTAATTCTCTGGAGAAGACACTATTGCTAGGAAAAGTCAAGGAAAAACGTGGAAGAGGCAGACCAGCAGCTAGATAGAGACCATAACAATGATAATGGAAGAACCATTAGAAAGGTTATGTATTATGGCAGAAGACTTACCATTTGTTTTAAAGCACTCAATCAGCTCACCCTCCTTACCTCACCTCACTTATTCATTCAATTTATTTATTGAGTGCTTACTGTGTACAGAGTACTGTGTCTCCTACTACAGCCTAACCTGCACACTCCACTTCTCTAGCACCAATTTACTCACTGTGCTCCAAACTCGTCTCATTGCCGACTCTTTTTCCTTGTCATGCCCCTAGCCTGGAACTCCCTTCCCCTCCATATACACCAGACCATCACTTTCTCCACCTTATAAAGTCACATCTTCTCCAAAAGACCACCTCCAATTAAGCCCTCTTTTCCCCAGCTTGCTCTCCTGACTGCATCATCTATGTACCTCAATCTGTGACCCCTGGACACTTGATATTCTCCCCATCCATAACTCCACAGCACTTATGTCTATACCTTTAAATAGTATATTATAAATTACTTATTTGTTCGCATAATGTCTGTCTCCCCCTCTAGAATGTAAGCTCGTTATGGGCAAAGAACATGTCTGTTAATTCTGTCATACTGTACTCTCCCAAGCACTTAGTACAGTGCTCTGCACATAAGCCCTCAATAAATATGATTGATTGAAATAAATACCACTAATTGACTGATGTATTGATTACAGTTGCAACTAATCATAAACCTAGTGGAGTATGACAACTAGTTAATAATGTTGGTATTTGTTTAATAATGTTGGAATTTGTTAAGTGCTTACTCTGTGCAAAGCACTATTCTTACCATCTAATCTCTTATTTATTTATATATATATGGTATATATATAAATAATAGCACTATTCACTAGCTAAAGAAGTTAAGTGACTTGCCCAAGGTCGCACAGCTGACAAGTGGCAGAGCCGGAGTTAGAACCCATGACCTCTGACTCCCAAGCCCTTGTTCTTTCCACTAAGCCACACTGCTTCTCTATATGTATGCAAGGCAGAAAATGATATAAAAGGCTCATGCCCAAGATTAAAAAGAATTAACAGTGGAGGACTTTATTAAAAAGCAAGTAAGATGCTGCAAACGGTAATGAAAATGTTCATTCATTCATTCAATCGTATTTATTGAATGCTTACTGTGTGCAAAGCACTGAATTAAGTGCTTGGGAGAGTACCGTATAACAGGCACATTCCTGACCACAATGAGCTCACAGTCTAGAGAAGGAGGCAGACACCAAAATAAATAAATAGATAAATAAATTACAGACATTCATTCAATAGTATTTATTGAGCGCTTACTATGTGCAGAGCACTGTACTGTGATGTAGGGATGGAAGGGATGATGAGTGAGAGAAGAGGAGAGGAGGGCTTAATCAGGGAAGGCTTCTAGGAGGAGATATGAAGTAGATTTGTAGAAAATGTAGTACTTAAGAACTGAGAAGGGAATTTCTCACCCTAATCAACATGACAGCATGACACATAAAATTAATGAATCAATGGTATTTATTGAGTGCTTAAAGAATGTTTTATCCTGTTATGGACTGCAATGCTTGAAGGGAGAGTAAATAGTTTGAAGTGGATCAGCAATAATGATTAAAATACTACCTATTACGAAAGCTTAAAGAAACCAAGATAACTTAGCCCTAGGGAGGCTGCTGAAGAGAGAGGAAATAGTCATCTTCATATATATGAAAGGATATTATAAGAAAGAGGATGATAATCTGTCTGAGGACAGACCAAGAGGAAAGGGGTTTAAATTCAGCTAAATGAATTTAGATATAAGGAAGAATTTATGGAAAGAAGAGTTATTAAACACTCAAATTATAAAGTTATTTTGGGGACATTTTCCTAAGGATTTCAAAACCAGTATAGACATATTTCCCTCCAGGATGATAAAGATGTAAATAGATTGAATATACTTGAAGGTTTTTATACTGTTTTAAAGCTTTATTATAACGTGGGTTCATCATATAAGAACTAGCATCACTGGATTAAATCCATGGTCCATCTTGATCAGTATTCTGTCACCAACAGTGGCAATAGATGCTTGAGGGAACTCTTTGGTAGATACCCTCCTTGACAACCATCCAAATATTTAGGATGGTAATAACATTATCATTAGTATTTCTGGTAAACACCACTATGTGTCAAGCACTGTTCTAATCAGATCGGACACAGTCTTTATCCCATATGGGACTTCCAGGTTAAGAGGATGAACAGGTATTAAATTCCTATTAGTGAGATGGTTGTACTATCTCACATTCCGACCTTTTAATAATGATAAAAATATCTAATAAATGCTTCCCATGTGTCTAAGTACTATCTATGATTGGGGAGTTGGGGAGAGGTATGTTTTACCCCTAGCTTACAAATAAGAAAACTGATACTTAAATAATTTGATTGAGATGCCCAAGTCGGTGGGAGAACTGGCATTAGAACCAGAATGTCAGAGTCTTTGACATTACACCTTCCTGTGTTAGTTACTACTGCACAATAGGCTAATGATCTAAAGTAATTCTTGGCAATGACTCGAAGATCACTTTTCTGAAATGGTCATTCATTCATTCATTCAATCGCATTTATTGAAAGCTTGTTGTGTGCAAAGCACTGTACTAAGCACTTGTGAGAGTACACTATAACAACAGACACATTCCCTGCCCACAGTAAGCTCACAGTCTAGAGGGTGAGACAAACATTACTATATATATAAATTACAGATATATACAGCTATATACTTATGCGCTGTGGGGATGGAAGGGATGATGATTGAAGGGAGTAAGTCAGGGCAATGCAAAAAGGAGTGGGAGAAGAGGAGAGGAAGGCAGAATCAGGGAAGGCTTATTGGAGGAGATGTCCCTTCAATACGGCTTTTAAGTAGAGAAGAGCAATTATCTGTCTGATATGAGGAGGGAGGTCCTTCCAGGACAGAGGTAGATTGTGGGCGAGAGGTCGGCGGCGAGATAGACAAGAAGTGACCAAATAGCTAGACCAGAAAGTTGCTGATGCATCAGTAAAGTTGGCCTTGGGTTCAAAGATAATACTTAGATACATTAGTTCACATTTGCTCTTATTGTGACTCATCAACCAATTTTTGGTCTTCTTACTTGGATTTATGAGATTATGTTGCACTGTAAACACAAACTGCTTGACATTTCACATCTTCAAGAATTAGTTTAATCTGTAAACTTAAAAATGTCACAGCACAACATTTTTCCAAATCACTATTATTACCTGCTTCTTTTCTGATGAAGTGGCCATTTATCCTATACTTGTTTATAAACTCTGCCAATTTACCAGATAGAAATGTGACGCTCACTTTGATACTACCCAAGATCACTTAAGAGCTTAACAAATACCATGATTATTATTATTATTATTATGGACACTTTCTTTACATTCAATTTCTTGATTCTGTATAAAATATCCTGTATAATCCTCGCATTTACTTATTCATTCATTGATTCATTCAATCATATTTACTGAGCACTGTGTGCAAAGCACTGTATTAAGTGCTAGGGAGACTACAATATAACAATAACCAGACATATTCCGTGCCCACAATAAGTTTACAGTGTAGAAAGGGAGACCGACATTAACATAAATAAATTATAGATAAATTACAGATATGTACATAAGTGCTGTGAGGCTGAGAAGGGGGAAACCAGGTCCCATGCCTGCCAGACCCGCTTTCTTTCCACTAAGCCCTGCTACTTCACATGGGTTTGGGGGCCTGTCTTTTCTATTTAAATATTTGTTTTTTCTTCAGGAGTTCCACGAGCCCAATCTAAAGTTTTCAAATCCAAACCAATTCAGGTCCTGTCATCTTTAGCCCATCCAATTTCTTTGATGCTCCACGTTCACCCAGAGTAACAGACTCAACACTAAAACTCTCCTGATAGACTGAAAACTCTTTGAGTGTTAGACTCTGTCTTTCTCTTGCGTTCTTGATAGCTGAACAGGGCAATGCAGAAAATGATGCAAGGGATACTTTCCGACGATGGAAATGCTGGCCCAGCCCGCCAGAAAAAAACCTCATGGCATGTTCTCTGCCTCTGCCTTAGGTCGCCTTTGGCTGTGAAGTCTGTTTGAGGTGGTTGCTGCCTTATCTCAGTGTTTCTCTGTCTCCTGCTGCTTTGATGCTGTTCCTCCAAGCAGCCTGTAGCCACGGTGGGAAACAGAATCCTGGACTGAAGAAGCCACAGCTCTGTGGCAAAGAGGATCCGAGCCTGGGTTTGGTTCTTCCCCCCTCCACACTTTTTTTTTAATATGATATTTGTGCCAGGCACCAAACTAAGATCTGGAGTACATAGAAGTTCATCAGGTTGGACACAGTCCCTGTCCCACGTGGGGTTTACAGTCTTAATCCCCATTTTAGAGGTAAGGGAAGTGAGGCCCAGGGAAGTGAAGTGATTTGTCCAAGGTCACAGAGCAGAAAGTGAGGGAGCCGGGATTAGAACCCAGGCCCCTCTGATTCCCAGGCTTGTGCTCTATCCAATAGACCATGCTTCTTCCTGCTTCCTGTTTGTTATCTCCACATGAGATGTTGGCCATTCCCGATTCAGGCTTTTGTATTTGTTGAACCCTGATGATGCTCATGATGTATCACATCTACTAGGTTTGGCTCGTCACCCCACCAGAAAATCCATAATTATTTGCAATCCATTTGGACCTCACGGTGCTACATGCACAGCAAATTGACTTGCAAGCAGTGAATGAAACTTAACAGGATGGGGTCATCCTTGGCTGGGGCCCAAAATAATGGGGCCATATTCCCCATGCCCACCAAAATTGTACCTTTCACGAGCCCTCCCTCTGTATCTGTGTATGTGAACACACATGTGTGGAATGAGTGAGCAACAGCTGGGGAAGCAACTGGAAAGTTCTCACCTGGGAGAAGCACAAGTGTCAAAATTAAGAGAAAAACCGCACCATTGAAAAAAGAGAGAAATTCACGGCACAAATATGTTATGGACATTAACAGAAAACCTGAATTAAAAAGGCAATTCATTTTTAAATAAGAGAAAAATCCACACCTAACATAATAATAATAATGGTAACTGTTAAGTGATTACTATGTGCCAAGCACTGTACTAAGTGCTAGATTATGGATTCACGGGTCCTTAGGATTCCCAAAGCATCATTTTTAATATTCCAATGCTCATATCATTAACAAAAAGAACAGTGTTTCCGTTTTATTATACAGCATTAAATAGATACAATCCTACCTTTTGGGTTTATTAATATATGCCCCTTTGGGGCAGGGAATGTGTCTTTGCTTTTGTTGTACCTTCCCAAGCACTTCATAGCAGAAATTTCCTTCAGTAGGTACTCAATCAGTACCATTAACTACCACTACTAAAGCAGAAAACATTTATGTCCACAGCTATATAAAGGACTTAGAAATTAATAGACAAACTTAATCAAGAACTTAAACTACAGTCACTATTCATATTGTAGTGTTAACTTTAGAATGTTCACTGTAAAGGATTCGTATCATGGGATGGTCAGTGAAAAGGATTTTTAAGAGTTTTGTATAAAGGCAGTGTAGAATTGGAAGAAAGCCACTACCTATTGTCTCAGTTGTCAAGAAAAGCTTAAGGGAAGACTTCAACCCCCATAATATTTTCCATGATTCTTCTCTTGACCCTCAAAATTGATTTTAGTATATAAATGATTCTGATTGTGGTGAAAATGAAGAATAATGAAATGAGTAGATCGTGGAATGACAAAAAACAAAAAACTTATGAGAACCATGAGGTAACCCAAAACTGGATTCCAGCCTATTTCTAATTGACTCCACTTCTTCTTTTCAGGCAATTTTGGTTTCATTCTCCTGGGAAACTTTTGAAACTAAGTTTGATGCAAGAAGATAATTGTGGACTATCTGGTAATTGGAAGAGGAGGAGAAGAAGCGGATGCCTCAGAGGAAAAGGGGGTGACATGGTGAATGGGATGTTGTTAAATGGATAGGACAAAAGAAAAATTTCTATCCAAAGAAAGCATTTACAGTTCTAAATATTTCTTAAAACAATTTGCCCAACTGGTTTCTATACTTTTTCTAAGCATTTATGTTTTGCTTCTGTTATAATTTTCCAAAGCTTTATACAGTGTGCTGGCTAAGGAGATGCTCAAAAAATACCATTAATGCTAATAATATTAAACTTTTTTATTTATACATAGGAAGAGAGGTTGGGATGAAGCTGTTCTTTAACTAGTTGTATACCAAACATTTCCTGATAAAATAGTTTGAACAATTCCTAAAGCAGAAATTTGGGTGAGCCAGGCTCTGGAATGATTTTAGTCAGTCAGTCAGTCAATCGTATTTATTGAGTACTTACTATCTGCAGAACATTGTATTAGGTTCTTGGGAGAGTACATGATAGCAATACAACAGACACATTCCCGGCTCACAACGAGTTTACCATCTAGAGGGGGAGACAGACATTAACCTAAATAAATAAAATTACAGATATGTACATACAGGCTGTGGGACCAACCGGAAAGGGGGATGAATAATAAAGGGAGCAAGTGAGGGTGACACAGAAGGGAGTGGAAGAGAAAAGGAGGTCTTGGTCAGGAAAGGTCTATTTTAGGAAATGTGCCTTCAATGAAGCTTTGAAGGAGGAGAGAGTAATTGTCTGTTGGATATGAAGAGGGAGGGTGTTCCAGGCCAGAGACAGGATGTTGGCAAGAGGTCAGTGGTGAGATAGGTGAGATGGAGGTACAATAAGAAGGTTGGCATTAGAGGAGGTAAGTGTGCAGTCTGGGATGTAGTAGGAGAGTAGTAAGGAGATATAAGAGGGCCAAAGTGATTGAGTGCTTTGAAGCCAATGGTTAGGAGTTTCTGTTTGATGTGTTGGTGGATGGACAACCACTGGAGATTCTTGAGGAGTGGGGAAAATTGGCCTAAACATTTTTGTAGAAAAATAATCCAAGCAGTAGAGTGAAGTATCGGCAGGAGTGGGGAGAGACAGGAGGCAGGGAGGTCAGCAAGGAGGCTGATACAGTAATAATAATAATAATATTGGCATTTGTTTAGCACTTACTATGTGCCAAGCACTATTCTAAGCGCTGCAGTAGATACAAGGTAATTAGGTTGTCCCACGTGGGGCTCACAGTCTTCATCCCCATTTTACAGATGAGGTAACTGAGGCACCAAGAAGTTAAGTGACTTGTCCAAAATCACTCAGCTGAAAGGTGGGAGAGCTGGGATTAGAACCCATGACCTCTGACTCCTAAGCCCAGGCTTGGAACAGGATAAAAGTGCTTGTATTAACATGGCAGCAGTTTGTAGGGAGAGGAAAGGGCAGGTTTTAGTGCTGTAGTGAAGGTTGGACCGATAGGATTTAGTGATGGACTGAATATGTGGGTTGAATGGAGAGAGGAATCAAGGATAACGCCAACATTACAGGTTTGTGACATAGGAAGGATGGTGGTGCCACCTGCAGTGATGAGAAAGTCAGGAGGAGGACAGGGTTTTGGTGCGAAGATAAGCAGTTCTGTTTTAGACAGGTTAAGTTTGAGGTGATGGTGGGACATCCAGGTAGAGATTCTAGAAGCTCTTCCACTGTGGGAGGAGGAAGGGCTGGGAGGAGGAGAAAAGAAGGTAAAGGAGAATAAAGGATCCATGTGTCCTGTCCATTCCTGACTCCTGCTTTCTATCTGGTGCTCGGATTCCTCCCGGACACTTGTTCCAGTGTTGGCTTGAGTATGACACTGCAAAGAAAATATAATAATATTCAGAATAGTAATATTGTGCTTCTTTCTCTTTTATTGAAATCACTCATTTTATCTTAGATTAATCCTCTGAGTAACCACATTGCCTTGATAGAGACATTCCCTTATTGACTGTTCCTAGTACATTGTTGTTGTTTTATGCTGTCGAGTCGTGTCCGACCCATAGTGACACCATCTCTCCCAGTATGCCCCATTTCCATCTTCGAGCCTTCTGGTAGAGTTTTCTTGGTAAAAATGCGGAAGCGGTTTACCACTGTCTCCTTCCACGCAGTAAACTTGAGTCTCCTCCCTCGACTCTCTCCCATGCCGCTGCTGCCCAGCACGGGTGAGTTTTGACTTGTAGCAGATTGCCTTCCACTCGCTAGCCACTGGTCAAACTAGGAATAGAATGGATGTGCCTCTGCTTGACTCTCCCTCCCATAGTCGAGACTGGTAGAGTGCTGGAAACTCTCCAGGTGTGACCCTGAGAGGTGTCCTAGTACATACTATCTTCCATATTGATTGCTCCTGAAAATGTGGACTGACTCTGACTTTGCTTCCTACAGTCATCAATGGCTTTTATGTTAATTTGGAACTGGTCTACCAATATCCCTGACACACTTATCAAGTAGTTTCCTTCACATAGATGGCCTGAAATCTCTGTGCTCCTGTCAGGCATCTAAAAGATTAAGGAAATAGCACACTTTAGAATCGTTTGGCCAGCCCACAACCCCACAGTGACCTGAATCTCCAGGCCCATCACTGCAATGTTAATAGCAATAATAATAGTAGTATCTGTTAAGCTTTTACCTTGTGCCAAGCACTACACTAAGCACTGTGATGGATACAAGACAATCAGATCAGACAGAGTCCCTGGCCCATAAGGCACTCACAGTCTAAATGGAAGGGAGAACTGGTAACTAATTCCCATTTTAAAGATGTAGAAACTAAGGTTCAGAGAAGTTAAATGACTTTCCTAAGGTCACACAACAGAAAAGTGCTAGAGCCAGAACTGGAACCCAGTTGGAAACTTTGACTCCAAGGCCCAACTCCCAGGGCCATGTGCTTTCCCAGGCCCATATGCTTTCCACTACAGAAATTGAAAATTAAAATATTTGTGTAACATAATGTATAAAACTTACATTATGTTACACAAATATTTTAATTTTCAATGTGTGTGTGTGCATGTGTATATACACATTTGTGTATGTGTATATATATACATATACGAAACATAATAAAAGCTATTATGTGTAGTAATTAGGGCTTCTATTCTCCCTTGACAATTTTCTGGTTGGAATGAGGCAGAACATTTTTAGGCCCTTCCTACTGACGGATGATCAGTGCCATACTGCAAAGTTGTATTCAGGCACTCAGAATGCTGACAAATACTTCTTGGCAACTAAACAACTATTGTCCTGACCACCTACTTTTATTGGCTTTTGGGAAAAGTCTTTGGAGATTATTTTTTTTCCTCAGTACTGAGATTAGGTTTCTCTGAGGAACTCACTACCGCTGAGACTACTGTTATGCATTATGAGCTATCCCACCCCATCCCTGCAGACCATTCTCTTCCCAATTTCCTTATGGGAAATTAACCCTGGAATCTCATTCATCTCTTTTGTTCGAATTAGAAATTGTCCATCTGTGAAAATCATTGTACAAAATTTATATTTGGTCTGCAGAATTTGAAATGGCCCAAACGCCATATCCCAGGACTACTGCCCTCTCTATTGTCATCCCAGATGTTCCCTACTGCTCCCCACCTCATTAGGATAAAACTATCAATCAAACAATAGTACTTACTGAGTGCTTAATGTGTGCAGATCACTGTACTAAGCGCTTGGAAGAGTACAATGTAAGAGAGTTGTTAGACTCATTACCTACCCACAATGATCTCACAGTCTAGAGGGAAGAGAGGCATTAATATAAATGAACTTTGGATATGTACTTCGGATCAGTGCTGTGGGACTGAAGGAGGGGTGAATAAAGGGAGCAAATCAGGGCGACGCAAAAATGAGTGGGAAAATGAGGGAAGGCATCTTGGAGAAGATGTGACTCTATTAAGGCTTTGAAGGTGAGCCGTGGGGTTAAGGAGAGTTTTTAGGATAGGGGAGACATGTACATGTTTGAAAGCAATGAGAAACAAGTTGTTGGAGAGCAAACAGTTGAAGATGGTGGTCAGGGAGGGGCAAGTGCTTTGATAAAATGTGAAGGGACAGGTCAGATCAATAGGTGTAGGGCGGTGGATTTTGATAGAAGGCTGGAGATCCCTTGAGATACTGCTAAGAAAAATCCCCCTTGACCTCTCAGCTGCCTTCGATACTGCTGACCACCCCCTTCTCCTGGGTGGAGAAGTAAATCCAACCATGGCTTTACTGACACTGTCCTCTCCTGGTTCTACTCCTATTTCTCTGGCCACTCATTCTCAGTCTCTTTTGAAGCATCCTCCTGCCTCCCACCCCCTCACTGTGGATGCCCCTCAGGGTTCAGTTTGGGGTCTCTTTCTATTCTCCATTTACACCCACACCTTTGGTGAACTCATTCACTCACGTGGCTTAAGTTACCACCTCCACCCAATGATACCCAAAATCTACATCTCCAGCCCTGATATCTCTTCTTTTCTGTATTATCACATTTCCACCTACCTTCAAGACATCTCTATTTGGATGTCCTCCCATCACCTCAAACTTAACAATCTAAAACAAAACTTCTAACCTTTCCACTCAAACCCTGTCCTCTCCCTGAATTCCCATCATTGTAGATGGCACCATCATCCTTCCTGTCTCACAAGCTCATAACCTTTGTGTTGTCCTTGACTCCTCTCTCATTCAATTCACATATTCAATCCATCACTAAATCCTGTCGCTTCAATGTTCGCAATATTGTTAAAATCCACACTTTCCTCTTCATCCAAATTGCTGCCATGTTAATCCAATCACTTATCCTAACATGCCTGGATTGCTGCATCAGCATCCTTGCTAACCTCCCAACCTTCTGCCTCTCCCCAATTCAAGTCCATGTGTCACTCTGCTGTCCGGATCATGTTTCTACAAAAATGTTCAGGTCATTTTTTCTCACTCTTCGAGAACCTCCAGTGGTTTCCCATCCACCTCTACATCAAACAAAAACTCCTCATCATTGGCTTTAAAACATTAAATCACCTTGCATTGTCATACCTCACCTCACTATTCTCTAATACCACCCAGGCCGCACACTTTCCTCATTTAATGCTAACCTTCTCAATGTACCTTGATCTCATCTATTTCTACTCCAACCTCTCAACCACATCCTGCCTCTGGACTGGAATACCCTCCCTCCTCATATGATATTAATAATAATAATGGTATTTTTGACAGACCATTACCCTTTCCCCCTTCAAACCCTTATTGAAATCACATCTCCTCCAGGAGGCCTTCCCTGACAAAGCCCTCCTTTCTTTTTCTCCCACCTCCTTCTGCAGCACCCTGATTTGTTCCATTTATTCATCTCCCCGCTAGACTGTAAGTTCATTGTGGGCAGGGAATGTGTCCGTTTATTGTTTTATTGTACTCTCCCAAGTGCTTAGTACAGAGTCCTGCCTACAGTAAGTGCTCACTATGTATGACTGAGAGTTGAAGGAGGGAGAGACTGGGGAGGAGTATGGGAGACTTTAGGGTATGGGAGATTTTAGGGTGACCACACCTGACAGTTTCAATTTTCTCAATAAGTGGCCAGGTCATTAGGGGCAAGAGATGGAGAAGGAGGTAGGAGGGGTCGGGGGCTTGAGGAGGGAGTTAAATGTCTGGAACAATTGTTAAACTACACAAGTATCTGCCTGCAGCAAATACCCTGTACTTTCCCCATATGCCTAGATCCCTTGAAAACTCAAACCAAAAGAGAATGAAAAGAAACCACAGAATATATTGATGTTCTCATTACGCCACTGACTGATTCTCATTATGACTGCAACAATTATTTTTAAGCCCAGGGAACATGGCCCAGTGTTTATTTTAATGGCTGTAGAATTTTGCTAGTTTTTTCCTAAGCAAATCTAATTTTCTGGCAAATTCAAGGCAGGAAGGACTCTTCTTCTGAATACAGTCCTCTTTAGTCCTCTTAAAATCCACCCCTCCATAATATCCTCCCGATTGATTCACATACATCATTATCAAATTGGTCCAACACTCACACTTAGTACTTTTATCATTTCTTCCTATCCCCAACACATGTATGTATGCATATTTTCCTTTGTCAGTTCAATTATTCATTCATACATTTCACAGTGATGTATTTGTGGTAATTTCTGTTGTGTCCTTTTCTTCCTCCTATTCACCCTATTTGTAAATAGTTTTTATCAGTCTTTCTCTTCCATTAAATGTAAAGCTCCTTGAAGACAGGGAATGACGATAATAATTACGGTGTTTGATTAGCACACACGATGTGCCCAGCTCTATGTGTAGATAAAAAATAATCAGGTCAGGCACAATCTTTGTCCCATGTGTGCTGCCTAAGGGAGAAGGAGAACAGGTTTTGCATCCCTATTTTGCAGACGATGAAACTGGGGCACAATGAACTTAAATGACTTGCTCAAATTCACAAGGCAGGCAAGTGATGGAGCCGGGAATTGCCAACTCCCAGGCCCTATTTCCTAGCCATGCTACTTCTCTGTGTCTGTGTAAATATGTTTATTGTTTTTGTTGTACTCTCTCAAGATCTTAATATAGTTCCTTACACTCAGGCAGTGATTGATTAATACCTATTTTGGACTGAAGGAGGAGGGAAGACTTTCTCTTAACCCCCTCACAATGGGCAGTCAGGGATTAGGAATTGGCTTGGTGGATAGAGGATGGGCCTGGGAGTCAGAAGGACCTGGGTTCTAATCCTAGCTCCACCACTTAACTGCTGTGTGACCTTGGGCAAGTCACTGAACTTCTCTGGGCCTTAATTACCGCATCTGTAAAATGAGGATTAAGTGTTTGAGTCCCATGTGGGACAGGGGCTGTGTCCAACCTGATGAACTTGTATCTAATCCAGTGCTTAGAACAGTGCTTGGTACATAATAAGTGCTAAATGAGTACCATAATTATTATTAGGGAATAGTGAGCCCTAACCCAATCTTCATGGTTCCAAACCGAGTCAGTGATGCGCCTTCACAGTCACGATCCCATGATCATCTGAAAGACAAGACACTTGACATTCATCTTAGGATCTTGCAAGAAGGTTGTAAATTTATTTTCCAACAGAAATGCTCTCCTACCAGCCCATCCATTTTTCTTTACAAGTAATCTTTGGGTTCCCACCTGCCTGAATGGGATTTCAAGCAATTTTATGTTCATCTGAAGCTACTCCCTTCTAAACTGTAAACTCACTGTGGGCAGGGAACATGTCCGCCAACTCTATTCTATTGTACTCTCCCAAGCACTTAGTACAATACTCTGTTCATTATAAGTGCTCAATAAATACTTCTGATGAAGACGACTCTCCTCACAAAATTTATATGCTAATGTATTGTGCTATCACCCCACCCTATTCCTCCCCTAGTGTGTCACCTAAGCACATATCATCACCCTCTAAGCACTTAGATACCCACCCTGCCCCCTTCCTCCCAAAGCACCTACATTCGTATCCATAAATTATATAGCTTCCCCCTACCTGTAATTTATTTTAGTGACTGTCACCCCAACTTGGCTATAAACTTCTTGAGGGCAAGGATCATGCCCGCTAACTCTATTGTACTTTTCCATGCCCTTATTTCTGTGCTCTGAACAGAATAAATGCTCAATAGACACTAGCAGTCAATTGGTGGTATTTATTGAGCACTTACTGTGTGCAGAGCACTGAATGGAATTGGAAGACACATTCCCTGCCCACAAGGAGCTGAGAGTCTTAGGGGAGAGACCTTGAAATAAACTTCGGATTTATACATAAGTGCTGTGAGGTGGAGCTTGATGTCAACACATCTTCCTAGAGAGAATTTCACGCTTCCTCCTTACCCATGGCTTATACCTATCATTTTGCTTGGAATGCACTTCTCCCTCAGTTTTGTCAATATATCTCTCCCCACCTTCGAACCTGACTTACAGAGTCACCTGCTTACTGAGTGCTGGATGCTGACATTTGATTTCTCATTATCAGTGTAAGAGATGACTGACCCAATGACTTTCTTGATACCTGATCATAATGCATCCTTTTTCATTGTGAATGAGAGTGATCACCAGTTTATTGAGGATCTACTTTATACAAATCACTATATTAAACACTTGAAAGAGAACATTAGAGTTAGACCTAAGAAGCAGGTTCACCATCTCTAAACCAATTCCCCTCTGCTATTCCCTACAGTGCCCTGTTCCCATCTCACCTAATTCACCGCATCCCATTCACTCTACAGAGGTGCCTCCATCAATCGTGCTGGAAACCAGGAAGACACACAGCTGAACAAGTGGCTGCCTGACAGATAAGTGGGCAGAATGAATTCCTTCTCACCCACTTGACTGCCTGACCTCGCTGGCACCATCATTTAGAACTGAAGTGGGAAGAGGAGGGACCACTCAACCAAGCTGATGAGAATGGGATTCCTATGCCCAATAACTCCTGCAGAGGAGCAGGTATTTTTCATTTATTCATTAAATTGTATGTATTGAGCACTTAATTTGTGCAGATCACTGTACTAAGTGCTTTGAAAGTCCAATTATAGGCCTTTCCTGGATGCTTTTTGGTTGCTTTATTAGTCATCAAAGTTTTTTGGGGTCATACAGAGTCTTCTGGTCCCTCCATGGACATTTACTTTGAGGAATGGGTAGGAAGCAGAACCCATTGGACAGGAAGTTTGAGAGCAGGGGATAGAAATTAGCAGGAAACAAGGAATGAAGAGGGGATGTTGAATGTCTGGCAGAGGATTGAGGTAGGGGTTTGGCCAGGAGCAGGAAAGGTGTTCATCAGATAAGCATCCAGTCAGTAGGACAGGACACTTTGAGAAGCTAACAAGTCTCACTGTTATCCATGTTTTCATGAGCTCAACTCCACTAAGTTGGCTACAAATTTTTCTTGACCTAATATAAGAAAATTATATTATATTATTTATATTAATTATATATTATATATATATTATATATTAATTATATATATATTAATTATAAAACTATATTATATTTATTACCATTATTATATATGGTATTTGTGAAGTGCTTACTATGTGTCAGACATTGTCCCAAGAGCTGAGGTGGATACAAGAAAATTGGGTCCAACAAAGTCTCTATCCCATGAGGGGCTCACAGTCTTAATCTCTATTTTACAGGTGAGAGATCTGAGGCACAGAGAAGTCAAGTGACTTTCCCAAGGTCACACAGCAGAAAAATGGCAGAGCCGGGATAAGAATCCATGACCTTCTGAGTCCCAGGCTCATGCTCTGTCCACTATGCCATGCTTCTTATCCCAACATGTACCACACAGCACCTAAGATCAATATTGAATCTATCTATTAAATCTAACCATGGCTTAGTGGATAGAGCATGGAACTGGGAGTCAGAAGAACCTGGGTTCTAATCCCAGCTCTGCCACACGTCTGCTGTGTGACCTTAGGCAAGTCACTTAACTTCTCTGGGTCTCAATTACTTAATCTGTCAAATGGGGATTAAGACTGTGAGGAACTGCATCCAACCTGATTAACTTGAATCTCCCCCAGCATTTAGAACAGTGCTTCGCACATAATAAATGCTTAACAAGAACCACAACTATTATTAAACCTCTACTGCTACCACCATGAAGATACAGCCTTAGGAACTGTGTGGACTGTATTTTGCCCTCCTAAAAGATTGGTTTCATTTCATGTAGAATTAGTTACTCTAAATGTTTTGGAACATTTCCCTAATCTTACCTCATCAAGCCTGATTGATGACCTGAATTTCATATGGACTATGCTTTAGCTAACAGTTTTTAATCAGTAGCTCTTTATATCTAAATCAAGAATAATTCTTGGAAACTATTAATGCCACCTTAATGCCACTCAGACAAATGTCTCAACAGCTGGTTCCCTGCAATCAAGATTCTTTTTCTTCCCCATCGGCATTCTATCCCACTTCTCCCTTCACTTTCCATTTTTGGTACAAGTTTCAGGGTTATTTTCCTTTCAGATATTTAAGCAATCGTTTTCATTATGTATGCTGTATGTTTTTGTTCCTCTGTTCTTTCTCAGAGGAACTGTAGTCCTTTGTGCTTTAATTATGGTGTCTTATAGGATTCTTCAGCCTCTTTCACGCTTGTGAATTTTAATACTTCCTCTTAACTGCACCTTGCTCACCAGATTTCCTAATTCCCCAAAATTTGCTGACTTGAAATCCAATATCCTTGTGGGGGCTGCATTGCCTGGACTGACTCCTTTCTTTATTCAATGTTAGTCATTTGTAGCTGCTAGAAAACTCTCTCACTGCCACCATCATCAGATGTAATGATTTATGAGGCTCTTCCTCTGCAAAAGGGTAAATATGACATGAGATCATGCTAAATGTGAGAGTTCTAATAACAAAAATATACCATTGTAGCACAGCAGTTCACCAAAGCATAGCAGGGGGAGAAAAAGTTGTAATATTTTGCATTCCTCAATCCACCCACAATAAATTAAATAAATTTAAGAATTGCCTGAGAAAGTGCTAATTTACTGTTTGGTAGTCAGTAAGTAGGATCATTTCATCAGATTCTCAATGACAAGGGCCAATAAAAAGTGGAAAATAATGTCCCTAAACACTAAGGCAACCTTGAAGAAAATTTGAGTCCTTTCTCATGCCCTCTCTGCTGCCGGGAAGTGTGTGTATATCTATAATTCCATTCATTTATTTGGATGCTATTGATACCTATCTACTTGTTTTGTTTTGTTGTCTGTCTCCCCCTTGTAGACTGGGAGCCCATTGTTGGGTAGGGATTGTCTCCATCTGTTGCCGAATTATACTTTCCAAGCACTCAGTACAGTGCTCTGCACACAATAAGCGCTCAGTAAATATGATTGAATTAATGAATGAATGAACTCCTTTCTCCTCCATATTCTACAGACCATCATTTTTTCTTCCTTCAAATAAATTAATCAATATTTATTGAGTGCTTACTTTGCACAGAGCATGGCACTAAGTTCTTAAGAGAGTAAAACATAACTGAGTTGGTAGACTCTAGCTCACAGTCTAGAAATTTCGAATGCGTACATAACTGCTGAGGAACTGAGGGTGAGGGGATTTAAGGATGCAAATCCAAGTGCAAGGGCCATACATAGGGAAAGGGAGTAGGGAAATGAGAGCTGAGTTGGAGAAGGCCTCTAGGAGACACGATTTTAATAAGGCTTTGAAGGTGGGGAGAGTGATGATCTGTAGGATATGAAGAGGGAGGGAGTTCCAAGCCTGAGGATAGACCAGATGGAGTTACAGTGAGTAGCCTGATGTTAAAAGAATGAAGTGAACCATGGTGGCTGTGGTAGGAAATTAGCAAGGTAAGATATGGGGGGGGGGATAATTGAATGCTTTCAAGGCAATGTAAAATCAGTTTTGTTTGATGTGGAGGTGGATGGTCAACCACTGGAGGTTCTTTAGGAGCGGGGAAACATGGACTGAAAGTTTTTGTAGAAAAATGATCCAGGCAGCAGAATAAAATATGGATTGGAGTGGGGAGAGACAGAAGCTAGGAAAGTCAGCAAGGAGGGTGATGCAGTAGTCAAGGCAGGAGAGGATAAGTGCTTGGATCAACATGGCAGCAGTTTGGATGGAGAGGAAAGTGTGGATTTTAGCAAGGTTGTGAAGGTAGAACTGATGGATGGGATTTGGTGACTGACTGAATATGTGGGTTGAATGAGAGAGAAGAGTCAAAGATAATGTCAAAGTTATGGGCTTGTGAGACAGAGAGAATGGTAGTGCTGTATGAAAAGCAGCATGACATATTTGCTAGAGCATGGGCCTGGGAGTCTTGGGTCCTAATCCCAGATTTGCCACTTGTCTGCCGAGTAACCTTGGGTAAATCACTTCACTTCCCGATGCCTAAGTTACCTTATCCGTAAAATGAGGATTGAGACTATGAGCCTCATGTGGGACATGGACTGTGCCCAACCCGATTTGCTTGTATCCACCCCAGTGCTTAGTACAATGCCTGGCACAAAGTAAATGCTTAATAAATACCATTATTATTATTATTATTATTACAGTGATGATGAAGACACGGGGAGGTCAGGGTTTGGGAGGAAAGATGAGGAGTTCTATTTTGGACATGTTAAATTTGAGGTGGTATTGGGAAATCTAAGTAGAGATGTCCTGAAGGCAGGAGGAAATATGAGACCACAAAGAAGGATAAAGATCAGGGCTGGAGTTATAGATTTGGGAATCATTTAAATAGAGACTGCAACCTCACTGTGGGCAGGGAATGTGTCTGCAAACTCTGTTGTATATTACTCTCCCAAGTGCCTAATACACAGCTCTGCACTTAGTAAGCACTTAATAAATGTCACTGTTGATGATGATGATGATGATGATGATGAATAGAGATGCAAGTTTAACCCATGAGAATGAATGAGTTCTCCAAGGAAGTGCGTGTAAATGGATAATAGGAGGACTCACAAAGTTAGAGAGTGGGAGCCAGAAAAGGAGCCAACAAAAGACACTGAGAATAAGTGCCCAGAGATATAGGAGCGGAACCAGGAAAGGACACTATCAGTGAAGCCAAGGCTGGGTGTTTTCAGAAGAGGATGGTCCACAGTACCAAAGGCTGTTGAAAGGTCGAGCAATATTAAGATGGAGTAGCAGCCATCAAATTTGGCAAGAAGAAGACCATTGGTGACTTGAGAGAGCAGATTCCATGTAGTGAAGGTGGTGGAAGCCAGATTGGAGGCGGTCAAGGAGAGAATTGGTGGAAAGGGAGTGGAGGCAACAGAGTTTGAATGGAAATGGTAGGAGGGAGATGGAGCTATAACTGGAGGAAGCCAAGGGAGTGTATTTTAAGATGGGGAGACATGAGTATATTTGAAAGCAGTGGAAAAGAAGCCACTAGAAAGAGAACAGTTGAGGATGGCGATCAAGGAGGGAAAAAAGGAGGGGGCAAGTGCTACTAAAATCCCATCTTTTTTCAGGAAGCCTTCCCATATTAACCACTTGTCTGGCTATTGTCCATCTCTTCTGTATTGCTTATGCACTGACGTCCATTCCATCTAAGCACTTTGATATTCACCCCACACCACTTATGTATATATCCTTATCTCTATCTTTCCCCTCCCAGGATTGAACCTGGAGAGTATTCAGTACTTTGCCAGTGTCGGCTATAGGAGGGAGAATCAAGCAGAGACATACCTATTCCATTCCTAGCTTGTATAGTGGCTAGCAAGTGGAAGGCAATCTGCTACAAGTGAAAACTCACTTGTGCTGGGCAGCAGTGTCATGGGAGAGAGTTGAGGGCAGATATGCAAGTTTACTGCATGGAAGAAGGCAGTGGTAAACCACTTCAATATTTTTACCAAGAAAATTCTGTGGATACACTACCAGAGATTTTTACCAAGAAAATTCTGTGAATACACTACCAGAGAATGGAAATAGGGGCGTTCTGGGAGAGGTGTCCATGGAGTCACTATGGGTCGGAGACGAATCAACAGCACAAGACCCTATCATTATTTTATTTCAATGGCTGTCTACCCAATGGAGTGGTAAATACCTCAGGATCAGGGTTCATTCATTCATTCAATAGTATTTATTGAGTGCTTACTTTGTGCAGAGCACTGTACTAAGCGCTTGAAATGTACAATTTGGCAACAGATAGAGACAATCCCTGCACAATGACGGGTTCATGTTCACTTACTCTATTGTGCTCATCCAAGTGCTTAGTATGGTGCTCTGCACACAATACCATTGATTTATTGATTGATTGAATTGCACTAGAAAGAAATAGGGGGCAAATGAGGAGAGTTAGATCCTTAAGAAGGTTCAAATTAAAAATTGTCTTGTGTTAGAATCATTTCATTTTTTAATAGCAAGTTATTATTGAAATTGAAAATGAATCAATCAACCAATAGCATTTTTTGAGCACTTACTCTGTGCAGAGCGCTACACTCAGCAAGTGGGAAAGAAGCAGCATGGTGTAGTGGTAGAGCATTGGCCTGGGAGCCAGAAGGTCATGGATTCTAATCCCGGCTCTACCACATGTCTGCTGTGTGACTCTGGGCAAGTCTTTTCACTTCTCTTTGCCTCAGTTACCTCATCTGTAAAATTGGGATTGAGACTGTGAGCCCCATGTGGGACAAGGACTGTGTCCAATCCGATTTGCTTGTACCCACCTCAGCGCTTAGTACAGCGCTTGACATATAGTAAGTGCTTAACAAATACCATAACTATTATTACTACAATGGAAGTACTAGGCATCATTCCTGCTCTCAGTGACCTTGCAATCTAGTGGGGAGACAGATATTAAAATAAATTGCATTAAATTCAGCTGCTGAAATTATTTGGGCTTTGTTCTAGATATAGGATACTCTTCTCACAGTAAGTACTCAATATACATTATTATTATTAAGTGCTTATTTTGTGTCACGCAATGTTCTATGCACTAAGGTAGACACCATTTCCCCACTGTGTGACTGTGGGCAAGTCACTTAACTTCTCTGTGCCTCACAGTTATCTCTCTGTAAAATGGGTATTACACATCTGTCCTCCCTTCTACTTGGACTGTGATCCCCATTAGGGGCAGGGACTCTGTCAACCTTAATAATTTGTATCTACCCTAGCATTTAGAACAGTGCTTGACACCCAGTAAGCACTCTACCCCTGGGTTTAGAACAGTGCTCTACACATAATAAGCGCTTAACAAATACCAACATTATTATTATTATTATTAATACAGCTCTCCTTATTGCTGTTAAATTCTCTACTTCCCCTGGTTCTCCATAGCCCTCACTCACCACATTTTGACCATCTTGGTCAAAAGTGGGATTTACCAAATTTCTGCTAGTCCATTGTCAGGATTATGGGCTTGATGCATGACACTCTTACCCTATGCAAATCTCATTTGGCCCAGAGGATGTGTGAAGGAAGAAAGGTCTTGGTTGTTTCTGTAGAACCAAAATTAAAAGTCAAGGGCAAAAAAGAACCAGAGAATGGTTTGGTTCATTTGTCATATTTGAAAAGATAATATTTTCCTAAAACTACATTGAGTGCCTCAGTCTTCATGACTTTCATCATTCACAGGTTCATTTTCCAAAAACCTAGGAATCCAACATCCATTAATGTTCACTCAGTGACTAAAAGTTTCAGGAACTATTATAATATATATTTTGAAGGGATGAGAAAAAACTAAATTTCCCTAATTTCCTACCTCTTTGACTTGGGAAACCATCTAAAATATTGCTTATGGCTCTTAAAATGTCCAATCAATAGTACCTAAGAAGGTGATTGTGGGGGAAAGCAAGATAATGAAAATGAAATTGTCCTTTGGATATTGCTGAAATTATATCTTCGGCCCCTGAAGAGCAAAGAGCTCTAAAGGAATAGGGATTAGAGTTGTTTGTATAGGAAATCTTCTTTACACATGCATATAAGTCTCTAAAGTTTTATAACAAGGAGGAATTTGAATTGTTTTTGAAAAATGCTGACAACCAGATTTTAGTACAGAATGAACTGAAGAAACTACCATCCAAAAATTTCAAACAAATGAAATGTGGACTCATATTTTAATTTGTGCAAATGCTTAGGGAAACCATGAAATTAATCTGTTCTGCATTGGGTGGTGCCCAAATCCCTAAATCTTTAAGCAGTGTATGTATGTCCTGCCTGTCTGTAAATTACACAGACTCAGCAAACAGTTGGATGACAGATATCCTGTTTACTCAAAAGTTTTGAAAGTTTTCCTCCCAACTATTAAAACAAATAAATATTTCATTAGCAAAAGACCAGTCTGTCAAGGGTGGGGGTAAATCATTTTTGTGGCCTTAAAAATACCTCCAGGCACACTTAAATCTATTATAAAAGCGTTCTAACGGCATTAACATAAATTCAAGAGAAATATTTCCTCTGTGATCTGCTCCTGCTAAATCTTCAAGATGATTAAACTCCTTGCCATTAAAAACACTGCCAATTTTTTCCTCCTTGGAAAGTATTGGGAAAATCTCTCGCTTCAGATTCTTGGGGCCATTGTCCTAGTTTTCATTTATCCACTGGCCTATACTGCCCAAATACATTTTTGACAGATTATTTTTCAAGACTCTTCTTGCTCTTCAACATTGTTCTTCTTTCTCGTAATTGACAGGAAATTAATTAATTTAATTGTGGTATTAGTTAAGTGCTTACTATTTGCCAGATAGTGTACTAAGTGCTGGGATAGATACAAGCAAATCTGGTTGGACAAAGTCCTTGTCCTACGTGGGGCTCACAGTCTCAATCCCCATTTTCCAGATGAGGTAACTGAGGCACAGAGATATGAAGTGACTTGCCCGAGGTCACTCAGCAGATGTGGCAAGCTAGAATTAGAACCCAGGTCCTTCTGACTCCCATGCACATGTTCTATCCACTATGCCATGCTGCTTCTTAGGGACCCCAGAAATGTGAAAACCCACCCAGACAGGAAGCAGGTTCTAGGCAGGGAATGTGTCTACCAACTTTGTGATACTGTATTCTCCCAAGCATTTAATACAGTGCTCTGCACACTGTAAGTGCTCAATAAATTTGAATGATTGATCCAATAGAGTTAGCCTTAATCCCATTTCAGTCATCCAGATGGAGTCCCCATTCCCCAACTCAGCCTAACATTGTATTTCCTACAGAGCTGAACCATGACACCCTTCCAGATGTTTAAATTTAGGGCCCTGAGAAAGTCTTGTCTTTATGCTTATTTGGCAGAATACCAAATCACTGACAATCAAACAAATAATAGCTAAGCAGCAGCACATCCAACCACCAAATGTTGAAGACCAAAAGCAAATACTCAATTCATAACGGAACTGCGGTACATATAAATTTAGATAGCTTGTATGCAGTGTGACAACAATCAAAACTTCAATTTACAACTCAGAAGACTCATGTTTAACATAAGATAAAAGGCTAAAAAAAGCCACTATGAATGTATGAAACCATACTGTTCAGTCATTTTTTAGATCAATTACACTACTCTGAAAGTCTTCAGACAATTTGCACAGATTAAATTACCGACCCATAGAATGGTTTCAGAGACTATCAAAACATTACATTCAGAATCAAGAAATTTCAGATCTCCAGATGGATAAAAAGCCTTCATAAGCAATCCCAAAACATTGCTACAGAAAAATGGTGTTTGTTACAAAGTTCACTATCTGAAGAAAACGTTTGGACAAAAGGTGTGACTCAATTTTGACATCAAATGAAAAATTCAGAAGATAATGACCCATCTAATCATCTTGCTACTTAGCACCTACACTTTTATGTTAGAGGGTCCCATCGACTAGCTACCAGTTGTCAAAGCATCATTATTAATATAGCCCCTGTTTTCTCCTGAAAGGTCATTTTGTGAATAAGAAATGTTTGCTCCAACCCTTCCCAGACAAAAACAAACATCCAACTTTCTTTGGTTTAAATTTTTTTTTGCCACATTAATCCAAGCCCTTGTCCTCAATGGCCTTGATTTAGGCAATTTAGGCTCCTTGCTGACCTCCCTGACTCATGTCTCTTTCCACTCCAGTCCATTTTTCACTCTGTTGCCCAGATCATTTTCCCTTTAAAAAAAAAAAAATCCATGTTTCCCCATTCCTCAAGAATTTCTAGTGGTTGCCCATCCACCTCTGCATCAAACAGAAACCAATGACTTTATCATTTACCAGTGACCTTGCCTCCTCCTATCTTATCTCACTGATTTGCTACTAGAACTCGGCCTGCACACTTCACTCCTCCAATGTCAACCTACTCACTGTACCTCTGTCTTGTCTATGTCTCTGCCGACTCCTCACCTACAACGTGCCTCTGGCCTGGAACTCCCTCCCCCTGTATATATGACAGATGACCACTCCCCTTCTTCAAAGCACCCTTACAATCCTATGAGGCCTTCTCCCCATCAAGCCCTCATTTCCCCTACTCCCTCTTCCTCTGCGACACCCTTGCACTGGATTTTTACCCTTTATTCACCCCAATCTCAATCCCACAGCACTTATGTACATATCCATAATCTATTTTAATGTTTGTTTCCTCCTCTAGCCTGTAAGATTCTTGTCATCAGGGGCTCTCCCAAGCACCTAGTACACTGCTCTGCACACAGCATTCAAATAAGATTGATTGATCAATATATAGTTGCTAAATTAGATCAAACAGATATAGTAGCAGAAATAGCCATTGTACACCATATTTATAGAGTTTTGCATTAGAAGCTTGGGAAATACAGAAAAGAGTGACTTCTTCCCAGCCCACAAAGAAGCTTCACTCTATACAGGGGAGAAAAAAATAAAAATATTTACAACTTGAGCAATCAAAATAAATGAGTACAAATATATGTTAGAGCTAAGGATAGGCATAAAGTACATTTTTAACTGCCAGAGCTGGCTGATGGAATTGTATTCATTCGTTTGTATTTATTGACTGCTTACTGTGTGCAGAGCACTGTATTATGCACTTGGAAAATACAATTCAGCAATAAACAGAGATAAACCCTGCCCACAATGGGCTCATAAGCTAGAAGGGGGGAGACAGACATCAAAACAAGTAAACAGGCATCAGTAGCATTATTATAAATAAACAGAATTATAGATAATACACATTCATTCAGTCTTATTTATTGAGCACTTACTGTGTGCGGACCACTGTGCTAAATGCTTGGCAAGTATAATTTGGCAACAAATAGAGACAATCCCTACCCTACAATGGGCTCACAGTCTAGAAGGGGGTGACAGACATTAAAACAACCAAAAAAAGCAAGGAGACAGGCAACAATAGCATCAATATAAAATAGAATTATAGATATATACACAACATTAATAAAATATATAGAATAATAAACATGTACATATATGCACAGTACACCTCATTAATAAAAATAATATAATTATTATAAATATGTACATATATACACAATTGGTGTTGGGCGGAAGGGTAGAGTAGAGGGAGTAGGTCGGGCCAATAGGGAGGGGAGGGGAAGCAGAGGAAAAGGGGGGCTTAGTCTGGGAAGGCCTCCTGGAAGAAGTGAGCTTTCAGTAGGGCTTTGAAGGGGGAAAGTGTGCTATTTTGGCAAATTTGAAGAGGGAGGGCATTCCAGGCCAGGCAGAGGTAGGATGTGGACCAGGGGTCGATGGAGGGACAGGCGAGAAGGAGGCACAGTGAGAAGATCAGTACCAAAGGAGCAGAGTGTGCAGGCTGGGATGTAGAAGGAGAGGGAGGTGAGGTAAGAGGGGACAACATGATGGAGAGCTTTAGATCCAATGGTAAGGAGTTTTTTGCTAGAACTGTATGGCTCATAGTGCTAGGAAATTAATCAGGGAAGGCTTTTTTGGAGGTGGTGGAATTTTAGAGGTGTTGGATTATGGTGAGAGGTATGTTCTGTCCGAAGAAGGGAGGAGGATTTTTTAAATTTAAAAAGGAAGTATTGTATATAATCAAACCAACTGCTTGATGGAAATGGAGTGGGGGTGATGCTTTTAGCTCATCTTGGAGATTTTTGAGATAGGAGATGGGAGAAATTGTATGAACTTTAAAATACTATACAAATTGTATTGAAACTGCCAATTAGCTGAGGCACAATATAGAATTTGAAGCATTATATGTACCCTTGAAGGAAAGAGACAAGCAAAGAGAGCCAGAAACTGAGTGCTGCTTCTACCTGGCAGAGGGAGTTAGGGAATTCCAACCTCTCTGTGCCTCAGTTTCCTCATCTATGAAATAGTTGTCTATTTTCCCTTCTTTTTAGATTGTGATTTCCTTATAGGACAGTGATTATGTCTCATCTGATTATTTTATGAGTATCTAAGCACTTAGCCACTTCTTGGAACACTGGAAGTCCATTACAAGTAACTGATTGATATTCACCAGAGTAAATATGCCATTCCTGACAACAAAGAGAACATATAAGCTTCTGTAAGCTAAAACTTTTGGGATTTTGTATTTTCCAGAAGGGTTTTCACTTGTTTCCTTCCTTCAATCTTGTTTTTGAGCCACAGAGCACTGTTAGCAGAAATTCAGACCTCAGGCTGACCTCATCTATCTCAATCTCATCTTCAACTGCTAAAACTCTATCCTCCCTTCTGTCCAGAAACAATCTTCTCCACTTTTATTGACTCTCTTGCCTATTGCCCAAGCCTGCTGTTTCAGACTTTTACCTCCATCCTCAAACCCCTTTTCTCCTGCTTTCCCCATCGCTTGCTCCTAATGACCGTGGCATCTATTTGATGGATTAAATTGAAACCATCAGGAATAATCTCCCTCAAAACTCCACTCCTACAACCTCACCCTTCTCCTTCCTACTAGTCTACTCTCTCGTTCTTCATAGAAGTCAGTATCTCAAAAGAACATCTCCTGCTTCCTCTTAAAATTTATTCCCTCCACTTTTACATTCCATCACATCCTTTTTACCTTGTTAAACCACTTGCCCCACCCTTTTTCCATACCTGATGATCCTCTTCAGCCACTCACTTTCCAATGGCACTTTCCCTGCTGATTCCAAAGATGCCCATGTATCCCCAGTATGAAAAAAACCCCTCCCTTAACCTCACAGCGCCCTCCAGTTATCACCCATCTCCTCATTTCCTCCTGCCTTCAGGATATCTCCACTCAGATTTAACATCAGCTGTGTGACTTTGGGCAAGTCACTTAACTTCTTTGTGCCTCAATTGCCTCATCTGTAAAATGGGGATTAAGACTGTGAGTCCCACTTGGGACAATCTTGGCACATAGTAAGCGCTTAAATACCATCATCCTTATCCAGCACTTAGAAGAGTGCCTGGCATGGAGTAAGTACTTAATAAATACCATAATTATCATGTCCAAAGTAGAACTCCTCATATTCCTGCCCAAATTCAGTTCTCCCACCGACTTCCTATCACTGTGGACAGCACCACCATCCTCCCTGTCTCATAAACCAGTAATCTTGGCCTTATTTTCAACTCATCTTTCTCATTCAGAAGGTCATGTGTTCTAATTCCAGCTCTGCCGTGCGTCTGCTGTGTGGCCTTGGGCAAGTCACTTTACTTCTCTGTGCCTCAGTTACCTCATCTGTAAAATGGGGATTAAAACTGTGAGCCCCACATGGGACAAGGACTGAGTCCAACCCAATTTTCTTATATTCACCCCAGTGCTTAGTACAGTGCCTGGGACATTTTACATGCTTAACAAATGCCACAGTTACCATTATTACAATTATTCAACCAGCATATTCAGTGTATCACAAAATCCTATCAGTTCTTCCTTCATAATATTTCTACAATCTCTGGAGACTATAAACTCCTTGTGGGTAGAGATTGGGTCTACTGATTCTTTTGTATTGTACTTTCCCAAGCACTAATACATTGATCTGCACACCGTAAGCACTCAGTCAATACCATTGTTTGATTGATTGATAGACTCTGTCCTTTCTTCTCCATCCAAGCTGCAACCATGCTGATCCAAGCATTTATCATAATACACCTCCACTACTGCATCAGCCTTCTCACCTTCCTCCCTGCCTCCAGGCTCTCCCCACTCCAGTCCAAACTTCACTCTGTTTTCTTTCCTTTTATTCAGTTGAAAATGAGATTGCTTCTACTTAAGACCTTTAGATTTTCTAAATGAATATTATTTTGGTCCTATCAATCTCAGTAACACTACTAGGTGCTAAGAGTGTTACAGAAAAGCAAGTCATGATGCTTGCCTGAAAGGAGTTTCTAATCAAACAGTGGAAAACTCTACAAAGCCGCAAAGACAAGAACATAAGTAAAGCTATTTACACAATGGCATTCTTGAACACTTTCTGTGTGAAGCGCACTGTACTAAACACTTGGGACAATACAATATCGTAGAGAAGATTGACATGACCTCTGCCCTCAAGGAGGCTACAGACAAGAGGGAGAGACAGACTTTAAAATAATTACAGACAGGTATGTGCATAAGTACTGTGGGTTTGGAGGTTAGGTTACCAGGATAGTACTTAAGGGGCAGAGACCCAACTGCATAGGCAACATAGAAGGGAAGGAAACTAGCAGAAGTGAGAGGTTAGTCAGGGAAGGTATTGATTTTCAATAAGCCTTTGAATATGGAGAGAGTGGTGGATATGAAGGGGGAAGAGGTGGGGTGGAGGGAGTTCCAGATCAGAGGGAGGATGTGGGCAAGTGTTCAGTAGCATTAAAGACATGACTGAGGTACAAAAAGAGAGAGTAAGTTGGCCACAGAGGAGTGGATCGTGCTGGCTGTGTTGTAGGGGTAGATCAGGGAGGGAGGATAGGAGTAGAAGAGCTGATAGAGTGCCTTAAACCCAGTGGTAAGGAGGGTCTGTTTGATGTAGAGATGAATGGAAAACATTTGGAGGAGTGGGGAGGCATGAACTGAATATTTTTTTTAAAAAAAATGATCTTAATGTTGGTATTTGTTAAGCGCTTACTATGTGCCGAGCAATGTTCTAAGCGCTGGGGTAGACACAGGGGAATCAGGATGTCCCACGTGGGGCTCACAGTCTTAATCCCCATTTTACAGATGAGGTAACTGAGGCACAGAGAAGTTAAGTGACTTGCCCATAGTCACACAGCTGACAAGTGATCTGGTCAACAGAGTGAAGTACTGAGTAGGGAGAGGCAAGAGGCAGGGAGGTAAGCAAGGAGGTTAATGCAGTAGTTAAGCCGGGCTATGATAAGTGCTTGGATCAGTGTGGTGGCAGTTATTTTCAGGATGTGAACATTAGGTCACAAGGTGCAGTTGATGATGACTAGGGAGTTGGGAAGAGGTGAGGGTTTGAGGGGAAAGATAATGAGCTTAGTTTCAGGTATATTAAGTTTGAAATGGCAGGACATCCCAGGGACTGTATGCTATCATTTTGTCAGCACTATTTTTCTTTTTTGTTTTTTCATTTAATCCCATTCCTATTTTCAGTATTTCAGTTTTTTATTTCACATCTGTATAATTAATGAATGTGCTTTTATCAAGCAATAAGAGCTGGTAAAGTATTGACAAAGTGAACAAAACTTACAAGATAAATTACTCAGGACAATAACTTGTAGCTAGCTAGAGTGCTTTCTTTATGATTACAATTTTGTGTTTGTTTCATCATTAACTGAGACATCATTGCTTTATATCTGTAGATTTCACATTTTGGTGGCTATAAGGCTGAGGGCTTTAATACTGTCTCCTCCTGGCATTTTTTCAACAAGAAAATAACCTGTGTCAATAAAACATAATTATCTGTATTCAGGAACGACTCAAAAACATTTGGAGAACACACAGTATATAATTACTTGTTTATTCTTAATTTGAAATTCTGCCCTTGAATACACACAGGTCCTGTATTTATTAGTATTTCTGTAGACTCTGCTCCTGCAATGATTTATAAGCTATCATTTTTTCCCATTTCCATTTAACAAGTGGAGGCAAACTTTTCAATGAGATTAAGTATATAACAGGATACACCAACGACCTGTAAGATCTTTTCTTAGGAAAGATGTATGGTTCCTATCTTGAAATTAGCTATCCCCTGACTCAGTATTTGCCATATGTTCTTTTCTGTTTAGTAGATTTTTATTTTAAAAATAAGGCAAAGCTCAGATGCAAAAAATTTACCTAAAGAAGAAAGAGTGTTTGCAGTATACATAACATCTATGTTATTTTAAAGCTCTATTTAATTTCCACACAAAGCATGTTGGGGCATGTTATATGTATCCATGTTGAACATTATGAGTACATAATATATCTCAGTCAAGTCAAAGTGATTAGTTCCATTTTCTGAAAACATTTTGCATATTACAAGAGGTCAGCTAATAAGTGCATTTTTAGGTATGAAAACAATAATTACTTATGCATATGGATTTTTCATTATTTCAAGGGAATATTGCATTTATGTCAACTAATTTCTTTTACCCTCTTTAGCACAAAACACAAAGTTAGAAGTTCCCCCCTTCTAGACCATGAGCCCATTGTTGGGTAGGGATTGTCTCTATTTGTTGCCAAATTGTAGTCTCCAAGTGCTTAGGACAGTGCTCTGCACACAGTAAGCACTCAATAGATATGATTGATTGAATGAATGAATGAAGCATTAGGCAATAAACACTGAATAAAAATAATAAAAAGTACTTAGTAAGGATGGATGTGATTCTGGTATTAAGTGAATGTGGAAAAACTTTTTTTTAATTTCTATATATGCACTTTTTTAATTTACACAATTAATTAGGATTCTGTGGAATTTCTTTTACTTTGGTTTGAATTCGTTTATTCATTTCTAAAAATGTTCCCATCGCAAAAAAGCCTCTAGGCGCATATACACATTGGAGAAAGAAAAAAAACAATTATAAACAGAAATATTGTGAGCAGCCGTTTCTGAAGTCATGGTCAAGTCATGACATTTTAGGCCAGAGCTTCATCCTATATAGGACTAATTCCCATGGAATTCTGATTATAAGAATCTGACCATTTATTTTTCCCTCTGGCTGACTGAAAACAGGTTTTTTCCAAAAGAGATAATGGGTGAGGGATCACCATCAAAGCTGGTCTGTCTTGTCCCTAGTCATGTGGTGAAATCACATGAATATTACAGTTGGAAAATGGACCTATTTCAGGCACTTGAACTCCTGAAAATGAAGGAAGATTATTTAAGCACAAGGACTGTAAGTCATCCTTGGGGATATATTTACTAGAATCACAATGTTATTTCATACTGAATCACAAACAAACATATCTCCTTCTAAATAATGGGGTCTTAATTCAAATTCCATTTATGGTTTTTTTCTATAAAACCTCCTATGAACGTCAATGTCATGTGAATATGCATTTTTATGAACTTGCAAAGATTTGTCACATTCCTAAAATATTAAAAGAAAAAAAGACATTTTATTTTTCTCACTTGAATCCTGCTGAAGAAGTATAGACATGCACAAGCTGCTTTTAAGCCTCAACATTTTGTTGAAACAAACAGGCTTGCCTTTAAATTGCCTGGCCCTGGGTACAGGTATGTCAACTCACAGAATTTAGAAAAGCTATACAACTGATAGGCTAATAAAATATAGGCAGAAATGGAGGTACACAATGACTGTAGCATCAGAACTGCAGTAACTCATGCACACTTAATTTATCTGGAATTTAGCGGTGGTTATTACCATGAAATTCTCCAAGTATGAGTAATTACCACTGTAACGCCCTTAAAGCTTACAGATGCTTTCACATTTCAAGGAGGGGAAGACAAGATCTAAGATTCGTCTTTCAAAATAAAAATCTGAAGTATTTATATGGAGAAACAGCGCAATAAATGGCAGACTTTTAGAAAGAGAAAAGGCTGACTTAAAATGAAATGGTCTGGATATCAAAAGAAGGCCTAGTTAACCAGACCAAATTAAAGAAATGCTCATGTTTAAATTTACAAAATCCTTTTGAAAAGCTTTGTACTGCAGGGTTATGTTAGATGAAATACTGCCAGCCTCCATTCTATAGGGCACCTCTTAACTCCATTGCAGCTCAAAGCTCCCTATCCAATCTGGGGTTGGGCAAAGCTAAGGGAATCAGAGTAAAGGAAATCTAGTTTGGAGTGATTCTCTTTGAAAAATGAATCCACCTCTTCTTCTGTGGAAATGAGGTTCACTTTACCCATATTCAGGTACCCGCACATACACATAATATGCCATATTTACCTCTTTTGTACAGTCCTGTTGGGTGGGGAAAAGAAAATCCTCTGAGAGAGTGGCAGGAAGAAGCTTCCCAGAGCACGCTGCAGTGGGAATGCCAGTGAAAAACCCTTAGAATTGCAAATGCTGATAGCAATGTAAACACGTCTGCCCAAAGCAAACACCAGAGCAGGTTAAAAAAAACACAAATAAATGTTGTCATCCCACCTGTTTCCTAGTGGAACTCACATTGTCAGCCGCACTTTCAAGTTAAAAGGAGGGAGTTCAGTAAGCAGTTGTTTTCAATGACAACTCAGCAGGGTTTCCCTGCATAACAGTAGGTTGGGCTTTCAGAGTCAAGAAGTTGTGCCATGATATTCCCTTGTTTGTGTGTCCTGACTGAGCCAGGATTCTGCAAATTCCATAACTGATCAATCAGTGGTATTTATTGAGCAATTACTGTGTTCAGAGCACTGTGACATTAGACAATAATAATAGTAATAAAAATAACTGATATTTGTTAAGCATTTACTACATGTCAGGCACTGTACTAAGGACTGGGGTGGATATAAGCAAAGCGGGTTTGACACTCTCAATGTCCCTCATGGGACGCACAGCCTCGATCCCCATTTTACAGATAAGGTAACTGTGGCATAGAGAAGTGAAGTGACTTCCCCAAGGCCAAACAGCAGACAAGTGGCAGAGCAGAATTAGAACCCGTGACCTTCTGACTCCCAGGTCCATGCTCTATCCACTAACTCAAGCTGCTTCTCTAGATGTGTTCACTTCCCCCAAAGGCTTAAAATCTAGAGGGGGAGACAGTCATGAAAATATATTAATAAATAAATTAGGGATATCTATGTAAGGGCTATGGGACTGAGGATGGGATATATATATCAAATGCTTATAGGGTACAGAACCAAGTGCTCAGGTGACCAAGAAGGGAGAAAAAGTAGGGGAAAAGAGAGTTTAATTGGACAAGGCCTCATGGAGGTCATGTGAGGCTAATTAGGCCTTGATTGTGGGAAGAAATGTGGTTGACAAAGCTGATAATGATGGTACTTAAGCACTTACTATGTGCCAAGCACCAACCTAAGCACTGGGGTAGATAAAAGGTAATCATGGTGTCCCACGTGGAGCTGACAGTCTTCATCCCCATTCTCCAGATGAGGGAACTGAAGCCCAGAAAAGTTAAGTGGCTTGCCCAAGGTCACAGACAGCAGACAAGTGGCAGAGCCAGGATGTCTTCTGGGATGTCTGATGTCTAAATGTTGTTTGTAGTACTAGTCTCACTTTTCTGCCTGCCTTAACTTTGGAGTCTACTTACTCCAACAGCAGTGAGAGGAGACAGGTTTGTGATGAAGTCACTATCCATATCACCATTATTTATTTTCTAATGTGCATAGAATGCTGTACTAAGCACTTGAAGAACATACCAAAGATGTCAAATATGTGATCCCTGACTTGGAAGAATTTGCAATTTAATGGAACAGACCATAAACATACATCCATTATGAGTTAGAGACTAGACACAATTTTTAAAATAAATAAATGAACAGATTCATATATGAGTACTAAGGTGGCTGGTGGGCTTGACCAGGAGTGTGATGAGATGAATTAGAAAATTCATGAGAAGACTAATCAGGAAATGCCACCTGAAGGAGGTGACTCTGTAAAACAGCTTTGAAGGCCAGGAGAGATGTGATTGCTAAAGCTGAGGGAAGAGTGAGTTCCAAGCAAAATGACAGGTGTAAGTAAATGGGAGGGAGCAAACATGAAATACTAGGAGGATGTGTTGACATCAAGCTCAAAGTCAGGGCTCAAGTTCTGTGCTTCTGCTAATGTTGTTTTGGTCTGCACGGCTTAGTGATTTCTGGAATGTTTAGGCTTTCATGATGGAAATGAGGATCCAAAACAGTACTTTCTCTGGAAAAATATCCCAAAGCATCATGCTCACCTTGTGGAGACTGGTTTTCGAATCTGATGGCCTGCAGGTGGGAGCTTTAATGTCACAAGCAGGAGAAAAACCAGAAAGGGGAAAGTTAGATATGGGGAAAAAATAAAGCAGTATCTGCTTTTCCCAATAGAGAAAATAGGTAACTGTCAGTAGATAAAAGAAAAGCCATTGTGACTGGATTGTATTTCATTTTAAACATCAGAAACCCAGAATCTTTGTGAACATATTAAGACTACCTTATGAACATCAACATGATCATCGATAACACTCTGGATCGTAAGCTCACTGGGGACAGGGATCAGAATAATAATAAGAAGAAGAATATTTGCTTAGTACTTACTATGTACCAGGCACTGTACTAAGCACTGGAGTGGATACAAGCAAATCCGGTTGGACACAATCCCTGTCCCACATGGGGCTCACAGTCTCGATACCCATTTTACAGATGAGGGAACTGAGGCCTAGAGAAGTGAAGTGGCTTGCCCAAGGTCACACAGCAGGCAAGTAGTAGAACTAAGATTAGAACCTATGACCTTCTGACTCCCAGGCCCAAGCTCTATCCACTAGGCATGTGTCCACCTATCTTATTGTACTCTCCCAAACACCTAGTACACAGCTCAGTACACGGTAAGCACTCAACAAATACACTGATTAAGTGATGGATTTAGATTTTATAGTGGCCTGCTTTATGGAGAGAGAGAAACCAAGCCTCATACCATCTTTAACCTTGCCCGATTTTAGTCAATTTTTAAAAACTAAAAAATTATGGTAATTCCTATTTGTATATACTTCTTTCTGGGCATATTGTGCAACCATGTTTTGAATACCTAATTATTAAATAATTGCAAGATTGGCAGTTGTGAAAAATATTTAAGTGCTTATTATAGGCAAAACTGTAATCAAAGAAGTCTGTGGACTGTAAGCACATTGTAGGCAGGTAATACGTCTATCATCTCTACTATATTCAACTCCCCCAAGTGCTTAGGACAATGTTCTGCGTGCAGTAAGTGCTCAATAAATACAACTGATTGATTGATTAACGAGTTTATTCTTGCAATTCTATTCAGGGAAGTACATTTTCCAAGCTTTTGACTAATAATGATGACATTATTTATTAAGCATTTTTTTCAAAATGGTATTTGTTAGGTGTTTACTATGTACAAGGCATTGTTCTAAGCACTGGGGTTGATACAAGACAATTAGGTTGGACACAGCCCTTGTCCCACATGGGGTTCACAGGCTTAATCTCCATTTTACAGATGTGGTTATTGATACACAGAGAAGTGAAGTGACTATCCCAAGTTCTCAGAGCAGACAAGTGAGAAGCAGTGTGGTTCAGTGGAAAGAGCACGGGCTTGGGAGTCAGAGGTCATGGGTTCTAATCTCTCCACCACTCGTCAGCTGTGTGACTTTGGTCATGTCACTTCAGTTCCCTGCACCTCGGTTCCCTCATCTGTAAAATGGGAATCAAGACTGTAAGCCACCCATGGGACAACCTGATCAGCTTGTATTACCCCAGTGCTTAGAAGAGTGCTTTGCACATAGTAAGTGCTTAACAAATACCATCGTTATTATTATTATAAGTGGCAGAGCCAGGATTAGAACCCAGGTCCTTCTGACTCTCAGGCCCATGCTTTATCCAATGGGCCACGCTCCTTCTCTTCACTTATTATGTACCAAGCACTATGTTAAGCACTGGGATAGATAAAAGATAATAAAGCCCACAGTCATTCATGGGGTCCACAATCTGTAGATGAGAGAACACATATTTTAACCTCATTTTACTAATGAGGAAACTGAGGCCCAGAGAGGGCATGTGACTTGCCCATAATCACACCACAGGTGAGGGGCAGAGTAGGATTTGAACCTGGGTCTCCTGACTCCCAGTTACATGCTCTTTTCATTAAGCCCCATTTTCCAGAATCCTCTGGGAGATTAGAACCTTCTTAGAGGAGAAGTGACTAGCCCGTGAGTAAACCAAGGATAATTTTCAAATACCAGTGCAGGGGGGGGCCTCGGCATTTCTCGCCCCATTCCCAATTTCTCACACTTAAAAGTCCATAAGCAAACTGCAAGAACTGTCCTCTAGCCCAAGAAGGTTAGAATGTAAGCGAAGGTTAGACTGTAAGCCCGTCAATGGGCAGGGACTGTCTCTGTTGCCGATTTGTACATTCCAAGCGCTTAGTACAGTGCTCTGCACATAGTAAGCGCTCAATAAATACTATTGAATGAATGAATGAAAGTTCGCATTGCACTTTGATCTGTTCTCTTTGGACCCTTTGGACACTTGGTAATCACCTCGCCCTCAACCCCACTGCACTTATGTGCATGTGAGTAATTCATTTATATTAATGCCTGTCTCCCTCTCTAGGCTGTAAGCTTCTTGTGAGCAGGGAATGTGTCTACCAACTCTCTTGTATTATACTCTCGCAATTGCCTAATACAGTGCTCTGTATACAGTAAAAAATAAATACCACTGATTCATTGATGCATGCCCTTGATTTTATTTATTGCTATTGTTTTGTCTGTCTGTCTCCCCCAGTTAGAGTGTAAGCCCGTCAATGGACAGGGATTGTCTCTATCTGTTGCCAAATTGTACATTCCAAGCACTTAGTACTGTGCTCTGCACACAGTAAGCACTCAATAAATACTATTGAATGAATGAATGTTGTATTTTCTGAAGTTCATATGATTAAAGAAGTGCACGCTCCCCTGTGAGTGTAAATTACTTGTGGGCAAGGATCATGCCCGCCAAGTCTATTGTATTGCACTTTCCCAAGGGCTTAGTGTAATGCCCGGCACTTAGTAAATACTTTATAAATGCCACTGATTGATCAACTGATATTCAGCCTTGTGAGCTAGTACTTCCTTAATTATATAATCATATTAAGCTTTCAGAGCTAGCCCATTTTTCCCCTTTCCTTCTCCCTTAAACTGGCACTAAGTTTGGGAAACAGCTGGCTTAGTGGAAAGACCACAGGCTTGGGAGTCAGTGGACATGGTTTCTGATAGCTCCACTGCTTGTCTGCTGTGTGACCTTGGGCAAGACACAACCTCTCTGGACCTCAGTTACCTCACCTGTAAAATGAGGATTAAGACTGTGAGACTCATGTGAGACAACCTAATTACCTTGTATCTACCCCAGAGCTTAAGACAGTGCTTGGCACTTAGTAAGCTCTTAACAAATATGATAATATCATTATTATTATTAAAATTCCTGAGTCTAAAAGAGCCAAGAAATTTTACCTGGTTTCTTCGGTTTTAACCAAGATGACTAGATTTCAAAAACAGCCACGTGGACTATTACTGCAATTCTGCCATGCGGATCAAGATATTTGAAAGAGGTTACAACAGAACCTTGAAAACACAGGGTGTTTCTCTGCCAGAGGTGTGGTTAGGGGCAGAGGCCAGGCCAGGGAAGTTTGCCTACCTAGTGCCCCTCTGCTAAAGTCACAAAAGTGACTTTCAGCAATTATTGTTATCATCAGGTATTTGTTAAACACTTACAGGCACTGTTCTATGCCCTGGGGTAGATATAAGATGAACAGGTTGGACACAATGTCTTCCCACATGAGGCTCACAATCTAAGGAGGAGGAGGAACAGGGATTGGATCCCAATCTTACAGATGAGGAAAACTGAGGCACAGACGTTTAAGTGACTTGCCCAAGGTCAAACTGCAGACAAGTGGCAGAACTGGGTTTCGAACCCAGTTCCTTCTGACTCCAAGGCAACACTGCTTCTCTGTATTAGCCCACATAGGCACTGCTCACTGGGATTTTTCCAGTGTCCAGAATGGCCAGCTGGATTATTCTCCAATTTTTCCCCAACCTTCTCAGCAGCCCAAGGTTCCTAAACATCTCTCCCCAAGACCCCAGGACTCCTTGAGTTCTCTAACATCAGCAGCTTAAAGCTCTCCTCACTTTCAAACCCTCTAAAATACCCCTTCCTCCAACAACCTTCCCAAATCAACTCCAAGCATGCATTTCATCATCCCATTAGCCACCTCTAAGACTTGCCTATTTATTTTATACCCCTTCACACTTATGGAAATACTTATGATTAGTATGCAGTCACTGAAGCTCTTCCGAGTCCCTTATGTGTAAATATTTGAGGTCTGTCACCGTTTTTCTCCTCTCAGGGTTGCACCTGGAGAGTTTCCAGTACTCTACCAGTTTCGGCTATGGGAGGGAGAGTCAAGCAGAGGCCTACCCATTCCATTCCCAGCTTGGGCAGTTGCTAGCAAGTGGAAGGCAATCTGCTGCAAGTCAAAACTCACCCATGCTGGGCAGCAGCGGCATGAGAAAGAGTCAAGGGCAGAGACTCAAGTTTACTGCGCGGAAGGCGCCCGCCATTGGTAAACAGCGAGAAGCAGTGTGGCACAGTGGAAAGAGTCCGAGCTTAGGGGTCAGAGGTCATGGGTTAGAATCCAGGTTCTGCCATTTGTCAGCTGTGTGGCTGTGGGCAAGTCACTTAACTTCTCTGTGCCTCAGTTCCCTCATCTGTAAAATGGGGATTAAAACTGTGAGCCCCACATGGGACAACCTGATTCCCCTGTGTCTACCCCAGCACTTAGAACAGTGCTTTGCACATAGTGAGCGCTTAACAAATACCAACATTATTAAACCACTTCCCTATGTTTTCCAAGAAAACTCTATGTATCCACTACCAGAACGATTGCAGATGGAGGTAGGACGTTCTGGGAGAGATGTGTCTGTGGTGTTGCTATGGGTCAGAAATGACTCGAGTTATAAGACATGTCTCCCTTTTTAGAAAGCTCTCTGGGGGCAGGGGACCTCATCTAATGTTTCTCTTGTAATCAGTCAGTCAGTAGTATTTGTTGAGCGCTTACTGTGTGTAGAGCACTGTACTTAGCACTTGGGAGAGTGCAATATAACAATATAACTGACACAACCCCTGCCCACATGGAGCTTACACTTTATAGTCTAGAGTTTACAGCCTTGTACTACTCTAAGCACTACTCTAAGCATTCATTCAATCGTATTTATTGAGTGTTTACTATGTGCAGAGCACTGTATTGAACCCAGGGGGTAGGGAAGCAATACCTGTACTACTACTGCACTTCCTGAAGGCCCCCCCTGGCTCTCTGCCAGCTATGCATAGTCAATGATGGGACACGAAGTCACATATTGGAGTGTCAGACAAATCGGCATATGTAAAATGAATCTTTGAGCAAAAATCTGATTTTATAAATGCATTTAAAATGAGAAGTTCAGGAAGCTTGACAAATAAGTAAGCATTATTATTTCCAGCTTAAAGGCAAGGAACTAGAGGCACAGCTATGTTTATGTGACTTGCCTAAAGTCATTTAGAACAGAATCAGGAACAGAACCCCAAAATTCTTTAACCGAAAAGTCAATTTCTCTTCAGTGAAGTTTTTGAAAATGGTTGGATAAATGATTTTACTTTCAATTTGTGGGGCCAGCTCAACTTTCTAATTCATACAAATGCTCTTTGCATTTTCTTAGTCCTGCTCTGTGTCTTCAGCCTGTCATGAAGGCCCTTTCCCGTTTGATTGTTAATTACCCTTTTTATTACATAAAACACACCCACATTTTTGTAAGTAGCTTTCTCTCCTTTGTAATTAGATGTAGTATTTAAAACATCTTTCAATTTTACCCTGACGTTTCCCTTTAATCAGTTCATCAGCAGTGACTTAAGCTACTGATGAGGCCATATACTTACTTCCAGCACAGCATTTCCCCTCAAAGAAAAATGTGTTGCAAATATAGTTGGAACAAACTATCAAGCTATTAGTGTCACTGGGCCTTGTGCTATGAAACAGAATGCTAACCTAAATGATTTGTGTTTCCGGGTTTCAAAATGTTAATCAGTCAATCAATAGTAGTCACTGAATGCTTACTCTCTGCAGATCACTATACTAAGCACTTGTGAGAAGAATGGGTATGATCCCTGCCTCAAGGATGTTATAATATTGGGGGGAGGGGGAAGGGGGAGAAAGAAAAACTCTAAAATAATTACAGAAAGGGGGTAATTATTACATGTATGTGAATACATCAGTGCTTAGATGATACAGAAGTAACTAAGTGACAGTAGGAACTAAATAACCAATGGTATTTATTGAGCACCTATTGTGTGCAGAACACTGTACTAAGTGCTTGGGAGAGTACAATGCATCAGAGTTGATAGTCACATTCCCTGCCCACTGTGAGTGGGCCAGGAGATGAGAGATTAATCTGGGAAGGCCTCATGGAAGAAGGCATGATTTCAAGACTTTGAAGACGAGGGAGAGCAGTAACCTGCTGCATGTGAATGAGAAGGGAGTTTCAGGAGTAAGGAAGGGAGTGGGAGAGGTAAGTGGTGAGAGAGGAGGGGGAACGAGTCACAGTGATTTGGTGGCTTGAAAGGAGCCAAACGTGATGGCTTGGATGTAGTGGGAAAGGAGTTGTAATTTATTTATTAAATATCTGTAATTTATTTCAATTAACCTCTGTCTCCCCTTCTAGATTGTAAGCTTATTGTGGGCAGGGAATGTGTCCATTTATTGTTATAATGTCCTCTCCCAAGCGCTTAGTACAGTACTCTGCACACAGTAAGTGCTCAATAAGTACAATTGATTGAATGAATTGAATGGAAAGGAAACAGAATACATAGGAGGGAAAGAGCTGATTTGGTGTCTTAAACCCAGTGGTCAAGGGCTTCTGCAATGACACTGAAAGGAGATGGCAACACTCCAGCCTCACAGTATTTGTATTTCCTCTCTGTATTTTATTTTAATATCTGTTTCCTCTGGTAGATTGTAAGCTCCTTCTGGGCAGGGATCATGTCTTCCACATTGCCAAATACTTAATTCAGTGCCTTGAACACAGTAAACATTCAATAAATACCAACGAGTGATTAATAAATTATTGGTTTGTGAGGAGTGGGGAGAGCTACATAAATTGATGCCTTAGGAAAATGGTCCAGGCAGCAGATTGGTGTATGAACTGGAAAAGGGAAAGACCAGAGACAGAGATGTCCGGAAGGAGAAGCAGCACGGCCTAATGTCAAGAGAACGGGCTTGGGAGTCAGAGGATGTGAATTCTAATCCCAGCTCTGCCACTAGTCTTCTGTGTGACCTTGGGTAAGTCATTTAACTTCTCCGTTCCTCAGTTACCTCATTTGTAAAATGGAGATTAAGACTGTGAGCTCCGCATGTTAAAACCTGATTAGCTTGTATCTACCCCAGTGCTTAGAACAATACTTGGCATATAGTAAGCACTTAACAAATACCATAATTATATTCTAAAAATTATATATATATAATTCTAATAATAATATTATGATTGTTAGAAACAGTGTGGCCTAGTGGAGAGAGCATAGGCCTGGGAGTCAGAAGGACCTGGGATCCAATCTTCACACTGCTGGATGGCCTAGGCTAGTCATTCAACTTCTCTTTGCCTCAGTTACTTCATCTGTAAAATGAAGATTAAGACTGTGAGTCCCATGTGGGATATGGACTGTTTCCATTCTGATTAGCTTGATTTTACCCCAGGACTTAGTACGATGCTTGGCACATAGTAAATGCTTAATAAATACCATAAAAAGGAGAGATCAGAGAGATAAGAGGACAAACAGAAGTGAAGCCAAGTTTACATACTGTTTCACAAAAAAGAAAGTGTCTAGTGTTGAAGGCAGCTGAAAGGGCAAGGTGGATTTGGATGGAGTAGAGGCCACTGGTTTTGGCAAGAAGAAGGTCATTGGTGGCCTTAGAGAGGGCAGTTTCCATGGAGTGAAGGAGGTGGAAGCCAGATTGAAGGGGATCAAGGAGAGAATTGGAGAAGTGGAGGCAGTGGGTTTAAGACAACTTGCTCAAAGTGTTTGGAGAAGAATGGTTGGAGAGAGATGGGGTGATAACTGGAGGGAGCCATGGTTCAAGGGAGGAGTTTTTTATGTTAGGCAATACATGAGCATGTTTGCAAACAGTGGGGAAGATGCCATTGGAAAGTAAATGGTCAAAGATAACAGTCAGAAAGGGAAAAAGGAAGGGGGTAAGTGTTGGGAAAAGATGAGAAAGGATGGAGTTAGAGGTGCAGGTGGATGGGATGGAATTTGGAAGGAACAAGCGATCTCATCTTGAGATACTAAGATGGAAGAGTCGAAGAGGGGGCAAAAGGAGGGAAGGACTGGAGAGGAGTGAGAGGGATTTTAGAGATTTCAATTTTACCTATAAAGTATGTGGTCAGGTCATTAGGGAAAAAAGAAGGAGGGCAAGGTGCTGGGGGTTTGAGGAAGGAATTAAACATCTGAAACAGCAGGCATGGCCAGTGGATATGAAAGTCAATAAAGATGGTAAAATATTGTTGCCGGTAGGAGGAGAGGGCAGAATTAAACCAGGCAAGGATGAATTTGTGATAGACAGTGTCAGCCTGCTGTCTGAATTTCTGCCAGCAGCTCTCCACAGCTGCAGGACAGGAGCAGAGGATGCATATTGAGGAAATGATCCAGGATAGCAATTTAGTGCTATGAGATCAGTGGAGGGACAGGGAGCAAGGCAGTTGAATGCAGAAGGCAGTGTTGAAAGGTGTCAATCTGTCCGTTGAGATCAAATGGGGCATGATGACTTAAAAAAATTGGAGAGGATCAAAAGTTTGGAGGCCTCTGTTAGGGAACAGGACAGATTTTGGGAAAGTGGATTTGTGGGAGAGAAGGCAGGTAAGGAGGTTGTGTTTGGTTAGAGGAAGTTCGGAGTTGATGAGGGTAGAGCTTTCACAGTGAATAGAAATGATGAGATGTAGCACATGCCCAAGTTGGTGAGTGTGTGAGGTAGGGTGGAGCGGGATATCAATTGGAGTTAAGCGAGAGGAAGCAGGCAGTGGAATTGTCATTGTTCACATCCACTTTGGATATTGAAGTCCCCAAGGATCAATGTAGGAGAGAACGAAAGTGAGAAAAGGATCAAAATGGTTCAGATAACTGGAGGTGGAGCCTGAGGATCATAGATGACTGTGACTAGTACCTGGAGTGGGAGGTAAAGAGGGATGATAGTTTCAAAGGAAGGGAAATAGAGGGATGGGGAAAGTGGGATGGTGGGAAAGCAACACTGAGGAGTAAGAAAGAAGCCGACTTCCTCCTCTCTCCGATTTAGTCTTGGGGAGGAGGAGAAGATAAGGCCCCCTCTAGAGAGAGTGGCAGGGAAGACAACAACTTGAATGAATCTGGGGAGAGCCAGGCTTCAGCAATGGTAAAGAAGACCAGTGACTTTGTCAGGAATAGCTCAAAAATGCAGGTTAGCTTTCCCATGATGGAGAGGGGTTATGCAGGTCACACTTGACTGAGGCTGTGTGTGTTGGGTGGGGGGGTGGGGGTTGGAGGACAGAAGAAGAGGAGGGGCTGTGGCCAGGGGAAGGAAGGGTGGGATGGGAGTGAAATGATCATGGCTGATGCCTAGGAAGGGGGATGACTTGAAGAGCTGGGAAAGGACAGGGATTTGACAAGGCAGGAGGGAGGGAATGATTTGAGAGGTGGGGAAGGGTTGGAGGGAAGGGGATGATTGTGGGTGCTGGGAAAGAAGGGGACGGAAGGGCTGAATGGAGCGAGGGGATTGAGGGTACATGAAGCGGTCAGAGAAGTTAAGAGTTATAGGAGAGGTGGTTCCCTTGACCAACAGTTGCTTGAATTCAGGTCCCTGCGGCCCTGAGAACGGAGTAAACAGGCAGCTGGGCTGATGTAAGACAGGCACTATTTGATGTGCAAAAAGACTGGTGATTGTCAGGAAAGTGTCAGACAGCCAAACCTGTTCTATGTTCCCCACTATGCACCCTGGTTGGTGCCACAGAGAGAGGTAAGAGGCAGGGAAGGTTGTGGCAGCAGATGGAACAGCTTTGTGTGCCTGCCAGTGGATCCGATGTTAATGGTCACAACTTTGGAAACGACTCATTAGCTGAGTTATCTTTATTTGAAGCTTGGTATGTCGGGTCTGCTGGCGATGTTGCGGAGGATTTTGAGGTGAGGGTTTATGTTCTTGTGTTCAGAAACCCAAAGACAAGACGACAGTGTCATTTTCATGGGAGGAAGTTGTTCAGAAATCCCTTTGGCTTTACTTTGCGGAAGAAGGCTGGTCAAATTATGCCCTGCAGAATCACGTGCGGCTCTGTTTGATAGTTTTCTCCTTTTACAGACTTGATCAAAACTCGGGAGATCTAACTTTACCTCAGGCACTGATTATACAGAGAGATAAAATCTCACCACAGACAAATCTCCTGGCAGGGTCCAAGGCTGGCAGTAAGAGAAGGGGAGAGTAGAAAGCAACCGGGAGAGGGAGTCAAAGGCAGCACAGAGAGAGAGTTAGCTTTCCTCTGGGAATTCCCGTTTGAGACTGAGATAACGCTTCTCTTGTCTGGGTCAGATTTCTGAACCAATGCTTTGGGGTCAATCTTTGTCCCAGCAAAGATATGAGAGGTCAAGGAAAGCCCATCCTTCTGCGCCACCCCACTCCACACTGCTGCCAGAGCCGCAGTGGGCAAGGAATGTGTCTGTTATATTGTACTCTCTCAAGAACTTAGTACATATTCTACACACAGTAAGCGCTCAATAAATACGATTATGTGACAGTCTGACAGTCCAGGGCTAGGCCATGCTTCCTTCCCAATTACAGCGGCTCCTGCTGCCTCTTTCACTTTCACCGCAGCCTGATGCATCTGGGCCCAGAACCACTTCACTTTCCTCGCCATTTTGCGTCCTGAGCCACTGTCCAAAGTTAAGTTTATTGTTTCCTTTATTGTTCCTTTAAATTAATTCATTAATTCATTCAATTGCATTTGTTGAGCACTTACTCTGTGCAGAGCACTGTACTAAGCCCTTGAAATGTACAGTTCGGCACCAGATAGAGACAATCCCTGCCCAAGGGGCTCACAGTATACAAGGGGGAGACAGACAACAAGACAAGTAGGCATCAATACCATCAAAATAGATTATCAGAATCATAAATATATACACAACTATAGATAAATACAATCGCTTCTAGAAACTGATATATATATATTTATACTGCATATATATACAATCACTTCTAGAAATGCACCCCCTTAGCCAAGACCCCATGGACACACATAATATCCATTTGCTTCTGTGGTTTTCAATGAACTAAGAGCATTTTGAAGAACGTTTTTGGGTTGTCTCATGGTATTTGTTAAGTGCTTACTGTGTGTCAAGCACTGCTATAAGCACTGGGTTAGCTGCAAATTGATCAAGCTGGGCACAATCCCTGTCTCCCATGAGGCTCACAATCGAGCAGGAGGGAGAAAATGTAGTGAATCCCCAGTTTTTGTAGTTGAGGAAACTGAGGCACTAAGAATTGGCATGCCAAAGGTATTTGTACATTAAGTGCTTACTATGTGTCAAGCGTTTCTACAAGCACTGGAGTATAGAGAAGCAGCGTGGCTCAGTAAAAAGAGCCCGGGCTTGGGAGTCAGAGGTCTTGGGTTCGAATCCCGGCTCTGCCACTTAGCTGTGTGACTGTGGGTGTCACTTAACTTCTTTGTGCCTCAGTTCCCTCATCTGTAAAATGGGGATTAAGACTGTGAGCCCCACTTGGAACAACCTGAATCTATATCTACCTGTACCCTGTATCTACCCCAGTGCTTAGAACAGTGCTCTGTACATAGTAAGCGCTTAACAAATACCAACATCATCATCAAAGATACAAATTAATCACGCTGGTTACGTTCCCTTTCCCACATGGGACTCACCGTCAAGTAGGAGGGAGAAAAGGTAGTGAATCCCTATTTTTTGCAGCGGGGTAAACTGAGGCACTGAGAAGTTAAGTGATTTGCCCAAGTTCACACAGCAGGTAAGTGGCAGAGCCAGGGTTAAGACCCAGGTCCTCTGGCTCCCAGGCCCGTGTTTTATCGACTAGACCACACTGCTTCCCACAAAGTTAAATTATGACCACAAGTAATAATTTGAACTAGATCCAGAAGTTAAATTTCGACATAAAGAAAAAGCAAAAGGTTTCCCCAGTAGGGAATAGTAGACTGAAACGACAGTTCTTGCCCAGTGCCCTTAGGGTCAAAAAGCCCAGGCTCTCTCAGGCTGGAAGGGAAGAGAAACTGAGAGGAGGGGCCCCTTCCAAAAATGTCCTGATCCAGAGCCGTGAGATTCGAAGCTGTGCTTCACCCTGAGACTTGCCCCACTCGGATTTGGGTACAAAGGACAAGTTATGTAGCAAAAGGAGTGACAATAATTCCTAGCCAAGTGAAATATTAGCTTCACATGAACAAAAGTCCAATAAACATATCCTAAAGATTACCAAGGTGGGTGCGGAGAGGGGGGAAAAGATGGTGGGGGAGGGGCCACTTTTATTCATGAATTCTGACCAAGGCTAAAAGGCTTAAAATATAGATCTGAATATGCCAGGTTATCAGATTTGTGGACAGCAGGAGAAAATTGGTAAGTATGACCCTCAATAGTTCCCCAAAATAGGCTGCTCTCCACCCGTAGGTCATGACCTGCTAAAGTTTCTGTCTACATTATGTAGCATCCATTTCTAAAATTACTCCTGGGCCCCTTGCCTCCAGGGCTACAGTTCTAAAGCGTTGGGCTGTGAAAGGAAACAAAGAGGTTTTGACACTTCTTAAAGAAGTTCAGGGAAAAAAAAAAACTGTCATTGCCCAATTGGTTTCGTTGCTCTCCATCTGCAGGGTGAAAATATGTTCTAAAGGTTTTGCAGCTATTTCCAGAAGGCAAGATATTGGTGATTCATGAATATTTTCAAGGCTTTAAAAGCAACCTTAGATGGAAGCAGTCACCATGACGGCATCTTTTAATAAAAGTTCAAAGACTGGTTCCTATAATTTCTCAACACAAGCCTCCCAGAATACATAACTTAGAGGAATGATTTACTTCTAAAAGTTAGTTTTCAAGAAGACCTTGTATTATTATGTTTTAATGAAATAATCAACTTATAAACTTGTCTTTAATGTTTAAACTCTCGCATCATTTTTGCAACATGTTATAGTAAAAAGGGTGAAAAGGAAAACTACTCACCCAAAACTGTTCTGGGTTAACTTCAAAATGCTAAAACTATTAATGAGAAATTTTAGTGTCTGATTAAGCAATTAATCATATTTATTGAGCACTTAGTATGTGCAAAGAACTGTACGAAGTGCTTGGGAGAGTACAACAGAATTAGCAGAAATGTTTCCGGCTCAAAATTAGCTTACAGAATAGAGGGATGAAAGTCGAATTTTTAATTTTCAATTTTCTAAAATACAAGGATCAAATAGTCCTCAGGATGTAAGTAGCTATGAACAATAGTGTATTTATACAAGTACCTATATATTGCACAAACACACTAAGTAATAATAATTATTATTAGCTCATTGTGGGCAGGGAATGTGTCTGCTTATTGTTTTATTGTACTCTCTCAAGTGCTTATTAATTAATTAATTGATGATTGTATTTGTTAAGTGCTTACTAGGTTCCAGGCACTGTACTAAAGCACTGGGGTGGATACGAGCAAACTGAGTTGGACAATTTATTTATTATCCACATTATCATTATTATGGTGATGATGTTATTTGACAAGCACTGTTTGTTCTAAGTGCTGGAATAGATATAAGTAAATCAGATTAGACAAAGTCCCTGACCCACAGTGTAACTAGGAGAGGGAATATCCATTCTACAGATGAGGAAACTGAGACATAGTGAAGTTAAGTGACTTGCTCAGGGCCACACAGCAGGCAAGTGGCAGATCCAGGATTAGAATAATTTTGATATTTGTTAATTGTGTGCTTGGGTTTCTCTGATTGTCTATGTCCTAGGTCTGTGCTCTTTCCACTAGGCAACACTTCTTTCACAAGAATTTGGGAAAGGAATTATCCTAACTACTTGCATTATAAGATGAGCTTCTAGAGAGCGGAAATCATGTCTACCCCACTCTATCATACTCTCCTAAGAGCTTAGGATAGTGTTCTGCACATAGGAAGCACTCAATACATACCATTGATTGACTGATGAGTACTACATCCCTATTTAGGGATGTTCAGATGACAAAGGTGCTCCCAAAAGGCACTGCTCTCTCCAGCAAACAAGAAACCAATATAGGACTTTGATTTGGACTTTGAAGGGTAGGCGAAGGCAAGAATGCTATCCTATCAAGTAGCCAAGAGACAAGAGCACACATTTATAGTTGGTTGGCAAAGTAGAGGTACTGTCAGGGGGCATGGTGCAGTGAGATTCCTGAGAGGCAGGCAAAGCTGTTCCTTTGCCTGTTTTATAACCCTTTTGGACTTGCTTTGGTCATAGCCGCGGTTGGGCTATTTTCCGGTTTTTCCCTGTTCAAACCAATGGAAATGTACTCTTAACATAACTGGGTGAGGCTATCGCGACATGGAATCACACATACTTTTTTGGGTTTTTTTTTTGATGTTGTGTAAAGCAAACCAGATCAGGTCATATTTAGGAGGTGGAAAAAAAGGAAAGCAGAAAACCAAGCAAACGAGCAAACAGAACTAGAAAGAAGTGGTTCCACTAGCTCTGAGCAGGGACTAGATAGAAAATGTCTAGGGAGTGGCAGGAAATAGCTATTTCATTCACAGCAGCAGCAGCACTAGCAGGGAGGAGAAAGAATCTTCCTTTCTGTTAGTGCTCCATGGCCTCCACATATAAGTCCCTTTCTCTACTCCAGCCAAAAGTAAGTTCCTAATGGATCCCACCAGAAGCATTTGATATATAGTAGATATGAACCTGAAAATTTGAAATCATCCCACTTCCTGCTGGGGGCCTTATCACATGCCTGTGAAATTTTTGCTTTTAGATAAATATCCAGGAGTGTATATCTTACCCACAGATACCCTTTCCTCTCTCCCCAAAGGATGTTTGAATGCCATGGAAGAAGCCATTGGAAAGTGAACACTTGAAGATGTCGGTTAGGAAAAGTTAAAGAGGGGGCAGGAGGAGGGAGAGACTGGAGAAGAGCAGAGATTTTAGAGACAGCGTGCCTAAAGGTTTCAATTTTATCAGTAAAGCATTGATGGCCAAGTCATTAAGAGAAAGAGATGGTGGGAGCCAGGGAATATGGACTTTGAGGATGTAGTTAAATGTCTGAAACAAAGTGGTGTGGTAAATGGATGTGGGGGTTAAAAAGATGGAGAAGGCTTGTGGCTGGGGAGAGGAGAGGGAAAAATTAAAGAAGGTGAGAATGAAGTTCGGATGGACAAGGTAAGACTGGTATCTAGAATTCTGCCCACAGCACTCCACAACTTGAGCTCAGGAATCGAGGAACTGTACTGAGGAGATGATCCAGGGTTGTGGCTTAATGGTATGAGAACTGTGGAGGGACAAGGGAGCAAGGGACTTGAGTTCAGTGGAGAGAAAGGGTTTGAGAGTGTCGATTTGTGCATTGAGAAGGTAGTTTTGGTATGGAAACCGTATGGGACATGATGATTTTAGAAAATAAAAGAAAGACAAAAGATCAGAAGTCTCTGGGGGGTAGTAGGACAGATTTGTGGGAAATTGGTGTTTGGAAGAGAAAGCCATTGAGGAGGTTAGGGTCAGTTAGAGGATTCTCAGAGTTGATGAGGGTAGAGATTATACAGTGACAAGAGATGATGAGGTTGAGTATCTGTCCAAGTTGGTGACTGTTTGAGGTGGGGTGGAACAAGAGATGAACGGTGTTGAGGAATGAGAGGACAGGCAGCTGAACAGTCATAGGGAACATAGAGAAGCAGCGTGGCGCAGTGGAAAGAGCACGGGCTTTGGAGTCAGGGCTCATGAGTTCGAATCCCAGCTCTGCCACTTGTCAGCTGTGTGACTGTGGGCAAGTCACTTAACTTCTCTGTGCCTCAGTTTCCTCATCTGTAAAATGGGGATTAAGACTGTGAGCCCCACGTGGGACAACCTGATTCCCCTGTGTTTACCCCAGCGCTTAGAACAGTGCTCTGCACATAGTAAGTGCTTAACAAATACCAACATTATTATTATTATTATTAACATCCACATTGATACTGAAATCCCCAAGGATCAATGTAGAGATGGAGAAAGAGAAAAGGAATATGAAAGGAGATCAGAGTCGTTCAGAAAGTTGCAAGTGTGCCTGGGTGGATAGTAGATGACTATGCCTATTAACTGGAATGGGTGGTATAGACAGATGATGTGGGCTTCAAAGGATGGTAGAGATGGGAAGGATCTTTGCCTACCGAATAGAAACCAAATCCAAGAGTCAGAAGGACCTGGGTTCTAACCTCCACTCCACCACTTGTCTGCCGTGTGACCTTAGGCAAATCACTTCATTTACCTCAGTTAACTCATCTGAAAAATGTGGATGAACACTGTGAGCCCCATGTGGGACAGGAACTGTGTCCAACCTTTTCAGCTTTTATCTACTCCAGCGCTTAGTACATTGCTTGGAATAAAGTAAGCTATTAACAAATACCATTAAAAAAGGGTGGAATAATACAAAAGTGTCAATGGAAAGCAAGAAGGAAGGCAGTTCCTCCCCCTTTCCCAGTGAGTCTTGGGAGGTGGGAGAAGATGAGCCCCTCTCCCTCCACCAATCCCAGGGAGAGAGCGGCAAGGGACACAATGTCATCTGAGTGAGCCAGGTTTTAGTGATAGTGAGGGGGGTGCAGTAATTAGGTCAGAAACAGATCCAGGATGATGGGGTATTTTCCCATGATTGAGCAGGGTTTGCTCAGGTTGCATTTTGCAGAGGCTTTGGAAGAAGAAAGAGGGCTAGAGACATCATGAGGAATGGGGAAGGGTTGGATGGGAGTGTGCAGAAGGGAACCAGCAACTGGGGAAGAGGATGAGGGGTGGTTTTGGGAAGGAAGGGCAGGTGTGGGACATGGGTGGCAGGAGGAAGTTGATTAAGGAGAGGGGAGGGGTTGGATGTGGGGAGATAAGAGAGGGTGCTGGGGAGGAAGGACAGGGATGTGTTGAGAAGAAAAGGAGAGGATTTAGAGGACATGGTGAGGTCAAAGAAGTTAAGGGTTGTAGGTGTGGTTGTCAACAGCAAATAAGAAATTATAAATAATCTATTATACAGTGATTATTATAGAGAAATCATATTATTGTGATTATATTACAGATTCTAATTATAAAATAATCTATCATGGAATAATCTCTAATCAATCGATACATTTCCAAATAAAGTAATCAAAGAAAGCAATGAAATGTACCTTTGAATAGAATCTATAAGCAAAACTACTCAGGATTAATAGAAATTGTAAAAATTTCTGGTGCATCTGTCTGATTTAGGGTACAAAGAATAAGACAGGGAAATTTTCCTTCTATTTATCCAAGTAAGTCCTTTTTTAATTTTGAAAAATTCAGGATTGTAAAACTGTTGTTCTCAAGCTTGTTGACTGATGAGACTTTTATTTCAATGGAGTAATCACTAATTTGTCAATAAAGTTTTTTCAATAAATGTGGTGTGTTTTTTCCTTCTTGCTGTTTTTCCTACTCCATTTGGTTAAATTAATGTAGACTGGGAAAGAATCGGAAATGGGGATTGCAACACGATACATATCCCAAATGTTTAAAATATACAGTTATTGGCCATCTTTGTTGTGACCCAGTAATGTGTGCATATGAGCTGATGGACAGCTCAGATTACCACACAATGTGCTAATAATAAATTGACTAGAAAGATATCCTATGTAATAAAATTGGATACAAGTTTATAAGGCTGAATTACACCGATCAAGATAAACCCAAGGCAGCACAAATATTTGGAGATTGGTCGCAAATGCTTCATTCCCCCGCTTTCTCCATGTCATAAACAAATGCAGCTTTTTTACACGCCCACCCACTTACACTAACGAATGTGGAGGCAGGGCATCTCTCTGATGTTTCCTTCTGCATTTCTTGTCTATTCTGAAGTGAGGGGTTGGGAAATGAGGATAGTAAATAGGCTATGGTCTGCCAAGAGAGTCCCTCTTTTAAATTAAAATTTAAAAATTCCTGACTATTCTCATGTTCTGGAACACCTCCACTTAGCTTCCTCCACTCCCACACTCCAGCTGCAGAGCGATGATCACGGAAATTCAGACATCAGGTTAGCCTCATCAATCTTAAACATATCCTCACCTGCTCTAACTCAGCCCCCTTCTCTGCTCAGCAACACTATGTCTCCCTTAATGACTTCCATGGCCATAAAAATAATAATAATAATGATATTTGTTAAGTGCTTACTATGTGCCAAGCACTGTTCTAAGCACTGGGGAGATACAAGGTAATCAGGTTGTCCCATGTGGTGCTCACAGTCTTAATCCCATTTTACAGTTGAGGTATCCCAAGTACAGAGATGTGAAGTGACTGGCCCAAGGTCACACAGCATACAAGTGGCGGGGGCAGGATTAGAACCCATGTCCTTCCCACTAAGCCATCCTGCTTCCCTGCTCGCACCAACTTTTCCAAAAGTAGAACTCTCTCCTACACCCTCAGTGATGCCAACTCTCACTCTAACTTTCACCCCTCATAACCCAGCCAACCCCTTTGTTGTCAAAATTGAAATCATCAAGTATGGCCTCCCTAAAATGGCCCTTCCCTTGCCCAGCTCTTTCCTACCCTCCCAGCTCATCCCAGCCACTGTATCATACTTTCTGCTGATTATCAAGCGATTGTTTTCAAAACCTAACCCTTCCCCGTGCAACTCTGACCTCATCCCTTCACACCCTATAAAAACACTTGCACCCACTCTTCCTTCTCCCTACACCCTCCATCTACAAACACTCACTCTGATGGCTTCATTGTTTATGCCTTCCAGCATATCTACATCTCTCCTATCTTAGAAAAAAACCTTCACTGGACCATGTTGTACCATCTACCCGTTGCCCCATCTCATCCTTCCATTCCTGTCCAAAAACCTTAAATGGGTGGTTTTTACCCCCTGGCACCACTTCTTCCCCTCCTGCTCCCCTCTTGACCCTCTACAATCTGGCTTCCCCACCCTTGACTCAGTTGAGATCACTCTCTCCAAAGTCTTCTCCTACCTGCAGGACATCTGTATATTGATGGCCCACTGGCACCTCAAGCTCAACGTGCCCAGGTTTCTATTCCTCATCTTCCATCCCAAATCTTCTCCTCCACACTGTTAACAACCCAACTCCTCCACCCCATCTCTCAAGACCGTAACTTTGGTATTATCCTTGACTCTTTCCTCTCTTTTAACCCTGGTATTTCATCTGTAGTCAAAACCTATCAGTTATTACTCCTCGCCATTTTCTGAATCCATCTCTTCTTCTTCATCTGAACTACCACCAGGCAGGACCAAGCAGCAGGACCAAGCACTTGTCGGATCCTAACCTCCTTGCTGACCTCCATTCCTCCGGCCTCTCCTCTCTCTGGTCCACATTTTGCTGTCTAGATTTTTTTTTAAGCATCCTCCTGTACACATCTCCCCCTTCTTCAGTAACCTCCAATGGTGATTCATTTCTCCCCACATCAAATAGACACTCCTGACCACTGGCTCAATAGGTTCTTTCCCCATTAATTACCCTCATTCTTCTCCCACTAGAGAGAAGTTGAACAGTCCTCCCAAGCCAATTTGCTCACTATGCCTCATTCTCACCTTTCCCACTGACGACCTTTTGCAATACCCTCCCATTTGTCTGAAATCCCCTCCTCCTTCCCATTCAGCGAACCACTGCTCCCCATCTTCAAAGCCCTTCTGAAATCACATCTCCTCCAACAGGCCTTCCCTGATTACCCTCTCATCTCCCTTCTTCATATCCTCCTCCCTCCCAAGGAGAATTTCTACATCGCCCAAGCACTTTGTTGCATTTATGGGCATAATATTCTATTCATTACTCTTACCTATAATTCATTTTAGAGTCCAACTTCCCCACCACATTGCAAGCTCCTTCATGGCAAGAATCACGGATACAAGTTTTGTTGTATTCTTCCAAGGACTTAGTACAATACTTTGCACACAGCAAGCATGCAGTAAACACCATTGATTGAACCCATAATAAATACCATTACTATTACAACTATCTCAATATTGCATATTTAATGAAAGAATATCACCATATGTGAAAATAAAGTAAAAAAATGCAGAACGTATGAAAATATGTCCATTTTCCTCATGAAATAAGAGTAATCATAAGCAAAGAAATATTCTTGTTGCATTTAAACAGGTTGGATCTGCACTCCTCTGACCCTGTTAGAACCACTGAAAATCAAAGAAGCTCTGGGGATTTAATGCTTCAGCTTCAGATAAAAAATTCACAATAAATAAAGAATTCCAAGAGGTGGAAATGGGAAAATTTCAGCCTCCAGCCCATAGCTTTCTGCGAGATGTATAGAAAACAGCACTGCAATTATGTTTTGCAGATGTTTTGTTAATATTTTTGCCATTGCATATGAATCCAATCTGGTGGGGAAGACACAGAAGGGAATTGATATATTTCCATCTAAAGTACTATTAGTTGTTTGGAAGAGCAAAACATGTTCCGCTGAACTGTAGATACTCTAGCAGTTAATTTGCAGCAAAAGCACAATCCCCCACCCTTGGAGGCTAGATTTATATCATCAGCGACAAATTCCTTGATTCAAACACATAATTTACAAGAACATAAACACAACCCGAAATTCCCAGTACTGTAACTCCGAGATGAATGTATTAGTACTGTTAATACTGAGTAGATTAGATTCCTATGAGTTAAGACAGAACTTAAATTAATACCATTACATTTGTAAAAGTGGTCTTTCCAAGAAATCATTTTCTTAGTGGATTTTTTTTTTGCTTTGTACATCACCTGCACGTAGCCATTAATTTATCTTATCAGTTGGACGTAGCTGAATAAGATCATTGCGTATGTCTCCCTTGAGATAGATTCATTAGAAGCATTCCAGTTCGTTTAGCAGATTATCTTTGTTTCAGTTGTTCAAAGAATACTTTCTTCTTCAAAGTCATACTTCATGACCATGGATCGGGTCACATTCTTGCTTCGATACTTATCCTCTATGAACTCCTGGTAAGGATCTTTCTTTGAAATGGCTTTCTTGGAGCGAATATAACCCAAAAAGACAGTTAATGCCAGGAAAGAGTAAAACAACATGACAAAGAGAACGAAGAAATAGGCATTGTCATATGGTTTGGATTTTGGATTTTTCTCCTCTGTAGCATTTTTGACTTTGCTTTCCAGTGTTCCTTCCAGTAGTTGAAAAATGCACTGAGAAATGAGGGACGCTAAAGTCGTTTGGTTCATACTGCAGTTTTTCTCAATAATTAAGAGTCTTTAAAATTGTGATCAGCTAGGGGCTTGAACATTTCCTCTTTTGGTATGGAATGCCCTTCAGCACTTATTGGGTTCCAGTCACCTGATAATGGACCATTTGGAAGATAAGCCCTCATGGCCTGAAAGTGAGGTCTATTAATACTAACCCACCGGCAGTGGCATTGGAACACAAACGTTCAACGCAACTTGAACAATGTGACTTGCTTAATATTTGGCTTGATGCTTTTTTGTTGTTTTGTTTTTTGTTTGCTATTTTTTTTAAATCCTAAGTGCATATTGGAGAAGAGAGAGAATTTGAAAATGACAGGGAAGTCTTTTACGCCTGTGATTTCTAAAACAGAGGGCTAATCTAAAACACTACCTATCACTTCAATTAATTGCACCTGAAGGAAATCAGAAACATTACAATCTGCACCATTTTCACTGTGGTGCAAAAATGAGGTCAAATAAAATACAATAAGACTAATGGTTTCTGAAAGCCAAAAGAGAAGTGAGTGCTTGCACGTATTTTTTGGAAAATTGAATCTTTGACTGTCAGGGGTGGGCATGTGAACAAGGTGTATTATCAAATGTGGATCAAGAGGTTAAGTGTCTTCCATGTAGGTTGTCACAGGTCATGTCCACTTGCATGATAATAGCAAAGCTGTGTTCCAGGGATACCGACTTCCTATTGTGTTTTATAGGCTAAGTCATTCTAAAGTAAATTGTTGTTTTACAAAGTAGTGAAACCTTATCACTACTAAAAAAAAAAACTAAAAAAGAACCGTAGTTCCTTCTGCCGCAAATGACAATGCCAGCTGTTTCTTTCTGTGATCTGAATTCTGGAGAGTAAGCACCCTGACTTTGAAGTGGAGAGCACCTCAGCCGACCAGCATTTTGCAAACTTTGCACTGTTTCTCTAAGCCTGACCCCTGAACTGATTGTATGATGACTAATTCACATGCTAAGATTGTGGTATATCAGTATCCCGGGACTGCCTGCATTTGTCATTAAGAGTTTGTCGTAAAAAAGAAGATAAAAGAGAAAGGTGTAATCGTAGACCAGGAGCCAAATATATTCTGAGTGCATTTAGAACATATGACTTTCAAGAGAAATATGCAGCTTTACAGTCTTATATAATGCTTTGAAACAAGTCTTGCAGGTAGCAACACCTATTTTAAAGACTATATTTTAAATTTCCTCTAACTCTTTTTTAATTTGCCTAAAGCATCAAACCACTGGATATTTTTAAAGGTTGAAATTTATGCATCTGTTAGCATCACTGCCATGTTATTTATATGCAAGAGTCTTGCAGGATTATGAATGTGAAATTTGCAAATCTGCAACTTTAAAGCCTGATAATTTTTCAAGTTTACAATAGGCAAATTCTGAAGCCGTAACATTCTCTGTGTCCCCAAATAGACATATAACTTTAATGAATGTAAAAGGTACTTTTCATTTTTAGATAGATTATGCAAATAGCAGGGGATTTCTATTTCAAGTGTTTATTTTGTTCTAATCTGCTCTCAAGACATCTTGTGTATTTTCCAAAGAGACAGTCAATGCACATTTATGAACTCTTCATTTACTCCCACTTTGAATGTTGTTGATGCAGTTTTGGTTCAATGTAATTTTGTCCAACAGATCTCTGATCAAGTAATAAGTGTGAAAAGGTTCCGTTAGAGAATCTTGGTAAATGCTGGTGAGAAACTCCCTTAAAGAAATATCTGGGCCTCTAAATAATAATAAAAAAAAACACAATGCTTTGAACAAGACCTTAAAGACCCACTTCCATCGACTGGACCAATTCTTTTAAAGAAATACATACGAGATGTAAAATAAAGGGGGAGGGGCAAAAGAGAAGATTAAAAAGAAAGTAAAAGATTAAAAGGGGAAAGAATATAAGGAAAATTCAAAAGGGAAAAAGATCAAAAAGAGGATTAACCATGTTACTTGTTGTTTTTCAGAAATTAAAAAAGTATGGAGGATAAGGAATTTGTTTCCTTTTGGCCCTAGAAAAATGCCAATTATGGTAGCGAAACTGCCTGGATCACATATCAGTATGCTTTGGAAATGTGAGAAATGGATGGGAAATATAAACACAGAGCAATAGCTTACAGTTATGTTATGAATTAAGCCAGAAAAATATCAAGATTTACTCACTGAATAAGATGCCAAAGTTAATTTTCTCTGATGAACTTGAGTAAAATCAGAATAGAAGCGATAGTACTGTAGTTACATACATTATACAATCCCACTGCTTTCCTGAATCCATTTCTTGATTTTCTTGTGAAAAACATTAGGAAAAGAAGGCATTACTTAACCACTGGTTGGCAATGATAAAATTATTAATTGCTCTTGTCTTTCTTTAATTTCTTTTTGCTTGATGCTTTGAAGTTTGGTGTGTCATAATAATGATAAAACCTCATCATGAATCCAGCTACGGGCATACCAAAAGGTTTATTGATTATTGAAACTCAACTGAACTATTTTTATGATATAAATTAATCATATATAAGTGCTTTCATTCACCAGTTGTATCCCCTATTAATATGAATATATAAATATTCCAAATGAATATTGCATATATGATTTTATTAAAGCATCTTCAGAATGAAAGTAAATGAACTTGTCTGATTCATTTAGCAATATAAATGTCAGTGTGCCTAAATGGCTCTATTTCTTGAATTCCATTTTGACCAACTCTAGCTCCTACAAATAGAGTTGTAATAAAAAAAGGGAGAAACACAAAAGAATGCTTTAAATTCCCAAATAAAAACATATATCTTTGATAAACCCCAGCCTCAGCCCCAAGAATTTCCCTACATATTCATAATCTATTTTAATGTCTGCCTCCCCCTCCAGACTGTAAATTCCTTGGGGACAGGGAACACCAATCACTCTGTTGTACTGGCCTCTCCCAAGGGCTCAGAAAAGAGTTCTGCACACAGAAGTGCTCAATAATTACTGTAGACTGACTCCTTGTGAATTTGTTGATTTTAATGGTTGTTACTTTTTGCTTTGTTTTGTTTCAAATTAATTTATGTCTCAAATGCTCTTGTAGTAAAATTCTCATTTTATATAGCATTTCATTTTATTTATATATAGCTTTACACACATATGCACATTTAGCTGAGAAGAGTTGAGATGAAAAACTAAAACCTCTATGTGGAGAGAAACAGTTAATGTTCCAGTGGGTTCCTCAGAATAAACGAAAGGGACTCAAAAATACTTTGTAAATACATCAGCAGCTCTAACCTATATTTTAGCCATATTTCCTTTGAGAATGATTCACATAGTTTTGTTGATTTGAAAAAAGAAGTCAAGTCAATCATTTTGGAGATGTAAATGTTGACTTCCAATGGTTATTCGTCTAACCAGAGGGATGAGGACTGCACAGGAAAGGACAACCAAACATAACAATAGCAGAGTCAGGCTGAATTACAAAATTTCACTAATGCTTTCTGTGTTAATTGTAGGGAAATAGTGCTTTAAATCATAAATTTCTGAAGGTGGAAGGTAAAAGACTCAATACCAATAACATGGTTGTTTTAGTGTACATGATGTAAATAAAACTTGCCAAGGCACTTAAGGATTTAATACCTTATAAGGACAACATGATTTATTGGACCTTTGAGGGCATTTAAACATCATCTCACTTTTCCATGCCTCAGATGCTTACTGAATGGCATTCTTCCAAAACAACAGGTGTCCTATTGTATTATTTCATTTAAATTTACCTTTATTCAAATAACCTAAAAGGTTAATTCATTTCTGAATTTCACCTGCCCTATTCCTTCTGTCACCTTTCAAAGAGGGTAAATTTGTGGTTCAAATCTCGAGTATGTTCTCTCTTTAGCTTTCTCTCCCTCTGCCTGCCCCTTTCTGAATTTCTCCATCTCTTTCCCCCTCTTTCTCAATCAATGGTATTTATTGAGTTTTTACGGTGTGCAGAGGGCTTGGAAGATTAATAATAATAATGATAGTAAAATCTGTGGTATTTGTTAACATTTACTGTGTGCCAGGCACTGTACTAAACCCTGGGGTCGATTACAAGCAAATTGGGTTGGACACAGTCCCTGTCCCTCTTGGAGCTCACAGTCTCAATCCCCATTTTACAGATGAGGTAATTGAGATCCAGAGAAGTAAAGAGACTTGTCTGAGGTCACACAGCAAAAAAATGGCAGAGCCAGGATTAGAAACCACAATCTTTTGACTCCCAGGCCGGTACTTTATCCACTGCATCATGCTGCTTCTCCCAGATTCCAACACAACAGAGTTAGTAGATATGTTCTCTTGTCACAAGAAATTTACAGTTTAGAGTGGAGCTTTACACTCTTTTTTCTTTTGTCACTTCCAGTGAACATGACTTACCAGTGAGTCTGACATTGCTGATCCAGATTGGAGACCTTATAAAATTCTGACTTCTACAAACTTGTGTTCAGGTAGAGAACCAGAGTAGGTGCTGCTCCCGTAGGTGGGCTATTCCAGCTACACTTGGGACCACAGAGACGGAGTAGCACAAGAAAAAGAGTAGATTCTGTCCCCGACAATAGTGACACCACAGTGGAAGTTGTCCATATTGTTCAAAGATGGCATCGCTGATGTCAAAGTAGCCGCCATAACCATGGCATCAGAACTGATTCTTGCAAAGGCAGCATCAGCAACTATGGATGTGACTGGTAGTTCCCGGTCCTGTCCTTTCCGGCGGGATTCCCACAGATGGCCTTGGTGGATCAGGCAGAGGTGACGCAAGAGAACAGAATGCTCAGGCAGAAGGCTTCTTACAAGGCTTTGGGGTGGGAACAAGGAGAACCACTCATGACCAAATCTGGGGTCAGGTAAGAACAAAAGGGGTAAGAGTAGAGATGGAGAAAGTATGCCTCTTTTAATCTTTTTTCTTCCCCTTCCTCCCTTCTCTCTCCCCTTCCCTTCCTAATTTCCTCTCCTCTTTTTTCCTCTCTCCCTCCTCCATTCTCCCTTTCATTTCTTCTCTTTACCCCATCTCCTCCTTCCTTGACCCTTTAAAGCCGCTCTCTACCACACGACAACTCCAAGTTTGGCCCCGTGCTGAAAATGTGAAGTTAGCACTCCTGGTAGTTTGTATACACACTCAACTGGGTAGATTCCTAATTCTTATCTTAATGGGCTGTAATCTAAAGACAGACATTTGCTTTCTGTGCTTAGGTCCTAAATAAATATTCGCAGCTGATCAAATGACTCTTTGAATGCACACCCAAAGAATGTAAATTTCAACCCTTAGCTAACTGTCTCCTGGGTCTTCTCTGTCTTTTAGACTGTCATCGTGGCAATAATGAAAATAATTCTAGAAAGCATAGGAAAAGAAAGTTCTAAAATAATTTTAGGGCATGTTTATAAATTGAAGTGTTATAAGGCTGGACTTTTAAAGTTCCATTTTTGAAATGGCCAGAGAGGGTAGCATTTAGCTAAATATGCAATAAAAAAGTATAAACTAAATTGTTGGGCTTGCAATTAAATCCATGTGGATCTTCACTGAAGAGCAATTAAGTCACTGCATGGTTCATGAGACAGCAAAATTTTATTGATTGATTCAAACCATATATGGCAACCCCAAGTGGGGGAGGAGGTAAAAAGGGTTTTCAACCATGAGATGAAAGTCATTATTTTCACTTAAAGATTTCTCATTCTTCTTTGCTTATACCAGGGACTCAGTAAAACAGGAGTTTCCTTGTTGGGCTGAAGAGCCCCCAAAGTAAATCTCTGGGGCCTATTAGGTGTTTAAAGCCTGCTCCCTTGGCCTGCATCATTTTGTTCTTCTCCTAAAATCCTACCCTTTTTTAACCAAGGATTTATGTGGATTAATGATGACTCAGCACATTCTGTTTTCGGCTATTAGAGTTGGCTCTCCCAAACTACCCAAGTGCCTCTGGAATATTTCCCCTTTTAAAGGCATAGCCTTTCAACAATACCTCACTTCACACATCTCAAAATTAAAGGTTGAATACTTGGGCAAGCGGTACAAAGACAGAGTTAACTAGTTGCCTAAACCATCTCATCCAACATTGAAAATGCATTCCATGAAACACCCATTCATTCACGGGGTAAAGCGTGTTCACACGTGAAAGCAATTGGAAACATATTTGCCTAATCACAAAGACTGAGATGAGCGCTGAAAGGCAGTGAAGAAGGAGGAGAAGCAGTCATTGCTCTAAGAAAACAGAAATTAAAGCTAGTAATATGACCTCAAGGACAAGCCCCGTCAATTATGAAAACATTAAAGAGTTAATAAAGTCTGTGAACTGTTTCCAGAAGAAGGAAGAAGAGGCTGGAAGAAGGAAATCACAGTAGTGCTTTTATCAGCAGCCACTCTTTCATAGTTTTGTATCAAACTTACTTTATTAAATCATTCAGCAAAGGTCAAGTGAGACATGTTTTTCCTAGCATATTTGATATTTCATGACACAGTCTGAGTAACTGGATAATATACAGTGTGTATCCAAAAGCTGGAAAAAGTTTAAGCTCAAATACTGGTTTCCTGTGGTGTTATATAAGTCCCTTAAACAATGAAGTTTTATATAATACTTATGTATGTATATCCTCCCAGACAGTTTCTTTTTGTAGTGCTCAATAATCTTCCAGTGTCCAGCTGTTGGAAACACATTTTTAACTTTCTATCTTTAAAGAATTTTTGTATTGGTCTCTAAGGCGATATAACATGAGATCCTGGAGTTGCCATGGTTAGTGCATTTTTTCTGAAGTAAATTACTAAATAGGCATGTAAAACCCATTACCCGCCTGAAAAATAAGTCACTGGTGCCCCAAGGCTCATTTTGCCAAGGTACCTGCTTTTCCAAGCATTAGTGAGTTCAAGGCTTGTGAAACTAAAAATAACCACAGCATTATTTTCCCCATTACTCATAATAATGGGATAGTAAGACTTTGGATTAATATAGTGCCTTCCATCCAAAGAGCTCATGGTTTTCATATGCATGATCTCATTCATCTTCCCAACATTCCTTGGAAAGGGGAATCATCCCCATTTGCAGATGGAAAAATCAAGAAGAAAAATTATGCCAGGTCCATAGTAAGTGGCAGCAGGGAAAAGTTCCAAAACCAAAGTCTAGGATGGAAGTTTTACTGACGTGCTTCTCCTACTAAAACTAAAACTACTCCAGAGTACTATACTAAGCACTTGGGAGAGCACAGTGTAGCAGATTTGGTAGACACTTTCCCTGCCCACAGCAGCTTGCAGTTTACAGGCGAAGAAAATATTAACATAAATTATGGATATGTACAAAGGTTCTGGGAGGCTGGCGGTGGGGTGAAGATCAAGTTCTTAAAAGGCACAAATCCAAGTGCAAGGGAGAAGGCAATTTGGAGGAGTTGTGATTGAGAAGCAGCCTGGTCTAGTGGATAGAGCATGGGCCTGAAAGTCAGAAGGACCTGGGTTCTAGTCCAGGTCTGCCACTTGTCTGCTGTGTGACCTTGAGCAAATCACTTAACTTTTCTCTGCTTCACTTCCCTCATCTGTAAAATGGGAACTAATATTGTGAGCCCCATGTGGGACGTGGATTGTGTCCAATCTCATTAGCTTGTATCTTGCTGGTACAATCTCTCATAATATCCAAACTGGATTATTGCATCAGCCTCTTCTCTGATCTCCCAACCTCCTGTCTCTCCCCGCTTCAGTCTATACTTCACTCCGCTGCCCAGATTATCTTTCTACAGAAATGCTCTGGGCATGTCACCCCCCCCCCCCCAAAACCTCCAGTGGTTGCCTATCAACCTTCGCATGAAGCATTCATTCAATAGTATTTATTGAGCGCTTACTATGTGCAGAGCACTGTACTAAGCGCTTGGGATGAACAAGTCGGCAACAGATAGAGACGGTCCCTGCCGTTTGACGGGCTTACGGTCTAATCGGGGGAGACGGACAGACAAGAACAATGGCAATAAATAGAGTCAAGGGGAAGAACATCTCGTAAAAACAATGGCAACTAAATAGAATCAAGGCAATGTACAATTCATTAACAAAATAAATAGGGTAATGGAAATATATACAGTTGAGCGGATGAGTACAGTGCTGTGGGGATGGGAAGGTAGAGGTGGAGGAGCAGAGGGAAAGGGGGAAAAGAGGGTTTAGCTGCGGAGAGGTAAAGGAGGGTGGCAGAGGGAGTAGAGGGAGAAGAGGAGCTCAGTCTGGGAAGGCCTCTTGGAGGAGGTGAGTTTTTAAAAAAACTCCTCACCCTCGGTTTTAAAGCTCTCCATCCCCTTGCCCCCTCCTACCTCACCTCCCTTCTCTCTTTCTACTGCCCACCCCTTACACTCCGCTCCTCTGCTGCTAACCGCCTCACAGTGCCTCGTTCTTTCCTGTCCCACCAACTACCCCTGGCCCATGTCTTACCACTTACCTGGAATGCCCTCCCTCCTCACATCCTCCAAACTAACTCTCTTCCCCTCTTCAAAGCTTCACCTCCTCCAGGAGACCTTCCCAGACTGAGCCCTCCCTTTCGCTTTGCCCCTTCCCCCTCCCCATTCCCCCTACTCCCTCCCTCTGCTCTACCCCCTTTCCCTCCCCACAGTACTTTTGTATATTTGTATATATTATTTATTACTCTATTTTATTAATGATGTGTATCTATTTATGATTCTATTTATCTTTTTTAATGGTATTGATGCCTGACTACTTGTTTTGTTTTGCTGTCTATCTCCCCTTTTAGACCGTGAGCCCATTGTTGGGCAGGGATTGTCTCTATCTGTTGCCGAATTGTACATTCCAAGCACTTAGTCCAGTGCTTTGCACACAGTAAGTGCTCAATAAATATGATTGAATGAATGAATGAATCTACCCCAGTGCTTAGTACAGTACCTGGCTCATAATGAGAGCTAAACAAATATCATACAAAAAGGGTTTTGAAAGTGGAGACATTGATGGACTGTCTGATAAGAAGGGGGTGGAAGTTCCAAACCAGAGGCAGAGCATGAGTGAGGGGTCAACGGTAAGTTGGATGAGATCGAGGTACAGTGACTAGCTTGACAATAGAGGACCAAAGTGAGCACTGTAATATGAAAGTATTTAGCCTATCTCAGGGACTTTGTCCACTCATTCATTCAATTGTATTTATTGAGCACTTACTGTGTACAGAGCTCTGTACTAAGCACTTGGGAGCGTATACTACAACAATAAATAGTGACATTCCCTGCCAACAATGAGCTTACAGTCTAGAGGGTAGGAGACGGACATAAATATAAAGAAATAAAATTAAAATAAAGAAATAAAATTCACAGATATGTACCTAAGTGCTTTGTTGCTGGTGGGGGGAGAGGAAAGGGAGCAAGTCAGGGAAAAGTGGGGCTTAGTTCAACTCAGCCTTATTCTTTTTTTCAATTGCATTCCAAAAATAGGCAAAAAGAAACATCTTCTCTGGCTCAGCTATTTCCCTACCTGACCCAAGAGGCTTGGGGGATAGCATAGATATGGCCTGGAAGCAGAGACCTGACTTGCCACAGGCAAGCCCGTGGAGCGCACATTTAAGAAGTCCTGTCCACCAGGAGGAAGCAGCATGGCCTAATGAATAGAGCATGGCCTGGGAGTCAGAAGGACCTGGGTTCTAATCCTGGCTCCATCACTTCCGCAGTGTGACCTTGGGCAAGGCACTTCAATTCTCTGTGCCCCAGCTAGCTCATCTGTAAAATGGAGATTAACACAGTGAGCCTCATGTGGGACATGAACTGTGTCCAAATTGATTTCTTTGTATCTAGCCCAGCTCTTAGTACAGTGTTTGTGGCCCATAGGAAAGCAGTTAACAAATTTCGTGAAAACAAAACATTATATAGCAAAGCTCACATTTGAAGGCAGGCTTCCTTCACCCAGCAGAGATCCGTAGACCCACAGACAAGCACAGACAAGCTCCTTGTCCCCCATTCAGCAATCACCTCCTACAGGCATGCTCAGCCAGGGAACCTTCATTCCCAGTAGCCCCTTCGGCCTTTCTCCAGCCTCTGATCTTCTTATTAAATCTGTCACCAAATCCTGTCGGTTCTACCTTCACAACATCACTCAGATCTGCTCTCTCCTCTCCATCCAAACTGCTACCATGCTGATCCAAGCACTTATCCCATCCTGCCTTGACTACTGCTTCTGTCTCTTAGCTAACCCTCCGGCATCCTTTCTCTCCCGACTCCAATCAACACTTCACTCTGCTGCACTAATCATTTATCAACAAAAACATTCAGTTCATGTCTCCCCACTTCTCAAGAACCTCCAACAGCTGCCCACCCACCTCTGCATCAAGCAGAAATTCCTTACCATTGACTTTAAATCACTCAATCATCTTACCCCATCCTAGCTCACCTTCCTAATCTCCTACTTCAGCCGAGCCCACACACTCTTCTCCTCTAGCACCAATTTACTCACTGTGCCCCAATCTCATCTATCTCACCGCTGACCCCTTTCCCAAATCCTCCCTCTGGTCTGAAACTCCCTCTCCCTCCCCCCATATACACCAGACCACCTCTCTCTCCACCTTCAAAGCATTTTTAAGGCCACATTTCCTCCATGAGGCCTTCCCTGATTCGGCCCTCTTCTCTCCAGCTCACTCTCCCTTCTGCATCATCTATGCACTTGGATCTGTGACCTTTGGACATTTGACGTTCGCCCCACCCCCAACTCCATAGTATATATATCTTTACATTATATATAACAAATTATTTATATTAATGTCTGTTTAATTATGTTCATTATGGGCAGGGAACATGTTTGCTAGTTCAGTTGTAGAGTACTCTCCCAAATGCTTAGTATAGTACTCTGCACATAGTAAGCTCTCAATAAATATGATTGATTGATTGATCTTTCCCACCAGGGGCCCCTGGATCCATTGGAAACTTCACTCTCTCCCTGTCAGCCCACAGTGATATTCACAAAACACCATCAAACTGATCCCTTAGAAAATACTTGCTTCCTTCTCATAGAGGGCCAGGACTGAGGTTGGAAAAATGGCTTAAAATGCTTTCAATTAGGCTCTCTCAGATTCCTTCTTACATTTTAAAGCTCCAGGAGCCCTTTGCCCCCCTGGGTGGCTAGCAACACCCACCACCCCCTCAGCAAGACTCTGTTCTGTTCCAATATGTTGGAACGCTTTGTGGCAAGATGGAATCATTTAGAAAGTACTCTATGTCCATCCATGGCAAGAGCGGCTATAAAACACATGTTCTCCAAGTAAAATTGTGTACAAATTGTATTGACAATTTATATTGAGTTTAGTGCCTATCCATTAAGCAATAATTCCATTACTCTTTAAGGTCCAAATTTTAAAATTCTAAATCATTTGGTAAAATCACATAAATGTCATATAATGGGATAGAATAAGAAATTGCCTATGTGCAATCAAAATGCATTTTTCAGGTTATCGTGTGTAACATTTTTCTTTTATTGAAGTTAATGTAAAATCAGTCAGCAAACTATGAACTAATTCCTCTCACTCTCTACCTCCGTGAGTGTTATAAATCATTATTATGCCAGTTTCAGTTTCATCTGTAACAGCCAATCAAATCAGGATTTGTTATTCTTTCCCCATAAATTGATATAAACTCTGATTTACAGATTTTTGTTTGTCTTCTTCATTAGAATATATGCTCCTGGGAGCAGGGAACATGTCAATCAATGGTATTTATTGAGTACATATTCTACTCAATAAACTCTTGGGAGAGTACGATTCAACAAAGTTGATAGACATGTCCCCTGCTCACAAACAGCTTACATTCTAGAGGGGGAGGCAGATATTAATACAAATATAATTTACTTCACTTTTTTCTTTTGTATTTCACCAGCAACTAGTACAGGGAACTTCAGCAACAGGGCACTTAATAAATAGTGCTGTTACTACTAAAACTAGCACTACCTGCATCGCTTCAAAGAAGCAGTTCTTCCTAGTGGAAAGAGCAGGGGCCTGGGAGTTACAGGACCTGAGTTCTAATGCCAGCTCCACCACTTGTCTGCTGTGTGACTTTGGATAAGTCATAACTTCTCTGGGCCTCAATTACTTCATCTGTGAAATGGGGATAAAGACGGTGAGCCCTGTGTGAGACAGGGACTATATCCATGATGATTATCTACCTCAGTACTTAGTACAGTGCCTGACACAGTAGCCACTTAGAAAATATCACTAAAATCATAATAATGATGATATTTCTTAAGTGCTTACTGTTCTAAGCTCTGGCGTAGATACAAGCTAATCAGGTTGCACATAATATGTGTCCCAGATGGGGCTCACGGTCTTAATCCTCATTTTACAGATGAGGTAAATGGGGCACAGAGAGGTAAAGTGGCTTGTCCAAGGTTACACAGTAGATGTGGCAGAGCCAGGATTAGAATCCAGGTCCTTCTGACTCCCAGGCTTTGTTCTATCCATTAGATGATGTTCTTTCCCATTTAAAAAACTGTATAATATTTCAATTTCTGGCATAAATGCTATAATAGCATCACATCCTTATAGCTGCCCCATCATTTGAGTTTTCATCATAAGATTATGCTCATAGGGTATTCATTCATGTATGTATTAAGGTTCCTCACATTCCCAAGGTCTGGAATATTTTTATCCTCCTTCTCTGATTCAATCTTTCCTCCTTATCTTAAGGGAAAATAGTCTTTAGCATCACTAAGCTTGTTAAGCTCCTATAAATAATAATAATAATGTTGATATTTGTTAAGTGCTTACTATGTGCCAAGCACTGTTCTAAGCACTGGGGTAGATACAAGGTAATCAGGTTGTCCCACGTGGGGTTCACAGCTGACACAGCTGTCACACAGCTGACCAGGGGCAGAGCCGGGATTAGAACCCATGACTTCTGACTTCCAATCCCAGGCTCTTTCCACTGAGCCACGCTGCTTCCAAACAAAGGGATCCAGGTGACAGAAGGAATGGAAAGGCTGAACCTGTATAAGGGGAAGACACTGTGATAATTGAACAAAGCTGACCATTTGCAGCTCATGCATCTCTATAATAATGTTGGTATTTGTTAAGCGCTTACTATGTGCAGAGCACTGTTCTAAGCGCTGGGGTAAACACAGGGGAATCAGGTTGTCCCACGTGGGGCTCACAGTCTTAATCCCCATTTTACAGATGAGGGAACTGAGGCACAGAGAAGTGAAGTGACTTGCCCACAGTCACGCAGCTGACAAGTGGCAGAGCTGGGATTCGAACTCATGAGCCCTGACTCCAAAGCCCGTGCTCTTTCCACTGCACCAACCATCATGCATCAGTGATATTTATTAAGCACTTGCTTGCTTGCTAGGTGCTTGGGAGAGTAGATACAATAGAGTTGGTAGGCATGATCCTTGTCCCAGCTAAGCCACTCGTCTGCTGGGTGACCTTGCGCACGTCACCTAACTTCTCTGTGCTTCAGTAACTTCATCTGTAAAATGGTGATTAAGACCGTGAGTCTCATATGGGACATGGACTGTGTCATTCATTCATTCAATCGTATTTATCGAGCACTTACTGTGTGCAGAGCACTGTACTAAGTGCTTAGTACTGTACTAGTGTATCCCCCCCAGTGGTTAGCACAGTGCCTGCACATACTAAGCACTTAAAAAACACCATAAAATCAGAGCTAGGTGGGGAGAGAAAGATGAAAATAAATGACAGATAGGGGAAGCAGCAGAGAATAAGGATATGTTAACAAGTGATGTCATTTGTATTATTTGTTAAACACTTATGTGCCAGTGCTGTGCTAAGTGCTGGGGTAGATAAAGAATGATCAAGTCAGACACAGGGTTCCAACAGGGAGGGACAAGGGACATTGAAACTGTATTTTACAGATGAGGAAACGGAGGCACAAAGAAGTTAAGTGATTTGCCCAAGGTCACAAAGCAGGCCAGTTTTCACATGTGGGTGCATATGTGCACACACATAACTGTCCTTCTCACATTCCACGAGGTTCCATGGGTGCCGCCAAGAGATGACTGCATTCAACATGGCCCCAAGTACCTAATACAGTGCCCTGTATAAAGCGCTCAGTAAATACATTTGACTGATTACACATATTTTCAGCATGAGTCTTGAATAGAACCCTGTTAGGGAATTTGACTGCATACATCCTACAAAGCAACCCTGATATATTGCAACATGAGCTTGCCTTAATGTGGAGTTTTTCAAGAATGCAACATCTGTTTTACAGGAGAACTGAGTAAATTATAGATACTTCTGAAAACACCAAAAGGACTTTCATTTTCCTATCTCTAATTTATTTTAGTGTTTGTCTCCTTGACTAGATTGTGAGCTCCTTGAGATTGGGGATCACCATACTGTACTGTAATGTAAGAGGAGCAGCATGGCGTAGTGGACAGAGCGCTGGCCTGAGAGCAGAAGGTCATGGGTTCTAATCCTGACTCTGCCACTTGTCTGCTGTGTGGCCTTGGGCAAGTCACTTCACTTCTCTGGGCCTCAGTTACCTCACCTGTAAAATGGGGATCGAGACTGTGAGCCCCATGTGGAACAGGGACCGTGTCCAACCTGATAAACTTGTGTCCACCCCAGTGCTTAGTATAGTGCCTGGCACATAATAAGCTCTTAACAAATACAATAATAATAATAATAATAATAATAATGCTCCCCAGCCTGTGCCCTCTATTTCTCCCAAAAGAATATTTTCACTGACCTTCAGTGCCCCACCTCCAGCCCCTTTCTCAAGTCCTCCCATTGCTTGGCATATCCTCCCACTTCAAGTTCACTAGGCATCACCTTCCTCCATCTTCAAAGCCCATCTGAAGTCCCATCTCCTTGAAGATGCATTCCCTGATTCATCTCCTTCCCCCAAATTGTATCATCCCAACTGCTGTCTTGGTACTTAAGTATGTAGTCACAGCCACCCAACGTACTCACGTTCGTGTCGATCTGTTCAGCCAGCTGTCCATCTTTCCATTCTCTCATTATAAAAGTCCAGCTTTTAGTACAGTGCTCTGTACATGGTGAGTGCTCAGTAAATACAATTGAATGAACAAGTCATGTCTCTCCTGAGGTCAAGAATATGTCCTGCCAATGGGAGGAATCCTCTTCTTCTCCTCATCCCCCACCTTAAATTAAAATTCTTTAAAGACAGCAATGATTTTTGCCTGTACTGTTTGTAATCAGGCAGTCTAATTAGGGATTCAATACTCTCTCTAAATGGGCAAGGGAAAAGAAGGGGGTCCCTGCTGGTTTTTCCTATGTGCAGTGAGGCACAGACTGCCTGACACTCACGGGTATAAAATCTCACTTCGTTATCTTTAGCCACAATGTTCTAGCTCTTGTTGGTTGCACTGCTGTCCTTGTGTTCTTAAGATATTTTGTCCTTATTTTAATTTCTCCTCATTCATTCATTCACTCATTCAATCCTATTAATTGAGCACTTACTGTGTGCAGAGCACTGTATTAAGTGCTTAGAAAGTACAATTCAGCAACAAAGAGAGATAATCCCTGCCCACAATAGGCTCACAGTCTATAAGGAGGGACGGACATCAAAACAAGTAAATAGGCATCAGTAGCATCAATATAGAGTTAGATGTATATATATACCTCGGAACAAGTAAAATAGGCATTATTATAAATAAATTATAGATATTTACATATATGTACAAGTGCTGTGGGGCGGGGGGGAAGAGCAAAGGGAGCGAGTCAGGTTGGGGCGGGGGGAGGAAGAGCAAAGGGAGTGGGTCAGGGTTAGGTCAGGGGGAGGAGGAGCTGAGGAAAAGGGGGCTTAGTCTGGGAAGCCTTCCTGGAGGAGGTGAGCCTTCAGTAGGGCCTTGAAGGGGGGAAGTGTGTTTGGCGGGTTTGAGGAGGGAGGGCTTTCGAGGCCAAAGATAAGAAGTGGGCGAGGGGTCGATGGCAGGACAGTCGAGAATGAGGCACAGTGAGAAGGTTAGTGAGAAGGCTGGGCTGTAGAAGGGGAAAGGGGAGTGTAGGTAGGAAGGGTTGAGGTGATGGAGACCTTTGAAGCCAATAATGAGGAGTTTTTGCTTGATATGGAGGTTGATAGGCATCCACTGGAGATTTTTGAGGAGCGGGGGTAACATACCCAGATCGTTTCTCTAGAAAGATAATCTGGGCAGCAGAGTAGAAGTATGGACTGAAGTTGGGAGAGACAGGAGGTTGAGAAATCAGAAAGGATGCCGATGCAGTAATCCAGTCAGGATAAGATGAGTGATTGTATGGGGTAGTGGTTCGGGTGGAGAGGAAAGGGCAGATCTTGGTGATGTTGTGAGGGTTGTGAGACCGGCAGGTTTTGGTTTCAGATTGGTTGTGTGAGGTCAGAGAGAGATCTGAGTCAAGGATGACACCAATTTTGTGGGCTTGTGAGATGGGAAGGATGGTAGTGCCGTTCACAGTGATGGGAAAGTCAAGGAGAGGACAGGGTTTGGGAGGGAAGATAAGGAGCTCAGTCTTAGACATGATGAGTTTTAGATAGAGGGAGGACATCCAGGTAGAGATGTACTGAAGGCAGGAGGAGACACGGGCCTGGAGGGAGGGAGAGGGAACAGGGGAGGAGATACAGATTTGGATATCATGCACGTAGATATGATAGTTGAAGCCGTGGGAGCGAATCAGTTCACCAAGGGAGTGAGTGCCTGTCACCAACCTCTCTATCCATTTTAGACCATGTCTGTGTATCCTCCACTGCAGTCTTTCTTCCCAGGCAATTTTTTATGGTATTTGTTAAGCTCTTACTATGTGCCAGGCTCTGTACTAAGCACTGGGGTAAATACAAGGGTAAACAGAGTCACTGTCCCACAGGGGGCTCACAGACTTAATCCTCATTTAGCTGATCCCCAGAGAAGCTAAGTGAGTTGCCCAATTTCACATAGCAGAAAAGTGGAGGATGAGGATTAGAATCCAGGTGCTTCTGACTCCCAGGCCCCTGTTCTATCCATTAGGCCATGCTATTTCTCACTTTGTACCATGACACTCACAGTAAGCACTCGAGCATCATTGAGTGCATTATAACAAAATAATAGTGATGATGGAAAGCACACGGGTGTGGGAGCACGAGGACATGGGTTTGAGTCCTAGATATGCCAAATGTCTCCTCTGTGACCTTGGGCAAGTCACTTCACTTCTCTGTGCCTCAGTTATCTCATCTGTAAAATGGGGATCAAGACTGTGAGCCCATGTGGGACAAGGTTGTGGCCAATCTGTTTACTTTGTATCTACCCCAGATTAGACTATAAGCCCGTCATTGGGCAGGGATTGTCTCTATCTGTTGCCAAATTGTACATTCCAAACACTTAGTATAGTGCTCTGCACATAGTAAGTGTTCAATAAATACTATTGAATGAATTGAATGAATGCTTAGAACAATGCTTGGCACAAAGTAAGTGATTAACAAATACCACTATTATTATTATTATAACTATGACATTAAATTCTTACTGTGTAGCAAGCACTGAATTGAGCATGGGATACGAGATAATCAGGTTGGACACAATCCCTGTCCCATGTGGAGCTCCAGTTTAAGTAGTAGGGAGAACAGATATTGATTGCGGATTTTGCAGATGAGGAAACTGGGGCCAGAGAAGCTAAGTGTCTTGCTCAGAATCATACGGCACATACGTGGTGGAGCCAGGATTAGAACCCAAGACTTCTGACTCCCAGGTTCTTTCTTTTCCCGTTGTGCCATGGTGCTTCCCTCAGGAAGTCATCCCTGTGGAAAAAGCCCCCCAGGAAAAGTACCCTGTTTGCACAGCTCATGCTTTTCAGCCACAGCCCATTGAATTATGGCCAAAAGTGTTTCAGTGGGACCACACTATACTATATTGTATCATGATTCAGCTTAGGGCTGGTTCTTCTTGATTCCCCACATTTTCCTTTGTACTTTGCAGAAACTCGGCAGTTCCTGCACTCTAGGCTTTTTCCAGCTCTATCGGTGGTTCAGGAAGTATCCGGAATGCTTCAAGTTGGAGTAGTCCATCTCCTACAAACCTCTGCAGTCCCTGAAGCCTGCTCCTTCATTTACTTTTACCCTCTTCAGGGCCAAGCTCCTTAGGGATAGCTGGCAAAATCCCTTTGGGCTGTAAAAATAACCCTGATTAAGATGAAGAGTATTCACACCCTCCTTTTTTGCCATTTTCCCCTCCTACAGATGATTAAAGCTCCTATTATTAAAAAGCTTCTGAGGGGCCCCCTCAGTATAGTAACTCCACATACCCAGCAATGAAAAAAATGGGCTCAAAAGATTGCATTCCAGTAAGTCTTGTATTTTTAAATCAGTCAATAATATTTATTGAGTGCTTACTGTGTTCAGAGCCCTGTACTAAGTGCTTGGGAGAGTACAATACGACAGAATTGGTAGATGCGCTCCCTGCCCAAGTAGACCTTACAGTCTAGAGGGGGAGACAGATGTTAATATGAATAAATGACTTCCCAATATCTATATATGTGCCAAGGGACTGGGGGGGGGGGTGATTGAAGGATGCAAAGCCAAGTATAAAGGTGACGCAGAAGGAAATAGGAGTAGGGGAAGTGAGGGCCTAGTCGCGGAAGGCCTCTTGGAGGAGATATGTCTTCAATAAGGAGAAGAAGCCTACCACTTTCAACCCTATTCCCATTAATCTCTCTCTAGGAGGTAACATCATAGGTCTGTCCTGCTTCATTCTTCCCTGATTCCCCTCACGAAGACATGTCAAAGAGATGTCACCGGAAGGGTAAAATAATGGCTGAACTGATGAGAAGACACGGGCCTGGGAGTCAGCAGAACCTGGGTTCTAATCCCAGCTCTGCCATCTGTCTGCCATGTGACCTTGGACAAGTCAATTCACTTCTCTGGGCCTCATTTTTCTCATCTGTAAAATGGAGGTTGAGACTGCTAGCCCCACATGGGACAGGGACTGTGTCCAACTCGATTTGCTCTTATTCACACCAGTGCTTAGTACAGCGCCTGGCACAGAGTAAGCGCTTAACAAATGCTATCATGGTGATGATGATTATCATTTCCAACTCTAGCCATGTCCCAACCTTTTTGCATTTCATATATATTAAAAACCCCAGATTGCACCCCATGTTAGGTCCCCATGATCATACAGTCTTGGCATTACATGTGGGGCAGGACAAATTTTCCTGACTCCTCTCCCTTTTGCTCACTTGGACATCCCTAAAGAGGCTTAAAATAGCCCATGATATCCCCCTATATAGGAGACAGATTTGTCAGTAAGAACTAAGTTACTACTTTGTTCTTGGGATTAGAAAATAATGAAAATAAATTAATCAATCAATAGTATAGATTAAGGATTTTCTGCATGCAGAGTACTATGCTAAACATGGAGGAGAATCCAGTAGAGAAGAGAGGAAATTCCTGCCTTGAAGGAGTTTACAATCTAATGGGGGGATGCAATCAGATGAATTACAGGTAGGAGGAAAAGGAGAATAAGATGAATATGTGGCTAAATGCTTAATTAGTGAGTAGGTAAATTGATATGTACAGAAATACTCCTTGTGTTTGTGAGTTTAAAAATGCTGAAGTAGTTATAGATGGTCAGGTACGATTCGGGAGAAGAAATATTAATCAGAGATGGCCTGCTGTTGGAGGATTTGCCATCTTTGAAGACGGCAACATGATCCAAATGTTCAGGAAAAAAATCCATCAAATCTGCATGTTCCTTAAGAATCTAAAGGGAAGGAGTCCCATTTTGATCAGACAAAGGTGGGTCTTGCAATGAGCTCTTTAGGGATACTCTATACAAAGCAGATGAACTTAATTTATTTGTGATGAGTCTTGGAAACCGGTTTGCTTTCAGAGACGTCGCATCACTGGGTGCAGCTTCTCAGTGATAAGGAAACCCTCCTAATTGATATTGCTGGCCCAAAAAATCCTTATGTGCTCTGATTTATGATTTTCTAGTGTGCCAATATGGTAGTACTTCCTAATATCATGCTGTTTATTATTAGAAACTCTGGGACTAACCAGAGGTAGAAACTGTTCTCTTTTTCTGGAGGTGGATGGAAGAGCCTAACAAGCTAGGCTAGAGCCTAGCTGTTTGTCAATCAGGCAGGCTTATTGAAATCAGAGAACCTAGGGTGTATTCACTTGTGGGATAGAGGTTCTGCCCTCCAAAAATATTAGGGTAATCCTCACTGATATATCCTCACCCAGGATAATCCTCACATGGATTTGTCTGGTGTCAAAGGTTAGTTTTGTACTGGGTAGATTCCAGTCAAAAGTAGGGATTGCACTAAAAATTTTCTAAAGCAAATGTTCCCAAAAAAGCTTGCCCTAAACAGACATAGTCATTTGTGGGAAAGATAGCATAGGTAAATAGGTACACAACGTCTCCTTACCAAATTTATTTCTAAGGATAAGTTCTGATTTCTTTATTCGTGTTTTGAATGCTACAGTGTAGTCTGAGAGATAAAAGAGAAACAAGGAAGAAGAGAAACAAAATAAGCATCAAAAGAAGGGCACAGTGACCTCAGGGTAAGGGTGATAGAGGAGTCAAGCAAAAGATTAGGGAAATGGATGATGATAGAGACAGTGGAATGTAGAAAGGAGAGAAAGAAATGTAGGAAAATGTGAGGGTGAGGAGAAAGGAGAGGAACATGAGCAGCTTCCAGGAGGAAGCCTTTCCACCCCGAGGAACTATCATTCATTATTTTGCATCCTGAAACAGAGGATGTCACATGAGACAAAATCCTCAAAGATATTTTAAGTCTATTATTGATCAGTGGGATTTGGGACTAAGGTCTTTTAATAATAATGATGCTATTTGTTAAGTGCTTACTTTGTTAAGCACTTTTATAGAGAAGCAATGTAGCTTATTGAAAGAGACAGGGCCCGGGAGCCAGAGGACCTGGGTTGTAATCTCAGCTCTGTCACTTGTCTGCTGTGTGAACTTAGGCAAGCTATTTATAATTATAATAATAATAATGACAGTATTTGTTAAGTGCTTACTAGGTGCCAAGCATTGTACTAAGCACTAGGGTGGATACAAGCAAATCAGGTTGGACTTAGTCCCTGTCCCACATGGGGCTCACAGTCTCGATCTCCATTTTAGAGATGAGGTAACTGAGGCCTAGAGAAGTGAAGTGACTTTCCCAAGGTCACACAGCAGACCAGTGGCAGACCGGGCTTTAGAACCCATGACCTTCGGACTCCCAGGCCCACGCTGTAGCCGCTACACCATGCCGCTTAAGCAGTGACGAAGGAGTGTGGTTTAGTGGAAAGAGCACGGGCTTGGGAGTCTGGTCATGTGTCCTAATTCCAGTGCCACCACTTGTCAGCTGTGTGACTTTGTGCAAGTCACTTAACTTCACTGTGCCTCAGTTCCCTCATCTATAAAATGGGGATGAAGACTGTGAACCCCACGGGGGACAACCTGATTACCTTTTATCTACCCCAGTGCTTAGCACAGTGCTTGGCACATAGTAAGTGCTTAACAAATACCATCATTATTATTATTTAACTTCTCTGTGCTTCAGTTCCCTCATCTGCAGAAGAGGATTCAATACCAGTTATCCCTCCTACTTAGACTGTGGGCCCAATCATTGGGCCCGATAATCTTTTATTTACCCAAGCGCTTAGTACAGTGTTTGGCACATAGTAAATGCAAAACCGAAAACATTATTATCATTATTATTACTATCATTGTTATATGCTCTGTCTGTGAAAGCTGCAGTAATGAAGGGAAAAGGTGAAAATAAAAATACATAGAAGCGAGCCCCATGTGGGACGTAATAATGTTGGTATTTGTTAAGCGCTTACTATGTGCCGAGCACTGTTCTAAGCACTGGGGTAGACATAGGGGAATCAGGTTGTCCCACATGGGGGCTCACAGTCTTAATCCCCATTTTACAGATGAGGTAACTGAGGCCCAGAGAAGTTAAGTGACTTGCCCACAGTCACACAGCTGACAAGTGGCCGAGCCGGGATTTGAACTCATGACCTCTAACTCCAAAGCCCTTGCTCTTTCCACTGAGCCACGCTGCTTCTCTAATAACCTTGTATCTAGACTGTAACCTTGCTGAGGTCAGGGACTGTGTCTACCAACTCTCCATCACCTTGCCCCTTCCTACCTCTCCTCCCTTCTCTCTTTCTACCGCCCACCCCGCACGCTCCGCTCCTCTGCCGCCCACCTCCTCACCGTCCCTCGGTCTCGCCTATCCCGCCGTCGACCCCTGGGTCACGTCCTCCCGCGGTCCTGGAACGCCCTCCCTCCTCACCTCCGCCAAACTGATTCTCTTTCCCTCTTCAAAACCTTACTTAAAAATCACCTCCTCCAAGAGGCGTTCCCAGACTGAGCTCCTCTTCCCCCCTACTCCCTCTGCCATCCCCCCTTTACCTCTCCGCAGCTAAAGCCTCATTTTCCCCTTTTCCCTCTGCTCCTCCACCTCTCCCTTCCCATCCCCACAGCACTGTACTTGTCCGCTCAACTGTATATATTTTCGTTACCCTATTTATTTTGTTAATGAATTGTACATCGCCTCGATTCTATTTAGTTGCCATTGTTTTTACGGGATGTTCTTCCCCTTGACGCTGTTTAGTGCCATTGTTCTTGTCTGTCCGTCTCCCCCGATTAGACTGTAAGCCCGTCAAACGGCAGGGACTGTCTCTATCTGTTGCCGACCTGTACATCCCAAGCGCTTAGTACAGTGCTCTGCACATAGTAAGCGCTCAATAAATACTATTGAATGAATGAATGAACTCTGTTATACTGTACTCTCCCAAGCGCTTTGTACAGTGTTCTACAGTAAATGCTCAGTAAACATTGTTGATTGACACTGGTCCTACACTTCAGAAAATTTCTACCTCAACTCCTGATTACTGTGGTTCATAACAAACATCTCGTCAGGGTAGTTTTATTTCTGGAAAAGTGCTGACAAAATATAACTAAAATATACAGGGTTAATCAGCTTCTCATTTTTAGGTGAAAAATTCACTCAACTCCCCAAAAAAGAGTGCTTTGCAAATTTTCATAACTGTTTATTCATTATAAATAGTAAATATTTACTGCACTTTTTACAAGAAAGACATTTTTACAACACACTGTTGTTGGCAGAGACTGTAACACAAAGATAGCATTTCTTTTGTTCCATCACCCTTTAAGATCAACGTATGAACTAATCTCTGACTATACCTAGGCTCACTAACTCCACTACTTCATAGTCCTTAATTCTAAAAGGAATGTATTTGTGTCCTACCCCACTCACTGTTCCAAGATAAAGAGAAATAAATAACACTGCCTTTCATCTTTCTGTTCCTCTTTACATTTCAAAACAAATTTATTGACATTCTAAAATGTCACAACATAAATGTATGTAAACCTCTGTTCCTATCATCTTTTAATATTGGATATCATTGTATAATTCCAAAGCACATACCAACTGCAGAGACATTTATTTTCTTGCCCTACCTCTCCATAAACTTAAGGAATTGTAAACTTAATCATTTAAAATCACTGATCTTGGACATGGTCTTTAATCTTATTGAGTTAGCTGGATTTTGGTTGTCCAGCAGACTGCAACATCTCTGAATTTTACCCCAAAGAATTACTTACTGCAAAAATAAAAGCACCTGCAAAAATATAGTTCTGATTCTATTTATATTACTTTGGATGATTCCAAAGTTTGTGTGAGGTACACAGTATTGCACATTGTTAGGCAGTTGTGGAAATTAACATCGTTTTTTTTTCCTTGTTTCCAAATTGAACATGGACTAAGAAAACGTCACACACCCCACTCCCAAAGAATAAAAGGAAATAAAAAATGATTCTAGTTATACAACATCCTGTTCATTTTAAGCAGAACATGTATGTGACATTTATTGACAACTGGATTACAAAACACAAGATAAAATAACCAATAACTTATCTGAAAGTCCTAATCTAGCTTCCTAACACCGTGACAGTTCTTTCGATGTCAATTTCCAGTGTGAAAAATTAAAAGTTCCTCCTCTCGTGCTTCATAAATGGAGCAGTTTGAAAGTCATATACATGTCCACAAAGGACAGTAAGACAAGCTAGTCACTCGCTAATTTTTGGAACATTCTGTTGGTACAAATGAATCCAAGCTCTTTTCAAAGACATAGAAATGGAATGTTTGTTTTTTTTCTTTCCTCAGAACTATAAATACTTGGGCATTTTTGATGTGGGCCTATGTTAAGCTGTTGCCTGTAAGGCTGAATTTGTCATCTACGGCTGCTTGTGGTCTTCATCGATTCCGTCCGTTTGTCCAAAACGTCCAAATGCATATCAGAAACAACTATTGGAGAAAGAAAACTCTACTGTATTCTCTGTCATGATTTCCCCAAGTGGGGTTGCATTTTCCATGAGGATTCTTTCTATCTAGACATTGGAGACTGGAAAAAAACACCAGATTTGACTTGAAGTGGACAGTTCATTTATGCAATATCTGGCTTCAGATAATGAAAGGCACCTGTAAGAAAGCAAAGGAAGCTTTTAAAGTTATGCTACGACAACTTCACGGCAAGGGGTAATGTCAGCTACAGGTTGACAATGTCATATTTAATACTGCTATATCAAAGGAAAGGGACTAATATTTTTATTCCTAGGACAAGTTTGACAAAACTCTGTGTATCTGGGATTATATACTATAATGATTCTTGAACTGACCTCATTAAGAACATGTGTTTCTAATACTGGAATGCCAGTGGTTATTTCATTTTGGACAACCCTTATGTTTTACCTAATGGCAATCAGGTTTCATGTCTCAGCAATTAATAACATCAAGATGTTGTTGACATCACTTAAGAAAATAATTATGCAATAGACGTCTTGCTTGAATGATCAGCTATCTTAATGACCAAATTGATCTTTGGGACATATTTTTCTATATATGCATATGTATGTAAAAATATATATATATATATTTGTCCTTCATATTCAAAGATTACACTGCTGATGGTGAAATTCACCTATGAGTGCATGTGTGGCTGAAAGAGGTCAATGTGGGATCCACAGTTCCGACCACATTGAGCACAGACAGTGGTGGTCCCTTGCTATCTCGTTGTGCTTAATGTTTTCAGTGTCTGACCCTATTTTCTCTTTTGCTTCCTTTGTCTCTCTTTCCACACAGAGCTCTTGCTCAAAGACAGCCACCCCCTTCAGCAATTGACACCCTGTTTAAAGCTGGAATCAATCATTTATTCCATCCCTTCTTTTGGAACAAAAGAACAATTAAACCCCTTAAGATTCAATACTCACTTTGTCCATACTGTCCATACTGGTATCCTGTGACAGGATCCATACTGTAACCTGTGGTGCTGTAAGTTGGAGGACAGTAGGACTGCGATGTGGGCAAGCTATCTAAGGTCTTCATGTGATCTAGTCTCTGACTGCAGCTGGCGGATACGGTGGTGGTTGGTTCTAGGCCCCCGGTGAGTGGTGAGAGAGCATAATCAGTTTGAGGCTGGTGAGGCACGCCTCCGTGGTTAGTCAAGAGTCCCATTACCTAAAATAAAGAAGGTGTTAAGAGCAATTAAAACTCATGAAGAATGGTAGCGCTTATGTACTGTGAAAACATTTCAGAGTCCAGGAAACTTATTACTATGAGGTTTGACACAGAGACCAAAAACCTTAACCAAAGAAGTTGAGCTACCTCATGCAGTTAAATGATAACGTATGGCTGAAATTCCAGAAAAAAAGTCACGCACACTCAAAGAGAAACATCTCTATTTTAGCCTTTGGGATGTCTGATCACATGTTACATCTGGATTTTTCATGGGTATTTTTACACAGAGGAAGTAATAGCTAATGGAAAAAGCCTAGAGAATTTTAGAATGATCCAATCCAATTTTTTATATTACTGCCCTACAAATCATTCCCTTTTGTTCCTTTTGTGCCTGTCTTTATTTTTTTTTTAAATCTAAAGAAGCTCATTTCATGTGTGCTCTATAGGCGTGTTAGGATAAGAACACTTTAGTACCAAAGGTATGTAAGCAATATCATTATGTTAGGTTAAGATGGTTCAAGGATTTTGTGAAGCATTCTTGGGGAAAAGAGTATTTTTCATTTGCAAAATAATTTTCACATGAAGATGCCAAAACATTTCTAACTCATTGATCCCTTCAGCCCGCTGTGAGGTGGGAGTCTAATTTTTTAACCACAGAACTGTCAGCCCAGTGAAACCAGGAAGCTTTCTCAGATCTACCCACTGCTGGAGTTAAAGTTTAACTTAAACTTAAAGGAGTGAAACTTACACAATCAATTAATGGTATTAATCAGTCCATCAGTGGTATTTATTGCCTACTTACTGTGTATGACGTCCTGTACTAAAAGTGGCTGGGAGTGTACAATTTAACAGAATTGGCAGACGTTCCCTACCCGTAAGGACCTTACTGTCTAGAGAAGGAAAAACATAAACCATGTGTGGGTGAGGATGCCTTAGCTGCAGGTGGAAATAAATGTACACACTCTATCTGCACTTAAACATCATTAATTTTGACCAGTTAAGGTCTATTGTACTCACTCAAGTGCTTAGAACAGTGCTTTGAAAGTATTTAATGAATTCTACTGATTGATAGATTCTTAATGTTACAACTCAACATCATGGAGCTTAAACACATTAGGTTCCTTCCTATATGCCTCCTGATTGGTTCAAGAATCCACCCAGTTGGCAGCTGTTGTCCATCAGTCCTGCATTTCCATTCTCCCTCTTCCTCTACATTCCAGTGACAGTCAGGCTAAAGGACCAGTGGAGAAAATGGGATCAAATTGCTCTTCCCTCTACGTTCAGGATCCAATCAGATTCAAGAGTATTTCTATCTGATTGGGATCAGTCTCCGATCTCCTCGAATTGAGTAATTCCTATGCTAACCCAAATCACCTTCTTTTTAAGTCATTTGTGCTAACCACAGGATTATAGGGCCCCCAGGAACTTCAAGATGTGAGTCGAATGCATATTCTTAAATGTCCAGACAGGATGCCCCTAAACCATTTTCATTATCATTATCATCAGCAATAGCATTCACTGTATTAAACCACTGTGCTAGATATTTGCAAACATGACCTATATAGTCCCTGCCCTCAAGGAATTTATAGTCTAATTGGGAGGATGAGGAGGCTAGGGAAAGCAGTATGGTCTAATAGAAAGAGCACAGGGAGCCAGAGGACCTGGGTTCTAATCCCAGCTCCTCCACTTACCTGATGTGTGAGCTTGGGTAAGTCACTTAACTTTCATTCCCTCATTCAGTTGTACTTATTGAGCACTTCCTATGTACAAAGCACTGTACTAAGCACTTGAGAGAGTACAATACAACAACAGACACATTCTCTGCCCTCAATGAACTTACAGTCTAGAGGGGGAAACAGGCATTAATATAAATAAATAAATTACAGATATATACATATGTGTTGTGGGGATGGGAGGGAGGATGAATGAAGGGACCCAATCAGGGTGATGCAGAAGGGAGTGGGAGAAGAGAATAGGAGGGCTTAGTCAGGGAAGATTTCTTGGAGGAGATGTGCCTTCAATAAGGCTTTGAAGTGGGGAAAAGCAATCAGTGACAGACAATTACTCTCCTTCCCTTTGAAGCCTTATTGAAGACATATCTTCTCCATGAAGCGTTCCTAGACTAAGCCCCACTTTTCCTCATCTTCCTGCCTGCTGCATCACCCTGACTTGTTCTCTTTGCTCTCCCCCCAACACCTTCCCAGCCCTACCGCACTTATGTATATATCTGGAATTTTATTTATTTGTACTGATGTTTGTCTCCCTCACCCCTAGACTGTGAGCTCACTGTGGGGAGGGACTGTCACTGTCTACCGTAGTACTGTACTTTCCCAAGCAATTAGTACAGTGTTCTGCACACTGTAAGCACTTAATAAATTCGACTGAATGAATAAAGAACCTGCCGGACTTGAGGAGGGACAGTGTTCCAGGCCAGAGGTAGGATGTGGGTGAGAGGTCGGTGGCGAGGTAGATGAGAACAAGGTACAGTGAGAAGATTAGCTTTAGAGAAGCAAAGTTTGTGGGCTGAGTTGTAGAAGGAGGTGAGGTCGGAGGGGACAAGGTAATTGAGGGCTTTAAAGCACTTTTAAGGTGAGGAATTTTTGCTTGATGCTGAGGTAGATGGGCAACCACTGGAGGTTCTTGAGGGCTGGAGAAACATGGTCTGAATGTTTTGAAAGGAAAATAATTTGGGTAGCAGAGTGGAGTATGGACTGGAGAGGGGAGAGACAGGAGGCTGGGAGGTCAGCAAAGAGGCTGATACAATAATCAAGACTGAATAGGATAAGTCCCATTAGACTGTAAGCCCATCAAAGGGCAGGGACTGTCTCTATCTGTTACTAATTTGTACATTCCAAGCGCTTAGTACAGTGCTCTGCACATAGTAAGCGCTCAATAAATACTATTAAGTGCTTGCATTAATGTGGTAGCTGTTTGGATGGAAAGAAAGGGCCAGATTAATTTCTCTGTGCCTCAGTTCCCTCACTGCAAAATGAGGATTCAATAACTCTCTTCCTACTTAGACCGTGAGCCCCATGTGAGGACCTGATTGTCTTACATTTCCCAGCAGATAGTACAGTGCTTGGTGCAGTAAGCACTTAACAAAAACCACAGTTATTATTATCATTATGAGCTACAAATTTCCAATCATAGATTAAGATAAGAGTATAGGTACACATGATAAAAACAAAAGTATGGAATTGAATATATCCTCAGCAGTATATGCATGTAGAAAGGTGGACAAGGTAGAAACATGACCAGGAAGAAGAGGGTTAAGTTAGGGAATGACTCATGGAGAAGATGACCTTTTAGGAGAGATTTTATCATGAGGAGGAACGTGGTTTGCCAGCACTGAGGGAGCTCCATGCTGAGGGGAACATTATTAAAAGGCTTCGACATGAGAAAGTCAGAGTGAGCTGTAGCTAAAAAGCCAACCTGAGAGAAGCAGAGAGGTCTCTGAGGTGCAGCAGGAGTAGAAAGCAGAGAGAAGGAGAAAGGGATGTAGAACTTGGGCATCAGTGACTAGGAGGCTTTTAGTTTCTTACAAGAAATGGGGAGTTACTGAAGGCTTTTGAAGAGAAAGTGAGCCCGCACACGCCCATGGGTATCTGTAAGAATAATTTGATGAGGCGGTTCCCCAAACTCCATCAGAGATCTATTTGAGAATTTAACAATCTCAACGAAAGAAAGTTTTTCCGTATGACTAGTTGATATCCATCTCGCTGTCATGTTATTCCATGTCCTTATACAATTTCTTCAGTGGCAGTGAAAACCCCACCCACCCTTTGGACAATATTCTTCAACTTTCAATCCCAATTCCTTTAACCTTTTTCTAGAGATTTTGCTTCCCGACCCTTTAATCATTTTTGTTGCTTCTACATCTCATTTAAATCAAGGGGCCCAGCACAGGGTACAGTTTTCTCTTAAAAGCCAATGCCGACAAGCTCATGGTTCCTATGAGTTAGTTCTTGTTTATACATCCCAGGGATATTTTTAACAGCCCAAATTGTTATCTAAGTTTGGATCCCTGGGTATTTTATTTGTGAATTGTGATTCCTTCCCAAACTTGAATTTCTGAAAGCTTGGTTTTTTTCTCTCTTTAACCAACAACCTTAATGCTTTCTCTATTAAACTTCTTCCTGTTTGTTTCTAACTGATTCTAAAACTTGTCAAGATCATTTTAAATCCTAACATAGCTCATTTGCAAACTTGATTTCACAATATTATTTTAAGGACTCATCAGGGAAGTTATGCATGTACTCCATATTTTGTCATTCAATGTCTGGTTAAACCACTAAATAATACCAAGCACAGAACTAATCTAGGGAATGAAGCTTTAATTACACCTTATTTCATTGGATCATATTAGAAGTTTACACATTTTTCTAATCATTATGTACTTTTTTTTAAGTAATGAACAGAGAGTGAAATTCCAATGTCCAAGTAACTGTGTGTAGTCTGAGTAAAATTCTAGTTTCAGAATCCCTACTTCAGGGTTCTAGTTCCAGGAATTGAGTAAGTCATGAGCTTCAGTGTAACTCTAAACATGTTTCTAAGTTAGGAGAGAATTAATGAAGAATGCACATTCTTTGTGCAATCTTTATTAATACAGAGCCAAGTCTATGTTGTAAAACAATTGTAAATCGGTTGGAATAGTCCATCCTTTAATATTCTGGCTAAAAGATCAGAAATTCTGCTGCTGATGAATTTTAAAATACAGTGGACCCTATTGATATTGTTGTTCCCTTAAGTGAAAATGAATTATATGACAACTGGGTTTATAAGTCTTGCAAAGAAACTGAGAAAATATGAATATATTTCATACCTGAAATATATGAATATACATGAAAAGACACATGATTTAAAACAAAGAAAATCCAATGATCACATCAGTGACTGGTCTGATTCTCTCTCTATATATATATATAGGTTAAACTGTGGCTTTGCTACAGAAGGTGATAAATATATCTGAGTTTCTGTGATTTTACCAAGAGACCATAGATGCATCAAAAACAAGACTGATTTATATTCGTATTTATTTTATGAATAACTCAGTATAACATTTATAATCACTTCGCCTCCTTTTGAGCAAGGGATGTGGATTTTGAACTCAACTATTCATAAGAAACTCAAGAGCTCAATATGGTTCTTGACAATCTAAGGCAAAATTTGGCCCAGAGCATGCAAAAAGGTCTACGGTTATGCAAAATTTCATGATCCCATTTTTCATCCCTCCTACACATATTACACTTGTTCAGATTAAGTCAAAGAGAGCATTGTACATAGAAGAAACTTGTGGATATTCTAGAGAGAGGGGAATAAAGACATGGAAATGAGAATTGAACTCACAACCAGGTCCTTTACCAATACAGAGACTTGTAGCTGTCACCACTTAAGAGAATTATGAAGCAATGTACTTCAAAGTAAGGAGTATGGCCCTTGAATATCATTGACAGTGACATTGGAAACCTTAGTGACTGTGCCTGGTGCTAGCCTTTGGGATCTCATTCTTCAAAAGAAATGCCAAGTCTTTCCTTCTGCCTGAAGCTCCCTTCCACTTTAAATCACAGTGATCCCACCCCCCATCTACAAAGCCCTCTAGAAAACCCAGGAGGCCTTCTCAGCCAAGCTTCACCTTTTCCAGTCACATCCATCCAACAGTGCCTTAACATTTCTGTTCATTCACCTACCCTTAGTACTTTCGCACATTCTTGACATATTAATCAACCAGTTTATCTATTTAGCCTTCAATAATAATTATTATTATTATTATTTTGGTACTTATTAAGCCCTTACTATGTGCCAAGCTCTGTTCTAAGTGCTAGGGTAAATATAAGTTAAACAGGTTGGACACAGTCCTTGTCCCACATGGGGTTCCGATTCTTAATTCCCGTTTCATAGATGAGGTGACTGAGGCATAGGAAAGTAAGGTGACTTGCCCAAGGTCATACAACAGACATGTGGTAGAGCTGGAATTAGAATTCAGGTCCTTCTGACTCCCAGGCCCGTGTTCTATCTCCGAATCCATGCTACTTCAGGACCAACAGTCTGCTACCAAGAGTCATAAAGCACTGTTTCTTTCTCGTCCTCCAAATACTTTTAAATGGCTTGTGCCCGTCGGTCTCCCCCATACGAGTGTAAACTCCTTGAGGGCAGGGACTATGTCTCATCCAAAATTACTGTCTCAAGAGCTTAAAACAATGCTCTATTGTACATTCTAAGCAAAGCACTTAGTACAGTTCTCTGCACATAGTAAGCACTCAATAAATACTATTAAATGAATAAATGAATGCTCTATACCCAGGTTGAGAGAAAAAATAATTAGTAATTGTAATAATATTGATGGAGCACCTGTGGTGCAATGGATTGAGCTAAGTACTTGGAAAATACAACAGAGCCGTTGGACACGTTACCTACCCACAAAAAGGTTGCACTCCAATCAATCAACGGTATTTATTGAGCACTTACTATGTCCAGAGCACTGTACTAAGTGCTTAGGAAAGTACAATACAACAGAATTGGCAGACACATTCCCTTCCCATAAAGAGTTTACAGTCTATAGCAGGAGACAAACAATAATATAAATAATTTATATGTAATTTAAAAATATGTACATAAGTGCTGTGGGGTAAATGTTGAGGGTCGAGTGAATATCAAATGCCCAAAAGTCACAGATGTAGGTGCATAGATGACACGGAAGGGAGAGCGAGCCAGGAAAAAAAGGGCTGAATCAGAGAAGGCCTATTGGAGAAGTAGGGTGGCGTAGTGAATAGACCACGGGCCTGGGTGTCAGAAGGACCTGGGTTCTAATCCCTGCTCCTCCATTTGTCTGCTGTGTGACCTTGGGCAAGTCAGTTTCCTCATCTGTAAAATGGGGATTGAGCCCCATGTGAGACAGGGACTGTGTCCAACCAGATTTGCTTGTATCCACCCAGTGCTTAGTAAAGTGCCTGGCACGTACTAAGCACTTAACAAATACCATCATTATTATCATTATTATGTGTCCTTAATAATGCTTTGAAGGTGGGAAGAGTGGTGATCCAATGTACATGGAGGGGAAGGGAGTTCCCGGCCAGGGGGAAGATGAGGGAAAAGGATCAGTGGCTAGATAGATAAGATGAGGGCTCAGAGAGTAAACTGGAGCTAGAAGAGAGGAGTGTGCTGTAGTAGGAGATCACTGAGGTAAGATAGGAGAGGGTGAGCTGACAGAACTTTAAAGCCATTGGATGGAGTTTAACTGAGGACAGAGAGATTGATTCACCTACAGTGGTTTCTTAACATGACTCCTGGTTGCTCCAGGGAATAGTGACTTGAACTGCTGAAACAGCAGAGATGCCTTATCTGAATCTGCCTTAAAAAGCCAGGAGCTTTTAGGCCCATATAATAATAATAATAATAATAATAATGTTGGTATTTGTTAAGCACTTACTATGTGCAGAGCACTGTTCTAAGCACTGGGGTAGATACAGGGTAATCAGGTTGTCCCACGTGAGGGTCATAGTTAATCCCCATTTTACAGATGAGGTAAACTGAGGCACAGAGAAGTGAAGTGACTTGCCCACAGTCACATAGCTGACAAGTGGCAGAGCCGGCATTCGAACCCATGACCTCTGACTCCCAAGCCCAGGCTCTTTCCACTGAGCCACACGGCATATACTTCTACAATACATAGGTTTATAGACTTGGGATTTCTAAGGACCTTGAAAAGCATTCATTCATTCAATCATATTTATTGAGCGCTTACTGTGTGCAAAGTACTGTACTAAGTGCTTGGGAGAGTACAGTGCTTAGAACAGTGCTTGGCACATAGTAAACACTTAACAAATACCATCATTTCATTATTACAATAAAGCAATAAACAGAAACATTCTCTGCGGTATTGCCTAGTAGAAAGAGCAGGGGCCTGGGAGTCAGAGGACCTGGATTCTAATTCTGACTCTGCTACTTCTCTGTTGTGTGACATTGGAAAAGTCACTTAACTTCTCCTTACCTCAGATCCCTCATCTACAAAGTGGGGATTCAATATTGGTTCTGCTTCCTACTTAGATTGTGAGCCCCATGTGAGACCTGATTATCCTGTATCTACTCCAGCTATTAGAGCAGTGCTTAATACACAGTAAGAGTTTATCAAATACCACAATATTTTTTCTAAGGGATTTATGCCTTCTAGACCAAATGCCAGAACATTGGTAGAAAAAAAAGAAAACAAGAAAATGAACTTACATTGTACTAGAAAATTAACACAAAAATATGTTTCATTGGGATTAGCAAAATGATTACCTTCAAAGCCTTACTGAAGACACATCTCCTCCAAGAGGCTTTCCCTGACTAAGCCCTCATTTAATACTGATAGCATTTTGTTAAGCACTTACTAAGTGCCAAGCATTGTTCTAAGCACTGGAGTAGATACAACGTAATCAGGTTGTCCCACGTGGGGCTCACAGTCTTAATCCCCATTTTACAGATGAGGGAACTGAGGCCCAGAGAAGTGAAGTGACTTGTCCAAGGTCACACAGCAGATGAGTGGCAGAACTGGGATAAGAACCCACTCCCAAGCCCATGTTCTTTCCACTAAGCCAAGCTGCTTCTCATTTCCTCTTCTCCCACTCCCTTCCGCATCTCTCTGATTTGTTTCCTCACTTCACCCCACAGTTTTTATGTACATATCCTAAATTTATTTATATCATTGTCTGACTCCCTCTCTAGACTGTAGCTTGTTCTGGGCAGAGAATATGTCTACCAACTCTGTTATATTGTTATATTGTATTCTACCAAGCGTTTAGTACAGTGCTGTCCCCAGTAAGCGCTCTATAAATGTGATGGATTGATTGATATTAGCATACAACTGTAATACTTACGAAGCTGTTACTGTCACCACTACAACTCTCACATACCTGATTTTTAGGACAAATCTTGCTGAACATTTCAACTTGTTGTAGATAAATTGCAATTAAGAAATTAACAAAAAAAAAAAACCCAGATCTGAAAGAAGACATTGGAAAATATGTACTTTACTTTCCCTTAACATAATTTAAAACCTCAAATCCCTATGGAGGGTCACATTACACTTTTATGTTTGTTTCTTTAAAAAGCAGCTCTGTATTTCATGTGGTATAAGTGCAGCTATTGGAATTTCTCTCTCCTAGTGCAAGTAAGGCTTGGAAAATGAGTTTCTTAGAACACCAACATAGTTACAAAATATTTTCCAGTCACATTTTCCAGTCACGTTGTCCTTATAAGGATATTGTCAGGGTATTTTCACAATATTGTATTTTTAAATAAATTTTCTTTCAGTTACATATGATTTATAACTTTTAAAAATCTATTTTAACAGACTGCTTGCTTTTCTTCATTTCACTAAATAGACAAACATACATACAAACTTCTTTAGTCATGAATCCTGCACTCTTTTTATTGTTGTTTTCTAATTTTTTTTTTCAAAGAACATTAAAAATATTCTAAATCACTGTATGATCTTCATAGACAGATAAAAGGGAAAACCAGTTAAAAACAGAGACTACAAACCTCAGAGCCCTGACTCTGTTCTTCAAATAAGGGCCAAAAACCCAGTGAACTCAGTAAAAGTTTGGCAAGTATAACGACTATCAGACAGGGTCTTTAAACTTTCTTTCTTTAGCACTTATCTATCCTTTTTTCCTATTACTAAATACTATTCCTCGCTTTTCACTTTTGGCATGAATACACATTTATAAGTGAATAAATCTGACTATTATGAAACCACAAATATCAAAGTCATCATTTCTAAATCTTCTAGGGTTAATCTTTTGAAAAATGCCAATGACCCTGAAATTCAGATTGCATTTTTTTCTTCAGTTCCTCAGTTTTATGTATTTATTAATTTCCAAAGACTACCTTAGACTCATTCTCCAGTTTCAGAATTTTAGATAGAGTGTCTATATCTGATTGAAAAATTATATGGTTCAGGAAAAACTAACTGTGTTTGCTTCATGCCATATTTCCCTTGAATTAATTTTCATATTACAAAATTCAATTTAAAAGATAAAAACTGTGGTCTAAATTAATATTTACATTTCAAATAATGTGTCCAGAAAATATTTGTCTTGGCCATGAATATACCTTCAGTTTAAAATACATATGGTTAACAAAATCTAAAAATAGCAAATAACTACACACATTTAGATGTTTCTTATTCTCCCAATAATAATGTTTCATAAATTGTTTCTAAATTTTCCTTATAGTTTTAATTGACTCTATCAAATAGAAATATGTACTTTTCTATATTTTGGAGATTTATCATCCTTTTTTTAACTCTGAGGAAAGTATAATGAAGATTTTTCCTTAAATCTGCTAAAAGAATTACAGTCCTTTTCCAGAATAAAAAAACTGGCTCTTGAATGAAATACATATTAGACTTTTTCTACTGGGGATTTAAAATATACTAAGTATTATTACTATTATTATTATTTTATCCTCATCATTAAAGCTGGATTGTCAAGATTTCCCAATTTTATCCATTCCAGGTAAAAGGAAATAGCTAAATTTCTGGATTAGTGTCTTCAAGGCTGCAAATTCCAAATGTGAACTGCAGAGGCTCTCCAGAAAATATCGTCTTCACATTTGAATGCCTTAGGAGTTATCCTGTATTTGATTAGCATCTGAATAATTAGATTTTTGGTCATGTCTGTTTGAAAGCTGTAAGAGGAAAGTAGCCTCAAGGCAGAAGTTTCTCTTAAGGTATGTATCATGACCTTATCACCACTACAAGGAGTTCAGGAAGGGCATGGTTGACTTTCACGTTATCATTTGGAAAGCCACTGAGTGTAAAAGATCCAGCTAAATTTGCCATTATTTTTAGAATTTTTACTTCAGGTTTCACGTCATGCCATGATTAATACATGGTGCCAGACAAGAGTGATTTGTATGTTGTATGTGATTTCAAAGTTTAATTTTTGAGTACAGTAAATTTCCTTCATGTGACTCATATGCTTTGATTTAAAGTTCTGTGAAAGAAAACGAAAATCCATTCAGTGTATTTAAGTATAGATAACTGGAAAGAGATTTAAAATATGCCAATAATTCCCGGGCCATTAAGAGCTGTCAAATAAAATACAGTACATTCATTATCAACAAAATAAAGCCCAGTCACCTAAGCAAAGTCCTACTCCATTTAAATAAAACATTATGCCATTTATTACAGTTGGTATTTGACTATTTTATCCCCACCATAAGCATAATAACATTCTCATATGTTTTAATTCATTTACGCATGCCTGCATTTAATATGCTTTGTAACCAGGTCTGCAATTAATATGATTTATGAAAATAGGACATATGCAATATTTTGGGAGTATAGTGATACATTTCTTTTCCTCCTATGAGTGAAAAATGTAATGAAAAAGCTCAAGGAAAATTGTTGGCTGTTAACATATTAAGTTGGACTGACAGAATCGTGAGTAAACTTTAGTGGAGTTAATGATATCCTCTTATCTGACCCTGACACATTTGCAGCATGTAATTTACAGAAGCTCTGTCCAGGGAATCTTGACAAATGCTCCTAACGATGTCAGGGCACTGTTTCATTCTAATGGAAAACAGATGTGGGTCAGATACCCTCATTCATCACCAACATAGAGAGTCTCAAACCGCTTTGGAGATGAATGGCACTACCTGCTGTTAACTCTTTTCACTGAAGAAAATTTCTCAAAACCACAACAAGATTCAAAAGAGTAAGCACTTGAGGACCTCACTTTTTAACAACCTTCAAGACAAAAACTCAGCCGCTCTAGCCCATATTCACAAACAGTCAATTCTCTTCTCTAGGATCTCGACTGTAAAACACAAAGGGAGAGATCTATGTGCTGATTGTGCATCAAACAGTTTCTGAAATGAGGATTGGTTACTTAATGCCTTTGACTTCATTTGGACTAATAATTTTCAGAACTGAATTTGTGATTTTTCTCTTGAAAGAATTGTTGCAATGTTTCTGAACTCACAAACCCACATATAAATGTAAATATATACACATGAAAACACACCAACCCCCATACTGAAACACACACAAGTGGCTGGCAACAAACCAAAGAACCTCTAAGAATAAATCGCTCTTTTAAATCAAAGCAGTCCTTTTTTTTTTCCTTTGAGTCAACGAAAAGTTAATAAGTTATATGCTTTCACTCATGTACATGAGGACTCAAACTTAGTCCAGATCCCGATCGCCCCCATTCCCGGACTCTTGCCACTACAGTTCTTCTCCAGTCACTTTGGAACTCATTGCTAAAAGCTGTCTGATTCTTCCATCGTTTCACCAAGCAGCCTGCAATTTAGGATCCTGGAAGTCTTCCGATTGTTCTAAAGATTAGAACCATTATTTATCCCTGTTGAATCTCTGACTAATCCACCTTCAAGTACCCAATCACTCTCTTGAACCACCTCAACACTTAAGTATCTGATTTTTAATGCATTTATTCACCTGGAACCATTATTTATACCTCTGTTTCATTCTTATCTATTGTATACTTGTCCATTTATATCTACTCGTCCCCCTATTAAACAGTAAAGTCTTCAAGGACAGGGATCCTTCCTCAGACAGAAGACCCTCCATACTGCCACTGATCATAGTTCTTCTTCAACAGGCTGTCCCAAAGAGGCTGACTCCCATTTCTCCTCTTATTCTCCAGCCATCCCCTCTGTTCCTCCAGGTAAATTTATTCAGTATGCCCTTTACCTAATTATCCTCTTCCCATCTCTGAATCTTCAACCAAGTGTCTCCATATTTCTGCAATGCCCTTCCTTCGGGCCTATTAAGTCTTCTTCCTGAAATCTACCCTTATACTTGAAGCCTTCTCCAACTACCTGCACTTAGATTTGCACTCTTCATTCACCCTTCCTTAGCCCCACAGTACTTAAGTACATACCCATAATTTATTTATGTATATTAATGACTGTCTTCAACTCTAGACTATAAGCTCATTGTGGCAGAGAACATCTTCCAACTCTGTTATATTATACTCTCCCAAGTCCCTGTGCAGTGTTCTGCACACATTAAGTGTTCAGTAAATATGACTGATCAAGGGATTGATTGACTGATCAGAGCAATAGCAACTCCCTCGAAACCTACAACTCATGAACTTTCCTCACCATGCCCAACATAGCTTTTCTTATGACTTGAGAGTAAGCTCCTTGTAGGTAGGGAACATGTATACCATCTTTGTTTTTTGTTTTTTTATAACGGTATTTGTTAAGTCCTTGCTATGTGCCGAGCACTGTTTTAAGCACTAGAGTAGGTACAAGGTAATCAGGTTAACCCACACTGGGCTCACAATCTTAACCCCCTTTTTGCAGATGAGATAACTGAGGCACAGGAGAAGTTAAGTGACTTGCCCAAGGTCACACATCAAACAAGTGGTGGAATAGGGATTAGAACCCACGTCCTCCGACTCTCAAGCCTGTGCTCTCTCCACTAAGCCACGCTGCCTATTGTTCTCTCCCAAGTATTTAATACATATGCTCTGCACACAGTAAGCTCTCAATAAATTTGATTAATTGATCTATTGATCTTATTGTCTAAAGAGCTTAAAGTAGAACCATTGTTAGAAAGCTTGCAGAGATTATGATGTGCTTTTCCTCTATTTCTTCCACATTCTCTCCTCCACAGAAGACCTTGCCTGGATAGAAAGAATGGCTGCTCTGAGTAAGTGGCTCTTGGAAAGGAAAAGATACATGCAGATCAACCACTGTGTTTCTCTTCTAAAAACCCTTCAGAAATCAGTGACTGAATTCATGATGATAATGGTGTTTATTAAGCACTTACCATGTGTCGGGCACTGTACTAAGCCCTGGGGTGGATGCAAGCAAATCGGGTTGGATACAGTCCCTGTCCCGTATGTGGCTCACAGGCTCAATCCCCATTTTACAGACGAGGTAACAACCACAGAGAAGGGAAGTGACTTGTCCAAGGTCCCAGCAGACAAGTGGCAGAGCTGGGATTAGAACCTATCCCCTTCTGATGCCCAAGCCCGTGTTCTATCCACTACACCAGGCTGCTACTCTAGTCTACTGAACTGTAGTGTTCTCCACCTTTCCCTATTGCTGTATGGCCCAGGTTACAAACATCCCAAGGGATGCAAAAACCAGGAGTACATCCTACAAAGTTTGATGATTTATCCCAGCATATATGTGAATCCATTGTTGGGTAGGGATTGTCTCTAACTGTTGCCAAATTGTACTTTCCAAGTGCATAGTATAGTGCTCTGAACACAGTAAGCACTCAATAAATACGATTGAATGAATGAACTCCACCCTGGAATTACATCCAATAGCTGTAGGAAAGCCAAACAATTTCCTCTCTGCCCTCCCATCCCCTTGTCCGAGCCCCTCCCGGCTCTTCCCTGTTTCCCACGGCTTTGTTCTCTCTCTGTATTGCACTACACCATAATAAAGTATTTGGTTCTTTCACCTTTAATTCTAGTCTTAGCAGATACCATGGTTGTCAACATCATCTCTATTTCCCCCATCCCCATTCTCTATTGCAACCCTGTTTCCCCACCCCAACCAAAGCTACCAGAGCAGAAATGGAAATGGTTTGGGGCAGAAGGATGGGTTGTGACTGCAGCAAAAATAAAAAATTCAAGGTGAAAGAAAGCACTAAAACAGTATCCTGAACAGTTGAGTGCAAAAGGAGCACTGAGGGTTAGGGGAAAGCATAAAAGTTGCTTGAAGCCAAAGAGGTTGGGGAAAGAACACGGAAGGAAATGTAGGAGGCAAGATATGGTCCACTGGGGTTCCTTATAGACTGAAGCATCTTAATGACTGAATGGGAGAGATTTCAGAGACAGTTGCTGTGTTAATAGACCCCAGGAATCCTAGCATCCAGATTTGTTGGAAAGTGTTCTGTGGAACACTAAGCAGAATGTTTTTGAGAGAAGTTCAAAATTTCAGAGATATTCAGAAAGAATCAGCCCACTAAAATGCTCTTTTTGTTCAACCTCTTCAACCTATTGGCCAAATTCTTCACTAACATTATAAAACCGCAACCAAAGTCAACAGAAAAATCTTCTATTTCCACAACATGCTGAAAGACTCTCAGCTACGTCACTCATCTGCAGTGTAACCTGGGCAAGTCAGTTAACTTCTCTGGGCTTCAGTTACCTCATCTGCAAAATGGGGATTAAAACTGAGACCCCCACATAAGTACAGTTCCTGGCACATAGTAAGCACTTAACAAATGCCTTTTTTAAAAAAAAAAAGCCATAGTCAAATTACAGTTCTTCACTTGGTTAATCAGATGATGTTATACTTAGATTTACCTCAACAAATCTTGGACTTCAGTTTAGTGATGCTTAATGTTATGGTACGTAAACACATAAAATTATTTTATATTCGTTTTCCGGAGGTTTTGAAATGGAACCTAATTTATTACATGTAAATCTATGGGAGAACATACCCATGATATTCACCCCCACCTCAGCCCCAGAGCATATTCATAATTTACTTTAATGTCTGTCTTCCCCTCTCGACTCTAAGCTCCTGCTTCTACCAACTCTGTGGTATTGTACTTTCCCAAGTGCTTACTAAAGTGTTTTGCACATAGCGAGTGTGCAACAAATATGATTGATTGATTGAAGTAGCTATATACAATTTCATTTTCCCAGAACATAACCCCACTTTTGAGGGATATGCTGGAGTCAACATGAGTGACAGGACAGGATCAAAAACAACCAATTTCTAGAATGAAGTTAGTCTCCTAGAATTGATGCTGTGCTGGGAGAAGCACATTAGGAAAATGGACACTAGTAGGATACCCAAATATCTTCTATGGGGTGAGCTGAAATTGGGAAATCAAAGGCTAGGAAGACAGAGGAAATGCCTTAAGGATATAGTAATACTAAATCTCAATCAGTGCTACATTTCAGCTGATAACTGATTATACTACTGTAGATAAACCAGCTTGGTGTACTGTAATCAAGAAAGGAGCATCTCTATTGGTGCAGAAGCTTTGTAAAGATCCTGAGGCAAGGAGGCAAAAAAAAAAAAAATCAACATCGCTACAAACACAACAGCTTAACAAAGTCCAGTTTTTATATTTACATGGTATCATCAGGACTATAGATCTTGTATTGGCCTTTTTAGCCACATATGCACCCATCAATTAATTTTACCTCAGTGACATCTCTGAGGATGAAAGGCAAATTACTTTCCAAGCCCTTAGTACAGTGCTCTGCATACAGTAAGCACTCAATAAATATGATTGAATGAATGAATGAATGAATGAATGAATATGGGGGAGAGTCTCAGAGAGAGAGAGAGAGAGAGAAGGAGAGAACAGTAAGTATATGCAGTGCACTGTATCAAAACAGTTGGGAAAGTATAATGGTTTAGAGACATGGTCCCTGCCTTCAAGAAGCTTGCAGTGTAACATGCTAGTTAATCTATGTCTCTTTTTGAGTGTGTAGTTCAGGTGTTCCTGGTCTGTTGGCTGCTATAATGCAGCTTGTGCCTGGGATCACTTGATCTCTGGGGTCAGAGAAGCAGCGTGGCTCAGTGGAAAGAGGATGGGCTGGGGAGTCAGAGGTCATGGGTTCAAATCCCAGCTCTGCTGCTTGTCAGTTGCGTGACTTTGGGCAAGTCACTTTAACTTCTCTGTGCCTGTTACCTCATCTGTAAAATGGGCATTGACTGTGAGCCTCACGTGGGACAAGATCACCTTGTACCCTCCCCAGCGCTGAGAACAGTGCTTTGCACATAGCGCTTAACAAATGTCATCATCATCATCATTATTATTATTATCTAATGTGAGGACAGGTTAGAGCAAGCCTGTGGGCTCCTCCAGACCATACTTCAAACTCTCCCCTCTTCCTGGCAGTGTGAGCAGGCCATTTTATGTCCCTCAGCAATACCAGCAATGGTAGAACTGTGGAGTGTTTCTGTGAAGATGGTGAGACTGAAAGATTCTAGGATGAATTAAATTATTTTATAATTAATTTGAATTAAGACAGGGGTTAGAAAATTTGGACTCCAACACAGCCTCCAGGCGCAAGTCTTCATTCCACTGGGTAAAGAATATACCAATTTTAATTATTTTGGGGGTCAAATGGCTGGTTTGGCTGTACTAGAAGCCTTTATTAGAAGACCAATAAGCAATGGCTGTTTAAGTTGGAAGTTGCTCTCAGCTCACATTCACCTTCATCTTTATTCTCAACTGTTCAAGAAGAGAATCCCTGCATAACATGATATATTGCCTTTGCCCCATGCCCACAACAATTATCACAACATTATGTTTTCACTGCATTCAGGCTGCCTTTGCAGAATTTATAAAATTCATAAACTTTGTTGAAAAGGAACATAACTTTTAATAAAAAGAAAATTGGAAAACACACAGATAAAATTGATTCCTTTCTCTCTGGGGAATTATCATTACTATTGTATATATTGAATTTAATTCCTCCATGTTTTGAAAGGTATATAAATTGCGCACATAGTATTAGATGGGTTAAAGGTTGGAAACTCATGCAATCACCATTCCATCCTAATTGACATCAACTTTACCCCATCAAACTCCACCCATCTGATTACATGTGCCTTCCAAATGTGACAAATTTGGCTTCATTTATATTTCAAATTGTTTTGCCATAATTTTTACTACATGTTTCTCATTTTAGCACCAAAAAACATCTCTTTCCTACTCCCTCTGTTGGGTAAAGATGACTCAATCGTGGTCCAGAATGGTTAAGCAGTTTAACCAAGGTGAGAGATAAAATAGAGCCACTATTACTGAAAATAAATACAATTTGTACTTCAATCTTTCATAATGTAATTGATTTTCTAACCTAGAACATCATGTCCCAAATAAAGGATTCATCCTACACACAAACTTTAGTTTGTTTTTATGATATGTGTTGAGTATTTACTACTTGACAGGCATTATACTAAGCACTGGGAAGATTCAAGTTAATTAGGTTGGACACAGTCCATATCCCACATGGGGTTCACAGTCTTAAATCCCATTTTACAGATGAGGTAACTAAAGCACAGAGAAGTTAAGTGGCTTTCCCAAGGTCACACAACAGACAAGAAGCGGAGTTGGGATTAGATCTCTTTGCTCTCCCAAGCCCTCAGTATAGTGCTCTGGACAGAGTAAGTGCTCAATTAATGCCACTGATTGATTGACTGATTGATCTCCTTTTTCTCTTTCCATAATGGGTGGCTCACAGTTCACTGAGACCAGTGATTAGGGCAATCATTCAACTTTGCCACATTTCATGTTAACTGGAGAACATAAGTGACTCTTTCACTGGCCTGGGTGTTTTTGTGGAGTGCAAGACCCAGGGGAAGTCAGGCAGATTAGAGCCACTGATCGACAGGTACAGAAAAAGAGATTTTAGAGTATGAAGTGACTTCTCAATGTGGTCATTAGGTTCTAAAACTACAAAAGCAAGTTTCTGGTGTCAGTGGTCCCAATGATGGTCTGGTCTCTAGTGAACCCCACATCTCCTAGAGGGCAGCACAGTTTCTTGGGGTTCTTGGTGGGGATCACTAGAGAGTGGGACTTGGGGTAATTGCCCCAAATATAAGGATGAAGTATTGGGCAGGAGTATCAGAGCAGTGGGGTGATTTGACAGTTTGGCACAGACAAGTAGATCATTCAGGCCAAAACCATCCACTTTAACATTCTGAACTGTTCAGTTGGGTTGTTGTCTGTGCATCAAATTAACCGGACGATTCTCAGTGTAGATAGGAAAGAGATCATTTTTAAATTAACATCTTTAGAAAGTCCAGTAAGTAAATGACTACTGACTGAGTTGAACTTCTTTTTGAGTCTAGCATCATGAAGCTATCAGGAGAAAGCTAATGAGTTGTTCAGTACTAGTTTAGTAGAAGTAGTACCTGGAGACCCTGACTCATCCCAAGGGCTCCAGAGCCACTGTGTTCCTCTCCCAAGTTCCTCTGAATGCTGCTTACAAGCCGAGGAACTTGGTGGAAAGAGCTGAGGAGAAGGAAAGAGTAGATTTAGGAGGGAACATGTAGAGTTGTTCTGTTTTTGACAGACTTGGGGGTGACCTGACCAGTCCTTTTTTAACCAGTGCTCCTTTCGTCCAACAGAAACATTTTGGGTCACAGTTTAAACTTTGAAATTGATGAATAAAAATATATTCTTATATATGTATAGGTGTGCCAAATTGTACTTTCCAAGTGCTTAATATAGTACTCTGCACATAGTAAGTGCTCAATAAATATGATTGAATGAATGAATTACAGTAATAGTAGGAGTAATAGTAGATGAAGAATGCATTGTTCACTAGTGTCAGCTTTGCACTGTGCCAAGTTCATTCATTCATTCAGTAGTATTTTTTGAGCGCTTACTATGTGCAGACCACTGTACTGAGCACTTGGAATGTACAATTCGGCAACAGAGACAATCTATTCGGGGGAGACAGACAGACAAAAACAAGACAATGTAATCACCATAAATAGAATCAAGGAGATGTACACCTCATTAACAAAATAAATAGGGTAATAAAAATCTATACAAATGAGCACAGTGCTGAGGGGAAGGAAGAGGGGGAAGAGCAGAGGGAAAGGGGGCTTAGCTGAGGAGAGGGGAGATGAAGGGCGGAAGGGGGAGGGAGCTGAGGGTGGAGGGGGAGCAGAGAGGGAGCAGAGAGAAAAGGTGGAAAAAGTTCTACTCTACCTTCTTAAGTGCTCAGGAAGGTAGAGTAGAAGGAAAAATCCACATTTGTTTCCCACAAAGAGTTTACAATCTACTGGGGGAGATAGAGATAAAAAATTTACAAATAAAGTACTGCAATCAAGATCAATAACTGAATATACAACTTAATAAGCATATATATGTATTACAATTATGAGGATAGATGAGCAGTGGTGATGCCTGAGAATTGATATGACGAGCTGCTGAAAATTAATCAGAGCAGGTTTATTAGACAAGCTTGAACATGGGAAAAGCTGTAAAATAATTATCGGACTTGTTAAGCACTTACTGTGTACCAAGCACTGTTCTAAGCACTGGAATAGATACAAGTTAATCAGGTTGGACACAGTCCCTGTCCTACATGGGGCTTACAGTCTTATCCCCACTTTACAGATGAGGTAACCATGGCCCATAGAAGTTAAGTGGCCTGCCCAAGGTCACACAGCAGACGTGGTGGAGCTGGGATTAGAACCCAGGTCCTTTTGATTCCCAGGACCATGTTCTATCCATTAAGCCAAGTCTTAGTCAGGATATCATACACGCATGCGCACACACACACACGTGCACACACACACACACACAGAGCCAAATCATACGGGCAAAATGTGAGCCATGAAGAAGCCACAATTGTTGATGTGACATGAACTGCTCTTCCCTTCTCCAAGTTTATCCAAGAGCCCTGGATTCAGCAAGGATTCCTAATTGACAGAAAATTGCAGGCATTTCCTCCTCCTGCCTCTGTTTCCCTTCCCCTCTCTCTCCATTGATATAGCCTTTCAACAATCCACAGACTCCAAGCAAGCTGTCAATGGAGATAGAAAAAGTCTAGGGCTGCCAGCGCCTTCAGGGATCGGCTGTCAATCATGTGTAATCAGGAGGCTCCCATAAAGAAACTATATCAAGGACCTGCTTCTTTATCTCCACTAGCTCAGCTTAGAATCCTAAAAGCAAACTTGCCTCAATTGCAACCAAATATTCCACTTAATGATAGTCCTTTCATTTAGAGGGAAAACAAGGAAACACTTCAGCTGCTGTTAAACATCAGGCGGAATCCTCAAAGATTTTTTTTTTTTTCAAACGCTGCACGGTTTGCCTGTTGAAGACATGATTCTGTGCTGGGCACATTACAAAGCACACATTCACTCTCTAATTGGATAAATATGCAAGTATTCAGATTTCTATAGATATTTCCATTTTGCGAACACAGTAATGAATTAAAAGCTTTACACTGCATTCCAACCTCTTATAAAGGGTTGATTCAGACCTCTGGTTTCCTTCATGTCAGTCTCAAAGCATGGCTCTTCTATGTTTTATTGAATGCAAGGAAAAACTTATTCTATTAACTTAGTGACACGTTACGGTGGTCCTCATAAGCTGTGGGAGAATGACTCTAAGGAATAGAGGGATGTTTTTAAGGAAGACAAAGCACTATTCTCTTTCCATTCCATGTAGCTATAGTAATAACCTTCGGGAAATGCAAGACTAACATTTCTGGCAAAGGAAATTGCTGGTAAAGTTAATTAAATAAGGAACCTATATTTTTCTTGACTCTATTGATATTTTCAATAGTTTGCTATTGCTCCTTTGTAAAAGAGATGCTGCCTAAGTTGGTTGAATCTATCGCAAATCTAATTCAGCAACTGGCAGTACATCTCAAGCCCTGAATGAACAAAGAGCAAGACATTCATACTAAACAAAAATAGTACTACAGCCATCAGAAAACACCCTAGGCACACGATGAATTGCAGCATAAAGGTTACTTTATGAATGGATTAACAGCGGAGTTTCAGCCCTGAATGCGAAATCTCAAAATCCTAAAATGACAATTAATCAGAGAATTAATAGTATTTATTGAATATGCATTGTGTGCAGAGCAGAGTTCTAAGCACTTGAGGAGTAGAGTAGAATTAGAAGATCCATGCCCTCAAGGACATGCAGGCCAAGGGAAAGAATCACAAAATGCAGAGAGGAGGAAAAAGAGAACAGAAAAATTTTGAGAAATGCAAAATGCCTGTTGCCTTAATCTATTTGTGTCCAAGTCATCTTGATTTTCATTGAATGGGGATTTGATCCAAGAGCTCGACTCTGTCAAAGAGTGAGAGAGGAACTGAAAAATGAGCAGGTCATCAAGACACAAATCACCTTTCTATGGACTCTCCCTACCATTTTGAGCCCTGGAAATAAATCTGCACTTCTAGTAACTTCAAACCAATTTTCTCTGTGAATGGTTTCTGGAAAGTATAAAGGGAAGAAAATGGATACACCAGAAAATAGGTTGCAGCCACCTGTTTGTCTGGTTCTCAAAGGTAAGAAATATTCTAGGTGGGCAGGACTAGGATTTGTAACCTATGTTTTTAATATACAAAGTATTAAATGTACCAAATGACTGGTCTGACCGTCAACAATGCTAGTTGTAGTTTCTGAGTCTGTGCCCAAAATTGTTCAGAGAAAAAAAGCTCTCCAGAAACAGGAGCTTTCTGAGCCACATGGAATGGAGTAAACCTTATTACCTTAACATTTATCAACAGAAAAGGAAAGGTCAAGAGCTTCCCATGCCACAGTGAATGAGATTATTTCTACATCAAAAAAAATACACTCAAAACTACCATTCTTCATGATTATAACCCATCCACATTATAGTCAGATCTGAGGTAAACTCATACACCTTCAATGGAAAGAAACGTGTTTAGACAAAGAGTCGTTGTCTTGCCTAGCATCTGAAGAATTTGAGGTAATTGTTAATGCTGTTGTCTGAAAATGACAAGACAAATCAAGAGCAGCCCTGAGTTTTGTGTACTTATATTAACACTTGGATGCTGATCCTAATAAGTTTCAGGGTTTACAAATGTTTGTCAAAAGAAAATGCACTGAGCAATTGAAATCTAATTTGAAATGGAACTACGGTATTCTAATAAATATATGCATGAAACCAAGAAGCTGCCTAATAAGCGTGGCTGACACCAAATATGCAATTTACATACATTACACACTAATAATCTCAATTTTAACATTATACTTAAAAAGCACCAGTTCATTGGCTAAATTGAAGGTTTTCTTTTGTAAAATGCAAATAAGGACGATACTTGACACAAGTTCCTTAAGTCATTAATCACTACCTTATAAAGATCAGCCCTTTCTAAGTATAACAAAGTAGATTTCTCACTGCTCTGGGACTGTGATGATTAAACCAGACTTAACAGATGAATAATCAATCAACCTGATGAGATCTGCAGACCTGCTCTTTGTTCTTGAGGTGCTGAGAGCTAAGCAAATGTTAGCACTCTTCTCTGACATTTTTATCCCAGTACACAAATCTTTATGAGGCTCTTTCCTTTCCTCAGTCTATCATCCATGAAGTAAAACAGGTGTACTACTGGTTCAGTTATTACTTTCCATTGCTTTGGTTTCCCAAGTTCCAGCTTCACCACCACGCCGCCCTCACCACCCACCCCCACTCCCCACACACACACAATCTGTACTGCTTACTGCTGCACCGATCATCTTCCTGAACCAGCTCTTTGCATGGCCCACATACCTCCTCTCCTCAAAACTCTCCAGGGGAAGGCACCCACCATACCTAACTGTTCTATTCTCTCACTAACTCCTTATCTTCACTATAGACTGTAAGATCATTGTGGGTAGGAAATGTGTCTGTTATTATATTGTGCTGTCCCAAGTGCTTAGTATAGTGTTCTGCCCACAATAGGCACTCAATAACTGCAACTGAATGAATAAATTCTTCCCAGCCAGTAGTCTACCTCATTCTCAACTCTCCCAACCCACCCCCTGGTTCTCACTGCTCTCCTACCTTGGAACTCTCTCCTTCCCAAATCAGACTCTCCCTGCATTCCAATCCCTCCTAAAATCTCACCTATTCTAATAACCTTTCCCACATCAATTTCCCAACACTTTGAGCCATATCATCCTTTCAGTCAAATCAAACAGTTTTAAAACTATTTTCAGCTTCCTTAGCACTCACATACAATTACTCAATTTATTTGTTTTGACCAGTCTAGTTGTTGGTATTTTCATGTTTCTCTCCCCCATTAGCAGGTAGACGATGTGTCATTTCATTATTCTGTTCGTCTGATGTGCTTAGTATACTGTACCATTCCAAGTGAGTATTTAGTAAGTATTACTATTATTACTACTATAAAAAGCTGTTCAACAGTGAAAAAACCTGCAATTATAATTACGGGAAATTATAGTTAAAATACACCTTTAATAAAATGAACTATGATTCAACCTATTATCTTTCATTTCACCATTCAATTTTAAGCCAAAAAAGAAACGCAAGTTTGTATGTGCAGAATTAAAAAGGAGCTAACACTGATATAAATCTAAATCAAGTAAAAATTAACAAAATTTTAAAGGCACTCAAAATGTATAAGCTCTGAGTTTGCATCTAGAATTGCTTTTTTTGAGATGGAAAATGTCTAAAACAAGTACTTTATAGGGAGGGTTCCGAAATCTTCTTGGATATCAAATATCTCTGCAAAAACAATATTTTGATGACATAAGAGTAAATTTATCAAAAGCATATGGATCATTTTTTTCCTAAAATACATATGAAAGACATGGAAAATATAAGAAAGAAAATTGCTGGGCAAAATATGTTCTGGGCTTTGTCAAACCCAAATATTTGAGGAAGTATTTGTGATGCTCGATCAAACCACACTGCATCCAAGTTGTCCATGCTGGAGAAATACAGTCAGTTCTACGATGCCCAGGTTAGGTACCATAAGGCCTTAGATTTAGACTTCCTTTAATTATGATTTATAGACTTCCTTTAATTATGACTTATAAGACAAAGTGAATGGGCTGAATTTTTGGTCTCAGAAGTTATATATTTTAACATAACATCAAAAGCAATAATAATAATAATGGTATTTGTTAAGTGCTTACTATGTGCCAAGCATTTTTGTAAGCACTGGGGTAGATACAAGATAATCAGGTTGGTTACAGTCCCCTGTCCCAGATAGGACTCACAATCTTAATCCCGTTTCACAGATGAGGTAACTGAGGCCCACAGAAGTGAAGTGACTTACCCAAGGCCATGCAGCAAACAAGTGGCAGAGCCAAGATTAGAACCCATGACCTTCTGATTCCCAGGCCTGGGCTCTATCCACTACATGCAATCTACCATTGCTGATGAGCTTGTTGTGGGCAAAGAATGTTACTATTTATTATTGCATCATACTTTCCCCAGCTCTCTGCACACAGTAATTCCTTAATAAATATGATTGAATGAACAAATGAAGTTTGTATTAGCCAGTGTGCCAGAGTTCTAAGAACACTGAACATAAAAAGGACAAAAAGTAGTTGTTCCATTCCAAGCAGATGCCTACCATTGTCATCAGTCTGGAAAATTTTTAACTGAAGAATCACTAAGAGGGACCCAGGAGGTGATAAGCCCAGTAAGAATCTTGAAAAATAGGCTAACAGGTGCAGCGCAGTGACCAAAATCACCTACTGGGCATGGCTCTTCAGCTCTCTCCTGAGGTCATTCAGACATAAATGTGCTCTGCCTAGAAAAAACCTTCACAGAAACTTTGCAACCTACTGCTTATGAGTTCATTGCACTCTGCCTCAGTGGGAACAGGACCTCCAGGAATTCATTCATTCATTTAATCGCATTTATAGAGTGCTTACTATGTGTAGAGCACTGTACTTAGAGTTTGGAATGTACAATTTGGCAACAGATAGAAACAATTCCTGCCCATCAACGGGCTTACAGGAATAAGAAGATGGGAGGAGGTGCTGCATAAACCATTATCCCTATCATTAATTCTTTGGTGCAGGTTCTTGGTCCTGCAATCTACCAAGGCTCCTCTGTCACTGTTAACAGAAGCCCCTTCTTTTCATGGTATTTGTTAAGTACTTACTATGTATCAAGCACTGTTTTAAGCCTCAGGGTAGTTACAATATGATCAGGTTAGACATAGTCTCTGAACCATATAGAACTCAAAGTCTAAATCGGAGGGAAGAGGACAGCCTTTATTTTGCAGGTGAGGTAGCTGAGGCACAGAGAAATTAAGTGACTTGCCCAAGGTCACGCAGCTGACAAGTGGTGGAGCCAGGATTAGAACTCAGGTCCTCTGACTCCCAGACCTGTACTCCTTCCAACAGGCCATGCTGCATCTCTTTTTGTAACGAAGTAGTTCCCAAACTGAAGACAGTGGTCAATTTCTCATTTTCAATCAATCAATCATATTTATCAAGTGCTTCTGTGTACAAAGAGCTGTAGTAAGTGTTTGGGAGAGTACAAAGAATATAATAGAGTTAGACACATAGAAAATTCTCTCAGGGCCTAACTTTACTTTCAAAAAGTAAAGATAGTCCTTCATTGGGTGGGATTTATTTTTTCACATAAGGTAGGACAAGTGGATGCACAAGGTGTCAATGCACTAAATGTTTTTTCTACCAGTATGAAAGACTTAATGCTTCTTCCAAAGTGTCTAATTTACCCCCAGGGAGTAAAGTGAGGCCCACGGAGAATTGGGTTTAGTATCTTGGCAAAAGCTATAACTAACAAAATCACTGAACATAAGGAAGTCAATACAGCACAGAGAAACCAATCAAAACTGCCCTGATCTTTGCCCATGCTTAATGAGACATCTGGGATTTAGATTTGCAGAAGCCCTTCCACCAGACACTGCCATTTTACAGATTGAAGTCTTTCCTTCTTCTTCTTGGATGGAGGGCACCGTTTTACTAAGTCAATTTAAAGAAGAAAGGAGAAACCTAAATACAAAGCAAAAGAAAGTTGCTCTCCTTGGTCCGTGGCTGCAATTTAAGACAAAGGGGATTCTTGTGAATACTGATCCCTGATAACAGTCACACCTATTCGCTGAAAAGAAAACAGCTCAAAAGCGTTTCCAATGTCACTTCAAAGGAGTTAAGCTATATGTACATTATTAAGCCACTTTGAAAAGAAGTCCTATCTCTAATCTGTTTTAATGATTTGTGTTCACTTGCTAATTAGCTCCCCCTACTGCCCCCTATTGGGAAGCCACTGAGTTAATTGCCCCTTAAATATCTCCATGCATTGCATTTAAAAGTGAACAATTCTCATATCTTATTTCGTCTCTCCCTTACCTGTTTCCACTTTCTTTCAATTACCACAGATTTAGTCACCTAAATAAAATTAAAAAAAAAAAACAACCTTCTGTTTCCTCCTTGCTGAAGCTGGAAAACTCAAATATCCAGACATTTCTAAGACATTACACTTGTTTGGTAGATTTTGGCCTTTTCATACTGAAGTCCTGTACAAAGGTTTTAAAGAGCATAGAAACATGAAACACTTCAAATTGGGGTGCTAAACCTACATCTGAATTTTGTTTAATTGTACCATAGAAACAAAGACAACCAGTGACATTCCAGGATATATATTTGTGACATTATATGATTCCAAGACTCAAAAATTATCATAAGAAATATGACCTTTTGGGTTGAGTTGACACCTCTGAATTTTGAGAAGATGATGCAGGGTAAATACTAAACTCTGACAGCTGAATGACATCATAAAATTAACATTTCATTAAAGAAATTGTGAACAAGTAATACTTGCTCATAGTGGGCAGGGAATGTGTCTGTGTATTGTTCTACCAAACTCTCCCAAGCACTTATAGTTCAGTGCTCTGCCCAAAGTAAGCACTCAGTAAATATGATTGAATGACTGACTGACTTCCAGTCTTTAGGTCTGTATATCAATTTCTTGACTGTTGATGACATAATACAGGGAAGCATATTTTGATAGAAAAAGAGAAGCTTAATTATCCAAATTGGCCACATGTCAAACTGGTTTTGGTCTGTTGCAATCTGGATCATCCAAATTTTACTCTACTAGTTAGATTTCATACCTTTGGTAAGGGCCAAACAGAAGAGAGATCTAAAATTCTAAAACCAATACATTTTTTAAGGCATTTGTAATGCAAATCAATTAAGACTAAGGTTAGTTCTGTTTATGAAAAGTTCAGATAATTAACTGAAACTAGATTTGACTTTTTTTGGACAGTTGTTTATCAAATTTCATTCAGCATTTCTTTTTATTTTTTAATTCTCTGAGCCTGAGTTCAGATAACTGGTCATTTGGTATTTGAGGAGCATAAAATCAGCCTTTTCATCACATAAATTTGGGGGCAGTAGCTTATTTCTGAACTGCTCAATATACTTTTGAGTAAATAATTTAGGTTGAGAGATTATTTTCAGAGATTCTGCCAGAGCTAAAACGTTTGCAAAAAAGATTGCAGCTTGGTTACCTTTTTACTTAAGTTGGATCATATCTGCTGATTTGTCAGTAATGTTTTGGCATGTGTCTAATCTTCTAAATGTTTCTCATCTTTTCTGAGTCATTGCTTGTTTGTTTCCACTTAATTAAATTCCCCCTTTGTGCATCCAAAGAATCCATAGTATCCTGGACCGAGAAATATGGATTTTATTATACTACTAAGTTTCTTTATAATTTGGGACAAGATGTTATTTATTTCTGGTTTTCCCCACTTCACAGGGGCATGATAAGGAATATAGATAATGCTTTCATTATTCTTCCTGGATACTGGAGGTGTGTGGTCTCAAATTAGAATCCCTGTGATATATTTTCATTGAAAAAGAAAACTTTTTTAAGGAAAACTAAAGATGCTTTGCTAACTGAGAAAAAGAAAATAATATCCACAGCTACCAAATGCAGTGGGATCCAAAAAAGTATCTCTACTCCCATGGAATCTGTGAAAGAGAATATGAAACCAGTGGACATGTCTGGCCTAGCTTCCTACACATTCTTTGCTCAAGGTTGCCAAATTCTGAATCTAATTAATATTAATGTATTTAGTTTATTGGTTTTGGACAATATCTGAAAGACCATTTCCAGGAAAATAAGGTCAAAAAGGATGAAAATCAAACATTTTCTAACATAGCAACCTCCCACCAAACAGATAAATAATGGTATTTGTTAAGCGCTTACTATGTGCAAAGCACTGTTCTAAGCGCTGGGGGATACAAGGTAATCAGGTTGTCCCACGTGGGGCTCACAGTTTTAATCCCCATTTTACAGATGAGGTAACTGAGGCACAGAGAAGTTAAGTGACTTGCCCAAAGTCACACAGCTGGCAAGTGGTGGAGCCGGGATTCGAACCCATGAACTCTGACTCCCAAGCTTAAATTCCCTTTCAAATTGAGATGGTTTTTAAACCTACTGGAACAGTGCTCAGTAAAATCAGAGTTGAATTTGGCAGAAACCAACACCTTCGAAAAATTAAAGCTGATGAATAAACTGTAAGTGAAAAAAGAAAAATTCAATTTAGTCATCTCATGGGTGAACCGCTCTTCCCCCTTCTAGGTGCTTTGGATCCATCCTGTCACAGTAGGGAAATCTTACTGCCCTTTCTTCATGGAAGTGATATTTTCCAAGACTTCAGCATTTAACGTCAGCATTTCCCATCAGAATCAGACAAGCTATGCAATGTGGTTGCTTAGCTTCTGTATTTTTCTTGACAAAAAACTGCTCAGAAGCCAAACAACCTGCTCAAGGGTCAAGGTCAAGGGTGAGGGAACTCTGAGCAAACATGAAACCAAAGGAAAGGGAATCCTAATTCCCTTGGACCCTTAGAGTAGAAGTCTTAGACAGCTTGGAGCATGCACATTGAGCTCCAATTCTAATACATTTTATTCAAGTCAAAAATGCAAATGTCCAGGCATTTTTTAGAGGATATGTATTTGTGCAACTATGAGTAGAGAACATGTCTGGTACATTTCCAAAGCACTCCAGCTTCCTTCATCAATCATCATCGCCATCAATGGTATTTATTGAGTTCTTACTATATGCAGAGCACTGTACCAAGCATTTGAAAAAGCACAACAGAGTTGGCAGATAAATTCCCAGCCCACAGTGACCTTACAGTATAGGGGAAATTCATGACCAGGGTAAATCATTGGGAAAATCAATCAAGCAGTGGTATTTTTGAACACCTTCTGAGTACAAAGCACTGTCCTAATCAATAAATCAACTATATTTATTGAGCACTTACTGTCTGTAGAGCTCTGTATTAATCACTTGGGAAGTACAATCAATCAATCAATTCTATTTACTGAGAGCTTACAGTATGCAGAAAACTGTCCTAAGTGCTTGGGAGAGTACAGTGTAACAGAGATGGTAGATATGTTCTCTGCCCACAAGGAGCTTAGAGTTTAAGCAGCTTATAGTTTGAGAAGCAGCATGGCTCAGTGGAAAGAGACCAGGCTTGGGAGTAAGAGGTCATGGGTTCGAATCCCGGCTCTGTCACTTGTCAGCTGGGTGACTGTGGGCAAGTCACTTAACTTCTCTGTGCCTCAGTTATCTCATCTGTAAAATGAGGATTAACTGTGAGCCTCACGTGGGACAAACTGATTACCTTGTATCTACCCCAGCACTTAGAACAGTGCTCGGCACATAGTAAATGCTTAACAAATACCAACATTATTATTATTATTATTATTATTAAGTGCTGGAAAAAGTACAAAGAAGCAGAACCCTTGATAACTGTCCTCAAGGACCTCATAATCTAAAAGGAGATGCAATTATAAATGATTTACAAATAGTGCATATAGGAGACAGAAACAGAGCAGAGGGAGGTTCTCTGGAACCTTGAAAGGGTCTCTTTAAAAGTTGGAGCCATGGAAACCTTTCCATCATAATTCCTCTCTTAAATCCTTTATAAAACAGCCCACAGTACAGGCCATTTTCCTACCAAATTCCACAATAGATGAAAATGCACTTGCTGAAGCTTAAAGGTGACAGACATAAAACAAACACAAGTATGCACTGAGTCACACTGAGGTTGGTAAATATTTAAAATTTGTTACCATAAGAAACTGTGAAGACAAATAGAATCAGTAAGTTCAAGAAGAGTCTGGATAAATTCACATACAAGAGGTCCATAATAGGGCACTAGGGGGAAAACTATGCAATAGAGACAATCTAATTAGGGATATATCCATAGGAATTGAGGTAGAAGTCAAGGAAGACAAGCTTCACCCAGGGCAGCATGGTGTAGTGGATAGAGCCCAGGCCTGGGAGTCAGACGGTTATGGGTTCTAATCCTGGCTCTGCACCTGTCTGCTGTGTGGCCTTGGGCAAGCCACTTAACTTCTCTGGGCCTCAGTTGACTCATCTGTAAAATGGAGAATAAGACTGTGAGTCCCATGTAGGACAGGGCCTGTGTCAAACCTGATTTGCTTGTAACCACCCCAGCACTTAGCACAGTGCCTGGCACATAGTAAGCACTTAACAAATACTACAATTAGTAATAGTAGTAGTATTTGCTTTCTCCAAGCATCCAGTGGCCACTATTCGAGACATAATATTGGCTCTAATGGGCCGGTGATCTGACAGAGTACTCACATGGATTATGTTTTTAAAGAGAAATATGTCTGATAACTTGATCCATGACATCTATCTCAATTATACTATAGCATTCTGGGCTTTACTCCCAATTCCATCACTGAACTGCTGAGAGAAGGTGGTTCTACTTCTTGCCTCAGTTTTTTGGGGCTCAACAAAAGGAAATGATATGGCGTTTGCCTACTTCATAGAGGGTTTTGTGAAGATTAATGAAAGAATGTGCAAAATGCTTTGTGGGGAAAGCTTGGGCACAAAATGTTTGGTGCCACAAGCGTCAGAATGAGGGAAGAGAGTAAGAATGATGAGAAATAAAAACTGAAAATAGTGGCAACATTTTGCAGTACTAACTTTTCTGAATCACCAGACATCCTGAAAAAGAAATCACAGAAAAGAGAAATATCACCCTTTCAGTCTTTTTCTGGACAAAACTGTCCATGGTTTGTCAGGTTATTGAGAGAAAAACACTGATCTCACCATTCATATGTCCCAGGACTGGACCAGGGTTGGATTTTCTATCAGTCAATGAAAATATATTTATAAATGGCTTTTCTATGGTTCAAAATGACTTGTCCTGAAAATTACACTGATAACTGCTTCTGATGGATTAAAGTCAGTACCCTGGAAAATTCTTATTTCTCAACTATGGAAGTACCATGAACATTCCAAATCTGAGCTTTTAAAGCTGAATCTATTAGGATAACGACATGCCTTTTGTTAGGGGTTGCATTCAGAAACGTTGATGTTTCCAAACTAAATTCATTAAAGTCCTGTTGGAAGTATATTCATTTGTTTTCATGTTGTTATTTTTCTACTGCGCCATCTATTTTTTTAATCCCACTATGTGCTATAGGAATCTATGAAACTTAATTACATTTACTGTTACAAAAAAGGGTTTATGAACTTTTGCCTTTAGGCAGAAATGTTTATTTCATTGCCTTTGCTATTCATTCTTTTCAACTCAGATGCCTTTGAACTTTTCAGCTGCACAGAGTTATCACCGTTGTGCAGAGACCAGGAAGTACACTCCCGAGATGCAAACCACAAGCTGAAAAAAACGCAGAAGGCAAAGATATATGAGTCGTTATTTTGGCCACCCTTTGTGCCATTAAAATCTCATTTTCTGCCTATTAGAGTGCCCTCTCACTGCTTAGGCAATGGTGATAGTCAGTGATTAGTGTGTAATTGAGTATAATTGTCTTTTCACTTTTCATTTGTGTCATTCTGAGCTTCTCTCTGTTTTTCTAGCCACTCGGAGGAAAAGGAGCTGAGAGAAGATGAAGCTGTTAAAACTCTCACTCTCAGCCCTGAAGAGATTCCTGATTTTAATTATAGATTGCATCGCCTTTGTGACATTTCTCCAAATTTAGTGGACAGCTATCCTCAACACCTGGGCTAAGCTCTTACTAATAAAATAAAATACTGTGTATTTAAACAGCTGCTAATAATGTCAACTTCAGACAGATGCCACATGTAGGAAATTTAACCAACCTTCTGACACGCAATTATGGAGGCAATTTATTAACATGATCTTTCCAGAAAAGCTCATAGTCTAATGCAAATGAGAAAAACAATTACAATGTTCAGATATTTCTATACTTCTAAAGAGTGGTCATTCTCCTAATTTGCAACTCTAGAACTCATTTACCCTGGAGTATGATGGCCAGCGGGTTCTCTCTCCATTTGATTTACTTGTTTCTTCTCACTTTGAAATCTTGCATAGTTTCTAGAAAAAAAATCCTTCCTAATCAGCCAGGCTATCACCTGACCAGATGTCATAAAAGATGTCAATGTTTGTGAAATTGCCTTACCAAAGAACAAGATTGGAGTATTTGAAGTCAGAGCTGGGGAGATGGAGGAAGACTAGCACGTTACAAACTCCTGACGACTCAATGTAAATGTGAAATCTGAATGATTACATTAAAAATAACTTGAAATTAAGCCTACGTTATGACTTTGGCTGCAGCCAGTAGGAGGGAAGAAAAAGGAAACTAGCAAACTGAAATCATGTGGCTCATATAAAGAATACATTATGGTTTAAATCTGGCAATTCATTATATTGTTGCCTCAGGGAATAGACTATTTGGTCCTGGTACACAGCGAATCCTCTGTCTGGAAACACGGGACTGACCTGAGGTGAAAGGCCATTGCCAATGGCGGGGTTCATGGGATTTGAAGGCCCGGATGGAGGCACAAAGCTGTCTGTATAGCTGGAAAATCCATGTCTGGTGCTGGGGAGGCAATATGCAGAGCTGCTCTCTGGATTGGAGGGGAGAGTACTTTGGTGAACAGTGCTCGGAGGAAGAGGCTGAGGTCTGTGAACTGTACTGCTGGGATCAGACACGGCTAAAATGAAAAAGACCATTTTTATGATACATTTCATTTGCCTGCCATAAGCATTCCGGTCCCTCCAAATTCTCCCTCCCCTTCCAGGATTCGTTGACCTTTATAACCTAGATCTACAAGCTTCTTTTGCTAGGTCTTAGTATCCTTCCTGCCCTTTATCTCTGTAAAGGTAAACTGTGATTTGGGAATACTTGTGTATACTGTAGATTTGCATTCAACTTCACTCCTTGAGGGCAGGTTCTGGTTCCTGATTTTTCCAGTGTAATTCTTTACTGGGACCAGTACAGAGTTTCTATATATTGGACACTCTACTGGTAACTGTCAGTGGAAACTGTTTTGATCTAATTAGTTCAGTCTGGAAATTCTACAGTCACCAACTGGTTAAAGCATGGCATAGTGGATGGGCCTGGAAATCAGAAGGTCATGGGTTCTAATTCTGACTCCACCACTTATCTAAGTGACCTTGAGCAAGTCACTGCATTCTTTGGGTCTCAATTACCTCATCTGTAAAATGGGGATTGAGACTGTGAACCCTACATGGGACAGAGATTGTTTCCAACCCAATTTGCTTGTATCCACCCCAGCGCCTGGTACAGTGCCTGGCACATAGTAAGCACTTAGCAAAAACAATCATCAATATTGTTTTATTATTATTATTAATAAGGCTTCCTTTTAAGCAATAGTCATGTCAACAGCTTCACTATAATACACGCTTATTAATTTTGTAGACATGGAATTTAACAATATTCTGGATAGGTAGGCTTCTGGATAAGCATTCCTCATATTTCATGTACCATATCAACCAGGAAATAGTATTTACTGGGTACTTTTTGTGTGCAGAGCACTCTACTGAGTGCTTGGGAGAAAAAACAGAGAATGCCATCATTCTAATCACTTTCTTACATTTTCACTGTCACTATCTCTATATTACTATATTCAGAGTATTATTTCCACTATCAACATCAATATTAGAATGTTATTTTCTGGTGAAATGTACTTCTGATGGTCTTGTGATAAGATTCCAAAATTTAACTTTATTATCCTCTGGTTCAAAATGAAGTCAGTTTTATATTCTTCAATTAATATTTTCTTAATTGTCCCATGTTCAAAGTTGTAAGTTTTAACATTGTATATTGGCATGGAGAGTTTGCTTGAGATCCCAGGAAAAATACAACTTGCCCTAGGAAATTGGGGAGTGGCATATAACTTTCATCACCCCTTTTCTCTTTCTCAGTTTGGAAGCCTGCAGAACCAGGAAAATAACTCAATTCACCAGCATGACTCTTTAGACATACTGCAAATCAATGAGCTGGGACTAGGGTGGTGATGACAATGATGATGGCATTTGTTGAGCACTTTCTGTGTGCCAAGCACTGTTCTAAGCACTGGGGTAAATACAAACTAATCAGGTTGGACAGAGTCCCGGTCCCACATGGGGCTCAAGTCTTCATCCCCATTTTACGAATGAGGTAACTGAGCCCCAGAGAAGTTAAGTGACATCCAGCTTTACACAGCAGACAAGTGGTGAAGCCAGAATTAGAACTCAGGTCCTTCTGACTCCCAGGCCCTTGCTCGATCCACTAGGCCTTGTACTTCCATGGAATCTGGGTGCATATTGAGCACTTACAATGTGCAGAGCTCCACACTATATCTTCGAGGAGAAAAATCTGTTTTCATATTCCTATGTAAGCTGATCTATCTTTGTTGTGGAATTTAGCACTGGGAGAACTTATTTTGCTGTGTCTCGTTATGGGTAGGAACTGTATCTGCTTATTGTTGTATTCTCCCAAGCGCTTAGAACAGTGCTTTGCACTCAATAAGCCTTCAATGAATACAATTGAATGAATTAATTAATTAATGAGTAGTAAAAACACCAGGATGCACATCCACCACTGGCCTTAGTCGGCTCTCAGTCTCACTCCCAAATGGGCCTCTGTCCACAAATAATAGTGAGCACTGAGCATGGGACAGAGGAAAAAGTGGGCATTCTCTTCCCCAGCTCAGATCTGTATAGATGCCCTGTAAGGGGCAAAATCGTACTCAAATAAGTCACTGCACTCTTCTGGTTTTCTACATTTAATAAGAATTGTGGTATTTGTTAAGTGTTTACTATGTGCCAAGCACTGTACTAAGCACTGTGGTACTGGGTGCCGCACTCCTGTGGTACTGGGGTACATACGAGTTAATCAGGTTGGACACAGTCCCTGACCGAAAATGGAGCTCAAAGTCCTTTCCCCAAACAATACCCTGTATGTCAACTTAGATACCCTTCCAAACATGGGAGAATTGAACTCAATGTAGGTTCATAAAAATTAATTTTGTCAAAGCTCAGTTTATTAATATGACTATCGTATTAAGTGGCTTGCAAAAACTCCATGTACTTCTCTAGATATTAGGCTTGAAAAAATAAGTTTAATAGCAGTAGCCAGGTGGCAAAGCCAAATTCCATAAATGCCAATTGTTTATTCAAAAAAATTAAGAAAGCAATCAACACCCTCTATTCCTCTCTGCTTTACCTTGTGGGATCGACGTGGGTTGGTAAGAGGTCTCGGTCAACTGGTAAGTTGGGAGAGTTGGCATGGCAGTAGGAGGGAAGCCTCCTGGAATCAAGTGGTTGAAAGCCATCAGTTGATTGGCTCCAGCTTGTTTCCTCCATCTTGCACGACGGTTGCTAAACCAAACCTAGAGAAGTAATGTAAAATTTTGAGAATTTGACTCATTAAATTCTTGTGTGTTCACATCCTAGAGAAGAAAATCAAAGATCTTTTGTTAATAGGACTAGTCTTTCCACAGAGCAAGTACCTTACATCCCCACGGAACTTTCTCTTTAAAAATATATGTAGTATTTGTTAAGCATTTACTATGTGCCAGGCACAGTACTAAGTGCTGCAGTAGAATTGGGTTAGACACAGTCCTTGTCCCACGTGGGGCTCAAAGTCTTAATCCCCATTTTACAGATGAAGTAACTAAGGCACAGAGAAGTTCAGTGATTTGCCCAAGATCACACATTGGAAGAGTGCTGGAAGTAGGATTAGGACCCAGACATTAGACACGTATTTAGAAAGGGGAGCAAGTAGAACCATGTACATGATAACACTACCTGTCGTTGGGTAGGGATTATCTCTATTTGTTTTCGAATTGTACTTTCCAAGTGCTTAATACAGTGCTCTGCACAAAGTAAGTGCTCAGTGAATATGGCTGAATGAATGAATGAAGAAATCTTATTGATTAAAGAAGGAAAAGAGAAATTCAAAGCTCTATTGAAAAGTTTAAAGAAATTGCAAGAAAATCAATAAATACAAAGCTAGTTTCTATGTTGCTGTAAATTTTTCCTGAAAGAAAGCTGTAAGGATTTGGAGAACCCTACAGAGGGATATTTTCAGAAACTCATCTTGAAAAAATTTTGCAGTCTATTAGACAAAAACAAATATTCTTCAACAAAATAGTAATTGGAACATTGTAGAACTTAATTGGAGCACTTATTTTGCCAAGCACTCTACTAAGCACTGAGGTAGATAGAAAACAATTTGGTTGGACACAGTCCCTGTCCCATATGGGGCTCACAGTCTAAGGAGAAAGGAAAATTGGTATTGAACCTCCATTTTACAGAATAATAATGTTGGTATTTGTTAAGCGCTTACTATGTGCAGAGCACTGTTCTAAGCGCTGGGATAGACACAGGGGAATCAGGTTGTCCCACGTGGGGCTCACAGTCTTAATCCCCATTTTACAGATGAGGGAACTGAGGCACAGAGCAGTTAAGTGACTTGCCCACAGTCACACAGCTGACAAGTGGCAGAGCTGGGATTTGAACTCATGAGCCCTGACTCCAAAGCCCGTGCTCTTTCCACTGCGCCACAGAGTAGGAAATTGAGGCACAGGGAAGTTAAGTGACTTGTTCAAGGTCACCCAGCAGGCAGGTGGTGGGGTGGGGATTAGAACTCAGCTCCCCTGACTCCCAGGCCTGTGATCTTGCCACTTAGCCATGCATATCTTATCACAAATCCAGCCATTATCCCCAAAGCAGAAGTGGCTGCTTCTGACAGAGGTTTCCTCTTGGTTCTCCCCAGAGCACACCACTACCGTTCTTCGAGAAGCCTGCCACCCCAAGGACTCCACACTGCTATCATCATCATTCATTAATTCAAAAGTACTTATTGAGCGCTTACTATGTGCAGAGCACTGTACTAAGCACTTGGAATATACAATTAGGCATCATCATCATTCATCATCACCCTACCCTAGTCAGCAATGACTCTATTTGACACAGAACCTAAAATAATTTCCCTGTTAGCCTTGCCACACATTCCTTCAAACCTATCAAACTAAACTATTTTTTCTTACTCAATAAAATCTTCGCAAACAAACCATTTTCCATTTCAAATTTGAAGGTTGTGACTCATTTACTGTGATGAAAGCATAAAGAGGAACAAATGTGTTCATCTGACTGTATCTTACCTGCGGCAAATAATGATTTACTCCTTCATTTGACTGATCAAATAAATCTTTATACTCTTCTCAAGCCCCAGTGGCAGATCTTGATCTAACTTATTTAACATTTCATAGACTGAATTTTATGGAGATTCATTCATTCAATCATGTTTATTGAGCACTTACTGTGTGCAGAGCAATGTACTAAGTGCTTGGAAAGTACAACTCAGCAACAGAGACAATCCCTACACAACAATGGACTGACAGTCTAGAAGATATTGATGGATTCTGAACCAAAGAATACCCATGAATTTTAAAATTAGGCAACTTCTAAGTAAGCAAAAAATTAAAAGGGTTCAGTGAAAAGAGAAACTTTAGATGTCATTTTAAAACTGTAACTAGAATGATACTAAAATTTTGAGAGTATAGCAACTGAGATAACTCCCATCCTCACTTCATGACAATATTATTTTCCTTGAGACTAATTGTTGATAACAGGTGATAAAATTCAACTTTTCATATTATTTGATAGATTCCATCTAAAATCATTTTTCTTTCAAGAAACCTTCCCTGTCTAAGCTCTCATGTGCCCTATTCACCCTCCCATCTGTGTCACCTAAGCATTTGGACTGTACCACTTAAGCACTTGGGTTGATTGAAAATACCATTAACGCAGAAAGAATAACCCATAACATTTAAGATAAAAAAGATTACACTAATTAAAAACCTTCTTCACTAGCCAAGAGACAATATTCTACTTTGGAATTACTACTGTGCACTATAGCAATACCTCACTACTTTCATTCATTCATTCATTCAATAGTATTTATTGAGCACTTACTATGTGCAGAGCACCGTATTAAGCACTTGGAATGTACAAATCAGTAACAGATAGAGACAGTCCCTGCCCTTTGATGGGCTTACAGTCTAATCGGGGGAGAAGGACAGACAAGAACAATGGCAATAAATAGAATATAGGGGATGAACATCTCATTAAAACAATAGCATATAAATAGAATTAAGGCGATGTACATTTCATTAACAAAATAAATAGGGTAATGAAAATATTTTGTAATATAATACAATAATATAATAATAATATAATACAATATAATAATATATAATATAATATAATAATAATAACATAATACAATAATAACAGTTGAGCAAAATATATGTAGTTGAGCAGTACTTTCCTACTACAACCCAGCCCACTCGCTTCGCTCCTCTATTGCCAACTTTCTCACCGTACCTAGATCTCATCTATCTCGCTGCCGACCTCTCACCCACATCCTGCCTCTGGCCTGGAACGCCCTTTCCCTTCATATCTGACAATTATTCTCCCTCCTTCAAAGGCCCATCTCCTCCAAGTAGCCTTTCCTGACTAAGCCCTCCTTTCCTCTTCTCCCATTCCTTTCTGTGCCGCCTAGACTTGCTCCCTTTATTCAAGCCCCCTCCCAGCACCACAGCACTTACGTACATTTCTGTAATTTTATTTATTAATGTCTGTTTCCTCCTCTAGATTGTAAACTCACTGGGGGCAGGGAATGTGTCTGTGATATTGTTATATTGTACTCTCCCCAGTGCTTAGTACATAACCCTGCACACAATAAGTGCTCAATAAATACGATTGACTGACTGACTGCCTGGAAATCTTTAATCAAGCATACAAAACTTGTCAGGCCCTTACCATTCCACATCCCATGCTCCCTTAGTTGTTTTGCTTGTCTGGACTCACTTTGCTTGTTCTAGCTCACCTAGGGTGGCTCTTCTACCCTCCAAAGCTGGAGTCAGATTGTCCCTACAATTGCAGTCCTGTCCCTGAGTCCTTTTACTGGACAATCAACTTGACTTGGCCTTTGGAGTCCATCTCTGACAGGGACCATGTCTAATTCCCATCTGGGTATTCTCTCCCAGTGCTTAGAGCAGTGACCTGCACACAGTAAGTGCTGAATAAATATTATTAATTCATTCATTCAAACATATTTACTGAGTGTTTACTGTGTGCAGAGCACTGTACGAAGCACTTGGAGGAGTGAAATGTTGCAGACTTGATAGACATGTTCCCTGCCCACAGTGACCTTAGACACAGACAAGATAGGGGCTGGGTTGGCTTAGGAAACAGTAGAAATGACCAAGTACAAAAATACCTAGCTTCAATCCCAGTTGCTCATCAAAACCCAATCAAATTAAAATCAATGAAAAGTTCTGAATGAGGAAAATCCTATAAAATCAAGGAATTAGTCAAACAAGTCTGGTTTTAAATCTATAAATACATTCTGAGGGACATCTCCTCCACTTCAAAACAACTTCAGATCTTTTTTCAAGTTGCCATTAGGATGGCCTGAGGCAGGTTCTAAGGAGTGAGGCACAATCCTTCCCTCAAGGAATTTACAATCTATTATTCCCAAATGCATAAAAACTACAGCAGAGAGTGTCTGAGACAAGATTTAGACAGCAATTTAGGCATTTTTTTTTTGTTCTACCAGAGATAATTTCCAATTTTCCCCTGAAATAGACATCTATTTAAACAAAACGATATCAACTCTATTTCAGATGGATTGGAACACGATTGAGTTTCTCAGGTCAGATTTATGTTATTTGCATTCACATATTAATATAGGATTAGCATCAATTATATATACATAGGACCAAATTTTCATTTGGTCCTCTAACTTTATTATTCCATCCATTTCACTTAACTAAATCACTTAACTTCTCTTTACCTCAGTTACCTCATCTGCAAAATGGGGATTAAGACTGTGAGCCTCATGTGGGACAACCTGATTACGCTGTATCTGCTCCAGTGCTTAGATCAGTGTTATGCACATAGTAAGCACTTAACAAATACCAACATTATTATTATTTATCTAAAATGATACTGATGGGGAGGGGGGAATGTTCAAATTACACCACCAGATTATGTTTAACTAATATGAATTTCCAAGTGATATATCTAATTTACCCTTGTTTTGTATTATCTTATCCCCACACATACGCAGTCATTTATTTTTACCACTCTAGATGTAAATATCTTTATGTTTATCTCCCTCATTGAAGTGTAAACTCATTATGGGAAGGCAGTATATCACTTTTTATTCTGTACTTCCCAAGTACCTTGTACAGTACACTACACCAAATCAGGCTTTTAATGTCTACTACTATTACTCTAATCCCATCTGCCATGTGCTTGCTCTGTGACCTTAGTCAAGTCACTTCACTTCTCTGTGCCTCAGTTATCTCATCTATAAAATGGGAATTGAGACTGTCAACCTACGTGGAACAACCTTCTTGGCTTGTATCCATCCCAGCACTTCGCACAGTGACTGGAACATAGGAAGCGGTTAACAAAAACCACAATTATTATTATTCATTAATTCAATCCTATTTATTGAGCACTTACCGTGTGCACAGCACTGTACTAAGTACTTGGGAGAGTACAGTATAACAATAAACAGACACATTCCCTGACCTCAGCAAGCTTACAGGCAAGAGAACCTCTAATACTACTGCTGTGTGATCCAACTCAGGGGACAAAACAAGTCTGGAAATTTCTTTCAGAGTTTAATACTTTTCAGTGCCAATTAAGGCAGGGTTATATAATAAAGTATTTCATCAAACGTCAGTATCCACTAGGTATACAAACATGGCTACATGAACACATTAATAGTCTGTGATCTCAAAGTTAAATCATAAATTTGATAAATATTTTTGAGCATGATACTTATTCCTCTGCTTCCATTCTCTCATGGATGAAAGAGGAATAATAAAGCCTAATTATAAAATATGTAGGATTGTTCATTTTTCTAAAAACACAAAAGATAATACATCTTTCACACATAGTAAAATCTGGCTAGGGTTAGTCTGGCACCACATTTTTTCACCACTGCTTATTTACATAGTAGCAACCCAGAAAAACTCCAGCTAAGACTGAAATGCAATAATTATCCATTTACATGATTCAAGCACTCAGCTATTCACTAGAGACTAAGAAAAATTTCCCCTCCAGGAATCCTGCAGTTTGCTACTATCCACTTTGAACATTATTGGGGAAAAAAGGGAGGGCATTTGTTCCTCTGAAATTATTTGACATTATGACTCTTAAGAGGGAGATATCAGCTAAGACAAATGAAGGGTATTGTGGAGGTTGACAAACCTTAGGTTTTGAATGGGAATTTTAAATGCAACATAGGCAAGGATCAAACTTTCCAAGAAAAATATGCATAGCTCAACTTTGTTTTCATTGTTTTCCACAATGGTAAGACAAGGGTGACCTCCTTTTGCTTAAGTATGAATAAAAATCGGTACATAACCAATAATCCATTCTAAAATGTATTCATGCAGATTTTGTTCTTTGTTGAGCAGTTTCATTTGATACATGTTATTCCTGGAATTATTTCATCCCTGGCTGTAAATATCTTAAATGACATATTTGTTACCGTGAAAGTGAAAAATCATTTCACTAGTTCGTCAATAAACAATGAATGTAGGAATATATACAATTCCTATATATGCTGATGATTGTTGACAATATAGTCATGAGTATGAGGTATGCAGAGGGATTTTAGGATTAGGGCTAGATCAGAATTGTAGATCATATATCAGATTCTTTGTCTCACAGTTGCTAAATGGGAGGAGAGATTTTTAGCAATTTCTAGTTACAGTGTGCATTCACCAGTGAATGTAAGAAATGAAAAAGAGTCATCGCTTTCGCTAAACCTGACCTTGATCACTAGTGACTGCTAAGAACTCCTGGATTCCGCACTGTAACATCAACATCGTTGAAAAAAAACACTTAAGTGAGGGTTTTCTTTCATCTCCTTGCCCTAGACTTTTCTCAGGAGTGCTGCTGGCTATTAAACTAATTCTTTCATTGTTTTTCCTCTAACAACACAGATACCTCCAGGGTACCATCAGTCCAAATGAAATGTCCCCACTATTTCTTTTCCTGATCATCTTTACAACAAACAAGATTTCTTCTGGCACTTTAATCACTGATTGACTAGTATCTTTACTCCCATGCTGGGTTAAGTAAAAGATCCATATGCTAGATGTTCTAGGGAATTTGTTAGGCTGTAGATCATAGCAGTCCTGTGAGCTGTGATGTGTCTCTAGAGATCTGAGAAAGCCATAAGGAATGTTAAGAGTCACAGGGTTAAAGCCACATTAAGACAGCTGTTATGTTAATGGGTGTTCATATTTTTCCAATCAGTAATCCCAGTTAACACAAAAAGTAGAATAACGTTTTATTGGATTGTTCATAAAAACGAGTGGATTGCTATTATTGTTCTTAAATAGCTATTGGGCATGAAACCAAGACTGGGCCCTTACAAAACATTTAGATCATTCCGCTTTATAGCTTTATAACCTATTCTGGAATCCATCTCTAGTCCTAAAAAACATATAATACAGTTCTTTTTCTGTAAAAATATATTGTATTTCTGAGCATTTATACTCAGCTGAATTACTTCTTTACTCAGCATATGTTAAACTGTTAATGGAAACATGTCTCAGTGAATTCTTTAAAAAAAATAACTTTTTCAATCAGTCAATGGTATTTATTGAGCATTTTGTGCACAGCATTGTACTAAGGTCTTGGAAGTGTACAATGCAGTAGAATTGGTAAACATGATCCCTGCCTACAGGAAGCTTGCACTTCCAAGTAGAAAAAATGTTAGTCTATGGATTAGGTAGCCCAAGTGCGGTTTTTTATGCACTGCACATTTTGTTTCCTCTGTCTGTGGCTACACTCAGTTTTCATCTAACATGGGGGTTCCATATTTGCAAATCCTATTTTAAGGAAAACTTGTACCATGGTCAATGTGACAAGTATACACACAAGTACACCCACACATGCAAACTAACTACCTCTCCCAACACCACAAAATGCTGCATCCAAACAGGTTTTTGCTGTTGAAGGAGCAGTCACTGTCTCTATCTGTTACTGATTTGTACATTCCAAGAGCTTAGTACAGTGCTCTGCACATAGTAAGCACTCAATAAATACTATTGAATGAATGAATGAATGAATGAATGAATGAAGGATTCCTGAGCAACGTTCTGGCCAAAGCATCCTAAGGCAGAACTGAGTATATAGCCCACTGCTTCCTACAAAACCAATTTAAAAGGATCTTTAAAAATCCACGACACCATAATTCAAGAGATTAGCATTATCAATAATTATGAATTAAATGACTACAAATTAAGCAGCTACTAGCAACACCATTGTCATCATTAACACCAACCAGAGTAAAATGTTGAAGGGTCAAATGAAACTTCTAAAAGTCAGGAACAAATTTTAATTTTGACATTTTTGAAAACTGTGTAGCCTAGTGGATAGAGCACAGGCCTGGGTGTCAGAAGGACCTTGTTCTAATTCCAGCTCTGCCACTTGTCTCCTGTATGACCTTGGGCAAATCACTTCACTTTTCTATGCCTCAATGGGGATTACGACTGTGAGTGATTAATTCATATCTCCCCCAGAGCTTAGAACGGTACCTCGTACATAGTAAGCACTTGAAAAAAACCATTAAAAAATTGGGGTAATGCCAATCTTTGAAAACAAACAAACAAGATCTCAGTTGATTTATGCTGACGAATCATTGGGCCATGAACAGGCGACCAACAGGTTTGAATCACAACTTCTATTAGTTGTCCTGGAGGGGAGGGAGCTGTCCAGATCTAAGTCTCCTCTACTCCAACAAAGAAGGTTGTACTGATTGGCGCAACCTTCCTCGTGCCAGCCCTTGGACCTTTCTTTGAAGCAGTCTCTTCCTCCTAAGTTCCACTTGACCATGACACCCATTCTTCTTTCACAGCAACGTCAGACATGAGGGAACCCCAGGGGAACTTCAGTCTCTGGCAGCTTTTCGTCCATATAGAACAGGAATTGTGTCTGAAGTTCCTTCTGTGTAGTCTTTCCCAAAGCTAAGTACAGTGTTCCACACACAATAAGTGCTCAATAAATTATATTAATGCTACTAAACAGTGACTGCAGTGAGTCTCTAGAACCATAAACCCTATTAACCCCCTGGAAGACAGCAGAGGAGTAAAAACAAGTGAAAACAAGAGAAGCTGCATGGCTTAGTATATAGAGCATGGGCCTGGGAGTCAGAAGGACCTGGGTGCTAATCCTGACTCCACCAAGTGTCTGCTGTATGATCTTGGGCAAGTCACACTTTTGTAGTGTGGAACAGGGACTGCATCCACCCCCATTGGCTTGTATTCACCCCAGCGCTTAGTACAGTGCCTGGCCCACAGTAAGCACTTTACAAATGCCATAATTATAATTATTATTCTAATCTGGGCTCCATCATTTGTCCACTGTGTGACCTTAGCCAAGCCACTTCACTTCTCTGCACCTCAGTTGCCTCATCTGTAAAATGGGGATTGAGACTGTGAGTCCCACATGGGGCCGGGACTATGTCTAACCTAATTTGCTGTATCCACCCCAGTGCTTAGTACAGTGCCTGGCACATAGTAAGCACTTAAAAAATGTCATCATCAGCATCAGCATCAGAACCTAATCACTCCTCCCCTGCATCAGGGAAAGCTGTACTGAACAACAATCCTTACTCATACTTATTACTTTTATCATATTGTATTCCCCCAAACACTTAGTGCCGTGCTCTGCACACAATAAGTGCTCAATCAATAGCATTGACTGATTGATTACCATACCAAGACACCCCCAGAGAGAACCTCAACCTCAATAGCACAAGAAGCTGTGCCAATTTTTAGACTCACTTCCCTGCAGTAGGGGAAGCTGTTCCAGTCAGAGAAGCTGTGTGGCCTAGTGGAAAAACAATGGGCCTGGGAGTCAGAGGACCTGGGTTCTAATCCTGGCTCTGACACTTGTGACATCTGGCAAGTCACAACTTCCCTGTGCCTCAGTTTCTAGGATGTGAACAGGGATTGTGTCCAATCCTATTAACTTGTATCTACCGCAGTGCTTAGAATAGCTCTTGATACATAACAAGCGCATACCAAATACCATTAATAAAAATTAAAGTAGCCAACTTTGGTCAGGGGAGGTGCCCAAAGAAGCTGCTGTTACCCCATTTCCAACTGGATCGCGTGTTTCTCCCAGGCTCACATCACCTAAAGTTGCCCGCAGCCCCAGTCGATCTCTTACTAGAAGGAGTTGTCTCCCACCCAGTTTCTGAAGCCCTCTGGGGATAGGATTAATGTTGCACACAGAAATGGGTTTGACTAAAACACCCTCCTCTCCAGAGAAGCAGACTCACCCCAAAGTCAGAACCGATTTCAGCGGCCTCAGTCTCACCAATGGGGCTCTGGTAAAAAGTAAGCACTTAACAAATACCACAGTTATCATTAAGAAGAGTCATCGCCATAAGAAGGAGCATGGTCTAGGGCAAAGCATGGCCTGGGAGTTACAGGGCCTGGGTTCTAATCCTGCTCTGCCATTTACCAGCTGTGTGCCTGTGGGCAAACCTCTTCACTTATCTATATCTCGGTTACCTCACAGTCTCGTGGTTCAGTGGAAAGAGCACGGGCTTGAGTCAGAGATCATGGGTTACAATCCCGGCTCCACCACGTGTCAGCTGTGTGACATTGGACAAGTCACTTAACTTCTCTGGGCCTCAGTTACCTCATCTGTAAAATGGGGATGAAGACTGTGAGCCCCATGAGGGACAACCTGCTCACCTTGTATCCCCCCCAGTGCTTAGAACAGTGCTTTGCACATAGTAAGCACTTAACAAATACCAACATTATTAAAATGGGGATTAAATACCCGTTTCCTCTACCCCTTAGACTGTGAGCCCATGTGGGACAGGGCCTGTGTCTAACCTGATTATCATGTATGTCCCACAGTGCTTAGTATAGTGCCTGGCACATAGTATGCTCTTAAGAAATACCATTATTATTATTGTCCCAGAGGCTGGAGATCAGTGAGCCTTCCCCAGCTTCAGAGATCCATTCAGTGGGACTTCTTCACCAAAACTGAATTACTTGGATAATCGCCTCCACTCTTTGAGCCAAGATGGAAGGCACCTGGAACCAGGCTCTCCCCACAAAAGATAACCTAAAGTACCAAGTTGTATACTGTGACTCTGAAAGAATTAATGGACTCACATGTAGAAAACACATTTTCCTAAATAATACTTTGATCACCTTAATCTTTAAATACACTTGTCACAGGTGAATCTCTCCTCCAAAGAGTTCAAGATACTTCAAAATAAACTGTCTCACAGTGGATACTATTAAAATACCACTGAAAAGTACAAACTTAAAAATTACACACTTCCAAAAGCAAAATCATGACATATTATTGTACCTCTTTTCCTTTTGAAAAAAATAACACTGTGTAAGGACTCCAGAATTGTCTAAAAGATTCAGTCAGGCGAATCACTGAGTTACAGCTCTGGAAGGGAGTTCATCTTGTCCAGCCCCCTGCCTCCCGATCAAGGAATTATTATGATATCCAGAACAAATGACTGTTTAATACTTTTCAGATCCCCAATGATGAAGCTTCCATAGTCACTTTGGGAAGCCCATTCCAGTGTTTTTAATCCCCTTGTGAATCTACCTTACAAACAATTCAAATCTGTGGCTTTAAAGTTCAATTCCTCTTGTTTAGGATTAAATTGAAGAAAATTATTGTTACCCCTTAGCCAAAACTATTCCATTTTCTTCTAATTTTCCTCATAGAATGTATTTTTCAGCTCTCTTATCACAGCTGTCTCTCTTCTCAAGATCTCTAAATCCTCTCCATACTTTTTAAAGTGTAGTGACCAAAACTAATAAAGTACTGACTGGTGCAATATCTATATGGAGAAAATTTAGCCTAAATTCCAATCTGTTTGTAGGGAGGATTTGTAGCAAGCAGTCCAAAGACAGGTTTTAGGAACCAAGGACAATGGGTTCCATTGCCAAACCTGCACTGGATTGTCTGCCTGATTGATAATCTAATTTCAGGTGTCTACATCCCTCTTCTCTTAATCTTGCCCACCCCCTCAGCGATCAGCCTAAGTGGCCTGAAAAAAGTCACCAGGATGGTAACATAGTGAACAAGAGTGGCTCAGAGCTCCTACTACTTCCATGAAGCAGCGTGACCTAGTGGAAAGATCACAGACCTTTAAGTCTGTGAAGCAGCATGGCAGCTAGAGAAGCAGCATGGCTCAGTGGAAAGAGCACGGGCTTTGGAGTCAGAGATCATGGGTTCGAATCCCGGCTCGGCCACTTGTCAGCTCTGTGACTTTGGGCAAGTCACTTAACTTCTCGCTGCCTCAGTTACCTCATCTGTAAAATGAGGATTAAGACTGTGAGCCCCAAGTGGGACAACCTGATTCCCCTGTGTCTACCCCAGCATTTAGAACAGTGCTTGGCACATAGTAAGCGCTTAACAAATACCAACATTATTATTATTATTAAGTCATAGGACCTAGATTCTAATTCCAGCTCTGCCACCTATGTGCTGTGTGACCATGGACAAGTTGCTTAACTTATCTGTGCCTCAGTTCCTTCATCTGCAAAATGGGGATTCAATACCTGTTCTCCCTCCAACCTAGACTGTGGCTCCTATGTGAGACCTTATTATCTTGTTTCTGCCTCAACCCGAGTATAGTGCTTGGTATATAGTAAGAGCTTAGCAAATAGCACAATAATTTTGACTATGGGTCAATGAGAATACAGTTTCCAACAGAAACATGCTCCTGCCCTTTATCACCAGTAAATACTTTGCAGCCATTCTTTGCTGAACTGTGACAGAAAGTGTAGGCAACATCTTCCAGCAGTCTAAAGAACCAGCGATCTACTGTTAGAATACCAGCAGAATCCATGAAATCTTTCCATGATGCCTTTAGGTTTCCCCCAGGCACTAATTCTGGAAACATCCTTAATCATCTGTACCTGAACTCGAGCTTCTGTGAGCTTAGCCCTTTGGGCAAGTTCCTCCCGTGTATAAATGTCAGGGTAGTGGGTTCTCTCAAAAGCCCTTTCCAGTTCTTCAAGTTGTTCGGCTGTAAAGGTTGTTCGACTCCGCCGCTGCTTCCTCTTTAATGGTAGGTCTGGTTCTGAATCAATGTCAGAACCTTCATCTGACTGGGGTGCTGAGGCTGGAAAGGACACAACAAAGCAATTAGAGTTTCACCAAAAAAGAAAAAAGGATAATCGGGTTATGAAAGTAGTTGGCTAACCACACTAGCCTGCCTGACTTCTCACCTCTTGCTTCCCAAATTCACTAAAAATGACACTAAAATTTACAGAGAATAAATCTCAGGTCCCTTGAGTTACATTCAATTAAACCCCAAGTCTTGTGGATTATTAATAATACAATGGAAAAAAATTTGTCCGAACTTTGGTACGGTATCTAAAAGGGTAGGAATACATAGTAAATGATACTTTCTATGAGCATGGAGATTATAGTACTTTCTTTAGGAAGATCATTCATTCTGATGTATCTTGTCACTCTTTGTCTTTTTTTAATGGCATTTATTAAGTGCTTGCTATGAGGCTGTCATTGTACTACGCGCTGGGGTAGATACAAGCTAATCAGGTTGGACACAGTCCATGTCCCACAAGGATCTCAAATCTGAATCCCCACTGTACAGATGAGGTGAGTGACTTTCCCAAGGTCACACAGCAGAGAAGGGATAGAACCAGGATTAGAACCCAGGTCCTGCTGACCCAGTTCCATGCTCTATCACTAAAGTACAGTGCTTCTCTTTTCAGTTGTAATTGATATATAACTGACAAGATAATTTTTTAATGCAAATTCCATTAACTCAGAGATCAGTTTCTCTGCCTATTGGAAAAAGGACCAGACTAAATGTTGGGGATGGAATTTAAAATGACATATACTAGCATAAGATTCAGCTCTAGCTATGCTCAGGGCTCATTCAGGAGTCAGAAGGTTGTGGGTTCTAATCTCAACTCTGCCACTTGCCTGCTGTGTGACCTTGGGAAAATCACTTTTCTTCTCCTTGCCTCGGTTTCCTTATCTATAAAATGGGATTAAGTCTATGCGCCCCATGTGGGACAGGGACTGTGTCCAACTCAAGTTCCTTGTATCCACCCCAGCACCTTGTACAGTGCTTGGCACATAGTAAGTGCTTAACAAATGCCATAACTATAACTATTATTATTACTATTTAAACAATCACCCAGTAAGAATTGAAAATGGTGGGGAAAATGTTCCAAAAACAGATTCTTCTCAACTTCCTTCTACTGTACCACTTTCCCAACTTTGAGTGGCTCCTTATGCTCTCAGAGAATTGTAGGAAAAAAAGTGATCGGGTTGGAATTAGATATGGCCCCGGACCTAATAATGATAATAATAGTTGTGGACCGTGGCTCAGTGGAAAAAGCATGGGCTTGGGAGTCAGAGGTCATGGGTTCGAATCCTGTCTCTGCCACTTGTCAGCTGTGTGACTTTGGGCAAGTCACTTAACTTCTCTGTGCCTCAGTTACCTCTTATGTAAAATGGGGATTAAGACTGTGAGCCTCATGTGGGACAACCTGATTACCCTGCATACCCCAGCGCTTAGAACAGTGCTCTGCCCATAGTAAGAACTTAACAAATACCAACATTATTATTAAGCACTTATTATGTGCCAGGCACTGTACTAAGCACTAGGGTGGACACAAGCATGCCATTCTGGACCCTGGCCCACTGAGATAGTTCATGTATCATGATGGTCTAGTCTGGTCCTCATTCAATGCATGACCTACTCTATAAATAAATGCCTGAACTGTTCCTTTCCCTTCTGGGCTGGAGGTGGGAGCACCAGCTTTCCTCCCAACCCATGCCTCCAGGTTGCTTGAGGAAATTGGTTTTACCCACTCTAAGACAATGAAGTATTCACACCTCTACAAGAGGGGCAGCCAGGAAAAGACACTTCTTTAAACAGATTTTTAATAAATTATCTGAATTCTTTCCCTCCTTTTATCTCCCATGAGTGCCTTGAGTGAGAGGTCTGATTTCTAAAAGGAAAGTCTCTAGACTGTAAGTTCCTCCTCAGAAAACTCCAGTGGCTGCCCATCCATCTCTGCATCAAACAAAAACTCTTCAGCATTGGCTTTAAAGCCAACTTCTCTCCTTCTGAAACCCAGCCCTCACACTTTGCTCCTCTTGTGCTAACCTTCTCACTGTGCCTCAGTGTCACCTGTCTCGCCGCCAGCCCCTAGGCCATGTCCTGCCTGTGGCCTGGAATGCCCTCCCTCCTCAAATCCTATGGACAATTACTCTCACCCCTTCCAAAGCCTTATTGAAGGTACATCTCCAAGAGGCTTCCAGACTAAGCCCCATTTTTCCTCATCTCCCTTTCCCTTCTGCGTCACCTTGACTTGCTCCCTTTGCCCATCCCCCCTCCCTGTCCCACAGCAGTCATGTACATATTTGTAATTTTATTTATTTGGGTGGTGTCTGGTATTTATGTATGGTACTTATTAAGCACTTATTATGCTTAAGCACTTACTATACTGAGTGCTGGGGTAGATACAAGATAATCAGGTTGGACACAACCCCTGTCCCACATGAGCCTCACAGTCTAGGCATTTGTGTACATATCTATACATACCTTATCAATAAAACCCAATCTCATGCTTTGAGAAGCAGCAAGACCGAGTGGAAGAGCCCAGGCCTGGGAGACACAGGATCTTGGTTCTAATCCCGGCTCTGCTACATGCCTGCTGTGTGACTTTGGGCAAATCATTTAACTTCTCTATGCTGCAATTTCCTCATTTATAAAATGGGGATTAAATTCCTCTTCTCCTGCCCACTTAGATGATGAGTCTCATGTGGAACAGGAACTGTATCAGATCTGACTATTCTGTATCTACCCCAGCATTTCTATAGTGCTTGGCACATAGTAAGCATTAAATAGCCACTATAATTAACTATCCCATTTTCCATCTTGCTTCTATATGATATTTACTTTGGAACTTGTCATTTCCCAACTGGATTGTCAACTCTTCACCGAGTAAATACTAAATAAATTCTATTGGTTGATTGATGCACTTGCTCATTTTCATTCCTTCTCATGTATACCCAAGTGTCCAATTATGATAGAAGAGACAACCATCTCTCCTTTAATTAGTTTAACCTTTCACCAGTCTAGCGATTGGAAACAGGTCCCATGACCTGTTCCTTCCAGCTCTCTGAAAATATGGTGGCCTACTTTCTTAACAGCAGACTAGTTGGCTATAGGCAATTTCACCAAGTAAATGTCCTCTTTCCAAGGATTCTCCAAGGGACAATCTCCACTAACTCAAAATAACCTGTCTGGGGAAAATTCACTCATATCAGGTCAACAATTAAGAAGCTGAAGAAGTCTGAATGGCTACTGCCTACTGCTTGATGGCTACTGAAGTACCAGGAGTTTTTACTGCATGTAGATAGGATATCTCGATTGCCTCTGACTGGACTAATAGAAGCAAGGCTTCAGGCCTACAGGGTAGGAGTTCACAACTTGACAGCTAATGCTCTCAGGTGCTAACAACCTGGCAGATTAGCTGGGTCTAGACATTTCCACTCAGCAGACGGTTTGTTTGGTCTATGGAAACTGTCCTGAAATCCTCCTCATGGCTAAAGAGGAAGTTTTTCCTGAAACATTAATTTAAAAACAATACCTACTCTTGGGGTCTACATGACTCCACAGGAATGAAATATAATATTGGAGAAGAATTTAATTTAAATAATTTCCTGCACCTGAGGCACTGAAGAATAACTGAGGACATAAATATAGGACTGAAGTCCACTCTAACTCCAACAAAACATCAGCTGGTTAAGTTTCATTTATTTTACCTATTAAAGTTCATTTATGGCTGCCCAAAATAATAAAATCAAATATATTTACTCAATATTATATGGAAAAAAGTTACAACTCCATTAGAGGCCACTAACAGCACTTCATATGTTTCTTGATCTGTGGGAAATCTATCAATCACTCAAGCAATTAATGGTATTTATTGAGTATTTAAGGTGTGCAGAGCACACCGTACTATATGCTTGGGAGAGTACAATACAACAGAATTGGTAGACATGTTCCCTATGCACAAGGAGTCTAAGGGGGAAACAGAAATTAAAATAACTTGCAGATAGGTACACAATAAGTACTGTGGGGCTGATGGTGAGGTGAATATCAAGTGCTTAAAGGGTACAAATCTAAGTGCAAAGGTGACGCAGAAGGGAGAGGGAGTAGGGGAAATGAGGGCTTAGTCTGGAGGAGATATGATTTAATAAGGCTTTGAAGGTGAAGAGTGTAGTAGTCTGTGGTATATGAAGGGAAAAGGCATTCCAGGCCAGAGGCAGAACATGAGTAAGGCATTAGTGGTGAGATAGATGAGATTGAGGTACACTGAATGTGCTAACATTAGAGTAGAGATATGTTCAGACTGGGTTATAATAGGAAATCAGTGAGGTAAAATGGAGGGGAAGAACTGATTGAGTGCTTTAAATGTGATGATAAGAAGTTTCTGTTCAATGCAGAGGTGGATGGCCAACAGTTGGATATTCTCGAGAAGTTCGGAGATGTGGACTGAACATTTTTTTAGAAAAATGATCTGGGCAGCAGAGTGAAGTAAAAACTGAATTTGGGAGAGAGATAAGAGATAAGGGGTCAACAAAGACACTGCTATAGTTGTCAAGAAAGGATTAGATAAGTGCTTGGATATGCATAATAGTAAGTTTAGATGAAGAGAAAAGAGTAGAATTGGGGGATATTGTGAAGGTAAAACTGACAGGATTTGGTGACAGATTGAATACGTGAGTTGAATGAGAGAGATGAGTCAAGTATATTGCAAAGGATACAGGCTCGTAAGACAGGCAGGATAGGGAGAGTACACAGGCAGGATAGTGATAGTCGACTGTCTGGATAGTGAAAGTCTCTGTGGCGATGGGAAAGACTGGGGAGGAAAGGTTGGGAAGATGAGGAGTTCTGTTTTGGACACATTAAGTACAAAGCTACAGTTTAAGTAGTAGCAACACCACTAACGAATCAGAGGTCGAAATAACACATAGATTACTAGGGGATAGTAATTAGAGTAAATAGAATCTCATCTGCAAACTATTTCGGCTTTCCAATCATACGATGAAAAGGAGCAGTTCAATTACATTTATATGATAATAAGTCATATTCCATACATGCCATAATAAACAATTCCTCATTAGCTATAGTTATTTGCTCAATTTCCCTCCAGAAAGTCAGAAATCATCCTAACAAAGCAGTAATTCTAAACAATGATGGTCTTTTCACCTCATAAAATTGCACACTGGATATCTGTATTAGGAACTAAATTGAACATGCATCGATGTAATAATCTAGGCCGAGAGCATCCTAAAGAGTCAAATATTTATGAAGTGCAAAGTGCTATGGGTTATCAATAAATAAATGAATAAATGGTATTTATTGAGCACTTATTGTGTGCATAATATTGTACAAAGAGCTATGGAAAGTATGATACAACAGAGTTGGTAGTTGTGTTCCCTGCCCTCAAAGAGTCTAGCCTAATAATGAGTCTGAAGAAGACCGAGATTAGGTACCAGCCAGCACCTGGAAGACATGCTCAAGATCTACATCAGAGACACAGAGTTGAATGCTGCCACTAGATCCCGTTGTCCAAGTAGGATATTGTCCAATGATCCAAAGGAGGACAAGGAGGTGAAAAATCAAATAAAGAAGCATAATGTGTCATTTTGGAACCATAAAATAATGGGCCAAGATGAAATCGAGGTTCAGACAAAACCGAAAGGAGAAAGGAGAGAGTATCGAATCTTCTTCATGGCTGTGACACTTGAATCCAGTGTGATTTCTAGGACATTTCCACCAACTTATTGGCAGGATATGATTAAGTAAAAGGGACGCACTCAAGTCCAAAAGTAGCTTTTCAACAACCTTTCAATAACCTCATCATCATCTGTTTTGGTATATACTCTAGAAGAATTCTAAAAATGAAGGAAAGGGAAAAATAAAATCGCTATAACTTCACAATCAATGCCTCCATTTTCCCTTTACCAATCTACTTGATACAGTGCTACTCAAAATTCCAACCGACTTTGGAATTGGCATGATTTATCATTCAAAATTATTTCATTTTGAAGCTTTCTCTCATCAAAGACTGTATTTCACAGGTACTTCTTGCCTTAAGAAACAATAACTGCATGATCTGAAAAACTGATGTGACTTTTACCCATTATTAACAAAGCAAAGGATAAGGAAATAAGACTCTTGTCCCCAAGAATAGGAAGTAATATCCCCAAAACACTTAAAATGCACCACATCTGATTTTTAAGTGTTATTAGCTCTTCTGGTATTTCTAATCCTTCTCTTTCTGACTTTTTTAAAAAAATCTATGCATATATTTTAAGAGCCAAACATTTGAGATGTCCCAGTGACCGCATACTACCTTCCAATGATTAAACTTGGAGAAAGGAGAGTTGTCAGTAACAAAAAGGATCAAGACTAGGACAACAATCCTACCCTACCGGATTACAAATTCCTCCCTTCAGGAGAAAATCAAAATGGGAGGAGACGCCTTAAGTACCACCAGTGGACTAACCATGAAGTTTAATTAAAGAAGGAATTACAGAATTAGAGAGCAATTCTTTGTCCCTTAACCCCTTGTGACCTGTTTGTGGCCTCGGGAAATATTTCATCCTAGTTAAAACTATTATACATGAAATCTTTGTCACAATTTCATAGGGATTTGTTCACATAGAATTCTATAATTAACAGTTCCCAAACAAACATATTTCATAGACCCATCTAGGCAAAAATTGGACAACAAAATAAGCCACATGGTTGCAATCTGGGTATTGTTTTTCCTCTCAGCAAGCCATTCATTTGAATAATTAAATAATCAAAACATGACAACCATTTAAACTCTATGTTTGCTACAGATTTAACCCAATGCACTTTACAAACACAAGAGGAGGTGGGGGGTAACTCCCTCCAAGGGCTTTGAAAGCAGAGCTCTCCTGGCAATCATTCATTGGATGTAAAATTATCCCTATCAAATCATACTCTGTTTCTTCCAAGCTAATATTCACAGGCCGGACATCAAACCACTTTTATCTAATAGTGGGCTTCTACAGCACAAGATAAGATCTGTATCAAACCGGGCCAGAGAGCAGCAGAGAGGACACATCTTTTCTCTGGCCCCAGCTATTTGAGTAATATTTTTCTGAGTCTCTTGTCTTGCTTAACAGGAGAACTCAAAGTGTGATGCACCTAGTTGGCTAATTGCAAAATGTTCTAGGCTTGTGTACTTTACCAGGCAACACAGAGAACACAAAGGGGCCGCTTACTGTTTTCTGATCTCAAGTAGCCTCTTAGGCTGAGAGAGATGTGAATGACCTCTACGGTGTTTCCTCGGGTGCAAACCAGGAGGAGTGAAGCAAGACTGATACTCCCTCACAGGCCCAGAGTAAATGACAAATGACACTTTCCCTTTGTGATCTTTGGGATTTTTGTTGACTTATTTGGAGGCTTTTGTTGAGTCCCAAGAAATGGCCTGTGGCTGAGGCCTATTCTGCCGATTTCCACGCTCCATCTGTGGAATCCATCAACGGGGCATTTACCCGTATTCAGGGCCCTGACACCTGCCTGGCAGGGCGCAGGAGACACAAAGGAAGCTGGGGAGGATGAGAAGGGGGAAGTTGAGGGTTTCGGGGAGGGGGGGAGTGGGGGAGGAAAGGAGGTTGAAATGGATGCACAGTAGGGGTTAATCCAAGCCTATCCAGGCAGGGACTTCAGCACCTGGAGGCTTCCCTTGCACATTAATTCCCAAGCTCGGAATAAGAAGAGGTCATTTTTAAAAATTCAGAAATGTACTGCTGTACTTTTTCCTTAAAAAACCCACAAGCTACTGCGGAGAACAAATTCAGAAATTCTCAGGGTAAATCTAATGAGCTCACCGGTTCTGGCTACTCATTTAGTACTAGATGTCTAGGCTATAAGTTGCTTTGAATGGCATTCTTTTCTTTGAATTTCTATCTACCCCTTTAAGAGTTGGTAAGGCAGGAGTACTTCTTTTCAAGTGTTTCTTCTTCCTTGTCCCCGCACCCTAAATTGAAAAGAAGCTCTTGGAAATACACAAAGCGAGTCAATTAATGGAAAATGGTGGCTGTGTCCTCTAAACCAGTTTAAATAAAAAGTCTAATTGTAATTAAGGTTCTCCAATCATGTGCTTTCTTGGGTCCAGCACATTAGTTCACTAATTTTTGGCTTCATAAATGTAAAGCTGCTTTTCCCCTCTCCAATCCCTTCTCTCCTTCGGAAACTGCCCTCTCACAACACAGGTCATGAAAAACAAAATAATCTCCTGCCAGGTTTGTACTAATCAAAACAGTGCAAATAAGGTCTGACACTCAACAACTCCCCAAGTGCCTACTCCCTTGGGTGAGGAGAACAGATTAGATATGAATATGGCAGGCAGCAGGGGACAAGTTCAGAAGGTCTAAGGCCAGTTCTCCGTCACCTGTGAGCTGCGTGAAAATCACAACACTGATCACTGAATGCTTATTTAAAACAAGAGCTGCAGGACACAGAGGACAGTTGGACACAGAGACCTCAAAGTTTCAAAACTGAACTGCACAGTAATAAAGATTTAAATAACATTAGAACAGTCTCTGCTTCATTCAACCTGCAAACGTATTTGTGCCTATGCCAGTTTTCTTCAGGTGGGTACCTCCATCACTGAGTCAAAATCATGAATGGAAACTAACTCAACTTGTCAAGGAAATATTCCTGGAAAGGGTCATTTTGACTTAAGTGAATAATTGATTCCAGCTCCCAAATTGATTTCTATTTTCTTAGTGAGAGATTTTCTACTGTTTTTGTAATGAAAAAAATATTTAGGGTAAGTGTCCTTCCCTATTTTACTGGGGCAAGTGACATTTAAAAGAGCAACATTTTGCTAAAAAGCAATAGCAGTCAAGGAATAATAAAATGCAGTGCTTGCAGACACTTCCCCCTTTTCCAGTGGTAATACGTAGGAATATCTGAATATTGTTTATCCCAGGAACATATAGAATGCCTAAAATTAGCAAGACTTTTCTTAACTCTTTGTGTGGAAGCTTAATCTCCCAGGCTTTTTTTTTTTAAAGTTCTGTCCTAGACATGAATATCTCTCATCAAACAAGGATTAAGTCACACTCCAATTACTCCTTTGAAAGCTGGCTGCTATTTGCAAAGGGCAAACTTACAAAAACATTAAAAATGGCTTTTTTAAACTCCACAGGAACCACTACAAAAGTCTCCAGTGAGAGAAAGGGAGTGAAGTGGCAGGAAAATTTGTTGCTATTCAATTAGGTAAACTGATTAATTAGGTAATTAATCAGTTAATGGCTTTCCTAAGAAATGTCTTCTATTAAGAACTTAGTGTCTCAAGAGCTGCAGCAGCTTGTCAAATTACAACAGAAACCTAGGGCAGTTCTCAATACTGCCCCACCTTGATCTCCATCACTCTCCTAGCCTTTAGAGCAGCAAACTGCATTTTATTTTAGCAAGGCTAGTGAATGGCCCTTAAAGACAAGGTAATTCATATACTGAAGGGCACTGGGGAAACAGCACTTTCCGAAAAAGGAAAAGGGCCAACTGACTTTTATTTACAATTGCCAAGAGACAGGCTATTATTGACCATATGTGCCACAATCACCAGCCTTATCATGGGTTGGCCATCATGTCCACTGGGAGCTGTTAATGAACTGGGTAATTGAGCTGCTGACATGTGTTACCAAAACAAAACAATAGGAAGAAGAGACAAATGAACATTTTATTTGCCAATCAGAGGACGTTCAGCTTTTCAGAGAGCTGCAGCTAAGTAACTGACTGAATACATAAAACAGTGCATTGAAAGCAAGCAGATGTATGCACAATAATAGTTAACTGACAGCTTATCGCCCATCTGTGCTTAACATTTTGTTAAAGAAATTACTTGACTTGCTAAAGAGACAAATCATACAGCTGTCCCCAAGTGCTGCATTATAAAAGATAAATCATTACCTAAACTGTTTCATGCTTAAAATGACAAGGAATTCTAACAGTTATATGGGATCATTTTGTCATCACAGCTTGACACAGTTATTACTTCCCGCCATCCCCCCCACAAAAAAGTGATAGCTAAAAACTATTCAACAGTATTAATTTTAGAAAGGAAAGCAAACTAAAATTCATTCAAGGGATGAGATATATGGTTGTGAAAACAGAGATTTGAAAACCATTTTATTTCTCTACCTTCCAAAAGAGAACTTCTATAAACAGTAGCAGAGAATGATCTATCTGGATAATAATTATTTACTCTGCTTCAGTGTGCACTAAACGCGTTCAGAACTGTAGAACTGTGGAAAATGAATTCATTCTGAATGGCTTAACTTTGGTTCCTCAAAGACATTAATCATTTACTGACAGAGTAGATAAAGTTATTAAAGATAGTTTTTTGGCTTTTGCATGGACTCCTGGTGCTGAATAAACAGTTTAAATTCTCACCAAAGTTTTTAGCATAGCCCTTCCCAAACCCATCTATTTCCTGTTGATAAGGCCACATAAGAAAAGAGAAGAGATTTGCTGTGAATCCACATCATTTGGAAAGCACTGGTCCTGGAAAGTGAGTGGTGAGTTGAAAAGACCCCAGTGTCAGTTAGCATACAAGACAACGACATCCTGACGTCCTACTGCACTGCCTGAACCCCAGAACTGTAGCCACAGTAATGATGTTTTAATTGAGATCCAAAGTACAGTTCAATGTGGATGGGACAGTTGTCAAAGCCCAAAACAAAACCAACCTGGAACTTAGTTTTGATTTTTTTTTTTAGGTCAACAATAAACTCAAGCTGAAGAAATAGAGCAGCAGCATTGAAGGCCCACGGATCATAGACAATCATTTATGACAAGAAAGGATATTAGTAAACACAAACGAAACAGCTTCTTACAATAGCCAAAATTTATAAGGATTAACTTGGTAGAACATGGGAAGTACAACAAAAACTGGCTTAGAAAATAGAGTTTAACAAAACAAATATTAAAGGGGTTGAAGTACCAGGTTACAGATTTTATTAAATGAAAAGGCAAAATAAAATGATAAACTACTTGGGTTTGAAAGATGATCCCACCTTGCCCAGAAGGAATGGGAGATGGAATTTGCCAGGATAATACTGTAAACCTAAATTGTCATGATCTTCAATGTGTAAATTAGAATGATATGAAAATGATCTAGGTGACAGAAAATAAGGTAGCTATTGTTGCTATGGGCTTCTAAAGCCAAAAGAAAACAAATTATGGAAAACTATTTTTGATTAGGTGACTGTAAGGAAGTCCCACAGTGGCTATTTGGGTCCTTGATTACACAATTTTTGCTTTGGATGATGATAAGGTAATACCTAGCTAGCTTTGGGTCAACCAAAGGAGAAAGCATTTTTCCAGATGTAATAGAAACATCTGAGTGTAGCTTCACAAGGGAATCAACACTGTCATTATCATTTGCTTCTTGAAGGCAGGGATCATGCCTATCAACTCTACTGTATTTACTCTTCCTCATACTTAGTGCTACTAAGTATACGGTTACTTTATCAACCCTTCAGATGTTTCTTATACCTAGATATTTGCTTCTTCAGGTCAGGGATTGTGTCTACCGACTCTATTGTATAGTTCTTTGCCACGTTTCCAGTACAGTGGTCTGCAGAAATTAAGTGCTCAATAAGTATCATTTGATTGATTCATTCATAAGAAATTATATATAGGCATACTTTCCTCTAAGATGTTGAATGTTTGAAAAGGTGGAGTTTTAATATAACCATATTAATTAATTGCTAAATAGAAATGAGAAAATAGATTTAGATAACCTATAAACAGTAGTCCCCTCTGAGGGTGGCACCTGGAGAGTTTCCAGTACTCTACCAATCTTGGCTACTGGAGGGAAAGTGAAGCAGAGGCCTACCCATTCCATTCCTAGTTTGGCCAGTGACTAGCTAACGGAAGGCCATCTGCTAAAAGTCAAAACTCCCCTATGCTGGGCAGCGGCGGCCCGGGAGGGAGTTGAGGGCAGGGTCTCAAGTTTACTGCAGGAAAGGTGGCGATGGTAAACCACTTCTGTATTTTTACCAAGAAAACTCTATGGTTTCACTACCAGAACAATCGCAGATGGAGAGAGGGACGTTCTGGGAGAGATGTGTCCACGGTGTCTCTTTGGATCAGAAACGACTTGAAGGCGTAAGAAAAGACAAATAGAACTAGTAGTGGTAGTAACAATAATAGTATTTATTATGCAACCACTGTACTAAATGCTTGGGAAATACAACAGAAGCCCAAGACAAGTCCCCAGCCCACAAATATCTTACATTCTAAGGGGATTGAAATAAAAATATTCATGAACAGTTGAATCAGAATAAATAAAATTGGATGACCATTCATGTATATATATATATATATATATATATATATACACATATATATAAGAGCAGAAGATGGTCACAGTCATTCAGTCAGTGGTATTGATTGAGTGCTTACTGTGTGCAGACTACTGTATTAAGGACTTGGGCAAGTACAATATAATAGAATTGATAAATATGATCATTGCCCAGAAGAAGAAAATACCTAAGTCCAAGAAGCACCTGAAGGAGTGATAGAATTTGGGGTGTTGATAACTAATCAGAGAAGACTTCAACTATGATTCAATCCTTAGTATAAATAAAATCCACTTAAAATCCCAAATTTATTCTTTCGGCTATATATGTAGAGTTTCTGATAGAGATTGGAAAAGGAAGTGATGAAATACTACTAGAAGTAGGAAGTAACATTACAATATTGAGAAGCAGCATGGCTCAATGGAAAGAGCCCGGGCTTGGGGGTCAGAGATCATGGGTTCGAATCCCGGCTCTGCCACTTGTCAGCTGTGTGACTGTGGGCAAGTCACTTAACTTCACTGTGCCTCAGTGACCTCATCTGTAAAATGGGGATTAACTGTGAGCCTCACGTGTGACAACCTGATTACCCCATATCTACCCCAGCACTTAGAACAGTGCTCTGCATATAGTAAGAACCTAACAAATACCAACATCATTATTATGATTATTATTATTATTATATTGTTGTCCTACTTTATATTTCTGGGTTGTCTCAGTAGAAATAAGTTTGTCTAGGATTCTAAGTGTATTTGGGAGGCCCTTGATTTTTATAAATAAAGCCTATATCATACCCACTCTCTCTGACTAGCCTTTTCCAGGAAACCAGAAAAAATGAAAGCCCACTCAGAACTTCTGCAGAGAACTTCATGCATAATTTAAATTCAAAGAAGGGATTAGGTCATCCCAACTTTCTGACCAAGAAAATTTCCTCTGTCTCTCTCTCTCCATATATATATGCATATATATATGTGTGTGTGTGTGTGTGTGCATTTATATGCACATATATATGTGCATTTTTATATACATATATACATACATATGTGTATATACATTTTTATATTCTAATCATTGCCACATGCAATTATGAAAATAAACATGTGTGTAAAGGAAGCAGGGGTTGGCCTAGAAGAAATTTAATATACCCTGCCTTCCTTTTCTGTTCCTTTTCTGTTTGGTTTTCATGGGAACCTGTGTTTGGAGGGGAATTTTAAATGTATTCGCTACAGGAAGTTGCTTGAATTGAAATAAAAAGAGCTAAGGAAACTTGCCAGGGTGATGTTAACCCTGTTAAATTTGGTGAGGCTAGTGTTACCTTGACCCTCCCCACAACTGGAAATATTGAGGGAATAATGATTTTTGAAATCTGTTTGTGGGACTGTCCTTATGTACTCAGAACCCAGGATTTCCTGTTCAGTCAGCCAGGTCAACAGGTTCTCGAAGAATAGGTCTTTCTGCTGGTGATCTTCATTGTGTGACGCTTGCAGGGAGACTCCAAATGAAAAATATTACTTGTCTTGGCAGGAAAAAAATGTGCAAAATCACTGAGTCTTAGTTCTCATTATTTGGAGCCGGGATTAGAACCCAGGTCCTTCCAACTCCCAGGCCCATGTTTACTCCACGATGCTTGCTCCCAAACTTGCACCTTGCCAAGGTATGCTCAGCATTGTTCCTGAATATGACACACCCCTATCCATTCCCGGAGCATGTGAGGGGGAGATGGTGATCGGGCTCTTGCTCCATGCCAATGAGAATTATGTCATAGCCAGGAGGACCCATGCACTCCAATTCTATTGTGTCTCCTGGAAGTGTGTAAAATTGAACCTCAGAGTGCCTCTAGCTGGTGGTCTGTTACCCCAGGCCAACCAGGACCAGAGAAACTGCTGTCCATGAAACGACACTGCCCCAGACTCCAGGGAGTTCCCTAAAATATTGTTCTGCAGGACAACATTCAGAGAGAGGCAAATTCTGGGGGAGATAGAGGAAACTGTGGCTTTCCACAGTTCCATGATTTGCTTCTAAATGTAAACTGAATTCTTAGGTATTTTTCCCACAGAAATGCTGCCCCACAGAGAAAATCCCCAAGGAGACAATGGCCCTGTGGGGAAAGCCCTAGGAATGAAATTTAAATTTAATTATAAACTGCTTGAAGCTGTGGTCCTTTCACCACACCCTACTCCCACCCCCATAACTCTTTGACCAGAATTCATTGCTTCTGAGAGACAGCAGAATATAACTACATCTGAGAGTTCCCTAGGGGAGCAGGACCTACGTCACAGCTTCTTCTGGGGAGTCAGAGATGTTCCTGCAGTCTGAGATGGCTCCAAGATCTTCAACACCCACCCCGAGCCGCAACTAGAAGAAACATTATTCCAAACAAAAACTGCAATCCAGAGCAGTCATTCAGGCCTCGTTTTTCCAGTTGTTGAAGGCAAGGGACATGCAGCAGGTCTACATGAGAATAAAGAGGACTGTTAATCTGTTTGATGATGAAAAAGAGAAACTGGAGTTGGGGAAGGGGAAAGAAAGAGAAAAGAGAGTGCATGGAAGCCTGGAGGAGAAGTTTCCACTACAAAAAGAGAAACCAAGCAGACAGCAACTTCAAGAAATGAAAAGAGAAAAATGATATGGGGAGAGTTAGAACACGCACTGTAGGTACAGCACTTAGTTATACAACTTCCCGGATTCATCAGAGCAAGTGGGTTTCCATTGGATGCACCAGAGAATAATAATGTTGGTATTTGTTAAGCACTTACTATGTGCAGAGCACTGTTCTAAGCGCTGGGGTAGACACAGGGGAATCAGCTTGTCCCATGTGGGGCTCACAGTCTTAATCCCCATTTTACAGATGAGGTAACTGAGGCACGGAGAAGTTAAGTGACTTGCCCCCAGTCACACAGCTGACAAGCGGCAGAGCCGGGATTCGAACCGATGACCTCTGACTCCAAAGCCCGTGCTCTTTCCACTGAGCCGCGCTGCTTCCCCAATAATGTTAGTATTTGTTAAGCGCTTACTATGTGCAGAGCACTGTTCTAAGCGCTGGGGTAGACACAAGGGAATCAGGTTGTCCCACGTGGGGCTCACAGTCTTAATCCCCATTTTACAGATGAGGTAACTGAGGCACCGAGAAGTGAAGTGACTGGCCCAAAGTCACACAGCTGCCAAGTGCCAGAGCCGGGATTCGAACCTATGATCTCTGACTCCAAAGCCTGTGCTCTTTCCACTGAGCCACGCTGCTTCTCACTCGGCTCCTCTAGTCCAGGTCATGCAGCAGCTGGGAGAGTGTTTGGCTCAGTACTCTTTAAGTAAGCATAGATAAATGCCTCCACAGGAGCAGTAAAGAATCAGGAAATGTATGGATCTGTTCAGAGAACAGCCATGCACAAGTGCCCTGATTCCCTCCCCCACACGTCTTATTTTACTCCACTTTTCATTGAGAACCACAGTATATGGAGTGTTCCTTCTGCCCTACAAAGGAGAGAATCCAACTGTTCTATACTTGTCTCCTTATTTCTGTAGAACATTTTCATAAAATTCCTGGGTTCTTCAAACATGCAGATATACTGCTTCAAAACCCTTCAGAAGTCTAGATGATTCCTCTGTATGGAAACTGTTGGAATTATTGATCTCTCATCCAAAAGCCCTCAATAACACCATTAAGGCAAATAAACCTGAGCCACTGAGAATTTCTGCAGACTAAGCATAGAATTTGGGCACTGATTTTATGTAAAAGGAAAAGCAAAGCCCTGAGTTCAGAGGGAGTTCCATGGTCAGAGATCTGTAGAATAAAATAGAAGGAGATTTGGACTGACAAATTTTTAGGCAGTGGCTTTCTTAAATTGACAGTTATCCTAGAGAAAGTTATCAGAGGACTGTGAAATCTGGGAAATCTACTCCTGAAAAAGTGATCTTTTTGTAGAGAAAAACAAAAGAAAAATCTCTTTTATAATTGAGTCAGCCATAACTGAAGATGAAATTGTATAAACTGAGGGTGGGATGAAAGAGGAGCAGAGGTGTGTTATTTGTATAAGCAAATTGGTTAACTAGTCTGGACAATAAATAAAAACTAAAGGGAAACAAGCATTAAAGCTAATTAAAGTACCACCAGAAACTAAATTCCCAGAGGGTGAATTATAAGTATTTAATTAAATAGAGCTTCATGTAACTCTACACAACGAAAAATATGTTGGCTATCAAGAAGCTAATCTAATTACCTCCAAGAAAACCAAAATGTTGCTGAATCCCAATTCTTTTCCTAAATTAGTGATCAATCAATCAATCAATCATTCAATTAGTTACATTTATCATGTGCTTATTGTATGCAGAACACTGTATTAAGTGCTTGGGAAAGAACATTAAATAACAGAGTTGGTAGGCATGATCCCCGTCCACAAAGAGTTTACAGTCTAGAGAGGGAGACGCCACATATTCCAAAATTTAAAATAATTGGGGGGAAATGTTGGCTTAAAATTTAACACTTCCATTTCCTTATTGATGATAATAAATAGTAGAGTCTCCCATGGTAAATAGTAAAAAAGTCTCAGTCCAGCCACCAAGACTTTGACTGAAGGAACCGAATTCAGCACCACTCACACCCTCAACCTTTGTCCATGGTTTTCCTTCTGGGATTTAGGAGGCAGTTAAAGAGTAGAGGAGCAGCAGAGTGCAAAGGACTCGCAAAGAATTTTTACAGGCCGACCTTGTTTGTAACTATAAATTGATGTATTAATATGCAATGTCTCTCATTTGGGCTTTCCTTTCTGGTTCTCTCGTTTCAAACAGTGATTTTTTTTCTTTTATGGTATTTAAGTGCTTACTATGTTCTAAGCACTGATTCCACTTCTCTGCCCACCCATAGGGAGATAAGACTTGCGGGGAGGAGAATGCCCTCCACCCATATGCCCACACCTTCAGTAGTGCACCTATTTACAGGGCGAGGGCGAGAGTTAGGACAGGAGAGGGAGATTTACCCAGGCTGCAGCTTCTTCCTGATTTTAACCTGTGAAAAGAGCTTTCTTGCTGCACACAAAATGGAAGCGCATGAGCCATTCTTCGGCTCATCACTGCTGAGAAGCCAATAGCACAGCTCCCAGGAGGAAGCTGTCAATTCTCCCTTCAGCCAGGATTGCAAGAAAAGCACAGGAGACTCTTCTCTCCTCTGGGTCAGGAAAATTGGGACCAAATCAATTTGCAGCGAGAAGTACCATTGGATATCTATTTTCAATTTGCTGGAACCAAATTGGCACCAGAATCATCAAACATAAACCATACATGCTTCTCCTGTGTTGTTCTATACTAAGCATATAGCATAATGTTAGTTTAATGACCTGATTCACCTTCTAAAAACATTTCACCAAAGTAATTCTAAGGGTGCAACATGGCTGCCAACCCACTAGGGTTAACTCAGTATCCAAATGAGACTCAACTTCTGGATAGATTTTTTTTGGGAAAAAAAAATTCCCCAAATAATTTCCAGACCAGTGAAACCCTCACCTTGCCCTGGTCCTCTTTCCTTCCTTCCACTTCCAATCATACAATCTTGCTACTACAGTGATCAGTTTTCCCAATACAGTTCCAAGTTTATATTCCATATTGTCTATGGGTTGCCCTATGATTTATGACCAACCAGACCTAGATGTGCCTCCATTTGTTTCAAATGAGGGTATTCTACCACTTTATGTACCACTTTGGTAGGTGGAAATGAGAGATTTCCACCTAAAATACCTCAGTGATGAAGGACCTCAGTGTTGTTACATTTGTGAATGATGATAAGATGACTGAAGATAAAAGTACTAGTCAGATCCCTTTCCAAATGGGCCTCTTCTAATAGTAATAATAGTGGAGCAGTAAGAAGTATAGAAGTGGTAATAGTGGGTAGCAGTAGTAGGGCTTGGGAGTCAGAGGTGATGGGTTCTAATCCCGGCTCTGCCACTTGTCAGCTGTGTGACTTTGGGCAAGTCACTTAACTTCTCTGGGCCTCATTTACCTCATCTATAAAATGAGGATGAAGACTGTGAGCCCCACTTGGGACAACCTGATGACCTTGCATGTCCCCCAGCACTTAGAACAGTGCTTGACACATAGTAAGCACTTAACAAATACCAACATTATTATTATTTATAGTAGTATTATTTATTGAGCCTGCACCTGCTCAGAATTCTATCTACATTTCTATTCTATATGTATATAAATATAAAAGATTTGCCTACACTTGGGGAATATAGAAAGAAGAAGTGATGTAATCCCTAACACAAAGCAGTCAATCCATTTTCCCATTCAATAAGGGGAGAGTGAGTTCGTTGCTGCTAATGTGGAAAGGACAGATAAAAGTCAGGCTAACACCTCACTTTATAGTTTTAACACCGCTTTTAGTTTAAACTTGTAGACAAATATTTCAGAGGGAGTAAGATGACTTGGATCCATACAGAAAGCAAGGAAAGGGAGCTAAGTGGCATTTGGACTCTCTTCCTCTACCTGGGCACTTCCCCAAGAGGATCTGCTATGGTTCTTCCCAAATCATCACCCACCTACTGCAGCCCAGAGAAGTCCAAGATCAGCCCCAGATATTCAGTTATGAGGACAGTGAGAAAACTGTCCACTAAGGTGTATTTCTGATGATTGAGTTAGAGAGGCTCGTTGGGATCCTGGAGTGGGTAAACCTGACCCTTTCCCATCCCTGCTGCCACCCAAACCCACTACATCCTAGAAGACAGTAACACGCAGCGTGGCTCAGTGGAAACAACCCGGGCTTGGGAGTCAGAGGTCATGGGTTCAAATCCCGACTCTGTCACTTGTCAGCTGTGTGACTGTGGGAAAGTCACTTAACTTCTCTGTGCCTCAGTTACCTCATCTGCAAAATGAGGATGAAGACTGTGAACCTTACGTGGGACAACCTGATTACCCTGTATCTACCCCAGCGCTTAGAACAGTGCTCTGCACATAGTAAAATACCAACATTATTATTATTATCAATCAACTGATCAATCAGTCATATTTATCGCACCTTACTATGTGCAGAGCACTGTACTAAACACTTGGGAGAGTACAGTATAACAGAGTTGGTAGACATGTTCCCTACCCACAGTGAGCTTACAGTCTAGCCATATTTAATTAGATTGAAAATTTGCCTCTTTTAAATCTTTCTAGTCCTTCCCTTCTAAGTCAAGATAGGGGGTCAATTTGAGAAAGGAAGTCAGGAAGCACAAATGGCAATAATACTGTCTCAAAAATAATTTCAATAAAATCATTAATGAAGTCAAGTGTTGCTGCATATCTAAGCATAGAAAATAATATGTCAAGAGCCACTTTCATTGATTTTTATAGTGTGATCGAATCACTTTTTGATGACTGGAGACCAAATATTCTGGTATGAGTTTGTAAAAAAAAAAGTTTGAAAACAAAGAAATTCTTGCCTTTTAAGCCTTGCCTTCTTGGTTAAAATGAGGCTGTCTTGGTGACAAGCCTGTTTTTTGGCTAGGGTTGGGCACAGAAAATGGTATGAAATGACTCAAAGCCTGGCTATCCTGGAGTTTTAGCTCCGAGATAAAAATTGTCAGGTTTTTGGTGGTGATGGTTAATTTTCTAGGATTTTTATGAGAATGACATTCTCTTCATTTACACTGAAAGTCTTAGTTACCTGTAAATTCTGAAACCCATCAACATAGAAGAATCGAATGTCATTCACTGAAAAATCAATCTCCACACTTAAAATCTGATAAATTCAAACCCTGAGTTATGAAAATTAGCAGATACATTCTTTGAACCTTTCAGAAGGAAAAATTTCAACATCTGAGTGCAGACAAACACCCTAGCAGGGTGATTAAGACAGGTTCTTCCTGGGACCTTCACTCACCACTTTTCCCCATGTCCACCCTGCCAGTTTCAGAAGACATAGCCAGCCACTCCACCTTTAAAGAGGGGAGGGGGACTCACTTCAGGAAAGCTTCAGGAAAGCTTCAGAGACACTGAGACTATTCTTCTATGAGCTATAACAATCTAATCTTGCCTCCCCAGGAGGGAGAGCACCGCTCCACCAAAAATAGACATTTCCACATAGGAACCTATTTACATCTTCCTTAGCAGTCACATATATAGGCCGCTTAATTCATTTATTCTGAGCACTCTCATTGAATGTATTTTTATGTTTTTCTTCCCCCATAAAAGAATAACCTCCTGGTGGGCAGAGAATCTGCCTCTTTATTATTCTGTACTTTCCAAGCATCTAGTATAGTGCTCGACATCAAGTGGCCACCCACTGAATAACACGTCTAGTCCTACTACAACTACTATTAGACTGTAAACTCATCGTCTAGACTGTACGATCACTGTGGGCAGAGATCGTTAGTACTCTGTTAGATTGTACTAAAATGAATTATTAATTGGTGAATTGGCAAATTGTTGGCTTTAAAGCAGTCCACCACCTTCTCCCCTCCTACCTCACCTCACTACTCTCTTTCTACAATCTAGCCCACACACTTCACTCACTCCTCTAATGCTAACCTTCTTGCTGTACCTCAGTCTCACCTATATCACCGCTGACCCCCCTGCCCACATCCTGCCTCTGGCCTAGAACACCCTCCCTCCTCATATATGACAATCACTCTCCCCCTCTTCAAAGTCTTATTGAAGTCACGTCTCCAACAAGAGTCCTTTCCAGACTAAGCCCCTCCTTTCCTCTTCTCCCATTCCCTTCTGCATCCCCCTGATTTGCTCCCTTGGTTCTTCTTCCCTCCTATCCCCTCAGCATTTATCTGTCATTTATTTTTTGTTTTGATGTCTGTCTCCTCCACCCTAGACTGTAAGCTCCTTGTGGGCTGGGAGTTTGTTTACTATTGTATTGTACTCTCCCTAGTGCTTAGTACAGTCCTCTAATACCAACTCACTTACTGTGTCTCACTCTTGTCCCTGTTGACGTGACCCCCTTGTTCACACATCGCCCCCCTGCCTTGATCTCCCACCTATTTCATATTCATCAGGGAAGCAGTATGGTCTAGAGGAAAGAGTATGGGCCTGGGAATCAGAGGACCTGTGTTCTAATCCAGGATCTGCCAATTACTAGCTGTGTGACCTTGGGCAAGTCATTTAACTTCCCTGTTGCCCCAGTTTCCTCACTGTAAAATGGGGATTCAATACCTGTTCTCCCTCCCACTTAAAGATTGTGAGCCCCTTGCGGGAAAGGGACTGTGTCTGACCTCACTGACTTGTACTTACCCCAGAGTTTAGGACAGTGTTTGACACATAGTAAACACTTAACAAGTACCATTAAACAAGCAAACAAATTACAATTCTCCCTATCTTCAAAGCTGTCCTAAAATCTCACCTTCCCAAGAAAGCTTTTTCTAACTTAGCCCTCAACTTCCTACCTTATTTTTCCATTCTGCAACATCATCTCGGTGTGGGCATGGATTGTCTCTCTGAATTGTAATTTCCAAGCGCTTAGTACAGTGCTCTGTACACAGTAAGCGCTCAGTAAATATGACTGAATGAATGAATTAATGAATCTACGTACTTAGTCCTTCCCCCTAAGCAAATAGGAACTCAACCCATTCCAACCCACAGCACCTATGTGCATCTCCCACTAATTTCTTTCTCTACCTGAAGTTTATTTTCATGACTGTCTCCCCACCTTCAAAGCCCTACTGAAGGCTCACCTCCTCCAGGAGGTCTTCCCAGACTACGCCCCCCATTTCCTCAGCTCTCCCTTCTTCCTACCTTGTCCAGACTTGCTCCCTTTTCTCTACCTCCCTCTCCACCCCAAGCACTTGTGTATATATGTACTTATATGTAATTCTATTTATTTATATTAATGCCTGTTTTACTTGCTCTGATGTATATGCATATATACATATATCCATATAGAGAGAGAGAGAGAGAGAGAGAGTTCTATTTGTTTATATTGATACTATTGATGCCTGTTTACTTATTTTGATGCCTCTCTCCCCCCTTCTAGACTGTGAGCTCGTCGTGGGCAGGGAGTGTCTCGCTTTGTTACTGAACTGTACTTTCCAAGCCCTTAGTACAGTGCTCTGAACACAGTAAGCACTCAATAAATATGATTGAATGAATGAATGAATGCCAGATTGTAAGGTCCTTGAGAGCAGGGATCATATCTAGTCAGTCAGTTGTATTTATTGAGCTCTTACTGTGTGAAGAGCACTGTATTAAGTACTTGGGAGAGTACAAAATAACAGTATATCAGGCACATTCCCTGAACACAACAAGCTTACAATCTAGAGGGGGAGACAGATATTAACATAAATAAATGACAGATATATACATAAGTGCAATGGGGCTGGGAGGGAGGTTGAATAAAGGGAGCAAGTGAAGGTGACGCAGAAGGGAATGGGAGAAGAGGAAAGGGAGGTGTACTTTCCCAAATGCTTAGTACAGTGTTCTGCACACAGGAAATGCTCAATAATTACCACTGATTAATTGATGATCAATTTTCAGAATGTATTTGAACATCATATCAAAAGGATCTCTGGCTTCTTTCATTAATAGGAGGAGCAGCATGGAACATTCATTCATTAATTTATTCAGTGGTATTTACTGAGCACTTACTATGTGCAGAACACTGTACTAAGCACTTGGGAAAGTACAATACAACAATAAACAGTGACAAGTGGAAAGACCAGGCACCTGGGAGTCAGGAAACCTGAGTTCTAATCCCATTCCCACCATTTGACTTCTTTGTGACCTTGGTCAAGTAATTTATCTTCTCTGTGACTCAGTTTTCTCATCTGTCAGATGGGGTTTCCATACCTGCTCTCCCACCTACTCAGACTCTGAGCCCCAGGTGGGACAGGGACTGTGTCTGACCTGATTAACTTGTATCTAGAGCTTACAAAAGTGTTTGACACACAGTAAGCACTCAACAAAAACTATTAAAATAACATTAAGTATTGTTATTTTCCTTTAGAAATTTAGATATGAACATGCCGCAGCCCAGCCTCCTGACCAAGTGTGGAACAAATCCTCCCCTTCCATCTCCTCCCATATTATACTCTTTGATTTGTAAATCAATTAATCTTTTATTGAGCACTTACTCTGTGCAGAGCACTGATCTAAGTGCTTGGGAGAGTACAATATAACAATAAAACAAGGTAGCTAGACACATTCCCTACCCACAGTGAGCTTACAGCCTAGAAGGGGAGATAGACATTAATATAAATAAATAAATCTCGGGTATGTACATCAATTCTGTGGGATTGAGTGGGGGAGTGAATATAGGAAACAAATCAGGATGATGCAGAAGAGATGGGAGAAGAAGAAAGCAAAATCTGTCCCCAGCTGCCAGCAGGTTAGGTGGCAAAGGGACAGCAAATACTGAGGAACTGGAGCAGTAGTTCCAGAAGGAGAATCATTCCCCAGAAACAGTCACTAATATTACTACTGCTTGCAAAGGTACTTAGGTGAGTAAGAGTCACCTTCCCCTTTCTCCTGCAGAAATATGTCAGGTGTATTATAGAAAATATGCCTAGGGAGCCAAAAATGAAAATGATTTTATTGTTTCCTGAATACTGCAGCTATCCCACAGATGAAAGAATATCCCATTTAAATTCCATACTAGTGGTACTAATAACAGATAATGTGTTTTCTTTGATCACAAATAACAACAAATTACTAAGTTGCTTAGAGATCATGACTTGCACTGAGTTTCAAGGAAGAACCTTAGGCCAGTGGAAAGAGCTCGGGCCTGGGAGTCGGAGGACTTGGGTTCATTCATTCATTCATTCAATAGTATTTATTGAGCGCTTACTATGTGCAGAGCACTGTACTAAGAGCTTGGAATGTACAAATCAGTAAGAGAGACAGTCCCTGCCCTTTGACGGGCTTACAGTCTAATCGGGGGAGACGGACAGACAAAAACAATGGCAATAAATAGAATCGAGGGGAAGAACATCTCATTAAAACAATAGCAAATAAATAGAATCAAGGTGATGTACATCTCATTAACAAAATAAATAGGGTAATGAAGATATATACAGTTGAGCGGACGAGTACAGTGCTGAGGGGATGGGACAGGAGAGGGGGGAGGAGCAGAGGGAAAGGGGGGAGAAGAGGGTTTAGCTGTAGAGTGAAGGGGGGGTAGAGGGAGCAGAGGGAAAAGGGGAGCTCAGTCTGGGAAGGCCTCTTGGAGGAGGTGAGCTTTAAGTAGGGCTTTGAAGAAGGGAAGAGAATTAGTTTGGCGGAGGTGAGCAGGGAGGGCTTTCCACGACCACGGGAGGACATGGCCCAGGGATCAACGGCAGGATAGGCGAGAATGGGGGACGGTGAGGAGGTGGGTGGCAGAGGAGCGGAGCGTGTGGGGTGGGCAGTAGAAAGAGAGAAGGGAGGAGAGGTAGGAAGGGGCAAGGTAATGGACAGCCTTGAAGTCTAGAGTAAGAAGTTTTTGTTTTGTGCGGAGGGTGATAGGCAACCACTGGAGGTTTTTAAGAAGGGGAGTGACATGCCCAGAACGTTTCTGCAGGAAGAAGAGCCAGGCAGCAGAATGAAGAATAGACTGGAGCGGGGAGAGACAGGAGGAAGGGAGATGAGAGAGAAGGTTGACACAATAATCCAGCCGGGATATTATGAGAGCCTGTACCAGTAAGATAGCCATTTGGGTGGAGAGGAAAGGGCGGATCTTGACGATATTATAAAGGTGAGACCGGCAGGTTTTGGTAACGGATCGGATGTGTGGGGTGAATGAGAGAGCCGAGTCAATGATGACACCGAGGTTGCGGGACCGAGAGACGGGAAGGATGGTCGTACCATCCATGGTGATAGGGAAGTCAGGGAGCGGACCGGACTTGGGAGGAAAGATGAGGAGCTCAGTTTTGGTCACGTTGAGTTTTAGGTGGCGGGCAGACATCCAGGTAGAGACGTCTTGGAGGCAGGAGGAGATACGAGCCTGAAGGGAGGGGGAGAGGACAGGGGCAGAGATGTAGATCTGTTTGTCATCTGCATAGAGATGATAGTTGAAGCCGTGAGAGCGGATGAGTTCACCGAGGGAGGGAGTGTATATGGAAAACAGAAGAAGGCCAAGAACTGACCCTTGAGAAACTCCAACAGTTAGAGGATGAGAGGGGGAGGAGGAGCCCAGGAAGGAGACCGAGAATGACCGGCCAGAAAGATAAGAGGAGAACCAGGAGAGGACGGAGTCCATGAAGCCAAGGTGAGATAAGGTGTGGAGGAGAAGGGGATGATCGACAGTGTCAAAGGCAGCTGAGAGGTCAAGGAGGATTAGAATGGAGTAGGAGCCATTGGATTTGGCAAGAAGGAGGTCATGGGTGACCTTAGAGAGGGCAGTCTCAGAAAAGTGGAGGGAACGGAAGCCAGATCGGAGGGGGTCCAGGAGAGAATGGGAGTTAAGGAATTCTAAGCAGCAAGTGTAGACAACTCATTCTAGGATCTTGGAAAGAAAGGCTGGTAGGGAGATAGAGGGATAACTGGAAGGGGAAGTGGGTCGAGAGAGGGTTTTTTTAGAATGGGGGGTTCAAATCTAATACTTCGGTGATGTAGGGCAAGTCACTTAATTTATCTTTCCCTCAGTTTCCTCATCTTTAAATTGGGGATTAAGTACTGCTTCTCCCTCTTACTTAGACTGGGCTCTCCATGTGAGACCGGGACTGTGACTGACCTGTTTATCCTTTATCTACCCCAGTATTAAGTACAGTGCTTGGCATATAGTAGGTGCTTAACAAATACCACCTTACTATTATTATTATTATTTGCCTCAGGAATATTGGCAGCCCAACAAGGAGCCGAGCCACTTGACTAGCTATAACCAGTAACTCATCAGACATGGCATCCACTGACTTTGTCCCTCAATTATGGTATTTATTGAGTGCTTACTATGTGCAGAGCACTAACCCTGATTGAGCACAAGCCTGGGAGTTAAAACGTTATGTGTTCTAATCTTGACTCCTCCACTTGTCTACTGTATGACCTTGGGCAAGTCGCTTCACTCCTCTGGGCCTCAATTAACTCAGCTGTAAAATGGAGATTGAGACTGTGAGCCCCTCGTGAGACACAGACCATGTCCGACCCACTTTGCTTGTATCCACCCCAGTGCTTAGTACAGTGCCTGGCACGGAGTAAGCATTTAACAAATGCCACAATCATTATTATTATTACCCCAGTTCCAGATTTACAAATCCTTATTTGGTAGAGGATGTTGTGGAGGGATTCTGCCCCTGTACACTCTTCCTGAAGTTCCTAGAGCTTACATTTTTCCAATTCCCTAAAGACTTTTGAGTTTGACTAAGTATCTCCCCCACTTCCACTAAGGCATCCCTGCTTCTCAGAGAAACTCCTGCAATCCTTTGATCCGCCTCTCCTCAATGAGGCAATCTCATCCTTTAAGAGACTCCCTAATCCAACCCATTCCCCTCCCCTTTTCCTTGAAGGCAATCTTTCAGTATAAAGAAAGACCCTCTGTCCTCTGCCCTGAGGAAAAACAGTCCTGGTCTATACATGTGAAAAAAAGTAATTAATTTGATCCATGTAAAGAGCCAAACCAGATCATTCAAATTTTTTTTTAAAAATCCACATTAGGGTTTGAAATATCTACTTTTTCTGTCCACATGGAACAAATTACTTGAAAAATTGCCAACTTTATACTTTCCTTTGACTGTGTCAACACACTGAAAATGATGTTGTTAGTATAGAATCAAGGCTCTACAGTACAGCTGGACAGTAGAGTTCAGCTCTGCATTTAAGAAAAAAAAAACTAAAGGACAAAATATTGTTTTCCATTTTCGTTACATCTATTAAATGGCATGCTCCAGTATCTTGGAGAATATCTGTTAATGAAGCACTTTACAAATATAGAAAAATCATGTTTCAAATCACCTGCATTAATGCAATTTTTTACCAACCACAAATAAGCCCAGTTCAAATAGCAAAAGAGGTTATGAAAACCTTAGAATATGTCTAGTCTACATTCTAACACAGCTACAAGAAAACTCAGCAGAAAATTATTATCATTTCTACGAACTATCCTGAGGTTTCCTTAGTCTGCTTTTATCCCTAAATCCAGATTTTCCAGCACACCATACTAAGTAGTTTGACTTATTCTGAGATTTGTAATAGCTATAGTTCATAATAAATCATAAACACTGAAAACCTTTTTCAGGCATTTCCAGCCAAATGGCTAGTAAAAAAGATGTCTCATTTTATCAGTAGGTAGAAAAAATAATCAGACCCAGCCATTCCTTAATTGAGGAATGCTTAATTGACTTAAGCTTCATTGACTAAGCTGTGCCTAGGTCATAAAATCACCTTTCCTGGAGAAGTGTATCCCCTGCATCCTGGGCAATGAAATGATTGAAAACTAAACTCTGCTGCATCCTAGTGCCATCTCAGTGCAGCCCAGAAAGAAGACAACACTGGAAAGCACAAAGACGTGCAAGGATTTTCCACAGTGAGATCATGTCAAAGCAAGGAGGAAGCCTTTGTGCAGTCTCCCACAGCAGGAACATTCCACGAACAGCTGGATTCACCAAGCACTGCTGACTGTGGTTACCCCCATGTTCTGGGGGTTCCCACACCCAAGGCTGTGGGACTACTGAGGAGCAGAATTATAGATGGTGCAATGTAAATGATTAGGCTGGCAAGGTCTCTTCAGGAAAAGTCCTGCATCCAAGAAGAATCATGTGGAATGAGTTGTTGTTATCTCCACATCAAAGGCACAGTATTTCCATGCCCGCCCTTTTTCCACAAAACAAACTCTATTTCCTGGGGCCTCCCATCTACTTCCTAAGGGAATAAATCAAAGTGGCTGAGCTGAGTTGAATATTGTTAAATTCGACAGTTTATCTTCTGAATTAGATGAAATTAAGATTAAAACACATCACCTCAGCCCATCAATCTTGTTTTTTCATTAGACGTAGCCTCTCTTGATTCAGTTAATCAGCAAACATTTTTGAAAGCCTATCAGAATACCAGAGTGATTTTTTTTTACTTCCCATAACACCTTGCCATGAATCAACTTTAAGCATAAAGCCCGTATTTCAAGCCATGAATGGCTGACCCTCCAATACACACTGACCCAAAGATAAACTTTGACCTGATGTTTGGTAATAACACTCCTTCTTAAGATGCCTTGTTTCTTTTATGAACTACTGCTTGACCCCAGAATCTAGAAGCTGACATGCATTAATATACATCTGCTACGCCCTTTGACTTGGCCATCAAGAACCTTTGACCTCTGGACTTGATTCCCTAAGCCTGTAAGTTGTTTGCAATTGGAAAATAACAAGAGATACTTTTATCTACGTTTCACTATGCTTTGCCTTTTGATTTTTAGTGTGTGGAATCTCATTTTAAAGGTTTTTGTTGTGATTTTGTGATTTAAAAAAAAAAACACCCTACCTGATGGTGGTGTTTTTTACACCTATAATCCCTAGCACCAAATCTGGAGTTCATTGCATAGGTCTCTCACACCAGGGCATACCATGTGACATGGTATGATGTAATAGATTCTCCATAAAAGATCTAAGAATAAACTCCTTAGGAGTTTCTTTATTCTTTATTCTTGAAACTACCTTTTTTTCATACTTTTTCAGTGAAAAGGCTTATAGACAACATTTGTAGAATAAGTTTATTCATAAATTTTGTAACTCACCCACAACAGCCCATTCTGTGTCAATTTGCAGCTGAGGACTAGGATCTTGGATTGGGGTCAAATGAGAGTAAACTTTATTTATTCTGTCTCAAGTGAGTAAATGTGTGTGTGTGTGTGTCTGTATGTCTGTGTAGGCAATGAGCACAATATACCAAACAGAACATCATTTTTTGAGTAAGCACATTCCCTACTCTGGCACCGTCTGACATGGAAATTTCTAATTCCTGGAATCATATTTCATTATGGCAGAAATCAAAGTGCTTCTACCCTACTTGACATCTATATTGAAAGGTATAACTGAGAAGCTGTACAAAACCTGTGAGCATTTTCCAGTCCTTGGAGGGTACAGTTAATAAAGAGAACAGACAAAATGTCATAGTGATAATATTTATATAGAAAACCATAAAACTGAAATGAATTCTGAAATTCTACTCCCACAGCAGAAAGTTATGAAAGACCATAAACATTTCCCGGAGAAGGAGGGACACAAACACTGTTTTTATCTCTAAAGCCCCAGTTACAGAGGATATTGTGTACATAATCTGGCTCTTTATTGTTGTGAAATGACAAGTGAGTTCTTTTAAAAAATGATTAATTCTTAGATGGAGAGAAAATTCAGCGCCTTCCCTTAGTTACCAGTATGATTTAAATATTTGGTTTGAAGGAAAATCCTTTAGAGTTTTGAAAAAAAAAAGCTTAATCATTTTCACTGCTTGCTGCAAATCAGAGAAGCAGCGTGGCTTACTAGAAAGAGCCTGGGCTTTGGAGTCAGAGGTCATGGGTTCGAATCCTGACTCTGCCACTTGTCAGCTGTGTGACTGTGGGCAAGTCACTTAACTTCTCGGTGCCTCAGTTACCTCATCTGTAAAATGGGGATTAACTGTGAGCCTCATGTGGGACAACCTGATTACCCTGTATCTACTCCAGCGCTTAGAACAGTGCACTGCACAGGCTAAGTGCTTAACAAATACCAACATTATTATTCTCTATATCTTACCTAAGAGCTCTAAATTGACCACATTCATCTAGTTGGTTAAATAAATTACAAATCCTTGTGGTTTGACCAGTAACTAAGAAGATATAGGACATTGAGATCCAAAGACAGAAACAGTGAGCATGAATCTCCCCACTAGAGAGAGAGAGGGGAAGGGAGAAGCACCAATCATATAACTCTGCCCTAGATAACCAGCTCAAGCTAAATCAGTATTGGTCAGTCAATCAATTATTGGTTTTTCTAGCACTTACTGTGTGCAGAACACTGTACTTGGGAGAGTACAATACAACCGAGTTGGCTCTCTGCCTATAAGGAGCTTACAGTCTAGAGGAGGAGACAGACGTTAATATAAATAAATTATAGATGTGTACACAAGCACTCCGGGGTTCGAGTGGGCATGAATGCCAAGTACCCAAATACAGGAGATCCAGTACTGGGAAAGGAGAATGGGTCCCCCTGGGCACACATGGCTTGGTCCGGTTCACGGGTCCTCCATCCAAGGATGAATAGGGCATGGGACCATAATCTGGAGTTAAGAAGGACAGACTAGTAGTTAAATGTTTTCTCTGTGCCAAAGCATTGTGTTAAGTATTGGGTAGATACTAAGATTGGGTAGTAATCCAATCAGACCCAATCTCTGTCCCAAATAGAGCTCAGAATCTAAGGAAGAGGGAGAACAGATATTGAATCCCCATTTTACAGAGAAGGAAACTGAGCCACAGAGAAGTGACTTGCTCAAAGTCACACAGCAGGCTAGGGATGAAGGCTGGGGCTCAGTGGAAAGAGGCTGGGCTTGGGAGTCAGAGGACATGGGTTCTTATCCTGACCCTGCCACATGTCAGATGTGTGACTTTGGGCAAGTCACTTAACTTCTCTGGGCCTCAGTTTACAGATTCTCATCTGTAAAATGGGGATTAAGACTGTGAGCCCCACGTGAGACAACCTGATTACCCTGTGTCCCTCACCCCTCCCACGGAACTTAGAACAGTGCTTGGCACATAGTAAGCACTTAACAAATGCCATCATTATTATTATGAAGTCAAAGTCAGGATTAAAACCCAGATTCTCTAACTCCCAAACCCCTGTTCTTTCCTCTAAGCCACATGATTGAAACACCCCCAAGCTTCATTCACACCCTCCCACAAATGGAACCACATTTTGACATGCTGAATTTCAGTATCCAGATAAGGATTTCTAAGCAACTGCTCAACTACAAGGAATCCAGAAGTAGAGAAGGGAAGGAGGGAGATGGTGGAACAGTTTTCTTCCACCCAAACCTGGGAGAACCCAGTACTTCTTTCTATTCTTCCATCCTGTTCCCCAAATTCTGTTCTCAGAAAAGACTCACTGCCTAAATAACAATGATCCAAAATCTTCCAGCTCCAAAGCCCGTCCAGCTTTGTCTGTCTTCTCTAGGCATATAATTTATGGACTCTGATTATTACTAATATTTTTTTCTTTTGGGCACTTGGAAATCAATCATGCAAATCCAAATGTGTCTGATTCTAACATGGAAAATTTTGGGCCCTTCTCAAGGTACCTGGTTGAAAGGGAGAAAAAGTCACCCTTGCCTGAACAACACTGGCACCAGATCAGGCTTTCTTTCAGCACCCACATTTTGGGGGCAGTTAAAGAGAACAGAAGTTATCTGGGACGAGTGAACTTCCCATCGGTGATGGTTATATCCCCTTTCCAACATGGGCAGCTTGTCGTTTCTATAGAACACTGACAACTGCACCAGCATAACCGAAGCCAATCAGTCAATCAACAATAGTACTTATTGAGTGGTTACTCTATGCAGAACACTAAACTAAGCATATGGGATATACAATAGTTAGTAGACTTGATCCTCGGCCTCAAGGAACTTCCAGTCTAGTGGAGTACTGCAGTCTCTCTTTGGTAACACCACCTCTGTTGTCATGGCCCGGGAATGATGAAATGCAAGAAACAGTAGTGGACCACAGTGATGATGGTGAGAGAGCTGCCCCTTCCTATCCTAGCTTCCCCTTTTCCCCCTTTTCCTCTCTCCATCTTCCCCACCTTTCCCTCTTTGGCTCTTTCTCGTTTCCCTTCTTCCGACTCACCTTTCCTTTTCTCCCCAGCTCTCTAGTCATCTCCCCTCCGTTTGCCTCTTTCCTACTGTCCCGTTCCACACGTAAAGGGACCAGAGTTCTGGTCACTTCGTTTGAAGTCTTGGCTATTCCTGAGACACGTGGTCCTGGGGCTCAGAACCTGCCTACCTATGCTCCTACGTTTGAGTTTTTTAAGTTGCTCGATCTTGATAGCAACTCCTAGTAAAGCCAGGTTTCATTGGGTGGAATTTGGGGCATTCCACTGTAAACTGGTTGTGGGCAGGGAACATATCTGCCAACTCTGTTGTACTGTGCTCTCCCAAATTCTCTGCACAAAGTCAGCTCTTAATAAATGCCATTGATTGATTGATTAAATAATCCCCTGTGACATAGAGTAAGCAACCTATTGTCAAGACCTCAATTTCCAAGTCACCTCAGCACCAGTTCTGCCCTGAAATAAGTTTTCAGAAGAAAAAGGTCTACCATAATGGAGGTCTGTTGGGTGTGCCAGCATTAAGTATTCATCCTCAAAATCTCAAAACCCAAGTATATTTTTTCCAAGTAACCATAGGCTATTGCTCATAAATAAGCACTGAAATCTATTTTCCCTCTAGAATGGTACAAGGTAAACACTTTGGGATTTTCAAAAATGACAGATTTCGAGTTGGATCTCTAAAGCACTTTCACTTCAGGGTTAATGGCCCAGTTCTGGTTGGGGAGCGGACTGCCAGCCCCTCTGTGGAATGACTTGGCACATGGCCATTTACTCATGTGATTCTGGGCTGTGCGGTCTCAATGGGCATAAAGCCTGAGCGCCATGGGGAAGGTAAGTCCAGGGAGAAGTGAAAATGGTCAGGTGATCTCGCCGGTTAGTCTCTCAGATAGGATGTGTAGACAAGGAGGGGAGGACCTTTGGCTGACAGCCGGGCAAGGAGAATAACTCATTCCTCTCATTTGTCTGGACTCGTCTGAGCAGAGAAGACAACCAGACAGATTAATTTTCTCCCCACTATTAATAACAATAATAATAATAATTTGTGGTATTTGTTAAAGCACTTACTCTGTGCTAGGCACCATACTAAGCTCTGGGGTACATACAAGCAAAACAGTCCCTGTCTCATGTGGGGCTCACAGTCTCAATCCTCATTTTACAGATGAGTTAACTGAGGCCCAGACAAGTTAAATGACTTGCCCAATGCCACACAGCAGACATGTGGAGGATCTGGGATTAGAACCCATGACCTTCTGACTCCCAGGCCCGTGCTCTATCCACTACACCATGCTGCCGGAGGTCCTTGGGGCTCTTAAAACAGAGGGGAAAGTCAAGCTCAGTGTTTAACATTGGCACCTCACCTTTCTCCCACCAAACTCAGAACATTTGAAATTGTCTTCCATTATCTTAGGTAATTCATACTAATAGAGAGACACTAGATAGCAGTATATGGACCATCACATTATTGGCTGAATGCTAGAGCAGCCGGTAATCCTTGCCACACTCTTAAATATCTCTTCATCACTTGACTTTCTAGAAGGAATAATGGATCATGATCATTGTTGTTGACATTATAACTACTTGTCTTTGCAGTAAAAAAATTATTTGCATGATTTTTTTCATGATTTTCACAAATTTCCCACTCAAAAACTCAACGAATACATACATTTTATAAGAAAATGAAAGTTTGTAGGCAGTCAGTGAGTTTTTGTGTTTGAAAATGTTAAACAGATGCGCATTTAATATTTAAATGATGAACATTTTACAAAGAAGTAACTTTTTTATTAATAGCTTCATTATGGAGTGAATGCCAAAAAGCTGGATAACAGATACTTCCCAAGTATTACTGTCCCTCCCAACCAAGTCTATTATGCATAACTAAAACATCAAACAAAAATCTGTGACAGTTTGTACTAAATAATCTGCATAAAATCTGTAGTGGTCTATATAAATCTCCTCCACATTTTGAAATGAGAAAAATGCCTTTTACCTCTATATGTACATTTGGGTGTTTTTTCCTTTGATTAACAGTACGGGACGTAGAACCGTCCTTAGGAATCTGTAATTTGATTAAATGTTGCATTTGAACTTCCATGGAAATTATTTGTTCTTGTGTTTTTACTAATGTCCGATAAATTTGTGGCCAAACAAAACTGTTGCTATCTCAATAATCCTACAGTCACCAAGAAAACCTCTAGGTAATCTCTGTTACTGCTATTGCTGGGTATTAGCTTGGCATTTAATGTCAGATGTGCTTCCTCACTAAGGCGCAATGGAGTAACTACCAATGGAGTTTCATACCACTCTGAATCTCTCTCATTTTGAGGTGGGGTAGGGGAGAGATTTCAACCAGTGTGGCTGGTTGAAGCAGCGTGGCTCAGTGGAAAGAGCACGGGCTTTGGAGTCAGAGTTCATGGGTTTGAATACCGGCTTGGCCACTTGTCTGCTGTGTGACTTTGGGCAAGTCACTTAACTTCTCTGTGCCTCAGTTCCCTCATCTGTAAAATGGGGATTAAGACTGTGAGCCCCGCGTGGGACAACCTGATTCCCCTGTGTCTACCCCAGCGCTTAGAACAGTGCTCGGCACATAGTAAGCGCTTAACAAATACCAACATTATTATTATTATTAACCAACTAATTAATATAACGGAATGAAGGCTTTGATGGCCTATATTTTATTAAAATTAACTCTTCTAGTTTTGAAAATGTGTTTGTCTTTAAATACTGTTTCGCTAGAAGCAATGCATGTTATGGTCAACCCATATGAAATTAATTAAATAACTCTCCAAGTGCTAATGTTTGAAAGTACCATATTTGTGCCATATTTGGACTTGGTATTTTCCTTTCCTCCCCTACAATACATTCCCCTTTATGTATATATGTTGCATAATTATGAAGCAGTGAGTATTTATCACCTTTTCTGAGCCGTAAGTAGAAAGAAATACAATACTATTACTTCCAGCTACTGGCTTTCCCAAGATAATTAGGTAACACAGTGGACTGAAGCCTTGGTTAGTCCAATGCTGTTCAAGTTAAGTGATTGACATGCCTCTGTCTGGCTGCTCTATTAACTGTTTCATTTTGTTGCTATTTGCAGTTTGCTTGGCTAATACTTCGAACAAATACAGACTGTTTCTTTAGCCCTTTTTTTCTCTTTGACCTTCTCCTGCCCATTTTCTTTGAGTCACTTCAAACTGCCTTGAAAAGGCCTGTTGAATACGCACAGTCCATCAGAGTCCCAGGTTCATCCCATTCGTTGCCCTGAATGCTTTACTTCAAAGATGGGCCGCATTCTTTAATTGCCCTTTGAATTAATATCAAAGGGTCACAATGCGAGTGCCAAAAGAGAAAGAGGCTTTAATGAAGCAAAGAGCTGCTATTCATTTGCAGATAAGTACGTTTTTATGCCTGAATGGTCACCGTGGCTAAATGCTTCATGAAGAGGAGGCAGGGCAAGCAGAGAGACTTTTACTTAAGCGGTGATTAGTTCAAACAAACAAGAGTAAACAAATAAATAAATAAAAACCTTACATATGGGAAAACATTAAATAAATAATAAATACGCAGTGCCTTCTCTCAGCCCCTACTTACTTAGCAAATCTGGCCTCTGTTGTTGTTTTTTCCAGTGCTATGAAACAATTAATTCCATATCTTAGCATTGAAATCTGAGAGACTCTTGAAGAGATAAGGTGTGCTCAGATGGACATGTGGCCAGCTGAGTCAAATAAACTTTAAAAGGTTATGCTATTAGTTTTATCCAAATAGTCTTACTATCATGTCTTCTACAGAAAATTCAGAACCTACATTATAGCCGAATATTTGAAAATATCAGCTGCCGAATAACTTTCCTGGAATTCTTTCAGGTCAAATATTTAATGAGAAATGCTCTCTACCAGCATATTTTTTTTCACATCTTTCTTCTATGAGTCATCTGGCCTCTACCGCTGCTAATGACACAAGTAAACAAAATAACCATGAAAGGTGATGTAAAATAAAATATCACCTAATAATAAATTAATATAAGGTCAAATGACAAAGCTAAATTTTGCTGGCCTTGTAGTTGTTGTTTTCTATTATCCTTTCCTTTAGAAGTGGGGGAAGACAGGACAGAGAAAATTGGTTGTGTGAGCTTCTCTTCTGGGGAAAATGAGAACCACATAGTCTATTTAATACCCTATCCAGTACAGAGACCCAGGTGCTCTACAAGCCAGACAACCAGATTATCAAATTCCCAAAGATATGAGCTGACCATTCATGCTCACTCCTATATACCAGACTGCCACTTCTTCATGTATTTGAGCAAAGATCACTTTCCTATCTTTTTTACTTCACTTCATTTTCAAGTTCCTTCAAGGAAATTGCCAAAAGAGTGGCAGTGGGAAAGAATGCATCACACTGTACAGGTCTGTTCAGGCCAAGGATATTTTCTGAAGAGAATTTTTCCTCAGAAAATGGAATGTGGGCCCAACAACCACACTTTAGTAGTAGGGATTGTGCAATGTCATCAGAATCACTCTAGCCACATAAAACTGGTCCCTCCACCAAGCCGCACAATCCCTCTGAAAGGTCTGATGCCAGCATGTTTGCCTGGTGGATGGACTTCATTTCAGACTGTTCCAACTCCCAATTCTACCTCGGCACCCCACTGCCTTCCTGGGAGATCCTAGAGCAATCCCCAGCATCCAGAGAGGCTTCCAGTGGAATGCAAAGAAAACACACACTTTTACCAACACCTCCAGGCAGCAGTTGTCAATCAGGCTGACTTCTAGGCCAATTAGAAGGCTTATAAGTACATGCTCATTAAATGACACCAGACACAATTTTTTAAATTCCTCCTTCTTCAATGGTGAATTGTGAGAAGAAGTCTTACTCTCAAATCTGTCAAACAGGAGGCAGTAGTCAGCCTAATATTATAGCATCTTTAACATAAACACAGAGTCCATGAAATTTCTGCACCCACTGTTAGGTTTTCCAGGCAATAAAGTAAACAGAGTCAATTTGAAGGTACAATAAGCTCCCAAGCAGTGGAAGCCAGAGAGACCCAATCCAATTTGACTCCCTCTTCTTTTTCACCAAAGCAAGCTTTTCCCTCCCAACTCTATCTCTACAAGTGTCTTCCCATCCCTAACACTTCCAGAAATAACTAGAACTTGGCATGGAATATTACTTCCAGAGTGCACACAGAGGTGGAGAGTTGTCATCTACAAGAACTAGGCAAATGTCCATTTTTCTCTTTGAATGAAAAAAACCCTATCTACAGTCAGGAAATGAGCAAATATGTACGGATCTGAAATTCTTGCCAAGGGGACTCATTTCCACAGCTTTGTGACATGGCCCAATACCCAGAAAAACTTGCCAAGAATCCCTACAATTCATGGATTATAATTATAGATCTGTAATTTATCTATATGTAATTTATTTATTTATTTCTATTAATGTCTCTCTCCCCCTCTTGACTCTGTGGGTAGGGAACGTGTCTTCCAACTCTGTTGTATTGTACTCTCCATAGTGCTTAGTACAGTGCTCTTCACACAGTAAGGGCTCACTTCTGGACTGTGAGCCCATTGTTGGGCAGGGATTGCCTCTATCTGTTGCTGAATTGTACTTTCCAAGCACTTAATACAGTGTGTTGCACACCGTAAGCACTCAGTAAATAAGATTCAATGAAAAATGATGTGCTCAATAAATGCCATTGACCACTGATTGACTGATGGATGGGTGTTACCGTATTAGATCTCCCAGCTCCAGTTCTATATGCCAGAACCACCAGAGAAGCCTTTCTATATTAATATTACC